>NC_064630.1:838890885-839616720 GCF_023864275.1 Schistocerca cancellata
TTGTATTAACTAAAAGGAAGAAATTACATTTGAAGAAACTGTATTTGAAACACCAAAATGAAACACGTTGAACCACGTCAATTCTGCAACCAACAAAGATGCATTGTGGAATCATTTTCAGACAACTGAAGCCAAGACTATATCGCCGTATAAACGTCTAATGGAAAAGGTACTGTCACGAAATATGGCAAATTTAAGTAAATAAGAAAAAAATAGTGATCATATTTTCAATTTGTGACTTTGCCGTATTTCAACTGGGGGCTCAGCAGCCGGGATATCGTGTTCACGAGATTTTCAACAGTGCTACGAGGAAGAAAATTTTTGTGTGTTAATACCAGTTTCTTCAGAATGTGTGTTACAGTGTTTGTGTTCATCGGGAAGTAAAAGTTTTGGAGAAGAAATGTTTCGGCAAAAAATATAATTTTCGACAGAAGAAAATATTTCAAGAATTTTGGTCAACAATCACATGGATGGAAAACGTGGTTTTGCAACAGTAGAAGAGTGTTCCAGATAAGTCACGAAACCATCGTATTTTGTTAAAACAATCTTTTTATCTTGTTCTGTATTGTTGTGTATAAACTTTTGTTCTTCACAATGATTTATGACATTTTCGACAGTATTGTGCCTAAAGTAGAAAGTAGTAATTTAATAGACTTCGAACATCAGGACAGGTCATATGAAAGTGAAAGAACCGATAAGTTTGATTTAAAAAGTTTTCTTGTAAATTTCACGAAAGAAATTAAACACTTGACGACAATAAGACTTACTGGGATGAAAAAATTGATAACATTTTGTTGCAAGTCCAAGCAGTCAATACCCAAGTGGGTGATCTTTCGAACAGAGTTGACAATGCTGAGGAAAAAATTGAATCTGTGGAAGCAAAAGTAGATGAAATTGATGCTAAATTGAGCGGTGAAATTAATACTGTAAAAAATGAGTTACTGGCAGATAGGGAAATAAATTTAATTGATTTTAATGACATTAAAGGGGAAATTAAAAATTTGGATGAGAATACAAAAGTTTTAGTAAAAAATGTAGAACAAAAAACTGACAATCGTTTGGTTACTTTAGAAGAAAAAGTAGAATGCAATGATTTAGAAAACAAAAAATCTGTCAAAGAACTTAGCGAAAAAATTGAAAGTTTTAACATTGAATTTCAAAGCAAAAATTACAATTTCAACACATGTAATCTTGTATCTAATATTCCAGTGAAGCACTTTTCGGTAGATGGACCCTTACATCCCGCTGATTTTATGCAGTATTGTAAGGATTGCTTTTTACCTCACTCACCAGATGAAATAAAAATTAAATTTGTGAAAAAATTCTTGGAAGGGGAAGCTTTGACTTGGGCAAACCAGATTGTAACTATGGGGATGACATTTTCAGAATTTGAATCAAAATTTCTGGAAAATTTTTGGGATGATCTTAAACAAACTAGAATCAAAAGTGAATTTTTGAATGGGAGAAACTATAGAGAATCAGATGGGAGCATGAAACAATTTTGCAAAAGTGAACTTCAAAAACTTATTCATTTAACAAAACCTTTGGATGACTTGATCAAAATTGATACCTTAAAGAGAAGATTGCCATCAGCAATGCAGTTGAATTTAGTTCAATGTCCTGATAGTAATGTAGAGCAGTTTCTCAATTATATTGAAAAGTTGGATAGGGTAACAACAACAACACACAGTGGGTTTACTCAGAAAGGTAATGGTCAAAATTGGGGAAATGATAACTTTCAAAAAAGGGAACAAAACAATTATCATGGTGTCAGTCAGAATTCAGGGGGATATAACAATTTTCAGAAGGAGGATCATAATTTTTATCCAAAACAAGAACAACATTTTTGCAGAAATAACAGTCAAAATTCAGGGGGATATAACAATTTTCAGAAGAAGGATCATAATTTTTATCCAAAACAAGAACAACATTTTCGCGGTAATTATCAACAAAATAGAGAACACTTTAGGGATCAAAATCACAGAAATTTTGATAGAGGTCAATACGATAGAAACTATCGACAATCAGGTAATGTTTGGTATAGGAATGGGAACAGAAATGTGGATCAGAGGCATTGGCAGAACCACAATCAGCAGTTCAAACAGGAACAAGTTGTAATTCAGGAAACAAAAAACGAGTAGACGCCCCCTTGAAGGTCCGCAAGGTTGAGGCAGAAGGTGAGCATGATGAAAGGACCAATGGATGTGAGTATCATAAACCCAAACATGACAGTTCCAAACCTAAGCTATCACATGAGGTCATTAGTTGTTACTTATTGAAAAAATTTCAAGAGGAAAATAATATTGATAAAAATAAAATTTTCAGTACACAAGAACATACAGTACATAAAAGTAATTGTGATCCATTTAATTTAACAGAATTTTACTCTTGGGCAGAAAAGAACAACATTTTGTCAGATGATGTAATTTGTAGTAGTTCAGAGATGTGTGTGAATGAAAGAGAGAATGCATGCTGTGAGAATGAAAATATTGGTGAAAGGGATCTGGTAACTTTAGAAAGGGGAAATTATATTTTGGGGAATAATTTTAATGTGTATGACTTGAATATGTATAATGATAATGATGTTGTTGATAAAGTTGATAATGATGGTAATGGTATTGATGATGATGTTGAGGAAAGGTATTTCATTAGTTTAAATAGGGAGTTGGGTATACACATGGTTGAAAATGGATTAAATAGTGAGAATATTATAGAAATTCCCAGGGATGTTACCAGGATGAATAAAGCTCACAAGATGGATATATGTGAAAGTGTGAATTTTGATGTTGTTGGTAAAGAATCTGACTACACAAATAACGATGCCACATGTATAACTTGTAGCCTAAGTGAAACTTTTACAGATACTAATGATACACACACATTTCTTATGAATATATGGCTGAACAGTGAAACTATTTCTTTTGACAAGAACTTTAGAAAGATGCTTATTAATGTATGTGAAACTGTATGTCCTGAGTGGTGGAAAAAGATGAGATATTTTATTTTTGAAAAGCTGAAGGATAAGTACTTCAATAGTATACAATGTGATTTGGATGAAAATTCTTGGCTATTTGAGATAATAGAGAGTACTAATGATAATTTTGTGTCTTGTGCAAATTTTATAACTGTGACAAATAATACATGTAATGATATACTATATGATTCTGATAAGTATAGGTTTGGGGAAATTGAAAGTGATTTGTTACATGAGGATACAGGTTCTGAGAAAAGTGATCAATTTTGCAGTCCTTATATAAAAGTTCAAATTGGGTCATGGATTCGTAAATGCTTAATTGATACAGGAAGTGAGATCTCGGGAATATCTGAAAGGTTAAGCAAGAAATTGAAGGTGGGGAAAGATTTTGTTGAAATGCCAGTTGTTGGGGTAAAGATAAAAGGTGCTACTGGGAAGAGCAGTAAATTGGTAAAAAGCCAGGCTTTAGTGACATTTTTAATTGAAGGCAAGTTGTTCACACATGGATGTTTTGTAATTCAGGAATTTAATGAGGATTTTCTTTTGGGTATGAATTGGATAGTAAAAGTAAATACAGCATTTGATTGGGTTGGAAGAAAACTTTTGATAGAAACTAGTGAAAGGGAATACATTCAGACAAATTTTGTGAACACACTTGATGATCAGAGTAATGGAAATTTTGACAGTATCAATTTACTAAAAGAAAATAGATTGGAGAATATTGAAACTCATAGATTTGATACTGATGAAGTTGAATTTGGGAATTTAGTAAATTTGAAAATTTCAGAAACACAAAATTTATCTGGGGAGCAAAAACAACAGTTAGAAAATCTGCTGTGGGAATACAGTGATGTTTTCAGTGACATACCTGGTAGGGTAAAGGGTTATCAGTGTGAGCTTCAGGTAAAATCTCATGAACCATTTTTCATAAAACCATACAGTATTGCAATATCAAAAAGACCTGCTGTTGAGAAAGAGCTGAAAAAGATGGAAGGATGTAATATAATAGAAAGGAGTATCAGTGCATATAATAATCCTCTAGTAGTAGTTTCGAAAAAAGATGGTGGAGTGAAACTGTATAAACAGAAATCATAATTTCAAAATTTAAATAACCTATTATCATCTAAAACAAAAGTCCTCCACTGGAATACGCTTGTTAGAACAAAACTGCCTGTACAACCAAGTATGTATATTTGCATATATAAAGTAATAATTTGAAGTCACATGTTAATTGAAACTGATGAAAAAACACTGTTGTAACAAAAAAAAAAAAAAAAAATGAGATAGAGATTTATTTTTACTTTTTTACAAAAAAAAAAAAAAGTCTCCATAGTGAGCATTTCTGAATTTTTCTAATTTTTGGAAGCCAAGTCTTCCTTGTGGGTGAAGGCATGCATGTGAGGACATGCATGCAAAGGTATAAGTTTCAAAACCAATTTTAGATAAAGCCTCATGATATATGAGCAGTTTATTGTTGTTTATACTGATGTTGTGGGGAGCAAAAGTACTCTTCACAAGAATGTGATTTGTAGTAATATTGTAGTAGAGAGGCAAGTGTACATAAATGATTGCAAAAAAAAAAAAAAAAAAAAAAAAAAAAATAGATAGTACTGATGTATCTTTAGCTGTACTAAAAGAAGAAAATCATATGAAAAAAAAAATACAAAATAAAAAAAAACATGAGTAAAAAAAATTAAAAAGAAAATCATAAGCAAAAAAAAATATACAAAAAAAACCATGACTAATAAAAAATATAAAAAAAATCAGAAGTTAAAAAAAATATCTATATATATATATATAAAAGGCAAATATAGAGAAAAACACATTACACTATATATGTCCAGTATCGTTTTTACTGTACAATATGTAAGCATAAAGAAATTAACATTGATATAAAAAAAAAATTTTTTGACACTTATTGTAGGAAATGAGTTTTGCCTTTCTATTATTTTCAATTTGTATGTTGTATGTTAGAATATTTCTCATGTATGTTTTATACCATGTATATTTGTCATGTCAAATAATTTCTTTACTTGAATTTTTGTGTATGAGATTGATGGGGAAGTATCATTGCAACAACAGCCAGTAACAAGTCCACAGATTCAAAGAGTCCAAATTTGGAAGAGGTTATCAGACTGCATTATTAATGTACTAATTGTGTAATACAGATCCATTACTGAGTGTGGTCGGGATTTTGTTGTATATGTCCATAACAACAAAAGCCCTGGGGAGCAGTTGTAATGGATCTGGGAGACGTTATTTTTTTACCGTATTTGTTGATACCGAATTTAAATGTTTTCTTATATTTTTTGTCAGGATTTATTATAATTTGTCTTATTATATGTTAATTCACTTCTGTTTTTGAGAGTAAAAGCATATTGATTACTATTAGAAAATGTATCGAAGATTAGCAGAGAGACTGATTACAACTGGAAGATTGTGTGTGGTGTAAAACATCTTTGACGTTAGAGTCATCTTTGACTGTAGTAAGTCGGCAGCTAACTCTTGGTGTGTGTTGACCATGGTGTTGTCGGAAGAACAATTTGAAGTATGTTTCTATTATTTTTTGTATTAACTAAAAGGAAGAAATTACATTTGAAGAAACTGTATTTGAAACACCAAAATGAAACACGTTGAACCACGTCAATTCTGCAACCAACAAAGACGCATTGTGGAATCATTCTCAGACAACTGAAGCCAAGACTATATCGCCGTATAAACGTTTAATGGAAAAGGTACTGTCACGAAATATGGCAAATTTAAGTAAATAAGAGAAAATAGTGAGCATATTTTCAACTTGTGTCATAGCCGTATTTCACATAGGAGATGCGGGTCAAGCAACATCTAGCTCCTGAGGGGACGCTAGTTGCTCCACATCATCTTCAGGTGCAGTGGTGAACTCATTTTCTGTCTCTATGTCCTTCTCCTTTTGCTTTTGCTTTTTCTTCTTTTTGATAGGCTCCTGTTTGTCCCTTGGTTTATCAGGCTGGGTGGGCTTTTCCGAACACTCTCATGGACCGAGGAAGACCTGGAAGCCCTACGGCCCTCAGGTGGTGGCTTTTTCAGCCACTGGCTGACATCTGGAGGGGCAGTAACCATGGAAGGGAGGGCACCAAGTGATCCGTTCCTCGCAAGGGGAGCCGGAGGAGGCGGGTACTTCCTCGGCACAGAGGTGGGGACTGAAATCCCCAAAGGAGGAGGGGTTGTTACTCCTGATATTGATAACATGGGAGCAACGGAAGAGGGTGTTCTCCCAACTACCTGGGCGGCAGGAATAGACGGCCGGGATGGAGGGCCCACAAAAAGCGGCTGAGCTTGGGGGCTCGTCGCCAGGGACGGCGACATAGAAGCTGCTGCAGCAAACATTGATGAAATGCGCACAGGGTGAAGTCAGTCGTACTTGCGTTTAGCCTCTGTGTAAGTGGGCCTGTCCGAGGTCTTATACTCCACAATCTTCCGTTCGTTTTGATAAACCGCACAGTCTGACGAACAAGGTGAATGTTTCTGTCCACAGTTTACACAAACAGGGGGCGGCAAACACGGGACATTGGGGTGGGAGGCACGTCCATAATCCCGACAGGTAGGGTTGGCGTCACATCTCTATGACACATGCCAAAACCCCCAAAGCAGCACATGGGAGGTAGGACGTAAGGCTTAACACCACATCGATATATCACCACCCTGACCTTCTCAGGCAGGGTGTCTCCTTCGAAAGC
The DNA here is from genome assembly GCF_023864275.1 of Schistocerca cancellata. NCBI lineage: Eukaryota > Metazoa > Arthropoda > Insecta > Orthoptera > Acrididae > Schistocerca > Schistocerca cancellata. Next base: position 838,897,576 of record NC_064630.1, read on the forward strand.
CAAGATGGAGGCGCTGGTGGCGACCCTACTATCTTTAGGTCTCCTGAAGACACGTCGTACAAAGTGGACACCGTGGCGTTCCAGATTTGCACAATGCTCGTCGTCAGACTGCAACAACAGTTCACGACGAAAAATTAGTCCCTCAACCATATTGAGGCTCTTATGAGGCGTAATGGGGATTGCAACATCACCGAGCTTGTCACAAGCAAGCAATACCCGTGACTGTGCTGGGGATGCTGCCTGTATGAGGACTGCTCCAGATCTCATTTTAGACAGGCCCTCAACTTCTCCGAACTTGTCCTCTAAATTTCCCACAAAACGAGTCCCCACCTGTTCAGCTGCAAACCAGAAATCGAGTAGAACATATCTCACCAGATAATTTAGACCGCCGTTCCTCCCCTGGTGTGGACAGGGAAGGGAAAGATTGGAGGTCATACTGTAAACCATTGAACTTTCCTTTCTTAGAGACTCGTGCTTGCACACTATTTGTATTTCGTTTCATGGTGGTCCCACAAGTAGCTAGGGGAAGGAATGTCCACCCAGACAGAGCCCCACTTGCCTGGGTAAGCCTAATACAACCAGGGGGCGGCAGATTCCCCAGAGGTCACCTGCCAGCAACTGTTGTACCTCAACAGCCACACGTTTCCTCGGCGTGCTGCACACCTTGAGATTGAGGCTTTTTTTTTATAGAGGTTTATACCATCCTCGCGACCCAGGCAGTTAAGCCAAGATCCCCAGGCTCTGTACCGTACAACGTTCCACTGTCGTACCTTACGGTGGTCGTTGAAGCACACTCAGAGCTTACGGTACTGAGGACTGGTGGCGCTTCCCAGTCCCCAGCTCAGGGACCCCGGGGTCGCCAAGCCCATACCCAGCAACTTAATGCTGATCCCCCTGAGGGGATTTATTTATAAGTGAACAACAGAATTTAAGTTACAAAACAATTACTAATTACACCCTATAACAAAAGATATTAACTAGGAATAGTCAAAATAAACCAGGAAATTAATTACATACACAAAACTGAGTACGAAATTAGATCTGGTGTTATATTCTTTGAAACTTAGGGCCAACCTTTCTCTTTTATGAAAATGCAGATTATACACGTGTATGTTAATAGTAATTACTTAAAAGTAAAAAAATGAATTTTAAGGAGGCACATGGCAAAAAAGAGGGGGGAGGGGGGAATATCTCAGCTTGCTTTGACACAGGTCCTGCGAGTCTCAGTCTGGCACACAGTTTTAATCTGCCAGGAAGTTTCACAGCAGCACACGCTCCACTGCAGAGTGAAAATTTCATTCTGGGTTGTGAGGTGTTCATCAAGAACTGATGCACAGGTAGAAACACCACCACAAAGGGTATTATCTGGGACATGCTGCTGAGGATGAGTGAGAAAGTGATTCCAGTATTCCTTCTTACTGCAGTTATATAGATAGTGAGACTCTGCATGGAGTTGCTTAAAAGTGAAGAAGGCAATCTACAAATAGTGCTGCCTAAGATTTAGTGCACCTATGCGGTGTATGTGTATGTGCACATGCGTTCGTGTATCTGGCGGGTGCCCAATGGCGAAGTCATCAGCGCCCTTACACTTATGAGAACAAATGAATGTGGAGATGAACTAAAAGTGTTGTGCATGCATGCACTCGAAATGACCACAGTCATTCTGTAACAGATGCACTCTCACATGCACTAAAATCAATCAGAAGGAAAGAGAGTTAATCAAGAAATTAAAACACAGAGAAAACAAAACACAGAAGAACTAAAAGATAAGCACAGGGACATATGACTGGCTGACCATTTACAAAAAACTAGGGCGAGTCAGTCACCACTTGACACATTAAGAACATCTTGTTAAAAACAATGGACAATTCACAAAACTTTAAAACTCTAACCACATTCGTTTGATCATTACATAAAAAAGACAGCAGATCCATGGCGTATCAGCCACAGTCCGCTGGTCGGCAAATAAAATGCAGTCGAATAAAATGTGGTGCACCGTGATCTGCACGCCACAAGCACCACACATTGGAGGGTCCACTCACTGGAGTAAGAATCCACGTTTCATAGGGCTGTGGCCTATGCGAAGATGAGTAAGAAAGACCTCGTCTCAAACGTGGCTAGAAGGAAGTTCTCCATGGCCGAGTTGTGGGCTTGATGACACAGTGCTTGTTATCTGTCACTGCCAGCCTCTTGTCTTTCCATCGACACATGACTATACAACAACAGTGAGGTGATAGCATGCACGGGAATAGCACACCGAAATACCAGAGGATCACGACACGCCTCCTTGGCTGCTCAATCTGCCATTTCATTCTCTGCAATTCTAATGTGCCCAGGTACTCAGCAGAATGACCTCTCCTTCCCCATTTGTAGTTGCAGTAGGGCATCCTGAATATTCTGGGCTACTGTACCTGCTGGGTACAAATGTTGGAGAGAGTAAAGGGTCCTCAGATAATCTGAGCAGATGAGAAATCTAACACTGGGAGAATGTCCCACCTGCTCCAGTGCTTGCAAGATTGCATATACACTCCTGGAAATGGAAAAAAGAACACATTGACACCAGTGTGTCAGACCCACCATACTTGCTCCGGACACTGCAAGAGGGCTTTACAAGCAATGATCACACGCACGGCACAGCGGACACACCAGGAACCGTGGTGTTGGCCGTCGAATGGCGCTAGCTGCGCAGCATTTGTGCACCGCCGCCGTCAGTGTCAGCCAGTTTGCCGTGGCATACGGAGCTCCATCGCAGTCTTTAACACTGGTAGCATGCCACGACAGCGTGGACGTGAACCGTATGTGCAGTTGACGGACTTTGAGCGAGGGCGTATAGTGGGCATGCGGGAGGCCGGGTGGACGTACCGCCGAATTGCTCAACACGTGGGGCGTGAGGTCTCCACAGTACATCGATGTTGTCGCCAGTAGTCGGCGGAAGGTGCAGGTGCCCGTCGACCTGGGACTGGACCGCAGCGACGCACGGATGCACGCCAAGACCGTAGGATCCTACGCAGTGCCGTAGGGGACCGCACCGCCACTTCCCAGCAAATTAGGGACACTGTTGCTCCTGGGGTATCGGCAAGGACCATTCGCAACCGTCTCCATGAAGCTGGGCTACGGTCCCGCACACCGTTAGGCCGTCTTCCGCTCACGCCCCAACATCGTGCAGCCCGCCTCCAGTGGTGTCGCGACAGGCGTGAATGGAGGGACGAATGGAGACGTGTCGTCTTCAGCGATGAGAGTCGCTTCTGCCTTGGTGCCAATGATGGTCGTATGCGTGTTTGGCGCCATGCAGGTGAGCGCCACAATCAGGACTGCATACGACCGAGGCACACAGGGCCAACACCCGGCATCATGGTGTGGGGAGCGATCTCCTACACTGGCCGTACACCACTGGTGATCGTCGAGGGGACACTGAATAGTGCACGGTACATCCAAACCGTCATCGAACCCATCGTTCTACCATTCCTAGACCGGCAAGGGAACTTGCTGTTCCAACAGGACAATGCATGTCCGCATGTATCCCGTGCCACCCAACGTGCTCTAGAAGGTGTAAGTCAACTACCCTGGCCAGCAAGATCTCCGGATCTGTCCCCCATTGAGCATGTTTGGGACTGGATGAAGCGTCGTCTCACGCGATCTGCACGTCCAGCACAAACACTGGTCCAACTGAGGCGCCAGGTGGAAATGGCATGGCAAGCCATTCCACAGGACTACATCCAGCATCTCTACGATCGTCTCCATGGGAGAATAGCAGCCTGCATTGCTGCGAAAGGTGGATATACACTGTACTAGTGCTGACATTGTGCATGCTCTGTTGCCTGTGCCTGTGGTTCTGTCAGTGTGATCATGTGATGTATCTGACCCCAGAAATGTGTCAATAAAGTTTCCCCTTCCTGGGACAATGAATTCACAGTGTTCTTATTTCAATTTCCAGGAGTGTAGTTCTGCGTCAAAGACAGTAAATTTTGGAGGCAGACTGACCTTGAGGACACCGTCTGGGAAAATGACAGAGCAACCACCAGAGCCCCCTGCTTAGACCCATCTGTAAAAACAGCTACAGGGTTGTGGTACTCAGATAAAATATCAGAGAATATTGCATTAAAAATGGAAGCACGAGTGCTATCTCCCCTGTACCGCACCAAATCTAAAATCACTCTGGGCTTCTCCAGCAACCTGGGTGGCACACTGTTGAAACCCTGGATTTGGGGTCATAGTGGCACCACATTGAGTGACTCCAACACATGCTGCACGTGGATCCCAAACACCATCGTGGCTTGTGGACAGGTGTTCCAGAGGTGGACAAGGAACAGTATGTTGTGTGGGTGAATATGGAGCTGCAATGAACTTACAGGCGTGGCGCACCATGAGAAGCTGGCACCGGATGGTAAGTGGTGGTTTCCCCTCCTCAGCACAAATGCTAGGTATGGGACTGGTCCGATAAGCACCCATGGCCAAATGAATTCCCTCATGATGGACAATGTCAATGATCCACAAGTAAGAGGGCCTCGCTGACCCATACACCGTGCAACCATAGTCTAGCTGTGAACGCACAAAAGCCCGATAAAACTGAAGGAGATATACCCTGCCTGCTCCCCAAGACCTGTGGCAAAGGCACTTTATGATGTTCAGTGCATTCAGGGTTCAGGCTTTCAGGTCTTGCAGGTGTGGTAACCACGACAATTGGTAGTCAAAAATGAGGCCCAGAAACTGCACTGGGTCTCTAAAATGTGGGATGGTGTCCCCACATTCAAGGCAGGCAAATTAAAAAGATGATGAGAATGATTAAAATGAACACACAAAGTTATCTGCAGAAAACTGGAAACCCATCTTTGCAGCCCACTCCTCTAACTGCTGCACTGTAAGTTACAACTGATGGCTCGCCATTGCAACTCAGGAGGAGGAACAGAAAACAGCACAATCATCTAAAAATAAGGAGCACTGTACAGGACTCCTTACCATAGATGTGATACTGTTGATGGCTATGGCAAAGAGGGTAACACTTAAAACACTGCCCTGAGAACACCAATCTCATGCTCAAATCGATAAGACAATGTATCACCAACTCAGGTCCTAAAAACTGCTGAGGTAGGAAAGACCATATGAAGCTGGGGAGGTGGCCACGAAAGCCTCATTGATGCAGTTGTGTGAGAATACAGTGTCTCCAAGTAGTATCGTATGCCTTGCTTATATTGAAGAATATGTCAATACAGTGATGCTGAAGGATGAAAGCCTGCTTGAATAGCCGCCTCTAGGAGGGTCAGATTGTCAACAGTGGACCAAAATCTTCGGAATGCACACTGAGAATGGCTAAGGAGTTGCCTGGTCTCTAACAACCAGACCAGACGACGGTCAACCATTTGTTCCATGGTCTTCCCTTCACAGCTCGTTAAGGCAATACTCTGGTAACTACTGGGACATGTGCAGTCTCTTCCTGGTTTGAGGAGAGGGATCATAATTGCCTCCCACCAACAATTGGGGAAGTTGCCTGTCTGCCATATTAGATAAAAACATTTGAGGAGGATTTCCTTTGATGCTGCTGGCAAATGTCAAAGCATGCAGCACTGGATTTGGTCACTACTGGGTGCAGTGTCACGAATCTCAGTCAGTGCTGATTCGAGCTCCCACATGGAGAAAGGGGAGTTGTAGGTCACAGAACTGTTGGACCTGAAATCCAACTTTTCCCTCTAAACAGGTGCACAATAGTGACAAAATGCCGGATCCTGGCTTGCAGTGGCGGTAGTTTGTGCAAAATGTTTGGCCAGCATCTGAACAATATCTCTGAGTACTGATTGGAAGAGCCCCCGTTTCAGCACTGCTGCTATTGGTGAACAGCTGCATTGGCTTCCCATACTTTCATAGAAGAAGTGGAACAATTGATGTAGTCCAGGAACACTTGCCATGACATTGTCTTACTCTCCCTAACGATGCAATGAGTCTTGGCCCTCGTAACTCGAAAGGCGCTAAGATAGTCTGCTGTCGATTGGCATTTAAAATGTCGAAGAGCCACATGTCTTTCCTGGACCATGGAACAGCACTCATCTGGCCACCAAGATACTGGTTGCCTCCTAAGATGACTTGAGGACTGTGGGATGGATAGGCCAATGGTGCGATGGATCACTCGTGTGATGTGGTCCAGCCACCCTCGGATGCTGTCACAGTGTTCGAACACAGCCAGCTGGCTGAAACACATCCAGTTAGCACTGACGACCATCCATTTTGGGGGTTTAACTTCAGGTGGTGAGCCATTTAGTAGGTGAAGGAGGAATGGGAAATGGTGACTGAAATGAAGGTTGTCAATGACCTCCCACTGAACAGTCAGCGAGGGCAGGAGAACAGAAAAAGAAGTCAATGGCTGAGAATGACCCAGTAACAGTAGGTAAATGTGTATGAGTACCTGTGTTGAGGATGCACAGCTTGTGAGACGTCATGAGGCCCTCCAAAACCCAACCCTGAGGGCAAGTACTGGTCGGGCACCACAGGACATGAGGGGCATTGAAGTCTCCCAGGAGGAGGAACGGTCATAGGAGTTGTGCGATACGATCTGAGAGAGCCTCAGAGTTTTGTGCATCTTGCAGAGGTAAATGCAGTGAGCAAACAGTGATCATTCAACACACATAAATTTGAACTGCAGCTGCTTGGCCCTTTCCCCCAATACGTCATCCTTGTGGTATAGCGTATATCCATCCCTGTAGCACAGGGGCACCTGTATCTTTAAAATGCATGTATTGTAAACAAAAGCACAAGGGACGTGCCTGTGCTAGGAGTTCCAGTTCCTCCATATGAGTCCTGAACTCATTTATGTTCCACTGTAGTATGGAAGCTATGTCATCTGTGTGGTTTTAATTTACTTTCTTTGCACCGGGGAGGTGTCGCACTTGAAGAGCGAGGGGGATTGGAAGGGCTGCCTGGATCCAAGGCATTTAACTCCACAATATCCTCCTCATCAGTCAGACGGCAAAGAATGACGTCTGACAGGGCTCAGGACAGCTTTTGACCCAAATGTCGTGAGCCTTTTCCTGCATCCTGTCAGTTTGAGGATGAAGGGGAAAGGGGGCGTTGAGAGGCACTCTGCTTTCCTTGTACCTTCTGGATGCTCGCTATGAAACTGTTGCTGGTCTTTCTTTGTGTAGCTGCCTGGATTGCTTTGTCCTTACTCTTTTACCCTTGACATGTACACGTGCAAGTACAGGTACTTGTGGTGGATACAAACATACTACACACTGTCTGTGTCAAAACGTCCACCTTGGGAACAGGTTTCTGCACCATGGATGAATATGAGATGGCAAAGACAAGGGGTTTCATCACCATATAGTCTTTTTTAGCTTCGGCATATGGGATCCGCTTGGTCACTTATCTCCTGTATTTTGCGTTCTTCATCAAAAACAGGGCAGCCTCAGCTCCAGACTGGGTGGTTCCCAGAGCAGCCGATGCACATCGCCGGAGACAAGTAGACAGTCCCAGCATCATGAGCAGCTTTTCTGCAGTTCCCACAGATCACTTCACCTCCACAACTCATGGATGTATGGCCAAAATGCTAGCATTTATAGCACCGCATAGGGTTTGGAATGTAAGGCCAAACATGAAGTCGAAGGAACCCTGCCATAAGACGTTTAGGTGGTGTCGGAGAATTGAATGTGACAATGAAAGTGGTAGTCTTTTCAGTTGCTCCATTATTCTTGTGCGTTCATTGCTCCACATTGACTATTCCCTGGGATGCCCATTCTTGCTTCAGTTCCGCTATGTCCATGTCCATGATACCTCTGCATGTGACAACGGTCTTACTGGAGTTGAGGAAGGTCTACCTACTTTGACCTGTTAGTTTTGACCAACAATGAGCCATTATGTAATTGTTTTATAGATTTTAACGTTCCACCAAGGCCTTCCAAACCCTTATGGATATAAAAGGGGGACACTTTCAAATGTCCTCTCTTTCCTCTTTATCACCACAAACATGTTGTTATTCATGACTCCACGAGCCCTGTTAGTGCAGTCCAAAGTATTCTTATCAGGAGGACTAGCCTCTCTCATTCTTTTGGATGAATGGGTATGAATACTCCTAGGCGGTACACCCTTCCTGCTGGGAGGAGAAGGTGGCGATTTCAAGGGTTCCATCTCGGTCCCACAAGCAGCTAGGGAAACAAGAGCCCCATGTGCCTGAGTAAGCCTTATACAACTGAGGTGCGGAAAGTTCCTCAAAGGTTGCCTGCTAATGACTGTTCCACCTCGACAGCCACGCATCCCATCAGCATGCAGCACACCTTGAGATTGAGAAGTTTTTTATTGAGGTTTATCCTGTCGTCATGATCCGGGCGGTCATGCCAAGATCCCCGTTCCCTGAGACACACAACGTTCCACCACCGTACGGCACAGTGGTCGGTGAAGCATGCCCAGAGCTTACAGTGACAGGGGATTGGTGGCACTTACCAGTCCCCAGTTCAGAAAATCTGGGGTTGCCAAGCCCGTACCCAGCAAATCAATGCTGAGCCCGTGAGGGCCTGAGAAGCTGCAGGTCCCCACAACAATAGTGAATGTGTGTGTCGTTCATGGTACCAGCTGCCAGTGAAGGGGCCTGTAGAAAATAGGACAGCAGTTCCAGTGGTGCAGGTGATTGCAATGGAAGATGTCTCTGACAATATCGTCGAAACAATCTGATACTGATAAGATGAAGGTAATGGCAGGTTGATACAACTGCCTGTTTGCTCTTTGGAAAGCCCAATATGGCAATTGTTCCATCAGCTGGCGACAAGGCAGTGACAGGATCACCAGAATGTGACAGGTGTCACAAATATTGCCCTAGGGTGACCACTGTGGCAAGGCCTCAGAATTGAAGGAAGAGACCATTAGGTCATTGGAGGGGGAGTGTTTATTGCAGTTGACAAAAAATTGTTTGAAGTCAAAGTTGAGTGTGACAGTGAAGTTATCTGGTCACATATAACAGGTCTAAGTGAAACTAAGCCAATTGTTGGATGATTCCACCAGCCACCCAATTCTGCTGTGACAGTTCTAGAGTCATTCAGAGAATGTCTTATTATGGTCAGCAGCAAGTAAATACCCACATCATGTCTTACTAGTTGGAGGCAACTTTAAATCACTGACTATCTAGCTACAAACAGGCCGGACCTTACCGCCAATGTCAGTAAAGAAACAGGAATTAGTGATCATGATGTCATTATAGCAACTATGGTTATGATAGTTAATAAATCAGTTAAGAAGGCTACGAGAGTGCTTCTACTAGAAAGAGCAGATAAGCAGTCATTAGCACCTCACTGAGTTTTAGTAAGATGGATATAGAGTAATTACGGGAAAAGTTTAAGCAGATTGCAAAAGCGTAGTCTGAAGAATTATCTGCCTAGTAATTGGATGAAGGATGGGAAAAGACCCTCTGTGGTTTATTAGATTCAGATAACATCAAGGAAACAGAGGCTGATGCACTCCTGGTTCAAAGGAGAATGCAAAAATGATTACAAGCAAATGTTACTAGAGGTACGTGTGTCCGTGAAAAGATCTATGGGTGAAGCACACAACTACTACCACCGTCATATCTTTGCAAAAGATCTGGCAGAGAACCAGAGACAATTCTGGTCCTATGTAAAATCACTAAGTGGGCCTCAGGCTCCCATCCAGTCACTTGTTGACCAGTTGGGTGTGGCATTTGAAGATAGCAAAATGAAAGCCCAAGTTTCAAATTTAACATTAAAAAAAAAAAAAAAAAAAAAAAAACATTAACATAGGAGAATCATACAAACATACCATCGTTTGACCATCAAACAGGTTCTCATATGGACGACATAGTAATACGAATTCCTGGTGTAGAGAAACAATTGAAGAAGCTAAAACAAATAAGTCTCCAGGTCCACATGGAATCCTAATTTGGCTTTTCAAAGAGTACACTATGGCAGTGGCCCCTTTTATTGTGAATCTCTATCCCAGCACCGAGTCTCAAGTGATTGGAGAGAAGCTCAGGTGACTCGTGTATAAGACAGGCAAAATAATGGGCCCACACAATTACAGACCTGTATCCTTAACACTGGTTTGCTGCAGAATCCTTGTACATATTCTTAGTTCGAATACAATAAATTTTCTTGGGACCAAGAAGCTTATGTCCTTAAATCAGCATGGTTTCAGAAAGCATCACAAGTGTGAAACTCAACTTACCCATTTCATATTTCTAGATTTCCAAAAACTGTTTGACATGTTGCCCCATTGCAGGCTCTTAAAGAAGGTATGAGCATATGGAATAGGTTCACTAATGTGTGAGTGGCTCAAAGACGGCAAGTGTTCATCAGAAACATCATCAGGAGTGCCCCAGGGAAGTGAGACAGGACTGCTATTATTCCCTATATACATAAATTATCTGGCAGAAAGGATGTGCAGCAGATATGCAGTTGTTTGCTGATGATGCTGTGGTGTACAGTAAGGTGTTGAAGTTGAGTGACTGTAGGTGGATACAAGATGACAAACTAAATTTCTACTGGGTGTAGGAAAATTTAAGTTAATGCAGATGAGTAGGAAAAACAAACCCGTAAAGTTTGCATATAGCATTCGTAGTGTCCTGTTTGACACCGTCACATCATTTAAATATCTGGGCATAACACTGCAAAGTGACATGAACTGGAACAAGCTTGTGAGGATAGTGGTAGAAGAGATGAATGAACGACTTCAGTTTATTGAGAGAATTCTAGGAAAGTGTCATTCTCATCTGGAGACCACATATAGAACGATAGTAAACCCTATTCTTGAGTATTGCTTGAGTGTTTGGGGTCTGTATCACGTCAGATTAAAGGAAGACATAGAAGATATTTAGAGGTGGGCTGATAGATTTGTTACTGGTAGGTTCAAACAACATGCAAATGTTACAGAGATGCTTCGAATGCAGATGGGAATCCCTGGAGAATTTACACTATTGAGAAAAGTTAGGGAACCAGATGTTGAAGCTGATTGCAGAACAATTCTGTTCCCTCCAACATACTTCGTGTGCAAGACCACGAAGACAAGGTACAAGAAATTGGTGCTCATGCGGAGGCTTACAGACAATTATTTTCCGTCATTCTATTTGCGAGTGGAAGAGGAAAGCAAATTGACTAGTATTGGTATGGGGTCCTTCTGCCAGGTGCCTTAAGGTGGATTGCAGATTATCAATGTAGATCTAGATGTCAACAGATATAAAGGTGCCAGGGGGAGCAATAGTGACTAGGGGCACTGGAATTGAGAAGACACAGACCACAAGCATCAAGAAGTTGGTAAACCAGGACACCTATACCAGGCAATGAAGAGTAATCCACAGCACGGTGACCTGCATTGAAATCTACAAGGAGGAGAAGGTAGGAAGAAAGGACAGGCAAGGTGGAGGGCAGGGACAGTCGCCAATTCTAGGTGCCTAACTGCCCTGTCTGGGGGTAAATATGTGTTGTGAATAGTAATCACTACAGTTGTTGGTACTCACGTTACAACCTACTCCACTGTCGTACAGAGAGGAAATCACAAACAACATTGGTGCAAACCAATGTAGAGATCTCTCATGAGGCTCTCTCAGGGCCTGTTAGGTTCCGACAGCAAGTGCGATAACTTCTGAGGGTTGGAGAATAACAAACAGGAGGAAATTGGTGGTTGTAATTATAGCAGGTGACAATAACATTCATTGCAGTTCCACTGAATTAACACTTCTAAGAGCATTCTGGCTAGGTGTGAAAGGTCTGAGTGGACAGGACACATCACTTGCCTGTTACTGGAACAATATCGACGAACATAGGTTCTGGGTCCAACGGCTCAAGACTACTACTTTTTATCCTTAGCTACATAAAAGGGTCAGGACTTCTGGAAGGGATTATCCACTGAGAGGGTAGGAACTGAGGAGGAGCGAGCAGTGTTGAGACCCTCCGGTTGTGGCTCTTCCAGCCACTGGCTGGTTGTATGTCTCGTCATGTCTGCAAAAAATTTCCATAAATTGAGCAATGTAGTTTGACACTGCTTCTCCAATTGAGTGTGAGGAGTCGAAGTCCCCAAAGAGAGTGCTGCAGGGATCACATGTGGAAACCACTTATCTCTTTCCTGAACCAATTCAACTTATGTAACTACCTGAGGTCAACGTCAAGGTAATAATGGGAGTAAGTACTCGAGGTACTGCCGATGACCTGGGAATAGAAATGGCAAAGTTTGATATCATTAGGATGGCATATAAGTGACTGCGGGCTTCAAAATATGACATGCAACTGGAAACATTAAGCTCCCACATATTATGTTCTACAAATAAGGTAGCAAACTCTGGGATCAAGGAGGGGTTAGGTAAGTGATCATATCAGCAATTAACACAGGATGGTGGGTGCTCACATGGGTATTTTTCATGAAGCGCCCGACCACAGTCTTCACAAACGCAGTTATTTGTACAATCGGTAGACTCCTGTCCAGAGTTACGGCATTTAATAGACTGCAACGGGGCTGAGAAATACAACTTCACATCACAATGGTATACAATTACAGGGTGTTTCAAAAAGAATTCACACATTTCAAATCCATATATTTCTTAAACTTTAAGATATACGAATATGAAACTTTAACTCCATATTTACAAACCTCTCAAGTTCACATTACAGATGTTCAATATGTCCTCCATCAGTGACACGAACAATATCACATTGATACTCAAATTCCTCCCATACTCAAGCAAGCATGTCCTTCGTCACTGATGGTATGGCAGGTTCTTCAACTCTTCCAGGTTCTGGGGCAGTGGTGGTACACAAACGTTCCCTTTAACGAAACCCCACAAGAAGTAGTCAGAGGGTGTCAAATCTGGTGACCGAGGAGCCCAGCTCAGACACGCTAAGTCCCTGGCTCCTTGACAGCCAATGCAAAGGTTCAGTAGCGTTTCATTTAGGTATTCATGCACTTGGCAATTCCAGTGAGGGGGTACCTTGCCTTCTTGAAAAATGAAGCTGTCTTCATGTAGCCTCGGAAACAACCACTTTTGTAACATAGAGAGATATTGCTGACCATTAACCGTGTTTGCATCAAAGAAGAATGGGCCATAAAGAAATGATCGGGATATAGCACGTAACACACTGACTCTGGCCGAATCTCATATATGTTCAATGGCTGCATGTGGGTTCCGTAGGCCCCAAATTTGAACATTGTGTTTGTTTACCTGACCACTAACGTGGAAAGTCACTGCATCACTGAACACGATGCATTGTGCAAAAGTGTTATTATTGTCAATAGCATCAAGAATCTCATTACAAAATGCCACACGTTTGCATTTGTCATCAGGACACAGATGTGTACTTGAATTAATCTTCGTTATTTCAAATAATGGCTAACAATAAACAATAATAAATGAACAGCAGCTGCAGAATACCCACAATTGTATAATAAACTCACCTGAGTCTGCAAAACACCATTTTCTTCTTGTAACCTCTGGGCTTCAAGCCTTGCATCATTCAGTGATACCAGCTGCTCTGCAAGTTTTTCATTCTCACTTCTTAATTTGTTTACTTCATTGCTGATTTCCATGAGTGATGCATATTTGGTGTTTAGAGACTCATAACTCTCCTTCGCTTTATTGTTTTCATACTGCAACTCTACTTCTCGCTGTTGTGCATGCTGGAGACGACGTTCCAATTCAGCATTGATTACTCTGGTTTCCTGTTAGCAAACATGACAAGTGAAACAAAACACACAAGACAATTGTGTATAAATAAGGCAAGGACATAAAACATGGAATATTTAATACACAACCATCACAAAACCTTAAAGCTACTCCATTACGGGTATCTTAGCAGGCCAGCACATACACAATACTGCAGTTATGTGAGAGAACTGTTGACCAATGCTGAACTCCAGAAGGTGAAACATTAGTGCCAAAAGCCACTTACAAAAACAGACCATACCATCCTAGATTTTCGTGCTCATGGAGGAGGAGGAGGAGGAGGAGGAAAGGGGCAACAAGAGGAAGGAGGAGCAGGTCACTCAAACCTCAAGGTGAGAGGAACCCACTGTCAACGGAAAGGGGGACAAAGTAGGGTGCAAGGGCAGGGAGCAGATCACAGAGACCAGGAGATCAAAGGTAGTATGTTACGAAGTACTGTCAGCTTCAGTCCAGAGAAAAGGATAAAAAAATTGATTAATAGGAAGAAGCTGATAAATGAATAATGCAATTAAGAATAAGAGGGAGAGCGAAGTGGAGATGGGGCGAATGTGAAAAAGTGAAGGGAAATAGTTAAATCAAAATAAGTAAATAAAATGTAATGAAAAGATGATTATATGATGAAGGGAAAGTTCCTACCTCCTGACTCTAGATTTTGGGGAAACTGTTATTGGGGGAAGGGGGTGGGGGGGGGGGGTGGGGTAGGGGTGGGGGGGGTAGGGGTGGGGAGATATAGATGGCTCTCATGATGTACAGGCATGAACTACAGAAAGTAATAACCTTGGTAATGTTGTGTGTTATGACACTGGAGACCTAAGTAGATCTGTAGGGTAACTGAGGGGATGGAAGGTCTGAGAGATGATTTATGTTGAGAAATTAAGTGGTGGAGCAGATACATCTGCTATGGATACCTAGTCTCTAGGGAAGGCAGCATTCAATGTTGAATGGCCAGCAACTGTCAAACTGTAGATACTGTTTCTTTCCGATCGGTTTTATATGGGCTGAATATCAGATTTAGGTCTCAGTGACGTAAAGGTCAATGCTGAGGAAGAGAACTGTAGATTTAGAACAGGACCAGGTACATTTGAGTTCAGGAAAGGAGTTAAAAGTCCTTCCTATTGTTACTGGTTTGAAGTTAATATAATCATGACGTGGTGAGTTTTGCCTGCGTGAGCGAGATAGTTATTCCTTGACTTAGCTTTGCTCCGTGCCGCGTGAAAAGTAAGAAAATCGGAATGTGAGAGGACTTTGTTAAGAGACAGGAAAGCAAGAGGACGTTTAGAAAGTGTGTGCAATGAAACAGTCATTATTAGCCGCCATATTGTATAATTTGTGTTTTTTGAGATTCAAAAGTGATATGTTAATGTGGAGTTTAGCAATGGCCAGAATACAGTCTATTGTATTTCAAAGGTAATTGCCATATTTAATTTTGATCAAAGGATTCTGTGATGAACTAAAATGTACTACAAGCTTGTATAGGACTTCGAACATTTGGTGGTCGACGTTTGCTGTAGAACCTGCTTCAATAACATGGTCAAAAGCATAGAGAAAGTTTTCTCCTAAAAAGAACTCATTTCACTCTAAGACAATCATCGAATGACCAAATGCGAATTGCAGTGTTCCAATTTGAGAAGATTCTATAGAAGTTTTCTTTCTCTTACATTTCAAGAATTTTACAGGCAACCGTCGGAGTCGGCAGCTGTTCCTCCACCACACGCTGTGGGAATCGTCAATGCAGCTAGGGATATTGTCCTTCACAGACATACAAACGGAGACATTACACACACTAGTCCAATAACAACAAGTTTAATATTACCAGCTTAAAACATTAATTTCTTTTTCTGAGCAGTAATATTATAAAAATGGCAATCATGACAGGACCTACAAGGAGTGAAACATAGACACTGTCAAATATTTCGTGACCAAAAACAAATTAATACATCATCATTGAGTTATATGTATTGATGGTATCTCTTGTGATTCGTAGTGATAAATGTGTATTTTATGTTATGTATATGTACTAATGTTGGCTTTGTATAATTTCATGTACAAATGATGGAATCATTCTATATGAGCTACATCCGTCATCAGGCAGCCATGACAACGCAGGTCCATCACATATAAACTTCATGCGGTTCTACTCTATAGTAAAGGCAAGCACAAAAATGACATGCTAACTCATTGCACACATTAGTCTCATCTTTATAGAGAATGACTGGGTTACGAATATTTGTAGATTTAGTCATTAGATTTTTTTTAGTATATATTAGTGATATATGTTTTTTTTTTGTTGATGTGTTCACAATTGTGGAGAGATATTCTGGGGTATACTATCTGACGTGTATTTCTGTGAGAGTAAAATAATTAAAAGAATAGTGAACAACTGAATTCTTATGGTTAAAACCAGGTCACAGTTTAAAATGCAGAGGGAATAGGAATTGAATGTGCAGCCCAGTGGTGATGAACAAAACCCAAGGCAAATGGTAGATGCTGGCCAAGGAGAAACCAAAGATCCCATGGCTGAGCTCTTCAATCAAATGAAACTTTTGATGAATACTGTAGCTAGTTTAGCTGCAGAACAGTCTCGCATGTCTGCTACAAAAGCAAATATATCAACAGCAGTTGAAAATTTAGCTTCGGAACAGTCTCGCATGACTGTTACTCAGATGAAACAGATTGCTGAGCAAGCGAATATGTCAGCTGTGCAGGTGGCTATTTCTGCAAATACAGAAACCATAGCTGTGGAACAGGCAAATACAGTGGCTGAAGTAACAAATCTGACTGCTACTGTGAGCAATTTAGTTACAGAACAGGCAGAGTTAGCCAAGAAAGTAAAGGGTATGACAAATAAAGTGAACAAACCGCTCACAAAGGAAGATTTTGTTAAAGTATTAGCTGATATGAGTACTTTGACAAATGAACATACAGAAACCAGAAGAGAAATAAACAGTATGAAGCAAGCCCATGAACAATTTCAAAAAAATAAAATAAATAAATAAATAAATAAAATAAATGGAGTAAACAGTGAAATTGAAAACATGCGGAGGAGACAACAAACCGTAGAAATAGAGGTACAAACCCTGGCCTCAACAGTACAAAAATTAACATCTGGATATGAAGGGTGAATGGAACAAAAGTTCCAAGAAAAAACTTAGCAGTTTAAGCAACAATTAGACAATTGCATAGTGGATAAAGAACAGTAGGTGTTACTATCTGTTAATAAAGGTATCAAGGAACCGGTAGAGAATGCAGTGAGTGAAGGCCTTCCATTACCTCGCCAAATAGATCAAGAGTCGAAGGAAGTTCGCGGGCATACAGGAACCGAGATCCAAAGATGGAGAGGAGAAGTTGCACAAAATTTGTATACATGCACTCAAAGGAAGAAAAAAAATGTTAAAGCATAGACAATTCCAAATATTTTTTCCAGAAAAGAAGACATCAAATCCTGTTGTATTTATCAGACAATTCAGATGAGTGTTACCACGATCTTGGTCTGATCAACTGAAAATCAAATATGTATCAGGATGCATCCAAGGCGATGGTAGTCTGTGGGTGACTGACATAATAGACAAGTGCCACACCTACGAAGAATTTGAGAAGCCATTCCTCAATAGATATTGGTCAAGAGGCATTCAGGAGAGATTGAAGAAGGAAGTTCATAACCTGGAACCCTTCTCTTACCGAAAAGGAAACTTAAGAAATACTTCGAAAATTATTTGAATAAAGCAAGATATTGGGATCAACCAAAAGATCACAAAAGTTGTGCCTATCGTGACTCAGCATCTCCACTATATGGTGAGTAGCAACTTTCCTTCATGGTATTGTTACATTCCATCCTGGATTTTCCTTTGTTTAATAGATCACAAAAGTATCATAATGATCATCAAAGCTCAGCTTCTGATAGAGACCAGGGAAAAACTGCTGCATATTTCAGAAGACAATTCAGAAGAATTCATGTCTGCAGTAGATTCAATCGATTTGCTACAGGAGGAACAAAGAGGAAGAAATAATTACAATATATCTTGTCAAATGGAAAATAGGTGGATATTTTATAACAGTATTAACAGAAGAATTAATGGAAGACAAATGCATAATTTTCATCGAACCAATATGAATACTGGTTACAACAATGAAGCAAGCTGTAAGGAACAGCAGAATAACAGAAGAAATTATGAGCCAAACAGAAACAGAGGCAATCTGAAAGCAGGTCCAATCCTGTATATAATGACCATAGAAATCAAGGGCAAAGTAATCAAACTATATACGAGGCGAGCCCAAGGCCAACAAATAATCAGTCCTGGAGAGAACAACCACCAGTCATAGTTGAAGCAACTGATGACAACTACGGACCGGCTAGACAGTGCAATTTAAACTGAATCTGACTGGATTATTCCCCTGAGGTTCAGTCAATAAAAGAGTAATAGGAGCCAAGCAGTCACCTGTAAACTGTTTTAGATACAACGATGGAATGAGGATCACTGAGGAGTTAACGGAAGACATAAATCCTGGGGAACAAATTTCTAATAAGTGCAAATATCAGCGATCCATGCTGAAATATTAGACATACCTATCAAAGTAATCTTGATTACCGGAGCTTCGATAAATGTGATCTTTAACAATTTATTTAAATGGCTATCCCAGAAGACTGAGTTACTGACATTGCTGATACGAAACTGTAAGGCCATTGGAGTCTTAGGTACCTGCTCACAACCAGTCTGGATACAAACTTTGCTAGATGTAAGAATAGGAAATACAGTGATAAGATGCATGCTCTCAGTAACTGAAAAATTAATAGAAGATTGTGTCATCGGATTAGGGACTGTGAGGGAGAAGGACTTAAAAATAGACTTCTCGCCCGGTAAAGTCAGTTTTTGTGATAATGGGGAAATGGCACAAGTTCATCTGATCAGGGAAGAGGAGCATTGGAAATCACTGTCCTGGCCATGGTATTAAGCTCATTGGAAAAGGAAGGAGATGTAAACGTACAGAAGAGGTAAGGGAAAGTAAGATACTTGGAATAGCAGGACAAGTGGAAGAAAAGGCAAAGTAAGCTAATGGATTGGAAAATGAACAAAATAATCAGTTGATAGAGGTTTTGGAGAAATATATCCAGGTTTTTGAAGAAAGGTCAGGAATTATTAAGGGGTTTAAGTGCCATTTGGAGGTGTTTCCTCATGAGACATATTGTAATAAATCATATCCAATTCCATGGAGATTGAAGAAATCAGTATGTGAAGAAAAAAACAGGATGATAACTTGGGATCTGATAGAACCATGTGTCAGTCCATATTGCAATCCGCTGTTAGTTGTATCCAAACCAGGGGGAAAAGTAGGATTGGTGTCGGATGCAAGAGTCATCAATACAATTATTATTGTACCGGTGAGAACTCACCCAGAAAATATAGACAAACTCATTCAGAAGTTTCATGGAGCTAATTACTTTACCAGTATTGACCTCCAGATTCATATTGGCAGATCAAACTGGATGAACCATAAAGACAATATACAGCCTTCATATATGCCGGAAGAAGTTATCAGTTTGAAGTATTGCCTTTTGGTTTGAATGTGAGCGCAGGAGTTTTTATAATGGCATTAGATGCAGTGTTAGTACCAGAACAAAGAATTCAGCTCATCCTGTTTGTTGATGACATCTTAACTGCTACCACAACATGGTAACAGCACATATGCTTATTAGAGAGATTACTTGAATCTTTTATGAGATCTGGAATAATAGCAAACCTGCAAAAGTCTCACTTCGGGATGAGGAAGATAAAATTTTTGGGTCATTTAATTAATGACAAAGTAATTCTGCCAGACAGTGCCACGATAAGCACTATTAAGAATTTTCCTATGCCCAGGGATTTAAATTTTTCAATGGTTCATGGAGGACCAAGTCATGAATGCACAGCCATTAGTAAAATTTTTAAGAAAGAATGTTTCTTTGCAATGGACAAATGGCTGTCAATATGCATTTGAGAAAATCAAATACACTCTGGTAAATGCAAAATTGTTGCATCACCCATACATGGACTTAGATTTTTGCCTGATTACAGATTCTTCAAATGTTGGATTAGGATCTCGTCTTTTCCAAATTCAGACAGTTAATGGGCAACCTATGTTCTGCCCTATAGTTTTTGCAAGTGGAGTATTGTCGAGTTGTGGTAGGGCATATACAATAACTGAGCTGGAAGCATTAAGCTGTAGTTTGGGCTTTCAAGAAGTTCCACTATTATTTATATGAGGCACAAACAATAGTCTATTGTTATCACTAAGCCCTCAGCTTCTTGCAAATGTGCAAGGTGCTCACACTGAGATTATTACAGTGGACAAGGAAGTTACAGGAGTGTCGATTTCACGTACGATATATTAAAGGAAAAACTGCAGATGCCCTATCTAGGCTGCCAGAAGGATGAGGTCAGGAAGAACAATTAGGTGAGTGCAGAGAAGAATTTACTACCATACTAATGAAAGAGCCAAAGGCAAGAAGGTATTATTTGGAATTATGCCAGGGGATGAAAAAGTTACAGAAAAAGGATATATGCTGCTGTGGTGTCCAACAGAAAGTGGAACAACCTGGATATTCCAACCTGAAAGGCTATTTTAAGGTGATAAAGGGAGTTTTATTGAATTGGAGGAATACAAAAGGAGATAATTGGTGAGTATTCCTGAAAGATATGAAGTCGAGTTGATACAATATGCACATCTGGCTTGGGGCTACTTTGGAGTGATTAAGTGTGTCAATAAGCTACGAACATATTGCTACTTTCCTAATTTGTGACGGAAAGTACAGAAAGTCATTACAATGTGTGCAATATGTCAAAAAATGAAACCTAATAATAAAGGTAGCAGGGGTTTTCTCCATTCTATATTACTGGAGAAACGACTAGCTTTGGTATCCACAGATGTCTGCAGGGCATTACCTAGAGTGCGAGGAGGATGTAAATACACTGTAGGCTTCTTGGATGTATTTACAAAACATGAAGTATTCTTAGGAGCAAGAAAGGAAGCAGCCTGAACAATTAAGATGGACCAGAAGACAGAAGATGAAGCAGGAACTGGACGAGATTGAGACCAACTTCAGGAAACACAACAGCAGACACTATTTCGAGAAATTCAAAAAGAGTCTGATTTGATACAAGGGTAGAGAACTGTTTATAAGAGATAAGAAAGGGGAACTGGCTGTTAGTGCGAAGGAGAACTGTAGGATTTTTGCAGAGTCACTACCTGCTGAACTGAGAACCCACTGAAGACGAGCTGAAACTGGGGACTGACACAGAAGAGAGAGAGAGCCACGACCTCCAACCAGGGATGAAGTCACAGATGCCATAAGCGATCTAAAGAGTAATAAGGAAACTAGAGAAGATGGTATAGCAGCCAAGATGATAAAGTGGGGAGGCAACAAAGCAATAGACAACATGACCAACATAATCCACCAGATCTGAAGAACAAAGAAGTTGCCAGAAGGGTGGAAGAATGCAATTGTAGTACCAATACATTAGAAGGGGGACAAGACAGATGCAAACAAGTAGAGAGGAATATCACTACTAGAGGTCAGATACAAGGTGCTATCAAAACTATTGCTCAAGAGAGTAGAACAGGTAGAAAGTACCGTTGGCAACTACCAAATGGGATTCAGGAAGGGAAGAGGATGTACAGAACAGATATTTGTCCTGAAGCAACTGATAAAACATAGGACCTTAAAAAACAAAAAGATAGTAATAACCTTCGTGGTCTTCACAAAGGCATATGACTCCATCGACAGACAGACTCTTGTTAGGATCCTGAAGAACAGAGGACTTGATGGAACTACACAAGAACTCACAAAAGAAATTCTGACAGACACAAAAGCAAGGGCCAGATTCAGAGGAGCACTGTCAGAAAAATTTGAGGTCAAGACTGGTGTCAAACAGGGAAATGGATTGTCACCATTGTTGTTCAATATAGCACAGGACAAAGTGATCAGGCAGTGGAGAGCAATAAACGAAGAAATGGGAATACCAAAGACCCATGTGGGAGACAAAAAGGACAACGGGGCTCAAGTGGACTGCCTAGCCTTTGCAGACGACATAGCAATAGTAAGTGAGGCGGAAGAAGACGCAAAGACACAACTCGACAACTTATGTAAGGTAGCCAGAAAGGTGGGACTAAGGATCGCCTGCAGCAAGACAAAGACATTAAATACCACTGCAGGCTGGGAAACACCAGAAAGCACTGTGCAAATGGTGGACAATTTAAGTACCTGGGAGAATTTATACCAGGAAGGAACAGGAGAAAAGAGGGAATAACAGAGAGGATAAACAAGATGAGGTCAGCCTTCTGCGTGATGAGAGAGATATACAATAAAAAGAATATATCCACAGAGGCAGAGATAAGTCACAACAAGGCAACTGTGAGGAATGCAGTATTATATGCTGCTGAGACGATGACACTAGTAAGAAATGTGGCAGAGAAATAACTGAGAAAAATACTAGGTCCCAAAAGAGGCGGAGAGAGATGGATGCGAAGACCTAGGGAAGAACTGTACCGGAATGTGAGAACAACATCTGGGGAAATCAGACTCAAAAGGGCAAGGTTTGCTGGACATGTAATTAGGACGAGTATGGACAGAATTATGAAGAGTGTGGGAAACAACAGGGAGGACAAGGGGAAAGACAGGAACCAAGTGGTTTGTTGAACTTCAGAAGGACTGGTTGGAATTGGGGATCAAGGTACAACGAAAGGACGACAGAAGAATGCAGGAAAAGATTAGAGTGTCACCAGTGGAGCCGACAGGAGAAAAAGATACTGATGATCTCCGAAGAAGAGCAGGAGAGAAGAAGAGAAAGAACAAAGAGGTTCTGGGAGAAGAAGAGGAAAATGCAGTCCACGAAAGGGCTACCCGTGGTCCTACAGAGGCCGTAATGGAAGAAGAAGAAGAAGAAGAAGATGACGTGAAGTTATATCTGGTGAAAACCTCTACGAGTAAAACCATCTTAAGGAAATTATTGCTGGAATATATACCACAAGTAGGGAAATCACAAGCTACTATATCAGATAATGACAGTAATTTTACCTCATATACCTGGAGGAATGCATTGGAACAAAATGGAATTAAACAAATGCTAATATCAAGATACAATCCACAAGCGAGCCCGATTGAGAGGGTGTTCCATGAGCTAAATTGATTTACGAGGACATATTGTCTGAGTTGTCACACACAGTGTATAGAATATGTCCAAGAGTTCAAAGACATTGTATATAATTTACCGCATACTTCAACGTGTTTCACATCAGAGGAACTGATGTTTCAAAAGGAAGAAAGGAATGAGTGGGTGAACTGTCTACCAAAGGTGCCATATGATAAGCCCACTTGGGAAGGAAAGATTAAGTTGGCTTTAGTGATATGGCTGAAAAGGCCACAAAGAGAAAGGTAAAATATGACAATAAGTTAAAGAAAGTACAAACTTTTGCTGTAGAGGATAGAGTGTTGTTACGCACTCATCCATAGGCATCTTTACTGAAGAAGAGGAACAAGAGATGGCAATGGTTATTTGTTGGGCTGTCAGAAATAATATGGATTCCACGTTCTGCGGCATATCTATTGGCGTACCGGAGAAGGTGAAGGGACTATCCTCACTATGATATTAAAAAGTACTAGGCAAAGTAAAAGAATTAGTCCAATCTCTAGTAAATATTGTATATATTAAGGAGATTTTATTTCATTGAATTTTTAGGTGTAGGTAGATTTAGTTAGATAAGTGAGTGCATTGATATCTGTTCTCAGCAGAACCACATGAGAGCTGATGCTGATTGTATACTGTTATGTGTATATGAATAACTTTTGTGTTTATTTCCAGAATGAATTTTAATTTTGTATGTGTTCATGTTCTCAATTAAGTATAAAGAGTAATGTAGTTCATGAGTGATAGTGTCAGTACTTACTGGAAGCAAATATTTTGATGGGAAATCAGTCTAACTAGCTCTGGACATTGAAATTCGTGCACTTGTATGAGAAGTATGCTAATGCAGAAAAATTTTTCTGGCAATACTAGACAACAAAGAGCAGGGGTGTGCATGTCATCTTGTGGTTGGCTTTACTACAATTAGGTGGACCTTTGCTACATCACCAAATTTTCAGTGTCATGTGACAGGTAAACTAATAGTGGCTGAGCTAAGTTAGATTCAGATGCTCACGAAATTACAATGTATTAGTGGTTAAATGTTTGTATTACTTGAGCAAATGGACTTCCAGTGAAGCAAGCAAAGTATTATGACATTGTAAATAAGGGAATATATGACTGATTAAATTACATATGAAGTTATCGAAATATAAGTGCAGTGTAATTGTGCGTTCCCATGGACAACCGGTGACTATTGATAGGGTACATGCATCATAATTAGGAACATTATGAGAATTCATATCTTATTGAGACTGATCCATGGTGTAATTCAATGAAAAGAGGATATAAAACCAGGGTAATTTAATAGAAGTGTTAGAAATGTGAAAGAATGGTGAAAAGTGAACAAAGAAAAACTCAATCCAAATCTATTGTGCCAGTGCAGAAACATGTTAGCATACAAATCTACTAACAACTTAAGGGCAAAGAAGATATTCAGAGTAGGGGGTCAAAAGGCACAGACTTTTCATTCTGTTTCATGTTCACCACATCCTACTCCTGATCCCGATATGAGCCCGTAACCGCCTGGTCCACAGCAAGAGACAACCTGATCCATCGACTACACATCCTGGTCACAGTCGTGGGGAGAGTGTCACCATTAGAGACAGCCCACCTTGCAGCATCCAGCTTCCCTCTGAGATCGACTGAGGTCACCCAGATTTTCTGCAATAACTAATTGTGAAAAAACTGAACAAGAAGATTGTGATTTAAATTCAAAAATTTCAGTCCAAAGTACAAAAATGCGAAATGGGATTTGGAAACCAGGGTGGCTGATCTCACTCCTGGTTTTCCATGGTTTCCTGTGGAGGCTTTGTTCAGATGGGGAGGTCCAAAATCTGGAAAGGCCATGGCCCTACCAGTTGCCTATTGTCAATAGTAGCATAGTCCAGCCTGAAGTAAGGATAGTTGCATAAAGCTAGTACAGAGTGGGTTCGCGAAAAGTTGTAAACAAAATTTCGCTCCCACGGCAGGTCCATATAACATCCCGTGGCCCGCACTAGCTGATGGAAGTGAGCTGATCAGTTCAACAACCTTCCTATTGTTATTGGTTTAATGTTAATATATTATTGCGAGGTGGTATGTTTTGCCTGAGCGAGCGATACAGTTATTCCTTCACTTAGCATTGTTCTGTGCCAAGTGAAGAAAAGTAAGAGAATCGGAATGTGAGAGGACTTTGTTACGAGACAGGATAACGAGAGGATGTGTACAAAGTGTATGTGTGCAACGAAACAGTCATTGTTAGCCGACATATTGTAAAATTTGTGTTTTTTGAGATTCACAAGCAATATGTAGTGTTAATGTGGAGTTTAGTAATGGCCAGAATACACTCTATTGCATTTCAAAGGTAATTGAGCATATTTAATTTTGATCAAAGAATTCTGTGATGAACTATTATGTACTACAAGCTTGTATATGACTTTGAACATTTTGGAGGTTGATGTTTGCTGTAGAACCTGCTTTAATAACATGGTCAAAAGCATAGAGAAATTTCTCTCAGCTAAAAGGAACTCATTTCACTCACAGACAATCATCGAGTGACCACATGCGAACTGTAGTGTTCCAATTTGAGAAGATCCTATAGAAGTTTTCTTTCTCTTACATTCCAAGAATTTTACAAGCAACCGTCATAAGTTGGCAGCTGCTTCTCCACCACAAGAGTAGCTTGTCTGCATGTACAAAATTACGTAAGCTGTGAGAGTCATTGACACTGCTAGGGATACTGTCCTTCACAGACATACAAACAAACACACTACACACACTAGTTCAATAACAACAAGTTTAATATTACCAGCTTAAAACATTAATTTCTTCTTCTGAGCAGTAATATTGTAGTACCAAGTAGAAGGGCCTAGTTTCTACATCTCAAGAAGTGCCTCTTCTGTACAGCCCCTGAGACTGGCACATGAAGCAGTTATGGGCAAGGTGAAGTCAGCTAGCATGACAATAAATGAGGTCTTAGGAAGGCTTTCAGGTGATTGATGGGAGAGGCACCACGTGTATGTGGGATACTGGTGTTTGTAGGATCCTGAACATAAAATTAGATTAAGTACAGCAGGCAAGAAGTATTTAAGCAGTCATTCTTCCCACATTCCGTATGCGACTGGAATGGGAAGAAACTTTAATGGCCTAATCTGTTATCATGTTAGGTAGCCTCTACTATACATTTCCCACCAGTTTTCAGAGTGTGTGTATAGATGTAGGTGTAGATGGAGGAGGGGGGATTATAGGTGGGAAGAGAATGGATCCAAAAAGTTGTTTTATGTAGGATGGAGGGTCCTGTGCAACGGTACAGATGTGCTCATCAACCAGGGATGAGATGCATTCTGTGGATGCACGAAGCCACCTACTATGAGAGAGCTCAGATAATGGTGGTTGTGTATTTTGCCTATTGGCTGTTTTGTTTTTGTTTGGGTCAGGTTTAGGGTGCAAAAACAACTAGGGTCGTAAGCGCCCAGGTCAGAACTGCAGAACATGAAAACAAAGAAAAGAGTTAATAATGACTATATGTTAGTCCCAATCGACAGAAGAGAGGACAGCTGAAAACAGGGACATGGAGAAAGGTCTATAAAATACACTGTAGTCCTGAACTAAACATTACAAGTTCTTTGCCATATTGCTACGCTGTATATAAGGTAAAACGAAGTCGACAGACAATGCGTCATTCGCTAAAATGGCCGATAGCTCAGATGGCAAATGTAAATGAGAAAGTAAGTGGTTAAAAGAAGGGCATTCCATCAGGAAATTGCAAACCGTCAGAGGTTGAGGTAAATGAGCACATAGTGCTGGGGAGCACCATTTAACAAATGGTGATGGTTAAAAAGACAATGCCCAACACACAACCTAACTGCAATTATCTCCTCACTGTGAGAGGGCCGAGAGGAGGTCATCCAAGCCACTGGGAGAGGCTTAATAATCTGGAGCTTGTGCCAATGACGGCAGGACCAGTCGTCATGCCGAAGTGACACACCTGCTTACAGACGGCAACAGAGAGATTACCAGAGGGAATGGAAGAACTAGCGGGCTGAGATACGAGGACTGCAGCCTTGGCAGCATCGTCATCTGCCTCATTTCCTGCCAGATGGACATGACTTGGAATCCACAGGAGTTAGCATGTGACAACATTGCTGAATCTGTTGCAGTAGGGGATGAAGGACATAGAACACACAGAGACTTTGAAGGGCACAGAGAGTCAGGGCAGATGGTGCAATTGGAAAGCCTGTTTAATTGGATGTACTGCATGGCCTGATACAAGGCAAAGAGCTCTGCTGTAAATACTGAGCAATATTCGGGAAGTGATACCGAAAAACACTGGTGCCAACAATGAAGGTACTTCTGACACCACAGTCAGTCTGAGAGCCATCAGTGTACACAAATGTACTATCACGAAGTTTGTGAAAGTGAAGGCAATAGAGTGAAGCTGGTAGGAAGTGAATGAAGGCCAAGATGAACACAGGCCACCACATGAAGTCAAGGTGGAGAATGTTTCACACCCATCAAGAAAGTGACAGGTAGCATCAAGTTCAACTGTCAGAGCATGAGCCGAAAGTAAACTCCAGGAGGTAATAGAGAAGAGAGATGTGCCCCATACAGGCGATCAAATGAGTCACTGAAGGAGGTGGCGTAGGATGGGTGGCCACATATGGCAGACGAACAGCATGCACATGACTCTTCAAGGTTTCCCGGTGGACATGTAAATAGTCTTCACGGTTTCGCCGCCGGATGACAATGTGCAAATTCCTCAATATTTCCTCAGAGCAACTGTTCAACATCTTCAGGTGGTTCAAGTTTGCTGATGGCTAGGTACCACTAATGGTATCCACATGTCGATGCCCCGTTTCTAGAACACACACGCAAAGAATGCATAGGTGTGGAAATCACACATGCGCAATGATTTGCACATAGATAGTGCCATACTCAAACGCCCTCTGCTGAAAATCGCAGAGCGGGTCGCCTGCGCGTGCACTGTATGCTGTGTTTACTAGTAGAGTGGCCAGACATTACTCACTAAGAAACTATACTAGACCAATGTTATGTCAGGTATGTTATCGAAGAATCTTTATTTTCTCGTCGTGATTTAATAGGTTACCTAATGCAGGGTTTCACGTTGTGCTCAGTTGAAATCCTGCATTCCTGTTGATGAGTTTATTGCCTGTACAGATGTGTATTGCTTCCTTAATGACGCAATCCCAGAAAGATGAGGCTGGGGATAAAACTTCTGTCTTTCCATAAATCATGCAATGTCCCGTGTTCAGACAGTGTTCTGCAATTGCCAACTTTTCCAGTTGACGTAGGCGTGTACGATGCTGATGTTCATCGGAGTGTTCTTGTACTGTGCGACATGTCTGGCCTATATGCTGCCCCACATTGACAAGGAATCTTGTACAAACCACATTTCCTCACGCCAAGATCATCCTTAACTGAACCCTACAGGTTCCTCAATTTTGCAGATGGTTGAAAAACACACTTAATGCCATATCTTCCAAAGACTCTTCTGATTCCATGGCACCAAAATACAACAAAAAGTCCAAAGTGGTGGGTGTCTTCATATCTTCATTCTGCTCCATAGGTTGAACTCACTTGGGTCTAAGTGCAATACTTATCTCTCTCTCAGAATAACTGTTTTGTTGGAACACTGTCTTCAAATGTAGTATTTCACTCAACAGACTTCCAGGATCAGATTCCACATGCACTACTCTATCAACTAATGTACGTAAGGCATTGCCGCACTGTGCAGGATGATGGCAGCTCGTGGCCAGCAGATATAGATCTGTGTGCATTGGCTTGCTGTACATGCTGTGTCCCAAGGTTCCATCTGCTTTCCTTCATATGAAAACATCAAGAAAAGGCAAAGTACCATCTTTTTCCACTTCCACTGTGAAGTACATATTCAGATGGAGTGGATTTAAATGCTGAAGAAATGTAGGTAGAGTATCAAGTCCATGTGGCCACACCATAAATGTATCACCCACATACCACAGAAAACAAGGGTGTTTGATGGTGGCTGACTGGAGTGCTTTCTCTTCAAAGTCCTCCATAAAATATTTGGCCACCACAGGAGAGAGAGGTCTTCCCATGGCAACACAGTCCACTTGTTCAAAATATTGGTCATGAAATATGTTGACGTAAGAATGTGTTTAAATGATGCCACTATGTCCTCCTCAAAATTGTTGCTAATAAGCTCTAAAGTATCCTGCAAGGGCACCTTTGCAAATAAGGACACAACATTGAAACTTACTAAGTGATAGGGCAATTGCAATGTAACAGTTTTCAGGCGACCTACAAAATCTTGAGAGTTTCGAATATGATGGTCGCACCTGCCTATGATAGGTCCCAATAGTGATGTCAGATATCTTGCAACAAAATAAGTAGCTGCTCCTATGTTACTTACACTGGGATGGAGAGACACCCCATTCTTATGGATCTAGGTATGCCATAGAGTCTAGGAGGAAATGCAGCCTGTTGATGCAAACCCTTAGCAACTGGAATCGAGCTCTTTCTCATGAGTTCTGGATCCTACCCATCTAATCATTTTTTAATTCACTGTATGCAATGTCATTGAGCAGTCTGTATCTCTTGCTACTATATTCTGTGCATGAAAGAAGCACAGTAGCATTTCCTTTGTCACCGGGTAAAATGACGATGTCTTGGTCTCCTCTCAATTTTCATATAGCATTTCTTTCAGCTTTCAGCTGAGGTGATGTTAAAATTGGACTCCTTAGGTGAAGCTCGAATCAATATGTGGCATGTGTCATGTTTAATCTCTTCGGCACCTACAGGAAGTTTCGAAACAGTCTGCTCTACTCCACTAATCACATCTCGGATGGGAATGGTCCCCATTGTAGGGCCAAAATTCAGACCCTTCTCTGGCACTGAAACTGCAGCATCGTCCAAAGTCTCTTCTGTGAGATTAAACACGGTACATCTTCTTGGCAAGTCATTTTGCGTTCACACTTCGAGTCCATCGTATTTTATCACTCAACAAACCTCAGCTAGTTGTTCAGTCCAATCAAACAGTGTCCAAGTGGTGCTGTCAACCCCGTTCCAGGATACCGCTGAAAGTTTTGCTGAAATCTTCAAATGGCATGATAGTAACTGTCTGGACACCAATCACAATTCCTGACACATATAGTGCACCCTTTCTCTCACAAATGCCGCATTCACACATTGTTTTATTCTAATGGCAGTAGCAGAATTTATACAATGTTTAAATTTAGCAACCGTAGGAATGATTTGCTTGGTTGGTTGGTTTAAAAGAGGACAGAACGGACCAAACTATGAGGTCATCGGTCCCTTGTTCCTAATAAAACAATGCCATAAGTGTGAGAATAAAACAGATGAAACATAAAACACAAAACGGAAAGAAAGGAGAAGCCACAAGAACGAAGGGAAGGCAACGAACACTAAAAGGAACAAAAGAGGACAAGAAAACCACAGAGACATGCTAGAAACAGAAGGGAGTAAAACATGAAAGCAGATTATAGTGGCTGGCCAACCGTAAGAATAAATAGGGAAAGCCAGCCACTCTGCAATACATTAAAACCTCCACCCTAAAAGCACTTGGGTGGAGGACACAGAGGGACAAAGGACATGCGCTAAAACCTACATAGAAGTATAAAGCCCACTCTCACGGATAAAACATAAAACTAAAGCTGCTGTGGAGGCGTGTCACCCAACACCGAAGGCAGGGAGCTGGGAAAGTTAAAAGTCTGCCACAGAGCGGCTAAAAGGGGGCAATCCAGCAAGAGGTGGATGACTATCATTTGGGAGACACAGCGACACTGAGGTGGGTCCTTGCGACAGAGTAAGTAACCATGCGTTAACCACGTATGGCCAATGCAGAGCTGGCAGAGGACAACTGATTCCCTGCGAGAAGCCTGCACGCCTTCCACACATTCACAGTTTCCTTAATGACACGCAGTTTGTTCTGTGTGCTGTTATGTCATTCCATCTCCCAAAGCCGAAAAACCCTGCGGTATAAGAGAGAACGCAAGTAAGCTTTAGAGATGCCTATCTCCAGAAGCAGTTTCCACGTCGCCTGTTGGGCCAACCTGTCGGCAAGTTCAATGTTGGTAATTCCAACGTGTCCAGGGGTCCACACCAACACCATGGAACGGCAGGACTGTTCCAAGGCATAGATGGACTCCTGAATGGACACTACCAGAGGGTGGCAATGGTAGCACTGGTCGATAGCTTTTAGGCTGCTCAGTGAGTCAGTACACAGGAGAAATGACTCGCCAGGGCATAAGCGGATGTACTCAAGAGCACGAGATATGGTCGCCAGCTCTGCAGTGAAAACATTGCAGCCAACTGGCAAGGAGTGCTGCTCAATATGTCCTCCATGAACGTATGTGAAGCCTACGTGATCATCAACCATTGAGCCGTCGGTGTAAACCACTTCAGAGCCACGGAACACGCCAAGAATCGAGAGGAAATGACAGCGGAGAGTGGCGGGGTTAACGGAGTCCTTAGGGCCATGCAAAAGGTCAAGATGAAGCTGCGGTTGAGGCGTACACCATGGAGGCGTACGTGAATGGACCACAAGTAGAGGTGGTAGAGGGAAGGACTCCAGTTTGAAGAAAAGGGACCACACGCGAACTGCTATCGTTAGCCCCGATCTGGGCCGCCAATCCGGGAGATGGACTGCCATGGGCGGGAAAAGGAGATGGTAATTCGGAAAGGGAGACGGTAATTCGGAAAGGGAGACGGTAATTCGGAAAGGGAGACGGTAATTCGGAAAGGGAGACGGTAATTCGGAAAGGGAGACGGTAATTCGGAAAGGGAGACGGTAATTCGGAAAGGGAGACGGTAATTCGGAAAGGGAGACGGTAATTCGGAAAGGGAGACGGTAATTCGGAAAGGGAGACGGTAATTCGGAAAGGGAGACTGTAATTCGGAAAGGGAGACTGTAATTCGGAAAGGGAGACTGTAATTCGGAAAGGGAGACGGTAATTCGGAAAGGGAGACGGTAATTCGGAAAGGGAGACGGTAATTCGGATGCTCAGGGGAACAATGAATGTGTGCTACGTAACTGGTGTGCAGTTGCGCACATCTGATCTTCAATGAAGGGACACCAGCCACCACCAGTATGTTGGTCACTGCACTCGTCTTAAAAGCTCCTGTCGCTAATCGCACCCCACAGTGGTGCACAGGGATGAGTAAATGCAATGCTGAACACACTGCCGAACCATAAACCACACTCCCATAGTCTATTCGGGATTGGACAAGGGCCCTGTAGAGCTGCAGCAGCGTACAGCGATCTGCACCCAAATTGGTGTTGCTCAAGCAGCGGAGGGCATTGAGGTGCTGCCAGCATTTCTGCTTAAGCTGACGAAGATGAGGGAGCCAAGTCAATCGAGCGTCGAAAACCAGTCCAAGGAACTGATAGGTCTCCTCTACAGTGAGGGGATCGCCATTAATGTAAAGCGTGGCTTCCGGATAAACGATATGACGCCAACAGATGTGCACGACACACAACTTTGCGGCTGAAAACTGCAAGCCGTGGGCTAGAGCTGTAGCGGGACTTTGAATTTCGCCGCGCTACACTCGTTCCCTCAGACATAAATTATACCGTCGCAGCGGTATGAGCGCTCGACGGCAGAGAAAATACTAAAATTGTAACTTTTTTTTTTCTATCCGTTTCTCTATTGTCTCTCGAGAGGGGTAGCTTAATGCAGACGTGATCTGATGAACACGTAAAAAACGTATTACCTAGTCTTGATCTGATTTTAATGTGTAGACATATTGTGGAAGTTGTTATGACATTTGGAGGAGGGAAGCAACGTAAAATAAATTGTATTTAATATCAAGATGGTTTTGTATACATTAGAAATTCCTGGACAATGAAACTTATGCAAGATTTCGGAGCAGACTTTTCACGCAGAAATGAAGGAGGAGATTTTTGAAGACCTGGACGCCGCGCGAGAGAAGACATGTTAACATGGTAAAGAATGAACTCTTATCTACGCCATTTCCCCCTGTTAGTCACATTTGTTATTCTCTGTCTTTTTTCAAATAATTTTTGTAGTGGAAATTGGTTTGACTTTTTGCTCAGAGACGCCACAAGGACCACCCCAACAATAGCTTTTCCGAATCACAAAGTCCGATAACTTTTCTGTAATACGAAGTCCGATTTGCATTTCTTTCTTTCCCTTTTTTCACGGTCATTTACGATTTTAAAACCCACTTTTATTCACGATTTCTTCCTACATTTTCTTTTCTTTTCTTCTCTTTTTCTTTTTTATTAATCACTACAGAGCCCATGACTGCGCCTTGTGGATGGCTCCCTGGAGGTGCCACTCAGCAACAACAGTGCCGGAACAGCAGTATGGAATGCACAAGTCGTCTGCATACAGAGGAGGTGAGACCGAGGGCCCGACAGCTGCTGCTAGACCATTAATGACCACTAAAAATAGAGACACACTCAATACAGAGCCCTGCGGGACTCCATGCTCCTGGATATGGATGGAATTATGGGAGTCGCTAACTTGGACATGGAAAGTATGGAGCAACAGGAAGTTTTGGATTAAAATCAGGAGTGGTTCCCGGAGACCCCACTCATAGAATGTGGCAAGGATATGATGTCGCCAAGTCATGTTGTATGCTTTACGTAAGACAAAAAAGACGGCAATCAAGTGCTGCTGTCTAGAAAAGGCTGTTCGGATGGCTGACTTGATGGACACAAAATTATATGTGGTAGAGCGACCCTGCCGGAAGCCGCCCTGACATGGAGCCAGCACGCTACGTGACTCCAGGAGCCAACCCAACCGCTGACATACCATACGTTCCATCAGCTTACAAAGAACATTGGTGAGGCTGATGGGCCCATAGCTATCCACATCAAGCAGGTTTTTACCGGGTTTAAGCACCGAAATGATGGTGCTCTCCTGCCGTTGTGATGGAAAGGCGCCATCGCACCAGAGGTGGTTGAAGATGACAAGAAGATGTCGCTTGTAGTCAGACAAGAGATGTTTAATCATCTGGCTGTGGATGCAGTCAGGCCCAGGAACTGTGTCGAAGCAATGTGCAAGGGCACTGATGAGCTCCCACTCTGTAAATGGGACATTACACGATTCACTGCAGCGTTTAGTGAATGAGAGGACGTTCCCTTCCAGCCGCCGTTTGAGTGTGCGAATAATTCTCCGATGCAGAGGCTCAAGCAAAGTGCTCGGCAATCGCGTTTGCATCGGTACATAACTCGGCATTTGTGTTAACACCGGGGACAGCTGTTAGCGCCTGGTACCCAGAATGACTTTTGATCTTTGCCCACACTTGAGAAGGTGACATGTAGCACCCAATGGTGGAGACGTATCTCTACCAACACTCCTTCTTCCGCTGTTTGATAAGGTAGCAAACAAGGGCACAGAGCCGTTTAAAAGCTATGAGGTGCTTCAGGGAAAGGTGCCGCTTATGCTGCTGTAGAGCTCGCTGACGCTCCTTATTTGCATCAGCGACTTCCGGCGACCACCAAGGTACTGCCTAACACCTTGGGCACCCTAACGAGCGAGGGAGCGCATTTTCTGTCACAGAAACAATTTTGCTTGTCACCTGCTCAACCATCACATCGATGTTACCATTTTGGGGAGATTCAGCGGTGACAGCAGAGGTGGAAGTTCCCCAGTCCGCCTTGTTCAAAGCCCATCTGGGCAGGTGCCCATGTACCTGAAGCTGGGGCAGTGACAGGAAGATGGGAAGGGGTCACTACCATACAGGTCGTCATGCGCTCTCCAGTGCATAGATGGGAGAAGTCCTGGGCTGCAAATTGATGAATCAATGGCCAAGTAACTACCATGAGCCACACTGACATGTGCGGCGGCCCTTGGATGTAAGAGGCAGAGGTCAAATTGCGACAGTAAATTTTCGACATCTCTGCCTCGGCCAGTAAGTGTGGTACGACCCCACAATGGGTTATGGGCATTAAAACCTCCCAGAAGTAGGAAAGGTTTAAGGAGTTGATCAATCAGTGCAGCTAATACACTCAGGGGTACAGCACCATCTGAAGGAAGATATACATTGCAGACATGTTATTTCCTCCGTCGTCCTTATTCTGACAGCCACAGCTTCAAGAGGGGTTTAAAGGGGCACTAGTTCACTACAGACCGAGTTTAGGACATAAACAGAAACTCCACCTGACACTCGATTATAGTTGCTACGGTTCCTGTTATATCCCTTATAGCCATGGCAGGGGTCCGCATTGCTAGGAACCAGGTTTCCTGGAGGGCAATGCAGATACCAGGTATGAAGCTTAACAGTTGCCGTAGCTCAGCCAGCCAGTTAAAAAACCGCCACAGTTCTACTGGAGGACGACATCGTGAGACTTGGTAGGCACGGAACATTCTAAGAGGCAGTTTACCCCTCAGAGTCAGCTGCTGCCACCGATTTATTGCCTGAGCAGTCTATATCCATTATGTCTGAGGGTCTGGCGAGATCTAGGTCCTCGGCAGATGCCAAAATCTCAACCCCATTCTCACCCGCAGGGCTTGTTGGTAGCGGTGGTGTGTGTGCCACTGCAATTTGCTTGGTATTACCTTGGGATTCCCTGGCTGGGAGGACTTCTCTGGCTCAGTCTCCAGGACTGAGGATGAGTGTGATGCCCTACGACCAGCTGCTTTTGAGCTCTTTAGCCACCGGCAGGTGTCTTCTTTCCCACTAGCAGAAACCTGGGGAGGGAGTGACCCAAGACTTCGCTTCTCCGGCTTAGAAGAGGGGGTGGACATCCCCGATGGTTGAGGGGGTGTTGCTCCCGAGACAGATGATGCAGGAGCAATAGGGAGGGAAATGCCCCCCCCCACCATCATGGGGGCAGATGTAGTCTTCTGGCTCTGAGAGGTGACCTGGGTTGGCGGAGCTGACAGTGTCGCAACTGTTGTAGAGGCGGCATAAGACGATGTCATACACACAGGATGCAGGTGTTCAAATGTTCTCTTAGCCTCAGTGTAGTTCAGTCGGTCCAGGGTCTTGTACTCCATGATTTTCCTTTCTTTCTGGAGAATCCTGCAGTCAGGCGAGCAAGGCGAATGGTGTTCTCTGCAGTTGACACAGATGGGAGGTGGGCCACTTGGAGTATTGGGATGTGATGGGCATCCGCAATCTTGGCATGTGATGCTGGAAGTATAGCGGGAAGACATATGGCTGAACTTCCAGCATTTAAAGCACCGCATCGGGGGAGGGATGTAGGGGTAGACCATCATCTCAACCTTCTCAGGCAATGCATCTCCCTCAAAGGCCAAGTTGAGGCATCGATGGCAACCTGATTATCCTTCGGACTTTGGTGGACACACTGGACGAAATGTACACCTCACCGCTCTAAATTGGTGTGCAGCTCATCTTCGGACTGCAAAAGAAGGTCTCTGTGAAATATGATACCCTGGACCATATTAAAGCTCTTATGGGGTGTGACGGTTACAGAAACAGCCCCCAGCTTGTCACAAGCGAATAACTCCTGTGACTGGGCAGAGGATGATGTTTTGATCAAGACTGACCCTCATCTCATTCTGGGCAAGCCCTCCACCTCCCTGAACTTGTCCTCTAAATGATCAACAAAAAACTGAGGCTTCATTGTCATAAAAGATTCCCTATCAGCTCTCGATCATACAACGTACCGGGACGAATAAGATCTGCTGCCATCCTTAGCCTGACGTTCCTGCCATGGTGTGGCCAGGGAGGGGAACGATTTGGGGTCGTACTTCTGTGCGTTGAATTGAGCTTGTGATGGCTTAGAGACTGCTGGTGTTTCACCACCAGCAAGAGATGATGGATTACACTTCATCGCGTGTCATCTGCCCTGCTACCACCCACTCTGACCAGGGGCCCTCCTCACGGGCGCCACCCAGCCGCAGCAAAGGCCACCTGGCAGGATAGCCATTGCCTGGAGTCCCGACGCCCCAGGGGGATGGGCATCTATCCTTTGGCGTACGTGGGGAGTTAACAGCGCAGGCATCAGCAGAGTGATCCCTGGGTGGTCATATGAGGCTACAACCGACAGGGTACAGGGTGGCCCCAGAACAATGGACTGGCTACAGTGCTGGATATCAGGTGCAAAGAAATCCATGGTCATTGTCGATGCAGAAATCAACACTGCATAGTGCACGGTGGGAAAAGCACCCAGGAAGGTGTCCTCACCCTAGAGATGGAGAATTGGCAGGACTGCAATGCTAGGACAAGAAAATGGGCTAAAGATCTCAAGGCTCGATGGACACGATGCAGCTTGTAAGGTGCACGTCCCCAATTGGCTCGCTCTTTGGGAAAATTTTGAAGATTGGAGGTCAAACCCTACAGGTGACCGACACATAAAGTCCGAAACATGTGAAACTCCTTTTAGTCACCTCATACGACAGGCAGGAATACCTCGGGCCTATTCTAAACCCCGGACCCACAGGGGGGGCCAATGGTTTGCTTGTCGCGGGGTCTCAGTAAAGATGCAAGGCTTCTTAAAATTCTACCTCTCAAGATGTAACTTGTCAAACTCTCATATGTTCTTCGCCATCTCCATTGTCTTTTATGAAAAGACAGAAGTTTTATCCCCTGCATCATCTTTCTGGAGTTGCATCATTACGGAAGCTATACACATCCCTACAGCCGATAATCTCATGAATAGGAATGTGGGATTTTAACTGAGCACAGCATGCAACCTTACATTGGCTGCTATTATATCACGACGAGAAAAATCACGATTTTTTGATAACAGACCGGTCATAACATTGGTCTTGTACGGATTTTTAGTGAGTAACGTCTGGCCACAGTGTTAGTAAACACAGCGTACGCGCACGAGAGCCGACCGCTCTGCAATTTTCGACACAGGGTGTTTACGTATAGCACTTGTCTATCTGCAAATCACTGCGCATGTGTAATTTTTGCACCTGTGCATTCTTCGTGCGCTTGTTCTAGAAATGGGGTGTTGACATGTAGATATCATCAGTTGTACCTAGCCACCAGCAAGGTTGAACAAACCTGTGAAGACTATTTAAAACAGCATGTATATCTTCTGAGGAGAAAGTTACTGCAGTAGGGAAGGGGTAGTTCGGCAGCTTCTGCATACAGACTCTCAACCGGCCTAGTGTAAAAGGTGCCAGTGGCCTAACGAATGCCATCATGGTGGATAGTATTGCGACGGTGTAAGAGGGATGGACACGCGGATGCATAAATGAAACATCCACAGTCTGGTTTAGAACGGACAAGGGACCGGTACAAACAGAGGAAGGTGGTTTGATCTGCACCCCAGGGAGTACCACTGAGGACATGTAGAACATCAAGGGACAGCACACAGTGGGCTTCCACATAAGACACGTGGGATGGTTTCCTATGAAGCATTGGCCTCAGGAAATTTGTAGTTTCAAGAAATGGATGAGCAACAGGCCCAAGATATAAAGACAGTGGAAGAAATCAATTGCACCACCAGAAATTCATACAAATGGTTGTGGTCAGTTGAAAAGCGAAAGCCATTGTCGATGCTCCACGAGTAAAGACAATCAAGACATCGCTGAATATGCTGCTCAATGAGGCAAATCCATGGAGATCTGCAATAGATGGCAAAATCGTCAACTAAAAGGGACCAGGAGATGCCCAGCGGGAGACAGGCCATTATAGGGTTAATGGCGACAGCAAAGAGGATGGCGCTCAGGACGGAACCTTGAGGCACATTGTTTTACTGTATAAAGATGTCCAATAAGGCAGAACCCACGTGTACCTTGAAAACTCGGTCTTTTAAAAGTTCTTGAAGGAAATGAGGCATGTGGCCACAGAAGGTCTACGTGTAGACAGTACAGAGGACATCAGTCCTCCAGCAGGTGGTGTAGGCTCTCTCCAAATTTAAACACATGACCACAGTCTGGTATTTCCACAGAAAAACATTCATGACATGCTTGGACAAAGTGTTGAAATGGTCAACTGCAGAACGGTGTGCTCAAAATCCACACTGTGCAGTGGTTAGTAAATTGTGAGACTCGAGTCACCATACCAGCTGGGCATGAATCATACGTTCCATCACCCTGCAAACACATCTGGTGAGAGAAGTGGGGTGGTAGCTAGACAGCAGGAGTCACTCTCTACTAGGCTTAGGTATGAGTATAACAGTAGCTTCATGCCAGCATCTGGGAAATGTGCCCTATGCCCAGATGCGGTTGTACGTATGAAGGAGAAAGTGCCTGCCCACAAGAGAAAAGTGCTGCAACATCCGAATGTGAACATCATTTGTCCCTGGGGCGGATGATCGGGATGAAGTGAGAGCATGATCTAGCTCCTTTACGATTCTGAGAAGAGAAGGGTATCACTTGAGCCTGGATCCCAGAGAGCCTTCGGAGGTTGGCCCACATGATGAAAGAGGAAGTGGAATGGTTTAAAGAACTAGTAAATGAAATCTAGCTAGCTTTTTTGCTATCCCGAAGAATGTGACAACACTGTACACACAACTAATTATAATGAATGCAGTTTGCCACTGTAGGATGACAGTTAAAAACAAGGAGAGGATGTCGTCCCGGGCGACTTGCTTCGTGGCATGTCTCAGTCCACCGAGGGACCGGGATACGGCATGGTAAAGAGGAAGTGCAAGGAATGGAATGTTCTGTGGCAGTAAGAGTAATGACTGTAAGATATTCTACCTGCTTATCACAACTGCGGAAATGTTTGCCAAAGGTCGCCAGGAAGGAGTAAAGTCTCCCGTCTGCCTTAGAAAGCTGCCAGTTGGCTGTGCACATAGGTGGGGTAGGAGACACCAAATAGGTAATGCATAGGAAATAGTAGCTCGAATATGTGCCAGAGAGAACGGGCCACTCAAGATGACGGGTAAGCCGGGCAGTGCAGAAGGACAGGTCCAAATGGGAATAGATGTGCATGGAATCTGAAAGGAACATGGGTGCTCCTGTGTTAAGGCTGATGAGGTTAAGCTGATTCAGATGGTCAGCCGAGAGGGCATCTCTCTGACAGGTTCTGGGAGATCCCCAAAGGGGACGGTGCACATTAAAGTCGTCTAGCAGCAGAGAGGGGTGAGGTAGCCACACAATAAGCTGGAGGAAGTCTGCCCTGGTGACATCCAATGAAGGAGGGGTGTAAATGGTACAAAGGGAAAAGTCAAGTGAGGAAGGAAAATATGGACCACAACAGCTTGAAGCTGGTAGTCAGGGAGATGGGTTGACTACGATCATCATCCCCGGATGAGCAGCATGAC
This sequence comes from Schistocerca cancellata, assembly GCF_023864275.1. Taxonomy (NCBI): domain Eukaryota; kingdom Metazoa; phylum Arthropoda; class Insecta; order Orthoptera; family Acrididae; genus Schistocerca; species Schistocerca cancellata. Next base: position 838,937,528 of record NC_064630.1, read on the forward strand.
TCCCCCATGAGATAAAATGTCATCCTTGGGGTGGGCGGTGGGGAGGGGGGGGGGGGCAAGGGGAGAGGGTGAGGGAAGGGAGGTTTTTTTTTAATTGTTAGCCTCATTTTGTTTACATTTTGTAGAGGTCGAATGTGAAGATGATTGGCTCATTGCAAAAAATCCCTCACGATTGCCAGTGTCTCCAATGGCGCAGTCCTTCCAACTGAAGGCCCCCTTCATAAGGAGGCGAGCCCAACTTAGGTGACTGTTCCCACCTCAGGTCACACCTCCCAAACATATGACAGAGGGACCAATTGGCAATTTAGGAAGGTAGCAGCTCAGGCTATCACTCCTCCCCACACCTGACTTACTTTTACCAGGGGGTACCTGCGAACTTTAACCTGTCAATCTGGGGCTGGGAATTAGTCAACACGGGGCTGGGAATTATGCATTACCCTGTCACCTCTTACACGTCAGATGTGTGGGATGGCGTTCAGCAGTGCTCAGGGGGGAAGAAGAAAAGGAGGAACCCCAAACACTGACGTAGAGGAAGGATGGGACGAGAGGAACTAAAAAAAGAAAGAAGGAACAAAAGACAGTGGAGAGACTGATCTGACATCAGCAATTGAATATGCAGAACACCCCACATATGTTCCCCAAGGGAGGGGGGGGGGGGGGCGGGGAGGGGGGGGGGGGAGAATAGCAAGAGGATATCACCAAAGGGAAAAGATGCTGCAAAAGCTGGGACCCTGAGGTAGCCAAGCATAAAACCACCAAAGAGCGGCTAGCTGCCGGGGGCCCTATTGGCTGCACCAGTACTTCACCTCCTGTAATTAAGTACTGGCTGGCAATTCTGCAAGAATTCTATAGTTTTCTTGAGGGAGTTTTCCTTTTCATACAACACTGTACTTAACATTGCAATCCTTGATGTAGAAAACACTTTCTGTCCACAGGCTCTGAAGAGTCCATAGGTACCGACTGACCGCAGGGTCATCCTTGCCAATGGCATCACTGGATGTGGTATAGACAGGTGACGGAAGGCAGCATGCTGTTGTCAGTTTTCATGACCTGGAGCCACTACTACTAAATTGAGTAGCACCTCAACTGGACTTACAACACTGTTCCTGTCTTTGCACTGAGGAAAAAAATAACTGGCAGCACTTAACAAAATAATGCTCTCACTGAAGGTGTGATACCACTACATTCAGTGTTAATTGTACTATGAAGAACTGTGTATTAAAATCAGCAGTCAGATCAAAAATGTTGCATACCACAGTACAGGGTATTTCAATAAGAATATACGCATTACAATGTATTATTTTGTCAAAACTATCGATCGCTGCATCTCGGATCGACTATTTGGGAAACGAATACATAGTCTAGTTTATATAATAACCACTAGATGTCAGCTGTCTTCTGTTTTGCTCGCTAACCACCATATGTTTAAAATGGTTACTCCGCAGCAGAAATCTTTTCGTGTTCTCGAGTTTGCGAAGTGCAATTCGGTGATTACAGTGCAAAGACAGTTCGAGTTGAAGTACCGAACTGATCCTCCGAGTTGGTCAACATTCGTAGATGGTATTGACAGTTTCTAGATACAGGATGTAAAGGAAAGAGTCCTGGCCTCCCTCGTGTTCCTGAAGAAAATGTTGCACGAATTCAAACTGCTGCCCAACATAGTCCTTCAAAATCGACTCCTTATGCAAGTCGGGACTTACAACTGCCTACAACAACAATTTGGCGTGTTTTGAGACGTCGGTCAGTTATGAAGCTGTACAAGTTACAGCTGCTACAAGCTTTGCGTCCTGATGCCAAACGCAAACGTGCGGCATTTTGTAACGAGCTTCTCGATGCTGCTGACAATAACAACACTTTCACACAATGCATCACGTTCAGCGACGTAGTGCCTTTCTATGTTAGTAGTTAGGTAAACAATCACAGTGATCGAATTTGGGGACTACAGAACCGACATGCAGCCACTGAACATACACGAGACTCGCCCAAAGTCAGTGTGTTTTGTGCGATATCCTGATCATCTGTTTACGTCCCATTCTTCTTTGATGTAAATACGGTTAACGGTCAGCAGTATCTCGCTATGTTACAAAAATGGTTGTTTCCGAGTCTGCACGAAGATAACCTCATTTTTCACCAAAATGGGGCATCCCCTCACTGGAGTCGCCAAACATGTGAATATCTCAATGAAACTCTACCGAACCGTTGCATTGGACGTCAAGGAGCTGGCGTCTTAGCATGTCTCACCTGGGCTCTACAGCCACAGGATTTGACACCCTTTGATTTTTTCCTGTGGGGTTTCGTTAAAGACAACATTTATGTACCACCACTGCCACAGAACCTGCAAAAGTTGTACAACCGGTTCTGTACTGCCATAAAATCAGTGGCAAAGGTCATGATTGCCTAAGTAAGGGAGGAATTTGAGTATCGATGCAATATTGTTCGTGTCACTGATGGAGGATGTATTGCACATCTGTAATGTTAACTTGTGAGGTTAGAAAATATTTGTGTTAAGTTTCATATTCATATGTCTTAAAGTTTAATAAATATATGCATTTGAAATATGAATATTCTTTTTGAAACACCCTCTATTTAGTATTTAGGCATCCCGCCTGAAGAGACCTAGGATTTTTGTGAACCATACATTTTTTATCAACAATATAGTTCTTGAAACTTCCTGGCAGATTAAAACTGTGTGCCCGACCGAGACTCGAACTCGGGACCTTTGCCTTTCGCGGGCAAGTGCTCTACCAACTGAGCTACCGAAGCACGACTCACGTCCGCTGCCAGGAAGTTTCATATCAGCGCACACTCCGCTGCAGAGTGAAAATCTCATTCTGGAAACATCCCCCAGGCTGTGGCTAAGCCATGTCTCCGCAATATCCTTTCTTTCAGGAGTGCTAGTTCTGCAAGTTTCGCAGGAGAGCTTCTGTAAAGTTTGGAAGGTAGGAGACGAGGTACTGGCAGAAGTAAAGCTGTGGGTACCGGACGTGAGTCATGCTTCGGTAGCTCAGTTGGTAGAGCACTTGCCCGCGAAAGGCAAAGGTCCCGAGTTCGAGTCTCGGTCGGGCACACAGTTTTAATCTGCCAGGAAGTTTCATATCAGCGCACACTCCGCTGCAGAGTGAAAATCTCATTCTGGAATATAGTTCTTGTTATGAACATCAAAAAACTGTAAGCACCCTGATAATGAGTATCACATAATTGTTCTGAATTTTGTCAGATTCTTGCCCTCTCCATCAAATCTGTACCACAATTTCTCCCGTCCTTACTGCAGAAAATTTCAATTTTCTTATTTACAATAACAATATTATTATTATTATTATTATTTCTTTCCTTTCTCAGACGTTATGTCTGGTTAAAAATGGAAAGTGACGCAGACCTTGATCAAGCCTTACTTCCTTTTAACTGTACAGTATATATTACATTGCATTTAGGAACTTTCGGGTAATTGAACATGTATCAATAATTACAGATTTCTGTAGTTGTATATATACATTTGGATTTAGCTGTATTGCATTGATGTACTGGTGGATTTTGTGTGGTATGACTCCTGTAGTTGATAGTATAATTGGTATAATGTCAAGTTTATCCTGATGCCACATGTCCTTGACTTGTGGATGTATTTTTCAATTTTTTCTCCCGTTTTCTTCTGTATATTTGTTGTATTGGGTATGGATATTTCGATTAGTTGTGTTAATTTCTTCTTTTTATTGGTGAGTATGATGTCAGGTTTGTTATGTGGTGGTGTTTTATCTGTTATAATGGTTCTGTTCCAGTATAATTTGAATTCATCATTCTCCAGTACATTTTGTGGTGCATACTTGCATGTGGGAACGTGTTGTTTTATTAGTTTATGTTGTATGACAAGTTGTTGATGTACTATTTTTGCTACATTGTCATGTCTTCTGGGGTATTCTGTATTTGCTAGTATTGTACATCCACTTGTGATGTGATCTACTGTTTCTATTTGTTGTTTACAAACTCTGCATTTATCTGTTGTGGTGTTGGGATCTTTAATAATATGCTTGCTGTAATATCTGGTGTTTATGGTGTTTATTGTTTGATCCTGTATTGTAATCATGAATCCTTCCGTCTCACTGTATATATTGCCTTTTCTTAGCCATGTGCTGGATGCGTCTTGATTGATGTGTGGCTGTGTTAGATGATCTGGGTGCTTGCCATGTAGTGTTTTCTTTTTCCAATTTACTTTCTTCATATCTGTTGATGTTATGTGATCTAAAGGGTTGTAGGAGTGGTTATGAAATTGCAGTGGTGTAGCCGATGTATTTATACGAGTGACTGCTTTCTGTATCGTATTGAGTGCTTCTAGGTCTGTGTTACTTCATTTCACTACTCCAAATGAGTAGCTCAATATTGGTATAGCATAAGTATTTATAGCTTTTGTCTTGTTTCTTGCTGTCAATTCTGTTCTCAGTATTTTGTTAGTCTTTGTCTATATTTTTATTTTAGTTCTTCTTTAATATTTGTATTATCTATTCCTATTTTTTGTCTGTATCCTAGATATTTATAGCATCTGTTTTTTCCGTCGCTTCTATGCAGTCGCTGTGGTTATCCAATATGTAATCTTCTTGTTTAGTGTGTTTTCCCTTGACTGTGCTATTTTTCTTACATTTGTCTGTTCCGAAAGACATATTTATATCATTGCTGAATACTTCTGTTGTCTTTAGTAATTGGTTGAGTTGTTGATTGGTTGCTGCCAGTAGTTTTAGATCATCCATGTATAGCAAATGTATGATTTTGTGTGGGTATGTTCCAATAGTATTGTATCCATAATTTGTATTATTTAGCATGTTGGATAGTGGGTTCAGAGCAAGGCAGAACCAGAAAGGACTTAATGGGTCTCCTTGGTATATTCCACGCTTAATCTGTATTGGCTGTGATGTGATATTATTTGAATTTGTTTGGATATTAAGTGTGGTTTTCCAATGTTTCATTACTATGTTTAGGAACTGTATCAGTTTAGGATCTACTTTGTATATTTCCAATATTTGTAGTAACCATGAGTGGGGTACACTATCAAAACCATTTTGGTAATCTATGTATGTGTAGTGTAGCGACCTTTGTTTAGTTTTAGCTTGAAATGTCACCTCTGCATCTATTATCAGTTGCTCTTTACATCCTCATGCTCCTTTGCAACAGCCTTTTTGTTCTTCATTTATGATGTTGTTCTGTGTTGTATGTGTCATTAATTTCTGTGTAATGACTGAAGTTAATATTTTGTATATTGTTGGTAGGCATGTTATGGGGCGATATTTAGCTGGGTTTGCTGTGTCTGATTGATCTTTAGGTTTCAGATAGGTTATTCCACGTGTAAGTGTATCAGGGAATGTGTATGGGTCTGCAATGTAACTGTTAAATAATTTAGTTAGATGTGAATGTGTTGAGGTGAACTTCTTTAGCCAGAAATTTGGTATTTTATCTTTTCCAGGGGCTTTCCAATTGTGAGTAGAATTAATTGCTCGGGTGACTTCATGTTACAAAATTATCACTTCAGGCATTTGTGGTATCATTTTGTATGTGTCCGTTTCTGCTTGTATCCACCGTGCATGTCTTATGTTGTACCGGGTTTGACAATATTATGTTCCAGATGTGTTCCATGTCTGTTATGTTTGGTGGATTGTCTATTTTAATGTGTGTGTTATCTATTGTTTGGTAAAATCTCTTTTGGTTTGTGTTGAATGTTTGGTTTTGTTTCCTTCTATTTTCACTTTTTTTGTATCTTCTAAGTCATTTGGCCAATGCTTGTAATTTCTGCTTCTTTTCATCTAATTGCTCTATTGCTTCTTGTTGTGAGATTTTACCTAACCTTTTAAGTTTTTTGTCTGATATTTCATTTCTTGTAAACTGTGTTAGCTGTCCGATGTCTTTTCTCAGTTTTTCTATTCTGATCTGTAGCCTGTGTTGCCATGCTGGTTTTGTGGGTTTCTTCTGTGTGTTGGTTGGTTCTGATCTCTGCCTAGTGTGTATATTTAGTGTAGTGAGTGCTCCTATATAAATCAGTAGTTGTAACTCTTCCATAGTTGTATTTTCATTTATTTTGTTGTGTATGATTGTGTTGATAGCTGTTATTGTTGTTTCGAGTTGTAGGTTATCTGGTGGTCTATGCAAGAATGGTCGAATGTCTGTATTTGTGTCTTTGAATTCTATACATGTCAGCTGAAAATTTTCCTTCTATATCTAACATGTGTGTCACTTCGTGTTCTATTTGTGCTTGTTCTGGTGGCTGTCTTAAGATTTCGTTTCCCTCTGATTGTTTAATTGATGCGTGTTGTTCTTTCTTTGTTTGCTCTGGGATGCTTGAGTCCATTACTGTATTTTCTTCTTCCTCTGATTGCACATTATTTTGTTCCAGTATTTGTTGTACTTGTTGTTTTCTAATTCTGATTGGTGTATTCTGTTATTTCTGATTATTACTCGGATCTGATCAGCTAGTCGTTGTTCTGTTAAAAATTTTAATTCTGGGTATCTGGTAATAAATGTTGTGTATACTTCTGATCTGTATCCAGTTGTGTTGGTTCCTAGGTTTGTTGCTTGGTAATAACAGAACATGAGGTGTCGGTTAACTTCATCTGACCATCTCATCCTCTGTCTTTGTTTTCCTTCTAGAGTGGTTGCTGGAAGCATATCCTGCAAAACACCTCTATTTGGATTTAAATCATTTTCCGTGTGGCTAGCAGTGTCGTTACCATTGTGGACGGGCATAGGGTTCAAGCATCGTCCCCGACCATGACAGCGCTTATCCGAGGCTTCATTAGTTCTGTCCTGAACCAACTAATCATACTAAAAGGGGGGTTAGCCCTATTAGTGGTTTGTTCTTTTCGTTGCCTTTTACAACTGGTAGAACATACCGAAGGCCTATTCTTTTCCCGGGCCTCCACGGGATTTATTATTATTATTGTTATTTCTTTCTATTCTCAGACGTTATGTCTGGTCAAAAATGGACAGTGACGCGGACCTTGATCAAGCGTGACTTCCTTTTAACTGTACGGTATATGTTATATTGCATTTAGGAACTTTCGGGTCATTGAACATGTATCAATAATTACAGATTTTTGTAGTTGTATATATATGTTTGGATGTAGATGTATTGCATTGATGTACTGGTGGATATTGTGAGGTATGACTCCTGTAGTTGATAGTATAATTGGGATAATGTCGACTTTATCCTGATGCCACATGTCCTTGACTTCCTCAGCCAGTTGGATGTATTTTTCAATTTTTTCTCCTGTTTTCTTCTGTATATTTGTTGTGTTGGGTATGGATATTTCAATTAGTTGTGTTAATTTCTTCTTTTTATTGGTGAGTATGATGTCAGGTTTGTTATGTGGTGTTGTTTTATCTGTTATAATCGTTCTGTTCCAGTATAATTTGTATTCATCATTCTCCAGTATATTTTGTGGTGTGTACTTGTATGTGGGAACGTGTTGTTTTATTAGTTTATGTTTTACGGCAAGTTGTTGATGTACTATTTTTGCTACATTGTCATGTCTTCTGGGGTATTCTGTATTTGCTAGTATTGTACATCCGCTTGTGATGTGATTTACTGTTTCTATTTGTTGTTTGCAAAGTCTGCATTTATCTGTTGTGGTATTGGGATCTTTAATAATATGCTTGCTGTAATATCTGGTGTTTATTGTTTGATCCTGTATTGCGATCATGAATCCTTCCGTCTCACTGTATATATTGCCGTTTCTTAGCCATGTGTTGGATGAGTCTTGATCTAAGTGTGGCTGTGTTAGATGATACGGGTGCTTGCCGTGCAGTGTTTTCTTTTTCCAATTTACTTTCTTTGTATCTGTTGATGTTATGTGATCTAAAGGGTTGTAGAAGTGGTTATGAAATTGCAATGGTGTAGCTGATGTATTTATATGAGTGATTGCTTTGTGTATTTTGCTAGTTTCTGCTCGTACTAGAAAGAATTTTCTTAAATTGTCTACCTGTCCATAATGTAGGTTTTTTATATCTATAAATCCCCTTCCACCTTCCTTTCTGCTTAATGTGAATCTTTCTGTTGCTGAATGTATGTGATGTATTCTATATTTGTGGCATTGTGATCGTGTAAGTGTATTGAGTGCTTCTAGGTCTGTGTCACTCCATTTCACTACTCCAAATGAGTAGGTCAATACTGGTATAGCATAAGTATTTATAGCTTTTGTCTTGTTTCTTGCTGTCAATTCTGTTTTCAGTATTTTTGTTAGTCTTTGTCTATATTTTTCTTTTAGTTCTTCTTTAATATTTGTATTATCTATTCCTATTTTTTGTCTGTATCCTAGATATTTATAGCATCTGTTTTTTTCCGTCGCTTCTATGCAGTCGCTGTGGTTATCCAATATGTAATCTTCTTGTTTAGTGTGTTTGCCCTTGACTATGCTATTTTTCTTACATTTGTCTGTTCCAAAAGCCATATTTATATCATTGCTGAATACTTCTGTTATCTTTAGTAATTGGTTGAGTTGTTGATTTGTTGCTGCCAGTAGTTTTAGATCATCCATGTATAGCAAATGTGTGATTTTGTGTGGGTATGTTCCAGTAATATTGTATCCATAATTTGTATTATTTAGCACGTTGGATAGTGGGTTCAGAGCAAGACAGAACCAGAAAGGACTTAATGAGTCTCTTTGGTATATTCCACGCTTAATCTGTATTGGCTGTGATGTGATGTTATCAGAATTTGTTTGGATATTAAGTGTGGTTTTCCAGTTTTTCATTACTGTGTTTAGAAACTGTATCAATTTAGGATCTACTTTGTATATTTCCAAAATCTGTAGTAACCATGAGTGGGGTACACTATCAAAGGCTTTTTGGTAATCAATGTATGCGTAGTGTAGGGACCTTTGTTTAGTTTTCGCTTGATATGTCACCTCTGTATCTATTATCAGTTGCTCTTTACATCCTCGTGCTCCTTTGCAGCAGCCTTTTTGTTCTTCATTTATAATTTTGTTCTGTGTTGTATGTGTCATTAATTTCTGTGTGATGACTGAAGTTAATATTTTGTATATTGTTGGTAGGCATGTTATGGGGCGATATTTAGCTGGGTTTGCTGTGTCTGCTTGATCTTTAGGTTTCAGATAGGTTATTCCATGTGCAAGTGTATCAGGGAATGTGTATGGGTCTGCAATGTAACTGTTAAATAATTTAGTTAGATGTGAATGTGTTGAGGTGAACTTCTTTAGCCAGTAATTTGCTATTTTATCATTTCCAGGGGCTTTCCAATTGTGTGTAGAATTAATTGCTCGGGTGACTTCATGTTGCAAAATTATCACTTCAGGCATTTGTGGAATCATCTTGTATGTGTCTGTTTCTGCTTGTATCCACCGTGCATGCCTATTATGTTGTACCGGGTTTGACCATATGCTGCTCCAGAAGTGTTCCATGTCTGTTATGTTTGGTGGATTGTCTATTTTAATGTGTGTGTTATCCATTGTTTGGTAAAATCTCTTTTGGTTTGTGTTGAATGTTTGGTTTTGTTTCCTTCTATTTTCACTTTTTTTGTATCTTCTAAGTCGTTTGGCCAATGCTTGCAATTTCTGCTTTTTTTCATCTAATTGCTCTATTGCTTCTTGTTGTGTGATTTTACCTAACCTTTTTCGTTTTTTGTCTGATATTTCATTTCTTATAAATTGTGTTAGCTGTCCGATATCTTTTCTCAGTTTTTCTATTCTGATCTGTAACCTGTGTTGCCATGCTGGTTTTGTGCGTTTCTTCTGTGTGTTGGTTTGTTCTGATCTCTGCCTAGTGTGTATATTTAGTGTAGTGAGTGCTCCTATATAAACCAGAAGTTGTAACTCTTCCATAGTTGTGTTTTCATTTATTTTGTTGTGTATGATTGTGTTGATAGTTTTTATTGTTGTTTCGACTTGTGGGTTATTTGGCGGTCTATGCAGGAATGGTCTAATGTCTGTATTTGTGTCTTTGTATTCTATATATGTCAGCTGAAATTTCTCTTCTATATCTAACACATGTGTCTCTTCGTGTTCTATTTGTGCTTGTTTTGGTGGCTGTCTTAAGATTTCGTTTTCCTCTGATTGTTTAATTGATGCGTGTTGGTCTTTGTTTGTTTGCTCTGGGATGTTTGAGTCCATTACTGTGTTTTCTTCTTCTTCTGATTGCACATTATTTTGTTCCAGTATTTGTTGTACTTGTTGTTTGATGTTTTCTAATTCTGACTGGGGTATCCTGTTATTTTTGATTATTACACGGATCTGATCAGCTAGTCGTTGTTCTGCTAAAAATTTTAATTCCGGGTATCTGGTAATAAATGTTGTGTATACTTGTGATCTGTATCCAGCTGTGTTGGTTCCTATGTTTGTTGCTTGGTAATAACAGAACATGAGGTGTCGATTGACTTCATCTGACCATCTCATCCTCTGTCTTTGTTTTCCTTCTAGGGTGGTTGCAGGAAGCATATCCTGCAAAACATCTCTATTTGGATTTAAATCATCTTCCAGTTGGCTAGCAGTGTCGTTACCATTGTGGGCGGGCATATGGTTCAAGCGTCGTCCCCGACCATGACGGTGCTTGTCCGAGGCTTCTTTAGTTCTGTCCTGAACCAAGTAATCACACTAAAAGGGGGGTTAGCCCTATTAGTGGTTTGTTCTTTTCGTCGCCTTTTACGACTGGCAGAACATACCGGAAGCCTATTCTTTTCCCAGGCCTCCACGGGGGTTATTATTATTATTATTATTATTATTATTATTAGTTCCCCTATTCATTCCTACTCTACCTTCTGTATTTCTTTGATGCTTCTATCCAGTCACACACTACCATATTCTGTAAATCCCATAATGTAGAAGAGCCTTTCAGGTACATAGAAGGTGTATAGTATTGAGGCTACTTCTGTAAATCCTGCTTAATTTTTACAACAGGCTGTTATAGACTATTGCACCAGAGTTAAATTCATGCTGAACCCTAGATAGAGATGGAAAGTCTGCATGGAAATTTTTATTTCTTGTACTGTTACTATAAATTACACGTTAACAGAATCTTCCATCGGTTCTTGGTAGAAGAACATTATAATAAATGAAAAGCACCAATACTGCAGAACAAAAGCAAACTGGTGCTTTTCATTTATTATAAATTGCACAATTTATCATAATTCACCCTTGCTATTAACCACAAATAGTGCCAGGGAACACATGCATTGGCATGTAGGTCTAAGAATCCCTAGAGGTCATTGAGAAAGCCTGTGCAAAGTGTCTGGTTACGAACTTTACACCACATTCTTATTGCACACTTCTGCAACTTAAGTAACTTTTTGATCTTGGTTGCACTGCTCCTGAATATTGCATGGTGTTATCAGCAAAAATTCGATAGTAGATTGGGAACAGGACTGCCACAAATGGCTGCAAATGGCCTCCAAGTAGCCAAAGATAACCGTTTCCAGGTAATGATAAGTTCGGCTGGTCCAGAGGATCAAGTCCATTCTACGTAAACACAGCCCACACGATTATGAAGTCACCACCAGCTTGCACAGTGCCTTGTTGACAACTTGGGTCCATGGCTTCGTGGGGTCTGTGCCATGTTCTAACCCTACTATCAGCTCTTACCAACTGAAATCGGGTCTCAAATGTCCAGGCCGCGGTTTTCCAGTCTTCTAGCATACAACCAATATGGTCAGGAGCACAGGAGAGTCGCTGCAGGCAAAGTCGTGCTGTCAGCATCAGTCACCTGCTGTCTTAGCCCATTAATACCAAATTTCACTGCACTGTCCTAAGGGATATGTTTGTCGTATGTCTCACACTGATTTCTGCTGTGATTTCACACAGTGCTGTTTGTCTATTAACACTGACTCTACGAGAATGCTGCTGCTCTCCATCATTAAGTGGAGTCCGTCAACCACTGCGTTGTCTGCAGTTAGAGGTAAGGCCTGAAATTTGGTATTCTCAGCACACTCTTTACACTGTAGATCTCCGAGTATTGAATTCCCTTATGACTTCCAAAATGGAACGCCCCATGCTTCTACATCCAGCTGCCATTCCACGTTCAAAGTCTGTTCATTCCTGTCATGCGGCCCTAATGACGTCTGAATCCTCCTCACTTTAATACCCCGGTACAAATGAAGCTCTCCCAAGGCACTGCCCTTTTATACCTTGTGTAGATAATACTACCACTGTTGCGAGTATGCTAGCAGTTCTATCGGCAGTGCTTGTATGCTCCTCTGTCTTTTTAGATACACATCAAAACTAAGATTTTGCTAGATTTCTGTTTTCAACATTTTTGCAAAACTGATCATTAACTTTTGTTCTAGACTGACTAACCACAATGTTTACATGACTACAGTGATTATGACTGTGACTTTTAACAAGACTTAATTACATGGTTATTAGTCTTTCAATCTTCACAGGTTGTTTTAAGACGTAGGTGCATTTCCAGCAGTAAGAATACCACGATTGTGTATTACATCCAGCAGAATGGTTAAATACACTGATAAAATTTAATTGCTGTAATGGTAAAATTAAGATTGTGGCACAGAAAAGTTAAGATTGTGAGCTACTATGTGTAGTTTTACCTATTACATTCAAGACTAGGTATAAAGAGAAATTTTTATTGACTGACTGACTGACTGACTGACTGACTTACTTTTGGCTGCACACATTACCTTCAATCTTTTACAACAGCAGCCAGAGTTTGCAATCAATTGACTAAGCAAATGTCCACTGAAACACAGCTCCCCAAAGAGAACTCAAAAATTTTGCTGTCGGGTGAATATGAATGTTGTTGTTGTTGTTGTGGTCTTCAGTCCTGAGACTGGTTTGATGCAGCTCTCCATGTTACTCTATCCTGTGCAAGCTTCTTCATTTCCCAGTACCTACTGCAACCTACATCCTTCTGAATTTGCTTAGTGTATTCATCTCTTTGTCTCCCTCTACGATTTTTACCCTCCACACTGCCCTCCAATACTAAATTGGTGATCCCTTGATGCCTCAACACATGTCCTACCAACCGATCCCTTCTTCTAGTCAAGTTGTGCCACAAACTTCTCTTCTCCCCTATTCCTATTCAATACTTGCTCATTAGTTATGTGATCTACCCATCTGATCTTCAGCATTCTTCTGTAGCACCACATTTTGAAAGCTCCTATTCTCTTCTTGTCTAAACTATTTATTATCCATGTTTCACTTCCATACATGGCTACACTCCATACAAATACTTTCAGAAATGACTTCCTGACACTTAAATCTATACTCGATGTTAACAAATTTCTCTTCTTCAGAAACGCTTTCCTTGCCACTGCCAGTCTACATTTTGTATCTTCTCTACTTCGATCATCATCAGTTATTTTGCTCCCCAAATAGCAAAACTCATTTACTACTTTAAGTGTCTCATTTCCTAATCTAATACCCTCAACATCACCCGACTTAATTCGATTACATTCCATTATCCTTGTTTTGCATTTGTTGATGTTCATCTTATATCCTCCTTTGAAGACAATGTCCATTCCGTTCAACTGCTCTTCCAAGTCCTTTGCTGTCTCTGACAGAATTACGTCATCGGCGAACCTCGAAGTTTTTATTTCTTCTCCATGTTTTTTAATACCTACTCCGAATTTTTATTTTGTTTCTATCACTGCTTGCTCAATATACAGATTGAATAACATCGGGGAGAGGCTACAACCCTGTCTCACTCCCTTCCCAACCATATTCATATTCATATGAATATGTCCCTTGAAACACAGCTCCAGTTGGCCTTTGTTCCATTACATTAATTTCCTAAAATAAATACTACTCCTAAGAGCTATGCACCGTTTTTTGACAGTGAAGATATCACCACTCTAATAAAGCATGTAAATATTTACAACTTGTGGTACTAACCTCTCCCATAACTACTGAAGCAAAAATTTTTATAAAAGAACATATTGCATATTAGTTATTTTAGCTGTAGAAACATCTATAAATGTATTTTTTTATCTGCTGTTTCTCATCTCTAATTCTAATGTAATTGAGTAGAATGTTGCAAGCCTTTATTCATGTCCATCCACAATAATGTATCATCTTACATTATACTCCACTTCTGATTTCAAATATTAAGTATAAATTCCACCTTATTGTAGGATATGGACACACATTAATTGCCTCCCTTTTATAATGTAAAGGGTGAGCTACAGGTGACTGTCACTGTCGAGGGAATATTTTGTATAAATTCACAGCATTCTGTACGTGGATGAATAAAATCACACAGAAGTCCAACACTATGCCAGCAACAATTGCTAGTAATTAGTTTTTGTATCCTGCAGTGTTTGACACTATGCTCAACCTGTATGGATTCTCAGCTTGTGATTGCGGCACTGATGCAATTCAATAACTCATTTATTTCTGTATGAAGAGGTATCAGTGTCACTAGCATTTCAAAAACACTATCGCATTTTTAGTTCTATTTCGCTCGCACTAGTGTATAGTCTAAAAGTAAGCTACACATCATCATACTATTTCAATACTAGATTTACAAATCAAGTGCAAATGCTTGACAAATAGTTTCATTTCAGAATGACCATTACGAACTTTGAAAAGGTAAATAGTTTATTAAGAAGCTACAATGTTACACTATTAAGTGTGCAAAAATAAATAAATGTTTTTTTAACCACATACTTTCTTCAAAATAGGCTCTGGAGAACATTGAAGGAATTCAAGCATACAGTGCATTCAGAGACTATATGAAGGACTTATTTCAATAGTGGTACAAGTCCATTTTTGTTCATTTTGAGATACAGAGACCTAAAGTTAAATGAGCACTGAAAAATCTGCAGTTGAGATACTAGAAATATTCAAGTATATATCTTATTGCTAGAGATGAACCTTTCTTTCTGTTTGTTTGGATCATTAATTTCAGAAGCATTATAGGCAGAAAAGTGGAGGTAATGGACTTGTACTACTATTGAAATAAGCCCTTCATATGTCCCTAGCTGTATGAGCTGGCCTTATAAAGGGCAAAAAGCTCTACCTTAAAAACTGAGCACTGGTCTAAAATACTCTTATCAACAAGTGCATGTCCTACACCACTGTCACCCTTAGGGCCATCAATATAAAGAAAGATCCTCTCCCTGAGCTGTGTGCGAAGCTCAGAAATGTCGTGGGACTTTTCTACAGGAGTGATGTAAGTTCAAGATGGATACTGTCATCTGTACCAAACTGAGGAGAGGGGTTCAAGAGCTCTCACCCCTCAGAAATGCATCAGGTAACTAGCACAAGACAACACTTTCGAAGTGTACTACAAAAGGAAACTCTGGAAGGCAGCAAAAAAGCAGAACTTGTTTGAAATTGACAGTTGAGGGATTTATCAAAAATGGGGGCATAAGATGTGTTGCTGGACATAAAAGAGTACAACTGCCGTCAGTAGACAGGTGGGGCCTATGAAACTGCTGTGTTCTCTGTCATTTCCTGATTGCCTCTGTTTTATGTTGGGACCAATGTGAAACAAGTGTCTATCTCAAGTGGTCAAATAACCTGAAGAGAAGCTTGAATCCTTGTTGTGTCTTGTACTACTTCATCAGATCGTGTGAAAATTTATATTCAATATGACCACTGAGGAAAAAACTTATCTGTAGTAGCTCGCCTATGAAACGAAACTGCATTGTGGGCTCAGTCTCTCTCAATGATTCTTGTCTAGCAAATTTGGAAAGAGGTGAAGATGGAGCTGTGAGATTGATGAACAATTTCTTCATCACAAATGGACATTTCATATTAGCCATGCTTTGATGATAATAGTATGGTAAATACAGGTTGTTCTATTTGGGAAAACAGCTTCTTAATCTTTGCAAAATAGCCACAAGAACTGGTTGAAGGTGTGACATTGAATCTGCTCCCACCACACAATGTGCATAGCCAGTAATATATTATTTATGTGAATATCGTGCATGGCTCTTAATTAAGGCTCCGAGGCCAAGCCGCCCCAAAAAATATATTAAAATATTTGTCTCAATGACATATCACAGACTCAAAATTATCAGAATGCATTTCAGAAACTTCCCACATGGATTTGAATAGTGCCAGTCAATATTTTTGGAACTACTGTTATGGGTTAACAACTGATGTTTCTCAAACAGGAAAAAGCTCGTCTTAAGACTGTGCCTTGAAATGCCACTTAGCTCTATGTAGCAGGGGTTTGGGCATGTGGTGTCCTTGGATTATGGGCATGTGGTTTCCTTGGATTACAGCTCTTATGGGTGTTGTGAAGGTTCTGGTCTTTCAGCCTAAGAGTGTCCCACCAACCTACACACAATTTTCACATTCAACTGCTTACATCAAAAGGGAATGGAGAGAGCTGCTGAATCTTTGCTATCGAATTCCTCTCTCTGTATACCTCTATTACACTTCAGTATGTCATTCACTGATATTTAGTATTACCGTTTTGATAGTGTTTCAGATAGTTTTTTGTTTCTGCCATTGGCAATTCAATCCAACATTGGAATAAGTTTGCAAGTGTCTCACTAGAGTGCGCTTGATTATGGCAACATTAAGTATCACTACTTGGTAAGAGCTACACGAAAGATTGGAAGGAAGAGTGTGCGATATATGATCCGTGCACGAAATATTTCCCATTACTGTAGTTTCCTTGCTTGCTGACTGTGTTTGTAACATGCGTTATTAGGAAGTTCCTTCTTGTCAGTGTATTATCATGAGTGTGGTGAGTTTTACTTTCTTGGGAATAATCGCAACATATGAATTCGGTGTGGAACTTATCAGGCAAAATATCTAAATGTGTGGTTATGATGAAAGTGAAGGAACTTGGTGCACCAATACCCAATCTAAACATGAATCAAGAACAAAAGTATGTAAATCCAGGCAAGGATATATGTGCACTTTTAACACAGCAATGTACAATGCTGCTGAGTGGTCACGAAGTGAAAAATGCATTTTTCTGTTCCATCTTTCTTATGACAAATAGTAGTGATAGTATCAGACTGAGAATGGTATTGCACACTTAGAAAATTTTCATGCAAAGGTGAAAAAACATAATTCCAGTGAAAAACAATTAAATGATTCTATTGAATTTTCAGTGCTAGGGAAAATGGACATTATGTGCCAGTTAGATAGTGCTTACCATCTTTATATAGAGACATATAATGAATACATTTTGGAAAACCAGCATATACTGAGTAAATTGATGACTGCATTAAATTCTGTGGCAAATTCAGCTTGTCCTAAGGGGCCATGTCAAAACATAAATTCTAAGAATCCAGGAATTTTTCAAGGTCTAACTAATCTGATGCCAGAACTTAATGGAGTCTTGAAGCAGCAAACTGAAATATTCGACCTCCGGGAGGGGATTACGTTGACATCAAGTACAAAATGCTGCAGGGGGATGAGAAGGAAAGGAGAAACAGAAGAGGAAGGTGGAAGAGAAGTTAATGATTGGAACATAACTAGTGCTTACACTATTACAGGCTGGTGAGATGGAAAATAAACAAGAAATCATGAAGAATAGACTGGACTTACTAGGTATGCACGAAGTGAAACTGGAGAGTGGAATGCACAAATTGTTTACACAGGCAGAGAGAAGAGTGGCAGCTAAGGTGTCACAATTATGATAGGAAAATGGCTGATGAAAAATGTATTGAAAGTGGAGCACATGGATGAAAGACTGATGATGGGATTAGGTGGTGACACGAAGGATGCCATTTTAATGTGAATATACAGTCCAACAAGTCAAGACACTGATGAGGAAGCAGAGGAATATTACGAAAGGACTGAAGAAATTATGGAGAAAGAAAAAAAAGAAATGTCTGCATCCTTGTAATGGAGGATTTGAATACAGTGGTAGTAGAGAGGAAAGAAGAAGGGAATGGGTGGAAGATTTCCATTGGAAAATAGATACAACAGGGGTGAAAAGCTGATAAATTTTTGCAGAGGAAACTCACTTGTGATTGAAAACACATTATTTGAACATTACAGAAGACTAAGATATCCATACCTTATGATGACAGATACCGAATTTATTATATCATAATGCAGTATACCTACAAAAACTATCCAAGAAATGCCACACTATCCCAAAGAGCAGACATTGATCCAGACCAAAACTTGGCGAAGGCAGACTTGCAAATAAGGTTCACGAGAGTGAGAAAAGGAAAACCAAAAGATAAATTTGAACTAGAAAAATCAAAGAAGGTAAGGATGCAGAGTTGAAAAATACATTTCTGTCAAAATGGGACAGAGTGCCCAATGAAGATAGCATAAATGAGAATGGAGGAGAATGAGACAAAAGATGTATGGGACAGGCTAAATACCCTCAGACATCAAGAGAATATAAGAATTTCAATCCCAAAGAAAGCAGATGTTGACAGATGTGAAAATTACCGAAACATCAGTTTAATAAGTCACGGCTGCAAAATACCAACGCGAATTCTTTACAGACGAATGGAAAAATTGGTAGAAGCCGACCTTGGGGAAGATCAGTTTGGATTCCGCAGAAATGTTGGAACATGTGAAGCCATACTAACCCTACGACTTATCTTAGAAGATAGATTAAGGAAAGGCAATCCTACGTTTCTAGCATTTGTAGACTTAGAGAAAGCTTTTGACAATGTTGACTGGAATACTCTCTTTCAAATTCTGAAGGTGGCAGGGGTAAAATACAGAGAGCGAAAGGCTATTTACAATTTGTACATAAACCAGATGACAGTTATAAGAGTCAAGGTGTATGAAAGGAAGCACTGGTTGGGAAGGGAGTGAGAGAGGGTTGTAGCTTGTCCCCGACGTTATTCAATATGTATATTGAGCAAGCAGTAAAGGAAACAAAAGAAAAATTCGGAGTAGGTATTAAAATCCATGGAGAAGAAATAAAAACTACTTTGAGGTTCGCCGATGACATTGTAATTCTGTCAGAGACAGCAAAGGACCTGGAAGAGCAGCTGAATGGAATGGACAGTGTCATGAAAGGAGGGTATAAGATGGACATCAACAAAAGCAAAACGAGGATAATGGAATGTAGTCGAGTTAACTCAGTTGATGCTGAGGGAATTAGATTAGGAAATGAGACACTTAAAATAGTAAATGAGTTTTGCTATTTGGGGAGCAAAATAACTGATGATAGTCGAAGTAGAGAGGATATAAAATGTAGACTGGCAATGGCTAGGAAAGCATTTCTGAAGAAGAGAAATTTGTTAACATCAACTATAAATTTAAGAGTCACGAAGTCATTTCTGAAAGTATTTGTATGGAGTGTAGCCAGTATGGAAGTGAAACATGGATGATAAATAGTTTGGAGAATAAGAGAACAGAAGCTTTTGAAATGTGGTGCTACAGAGGAATGCTGAAGATTAGCTGGGTATGTGATCGGAGGCTTTCCTGTCTTATGTGTTGTTTCCAGGGCTCTCGGGTGTCCAGCCGGATGCGATCATTGAAGTCCCACGATATTTCGGCGAATACCCTTTCTGCCATCGTCAGGTGGTTCTGATGGAATGGTCTGTCTGCTCATTGTCACTGTTATTTATGTCTGTTAGTCGGGATTAGATTCCCTGCACCGACAGTCTGACTGCGGGTGCCGACCCAGGTCCACGCCCACCCCAGCGTCGCGCCGGGTGGTTTAAGATGCAGAAGCCCAGAGAGTGTCCTCTGCGGCCGTCGTAGTAAGGTCTTGTGTCCGCCTACGGTGTGACTCCTTGATGGAGTTAAGTAATGGTTGCCATGCCTTGCTTAGTTGAAAACCTGTGTCTCAGTTTATGAGATTGTCCATTATGCGAATTTCAATGGCCTCCTTGAAGATGCTGTCCCAGTAGAAACTGGTAGGGGCCTGAATCTTGGTCTCTTCGTATTTTGCGCTGTGTTCAGTTCCCAAGCAGTGTTCTGCCAGTGCCGATTTGGTGGGCTGGCCCAGGCGCATGTGGCATTGGCGTTCTTTGCATTGGTCTTCGACTGTTCGGATTGTTTGACCAATGTAGGATTTGCCACAACTACATGGAATATTATATACGCCCGCTTTCTTGAGGCCGAACACATCTTTCACTGTCCCCAGTAGAGCCCGTATCTCGGATGGTGGTTGTAAGACCGTGTCAATTTTGTGTTGTTTTAGCAGTCTCAAAAATTTTTTATGTCGCGTTGCCTGCATATGGTAGAAAGGCAAGGCTTGTTTCCTCATCTTTAGACTGTTCTTCATCTGGGTTTCTGCAGTGTTTCCGTCATCTGAGGGCTGTCTGAATCTTTTGTTTGCTGTATCCGTTCTTGTGAAACACATTTTCTAGGTGTTTGAGTTCTTTGTGCAGACTTTGTTCGTCCAATATTGAGTATGCCCTATGAACCAGTGTGTTGAGCATCCCGGTGAGTTGAGCAGGATGGTGGCAACTTGAGGCCTTTCGCGGGCAAGTGCTCTACCATCTGAGCTACCGAAGCACGACTCACGCCCGGTATTCACAGCTTTACTCCTGCCA
The DNA here is from genome assembly GCF_023864275.1 of Schistocerca cancellata. Lineage (NCBI taxonomy): Eukaryota > Metazoa > Arthropoda > Insecta > Orthoptera > Acrididae > Schistocerca > Schistocerca cancellata. The sequence goes on from NC_064630.1 coordinate 838,957,908, forward strand.
GTACCTCATCTCCTACCTTCCAAACTTTACAGAAGCTCTCCGGCGAACCTTGCAGAACTAGCATTCCTGAAAGAAAGCCCCAGGCTGTGGCTAGGCCATGTCTCCGCAATACCCTTTCTTTCAGGAGTGCTAGTTCTGCAAGGTTCGCTGGAGAGCTTCTGTAAAGTTTGGAAGGTAGGAGACGAGGTATTGGCAGAAGTAAAGCTGTGAGCACTGGGCGTGAGTCGTGTTTCGGTAGCTCAGATGGTAGAGCACTTGCCTGCGAAAGGCAAAGGTCCCGAGTTCGTGTCTCGGTCAGGCACACAGTTTTAATATGCCAGGAAGTTTCATGTAGAAATAGGTCCGTATGTGTAGGCTTGCGGTACATACTGTGACCCAGTGTGCCATATGATCTCCGTTATACGAGTACATCAAGAAAGGGTAGTTTTCCTTCCTTCTCGATCTCCGTGGCGAACTGTATGTTGTCGTGGATGGAATTTATATGTTCTAAAAACGTCTGTAGATGATCAGGTCCGTGGGGCCAGATGACAAACATGTCGTCCACGTATCGGTAAAAACACACGGGTTTCCGTTTGGCCGATTGAAGTGCCTCCTCTTCAAAACTCTCCATAAATAAGTTGGCTACCACTGGTGAGAGAGAGCTCCCCATAGCCACACTGTCAGTTTGCTCTTAGTATTGGCTATTGAAGACGAAGTACGTGGATGTAAGTACGTGCCGGGGTGGGCGCAGACTTGGGTCGGCACCCGCAAACGGATTGTTGGCGGCCACAATCGAAGCGTCGGCACTCGCAAACGGAATGTCGGCGGTCGCGACCGGAAGTTTGGCGGCTGCAATCGGACCGGCGGCACAGGGAATCGAAGCCCGACTGACGGACATAAATGACACTGACAATGAGCAGACAGACCATTCCATCAGAACCACCTGATGATGACAGAAAGGTTATTCGCTGAAATATTGTGGGACTTCCAGTAATCGCATCCGGCTGGACACCAGAGAGCCCTAGAAACATTAGATGGGTAGATCACTCAACTAATGAGGAGGTACTGTAGAATTGGGGAGAAGAGAAATTTGTGGCACAACTTGACTAGAAGAAGGGATCAGTTGGGAGGACATGTTCTGAGGCATCAAGGCATCACCAATTTATTATTGGAGGGCAGTGTGGAAGATAAAAATCATAGAGGGAGACCAAGATATGAATACAGTAAGTAGATTCAGAAGGATGGAGGTGGCAGTAGGTACTGGGAGATGATGAAGGTTGCACAGGATAGAGTAGCATGGAGAGCTGCATCAAACCAGTCTCTGGACTGAAGACCACAACAACAACAACAACAACAACAACAACAACATGGGTAATGAAGACAACGCTAGACAAGATGGAAGAAATAAGATATCTAAAGACACTAGGAACTGAGGAAGGGAAAAAATGTGCAGAACACTGAATAATTAAAGAGAGAAACAGAACAGACAATGAAGACATGGGTGAAAAAGAGAATTAAGACAGAGAGAAAGTAGAAAAGGAATGAAAATACAAAATGATGCATATATTAGCAGCCGACCAAGACTTTGAAGTAAAGAGAAGCAGGAAAAATATAAGAATAGAAAGAAGTAATGGAACTATGGTTCATAAACCACAGGAAGTGTTGAGAAAGTGGCAAGAATATGTAGAGTGCCTATATGTGGCTGATCAAAAATCTAATGATATTGAATTAGAGGAGGACATGGCAGTTACCAAATCGGGCAAAGAATGCTGGTCTTGGAAGTAGAAGTAGAAAGAGCTTCAAGAGACTAAGACTCACAAAGCTTTCAGAATTGATGGTTTACCAGCAGAGTTGTTTAAAAGAAGTTGGAGAAATGGTATGAAATAATTAACTTACCTATGCAACAAAATATGTAAAAAAGGTGACTGGCCAGATGACTCATTCTCAGTAGTTATGATACCGATTGAGAGCAAAAGCAATACCAAGAAATGTGAGGATTTTAGAACCATAAGTTTCATTTCTCATGCACAAACAGTTCTACTAACAGGGATAAATAGAAAACTCCACAGAAGACTGGAGAAAGTATTGCAGGATAGATTTAGAAGATGAGAAGATACACGAGATGCAATTGGACTGTTGAGAAAAGGTGTGCGATACATCGAAAGAGGAAGAGGAATTTATACTGTTTTAATTGACTTCGAGACAGCCTTTATGGTGGAATAAATTAATGGACATTCTAAAGAATGGAGTTAACTGGAGGGTGAGAATTAAGAATCTGTACCTACAACAGAAATACAAGTACAGATTGGGAAAGAGATGACAGTCGTGGGCACAATTTGAATGGGACAGAAACAAGGCTGCCGTCTCTCCCCAATACTGGCCAACATATATTTGGAGTATATTGAAATGAAGAGTGCAGATTGGTGGTAGGAGGATAGAATTTATTTGATTTGTGGAGGATATGGTGTTATTGGCAGAGTGTGAAAAAACTGACCAGACGCCGACTTTTTAGGCTTTCCCAACTGGTCTGTTGCAGGTACACTTCTTGGGTTTGCCAACGAATTGTATTGTGTAAATCACACAATATTTCATCAGTTCAACTGCTTGACATCTTCAGGTGGTGGTAGTGGCTGCTGTCACTGCTGCAAGGCACGACTGACGATAATTGTGCAGCAATGCAGAAATTTATCAGACCAGGAGCAGGCAATACATGTGTGCGGGATGATGCTCACACTTATAAGAAAGCAGTGCTCCCAGTCCCCCTGCTGGGAGCTGCAGAAAGGCCTTCTGCACGTGCACAATGACTGTGCTGCTGGACGATCCTGTGGTTAAAAGCTGAATTAAATCTTAGCAGTGCGTTTCGCCGTGTTTTGAATCTTAAGTTCTTGTCTTCCTTGTTTTGATCCAATGGCAGCCAGCGCTGGATTCCAGGTGGCAGTTAATGGGCCAAAATGTTAAAAGAATTAAATAAGACCTGTGAGGAATTTGGAATGAGAAAAAAAAGAAAAAATAAATAAATAAAAAAAAATATATATGTATGGTGATATTGTGTTGTACGTTAATCGGGGGGGGGGGGGGGGGCTAGAAACGACGAAGAGGCTCCATCCCCACCCCAGCCGCAGTGGTCCAACCCCCCCCCCCCCCCCCCCATCCCCGACTACGCAGTCCACTTCACCCCTCCGCCGTCCCACACCGAACCACTATTTCAGGATTATTGTGCATTTCAGCCCCCGCGGTTTAGAGAACATCATTCCTGTGAAACACAACTAGCTCTCTATTCACAAGAAGTGCTGAATGCTATTGACAAGAGATTTCAGACTGATTCCGTATTTCTGGATTTACGGAAGGCTTTTGACAATATACCACACAAGCGTCTTGTAGTGAAACTGCATGCTTACGGAATATCGTCTCAGTTATGTGACTGGATTTGTGACTTTCTTGTCAGAGAGGTCACAGTTCGTAGTATTTGATGGAAAGTCGGAGTACAACAGAAGTGATTTCTGGCATTTCCCAAGGTAGTGTTATAGGCCCTTTGCTATTCCTTATCTGAAAAAACAATTTGGGAGACAATCTGAGCAGCCATCTTAGGTTGTTTGCAGATGATGCTGTCATTTATTGAATAATAGTCATCAGAAGATCAAAACAAATCGCAAAACGATTTAGAAAAGATATCTGAATGATGCAAAAATTGGCAGTTGACCCTAAATAACAAAAAGTGTGAGGTCATCCACATAAGTGCTAAAAGGAATTCATTAAACTTCGGTTACACGATAAATCAGTCTAATCTAATAGCCATAAATTCAACTAAATACCTAGGTATTACAATGACGAACAACTTAATTTGGAAGGAACACAGAAAATGTTGTGAGTGGAGGCTAACCAAAGACTGCGTTTTATTGGCAGCACACTTAGAAAATGTAACATATGTACTAAGGAGACTGCCTACACTACACTTGTCTGTCCTTTTTTAGAATACTGCTGTGTGGTGTGGGATCTTACCAGATAGGACTGGCGGAGTACATCAAAGAAGTTCAAAGAAGGGCAGCACGTTTTGTATTACTGCAAAATATGGGAGAGAGTGTCACAGAAATGATACAGGATTTGAGCTGGACATCATTACAACAAAGGCGTTTTTCATTGTGATGAAATCTTCTTATGAAATTCCAATCACCAACTTTCTCCTCAGAATGCGAAAATATTTTGTCGACACTGACCGCCACAATAAAATAAGGGAAATCAGAGCTCGTACAGAAAGGTAAGGGTGTTTGCTCTTTCCCCACACTATACGAGACTAGAAAATAGAGAATTGTGAAGGTGGTTCGATGAACCCTCTGCCAGGCACTTAAATGTGATTTGCAGAGTATCCATATAGATGTAGATGCAGAATATCAACCTTCCCAATGACAACAGAAGACGCAGAACGCTGCTTCTCTATGTTAAAGTGAGTGAAAATACTCATAACTAATATGAGGAATGAAAACAGACTTCGTGCACTTGCGATGTGTTCTCTCAAAAAAGACCTACTGAATCAGCCAAATTTCAGTGAAATGGTCACAGTCTATTTTGCAGCGCAGGAAGGGAGAAGCCAATTTCATCTATAAAACAATTAATTAAGGTACTGTAAGTAAAGTGCATTAGTAGGTTACAAGAAGCAATTCCTTTGTTGTATGTATCAATGTAGCTCACCATCACTGTTCTGTCAAGGAAACTCGTAAATGCTGCTATTTGAGCACACAAAACATTAACTGTCTGAAGTTTAGCAATGAAAACACCAAAACCATTAAGCATGCAGTGCAATTAACATACACCACATTAAAGATCTCGCCAAAACACATCTTTTAGTAAGATTTGTAGTGGTCAAGTGTTGGGATATGTGCCATTGGGGGATAAATAAGCTACCTATAAATTTTATCTTGGAGTTGTTTTTTGATGTTGTGTAATAGTTTTGTAGTTGATTATAAAACAGAAGATACCTTATGTAAACAGTCCAGATAGAATGTGGTTTGTCATCCCCCCCTCTCACCCCCTCCTGCCGCTAATATCTTGGTTGAGGTGACAAGACTGAACTGTAGCATAGCCCAAGGTCTAGATTACTTCTGATCGGGGTCATCATCTTCCACAATATGGAAACCATGAGCCATGCACCAATCCATTCAACTTAAAGAGGAATAATTTAAGAAATCTCAGACAGACATACAGACAGAACAGAAAACAATAAACAGAGATCTCCATGGAGTTCAATTCAGTCCATGTACCAACATTCTCACATATTGATGAAGTGGTAAAATATCTCTGCAGTGAGCAACAGAAACTGAGAAATGGCAGAAAATCCCACAATAATGTAACAGGGGAATTTAATGCGCAAGTAGAACAAAAAAAAGAATGACAATTCTTTAGTGTGAATGGCACCATAAACAACGCACCATACATTAATAGAATTTGTTAAAAACAACAACAACAAATGACTGACTTAGCACATTCTTCTAGAAGAACTTTAAGAATAAAAAATTAATACAAAGTTAGCAAAAAGTAAATTCTTATCAGGAAATAAGGAAAGCAGATAGTGAAAATTTAAATAATAACAGAGGGGTATATCAAAATAAATTACAAAGCATCTTAGAAAACAGAAGTTTAAATAGAGGGTGGAGGAGACCAAAACTTATGTTGAATGGACAATACTACATTTCATCAGTTAAGATGACAGGTATTACTGAGCCTAGTAGTGAAAAACTGTATAAATGTTTGAATATTTCTTTAAATAATTTTATTGTTACTGAAGCAGATCAAAGGAGCAAGGAGGTGCCACAGAAATCCAAGGGAATTATATACCGAACCTACTTTGTCCCCATATTGGCATACGGAAGTGAGACATGGGTAATGCACAAAAGTGACAAAAGTAGAATACAAGCTAGTGAAATGAAGTTCCAGAGGAGCAGGTTGGGTGTAACAAGACGAGACAGATTGCGAAATGTGTATGTGAGGGAAAGACTAAAGGAGGAACCAGTACAGGACAGGATAGAAAAATCACGACTGCAGTGGTATGGACACATGAAGAGAATGGATGAGGGAAGAATTCCAAAGAGGATGTTTGATCTGCAACTGGAGGGGAAGAGGTCCAGAGGAAGACCAAGGGATAGATGGGTGAAGGGAGTGAAGGAATGTGTGATGAGAAGAGGAGAGAACTGGATGAAGGTGGAAGAGGGGGAATGGTGGAAAGACAGAACACGTTGGAGGGGCTTGTGTTCCCGACAGACCCAGCCAGTGGCTGGAAACTGTCCAAGATGATGATGATGAAGCAGATCAGGAACACAGCAAATCATCAAGAGACTGTGATTATGACTAGAGGAAAAGTAATCCAAAAGAGGAAGACAGTCACCTAACATTCAGCAATACTGTAATCATTCCCCCTTCCACGAACATGCCAGTCACCCTAATGACTCGTCAAGCCTCTGTATTATAACGTACAATATATTCGCTGAAATCAGCATTATCCACATGGGAATACAAAGCATATTAATTACACAGCCTTTCAAGGTGAATATGACATAATCATCTTGGGGTATAAGCTGGTTATTTTTTCCCACTCCGTGTTTGCTTTAACAATACGTATGTTTCTGGATAGGAGACCGCCTTTAGGAAAACACAATTTTGTTTTTTAACCCAAACATGTTTCACTGCAGTTGCAGCATCTTCAGTAGGCTTTTATTTTATGTAGAGCTTGCTCGTAATTGCCTGGCAGGGCATCAAAATAATCATCTTGGCGTTGAAGCTCTTTTTTTTCCCTCCATGTTTGTTTTAACAATACATATGTTTTTGGGTAGGGACAGTTTGCACATCAAGAACAAAATAGTGGGACAGAGCAATAAATATGAATTGGCAGTTTGTTTGAGATTGTGGAAAAGCTTTCCATTCAGTTTTACCTAAACCTGTAGCAACAACCCATGAGAAGCAAGAAGCTTAGTATACTGAAACATCTATTCATTGACAATGCTGCAGGTAATATACATCCATGCACTGGGAAATTGAAAGTACCTGAATGACCCTCCACTGTACAGTCTGTACAGATGAATTCTAACAACTAATCAAACATCTTAATATAGCAAATGTGAAAGTAGGACTGAAAATCAATTGCAGTAGGACTGAACTATTGTATAATCAACACATTGAAAAGAAAATTATACTAACATATAAAGCAGAAACATAGTTAACAAAAAAATGTTTTGAAGTTCTTGACCGATCTACTTCAAGTCTTAACAAAATACTCCAATAAAGATTCATATGGACATAGGCTATATTTTTTTAAAACAACAATGTACAGGTTTTCTATTAAAACCTACTGCAAGGAAGAAAATGCCATGCTGTATTGTGAAAATGCATGGATTTGTTTTCTTCCTTGCAGTTGTTTTTAACTGAAAACTGGTATATTAAGAAGTTATATTTACAGATTATCAGCTTACAGTGAGTATGCTACTAAGTGAACTGAATTGTCCACTGAAACTACAGAATGTAATGTCACTGACGCAACTATTCTCACAAATCCAGCAGCTGAACACGTCTCTCTCTTATGCTGTATAGCGATGATCCCAACTGATTTACACATTCTCAGACACTAAAATACATTGGAAATGATTTACGGTCAGTGTGTTTTTTGCACAGTCAGTTATATGATGCCAGTTCAGAATCTGACGGTTGAGAAACCTTGTTCATACTCTTACCACATAGTATCCAAAACATGATAATTGTTGTAAATTCAGATGTTTTGTACATTATATGTTGTACAAAAAGCTAAAAAAAGCATTTAAAACAATAACAACCAAAAACAAACACAAAGGAGACTTCATCCATTTGTGTTTGATTTATAATAATTTCGAGTTCCATAACTTCAAAGTTTGCAAAGTTTCAACGAGTAACAAATAAGTATGTCCTGACAATTCCAGAGGGATACCCCAGATTAGGATTTATATCAAATTCCCAGACATATTAGCAACTGAAAAGCTTTGCTGGGTTCTTTAGTTAATGATGAAATTAGAGAAGCAGTTTAGTTTATGTATTTAGTGCAGCTAAATGAACAAGAAGAGAAAAATACAATACTGAAATGGCCTGGAAAACTACAAAATTTCCAAAACTGGAACAAAAGCTTACCAGCTGTGTGTATTATCAGTTTCGATTTTTTTGAGTTCTAGTATGAGAAACATTCAATGGCAGAGTTGCTCAGTGGGCAATGGCACGATGCATGCCGAGAATTTTCAGAAGAGGCAGGAGAAAAAACAAGCTGATCACTGAAAAAATTTAAGTTGAAAATGCCATGCCTGTTGTGAACATTAATATGCATGGGACACGCAGCCAAGCTCATGGTTTGTAGGTGGACCAATCAAGTTCTTTACTGGACTCAGAGATGATCAGGAACTGTCTGGAAGCAAGGTGCAGGATGACAAAGCATGCAGGGGTGACATGTGTGTCCAGCTGGGAACCATAGTGCACTAAGTAGAGTGAAGGTGGCCTTTTATCTGTAAGTGGATGCAAATGGCTGATGAAGGACCTGAGCAAATGTTGGTTTGCTTGTAGAGGAGAAGGAATTGCACCATTTCTTACATGACTGATACACTCATGTTTCTGCTACTGCACATAATTGAAGGTGCTTTTGGGTAACTAAGTGTAGCAATTTTCATTCGTACGTAATTGAATAGGACGGATATTCTTCCAATCTCTGAAAGCTGCAGATAGTATTTCCTTAAAATTTCCTCAACTTGAAACATTTGGGTTTATTAGTTTGCACATTTCCACTGTTACAAGGGCACTATCATCCCTGAACTGAAGAGATAATTGACAGATCTGCAATAATAAACAGTTTCAGCAATTTTTTATCAAACTGGTGTGTCACCAACATATATTCAGAGATGGTTAACTCTATAAGATTTAGAGTTGTTAATTCTATATGTACTGTATGGTCTGAGCTCTTACATGCAAGGATTCAGCCGTGAACCTAAAAAAATTTCTTGCTGAGATTTGTGCAGTGTGAGCACGTGCAGCCAGCGACTTTCTAACATGATTTTCATTCATCTGATCATGAAAATATGAACCCAATGTTCTTCCCCCCCACATACTGAAGCTTGTGAATGACATTAACACAGTTTTCATCTTTTCGCAATGCAAATCAGTTTTTGTTGTCATAACAACCTCACAATCGTATTTTTAAAATAGTAGTGTTAACTCCAAGATGCAGCATGTGTTAGCCTAATGTGAATTAAGTCTTACTTATATTACCTTTCTACCACTCACCAAATATTTACTAAGAAAAAGAGAGAACCCATACCTCAAGCTGGCAACTGATCTCTTGAGAATGATCAGCTGCCTCTTTGAAATGGGCCAGCTGCTGTTCGAGGTGAAGTACTTGTCCTTCAGAACATGCTATCCTATCCATAAGCATCTTATTTTCAGCAATTTTTTCTTCATGCTGAGCCTGAAACTCTGCATTAACATTTGCTGCCTCCTGCAGCTGCGCATGGAGCTGTGCAATCTGTGATTTGTAGGCTGTTTCAGACTGTAAGAAGGAAGAACAAAATAAAAGATTCAGAAAGAGAAACAAACTCTACAATTAATTATCACATGTCACAGATTTAAACCAAGGTCATCAACATAAACAAACACAGCTGTTTCACATAATTCCTCTGCAACATGTTATTAAGATATGGGTTCAAGCTATTACTGATAATATGCTACTCAGTTACTGAGTGCCTCAGCTCTCTAAAGCCGCAGATCAATGATAACTCATAGTAAATGTGTATGCAAACAACATGCACTGTAGACATATGAAAACCTTCTCAATTTTCTATCAACCAATAAAATTCATTCCTTCAGAAATCACTCTTGTAGCAAATAACATTCTTTTTTCAGAATGGGGTGGCGGCTTTCAGAACAAGTTGTACTCTTCTTTGCTGAACTGTGAGGTCCTACAATGTACACCATCTCAAGCAAAAACTATGTTCTGCCAGCTTCATATAGGCGTGATGAGAAAAACTGGTACAAATCTGAGTGTAATTAATTCTTCTTGTTTATTCATCTAGTCTGTGTAACAAGTGAAGGGTGGTGAGATAAACTTACCTAAAAATGTATGGTGAATTACTTCAAAACCTTACCCTTGTTAAGAGATTTCTGATATCCTATACAGTAATGTAACACAATGGGTTTTGCAGGAATATATTGTTATTCTCAATAAAGGAATGAATAAATTCATTCTTACCAAGTGACCGCAGTTAAATGAGATCTTAAAATTATCGTATTGATAGCTCCCTTAGTCTACAGAAGAATTAATGGTGCAACTTTACAAATATTAAGAATTAAAGTCACCAAGAATATTTAAGATGAAAAGATATCAAACAGATCCTGGACCTGAACAGCAATGAAGTTATAGTATGTGCCCCCACCCCTCACCACTGGCTCCTCCAAAATAAACATCAGGTGTAGTTTTTAATATTTCTATGAATACATTTTCTGAACTGAATTTCAAAATCTTATTCATAAGTAAACAGCTTTTAAGCACAAACAACAACAAAAATGAATTAATACTACACCTCTTGTTGCTGCTCTGTCAAACGGCTGATGTGCATTTCGTACTGCTGATGCTGATTCAGTAATTGATCCTGTACACTTTGAGACTTTGCTTGTTCTTCCTGCAGCTTTCTCACTGTTAATCGCTCCTCGTTTAACTTCGACTGTAGCTGTAAAATGTACAACATAATTAGTGAAAAATTTTTCAGGAAAATAGGAAGGTTAATATTGAAAATTTGTAGATTTAAAAATTCAAAATGCTACTAATTCATTGGGAAAAAAAAGTTCTTTATCAAACAGGGCAACCCAAAACTGGATGGAGAAAGACAAATTACGATGTAACCAAGACAAATGTAAGGAAGCAATGTAGTTACACAATGAAGGTGAAGACAAAGCTGAACTTTAGTTATGACTGAATTATGGGGAAAGCAAAAAATAAGCACTGGTTGTGGAAAAAGAACAGTGAGGAAGCCATAGGGCACCTGCAGAGACTGGAGTAACGAGAATGCAGAAGAATGGGAGATTTTTCTAGGAGTGATGATGAAAGCAGCCAGAAATAAAAGATGAACTAGAACAAAGGATGAAGCAGGAACTGGACGAGATGAAGGACAAATTTTGGAAAAACAACTGCAGTGGTTTTTTTCTTTTCAGTAAATTTAGAAACAGCCTCATAGGTTACAGGAACAAAGACCTGTTTCATAAGACATAAGAAAAGATAACTGGTTATTATTGCGAAGTGAAACTGTAGGATACTTGTAGAGCACTTTTACGATCTGCTTAACTGTGAACCTCCAACCATGAATAAGGCCTCACAGGTCAATAGCAACCTAAAGAATAATTAGACACCTGGAGAAGATGATAATGGGGAGCAACAAGAAAGTAAACAACATGACCAAGCTTGAAACTTCCTGGCAGATTAAAACTGTGTGCTGGACCGAGACTGGAACTTGGGACCTTTCCCTTTCGCGGGCAAGTGCTCTACCGACTGAGCTACCCAAGCATGACTCATGACTTGTCCTCACAGATTTACTTCCACCAGTACCTCATCTACACCTTCCAGATTTGAAGGAGAGCTTCTGTGAAGTTTGGAAGCTAGGAGATGTATTGGTGGAAGTAAACCTGTGAGGACAGGTCGTGAGTTGTGTTTGGGTAGCTCAGTCAGTAGAGCACTTGCATGTGAAATTTAAAGGTCCCGAGTTCGAGTCTTGGCCTAGGTCTAGCACACAGTTTTAATATGCGAGGAAGTTTCATATTAGAACACACTCCACTGCAGAGTGAAAACTTTATTCTGGCTGTCCATGTTTACTTGCAAGGCATTGAGGACAAGAAAGCTATCTGAAGGATGGAACAACATTAAAATAGTGCTAATACATCTACATCTACATCTATACTCCGCGAGCCACCTTACGGTAAGAAAGGGACAATAAGTATATAAAAAAAAAAAACCTTGAAGGAATATTACCACTGAAGGTCAAATGTAACTTGCTTCTGAATTCATCATGAAGAGTGCAGGAAAACAGAAAATACTCTTGGAGACTATCAGACAGACTTTAGGAACAGATGAAGATTTACAGAACAGACCTGTATCCACAAACATCTGACAGAATGCAGGGTCTTAAAGAACAGAAAGATCTTAGTAACCTTCACGCAATTCATGCAGCCATCTGACTTTGACAAAAACGTTCTTGAAATGATCCTGAAGAACAGATATGTAAACTCTGATGTACAGAAAGAAAAGGGCAAGATTCAGATGAGCACTACTGAAAGAGTGTCCAATGGAGAGCTGGAGTGTCAAAGATTTCTTTGAGCATAACACTGGACATGATGATCAGACATTGGAAAGAAATAAACAGGAAATGGGAATACCAAACTACACATCTGGAGGACAAAAAGTTTGACAGTAATATTGAGTGAGATGGAAGAGAATACAAAGAAACAACTTGACAACCTAAGGTAACCAGAAGTGGTGGATTTATCATCATCTCCCACTAGACAAAGAAAATGAATACCACTGGTGATCAGGACACTCCAGATGGCATCATGAAAGAGGAGGACAAATTTAAATACCTGGGAGAATATATAGGAGGAAGAGAGAACAGCAAGTCACTTTTGTGATCTTTCTTTGCTTGTTTATACATTTGACATTATGAAGTAATATGTTTTAATTTAATGCAATGTAAGTTATATTACACAAATGATCATAAATTCACTTCCTATGTTTGTATCAGTTTATTGTTTTCAATATTCCTGCTTGAGTAACAAGTGTCATTTCATGCTCATCAGTTAACATTTTTTATGAAATTTCTTGATGTTTCTTATTACTGACAACGGTGTCTTTGTAAGATCTATTGATGCAATTTTACTATTGCTCTACTCTTTTGTATGTAATTTCTTCTGTACTAGCATATTATAAGTTGCTTTTTTGTACTTCGAACTAATGAAGTACTTGCAAATCAAAATATTCTATTACACAATCTGAACTGTGTCAAATAATATCAACCATACTGTTTGTTTTCCTGTTGAGTAGCACTGCTAGACCATGTTAGTTTTCTGCTATGTACATGAGCACTAAGTGGTGTCACTTGCTTGTAGATAGGTTTCATGCATAGTGTTTCAGAGGCATTTACACTCTTTGATCTATCATGAGGCTTAGTACAAAACTACATGCTAATTAAAACTGTTTTCATTTGTGCCAAAGCATTCTGTGAGGTCATAAACATAAGATAGTTTTGCAGCATAACAATAGTTATTTGTAACTAATGTATATTTGTAATTACATCAAAATTCAGGACGCTTGAAGTTGTTCAACAAATGTAAATGGCACGGAAAAACTATTTCTTAACAGCAACTGAGCTGCTGGTTTACATATATCTTGAATATCAATGTATCAACAGCTGTGGCAGCACAGTTTCTAATTTTTAATCCTATTAATGCTGGAAATCATGACATTTATCTATTGCTCCATCATACAGCTGACAAATAAAAGTGAGGTGGACAAATAAGGTTTAACGTATGATGTATATATTTTATTCACACATTATAAAAGACTGGTACTAGTCCTAGCTACAGTTTGTGAACTAGAGATGTAACTAAGTGTATGATAATTAATGGTATTAGATACTAAATCAATCAGAAATAACTTTCTCACATCAATAAATACAGCTGAAGACCAAGTTATTTTTTTCTATAATGATCAGCTGAATTTTTTTGCATTTTCCACCAACATGGACGAAATCTTAAGATTACATTACATGTTACACTGCCACTTTAGGTATAATTAAATATGTTTCTTCAGTGTCCGAGTTACTTATTTAACACACCGCATCTGAATTGCTTCCAAGCTAGCACAAACCCGACATGTGAGAATTCTCACGTTTGTTATCTCTCTTCCATCCTTCTGGAATCCAACAGATTGACAACATGCCATTATTTTATCATTCTACCACAGTGAAAACATTATTACACCAGAAAAGACCTTGCAGCAACATCAGTTCTCTACTTCATTACAAATGAACCTGAGCAAATGTAGTTGGATAAGAAGAAACTATTCACTACTAAAAAAATTCAACAATTTCAATCCTGCAAAAAACAAAAGTTCACATTTAATTCTTCACTATACTGAAACAGAAACAGGTATTAAAAAAGAATCTAACACACATTCAAAGAAAAATAAAAATGCAGGGCATTGTACATACCTGCTGGAGTTGTTGCGACATCTGCTGCTTTTCTGCAACAGCAGTATCGTGTGTGTGCTGCAAACGTGCAGCTAGTGCCTGGGACTCATTCTGCTTGGCTACCAAAGCCTCCTCCAGCTGCCTGCAGCTGTGGTTAAGTCGTGAACGTTCTGCATTATATTCAGAACGCACCTCCTTAAGTTTATTCTGGAATGCTAAGGAAGCCTCCTGCTCCTCAGCAAGCGCTTTTTCCTTCTCTGCTAGCTGTTTTTTCAATTTGACTACAGGATCTTGCCTTCCCTGCGAACAAAAATATTTGACGTCACTGATGCCTGTGGGAGGATTAAGGGAAAGAGTCTTAACACATTTTCAGCAACACAGATAAAAAGGTCATAAGTTAGTCATTTTACACTCCAGTTATAATATCTCATTATAAATTGAGGTTGCACTACAGTCAGTTCAAGAGCAACTCCCAAAGTCTTACGACAATCCAGAAGTTTTGAAACTATCTAGCTTTCTCTTTCGAGTTTCACTGTGGTACATTGTTTTAATCTGCCATAAAGTTTCAATAACTTGTCCCACATGTGGGATTTGTGTTGGAATCAATCATTGATCTAACTGTTCAATGTACACTAATAATAAGTATACTTTTAAATCTTTTTAATTTATTCACAATATTATATTTATTCTTTGTAAGATTTCAAATGGCACACTGGTAGGTTACGCAACAGCACTTATGAGGAATAAGGATTCAACAAAATGCATGATGATACTATTAATACGGTTGTGAACACCTAAATTTCCAGTATTATTTTAATACTTGTTCTATTGCAGGCATATATTAGGACAATTAATGTGAGACCATGACGGAAGAGAGTTACAACACAGCAAATTCATAGGAATTATAAAAGAAATTACATATAATGACTTCCGAGTATTGGATTTCAACTTTTTTCTTCTTTATTACATTTTACCCTGAATCATCATCTTATTTTGTAGAAAACTTGGTGTCTTTCCAACAAAAGTATACAAATCCTATGATAAGTTACAGCATATATTATTTTCATCTTCATTTATTTCAGTACATTAGCTTGAACTCCTTATTTTAAGAAAAATCTGAAGACAATGTCTTTCTTAATACAGAGTGACTTGGTCCTTTGACATGAATACTTACAAAATAAAGAACTGAAACATTGTTTCAGTAGGTTGTTTTATCTAAAACATCTATTCTGATTTCATTGTTTACAGGTGTTCCAGCAAGCGCATACCTTTAGTACTACGAATCATTTAACATAATCCCACACTCTCACCTTGTTGAAGTATTCATCACTTCACAATATACAAGGCTGCATTATGTATACCACTTTGACAAGTTTTTTGGACAACATGGTTGTGGAGATGAAGCAGCGATTAGTATGATTAATCAATTTCCTGCCATTATGTAACAGGAGTGACCCCACCAGCAGTCGACCAATGGTGTAAATGCCCAGTAGTATTTACAAGAAATCTGAAGAGAGAGTGCCTTACTTCTAGCATAATTCTGTGCAGGCAATTGAAAGTCGTCTGTATGTTTTATCTGTGGTATGTCACACCAGTGCAGAAAAAAGGTGGTGAGCTTGTCACACGAAGTCTACACCACTGCACATTCTTATGTAACATGCATTGCTGTTCCCGTCTTTGCCAGAGAGAGATTGTAAAAATAAATCTTAACAATACAATCAGTGCTACCTGTTGGTATAAGTGTTGAAGACATTGCTTTGTTTTATTGTATATCTCTCTTCTCAACTGTGTATTTAGACATCTGTGCAATTTACAATACACATCATTACATCTCTCCATAAACATACACCATCTCAAACAGGATGTCCATAATTAAGTTGCATTTCAAAATACTGTAGAAAGAGAACCATTGCTCAGAATGATGTCAAATTTGAACACAGTATTACTGATGCAGGAGGAAATGTCACACAACAAAAAAGAAAAAAAATTAATGAAAATTTGGCCAGTAGATGGCCTTGTTTAACCCTTAACTACCATCGACCGTCTCTCAGACCGCTAGTAATTTTTGTGTCAAGATATTTCTCACACCCCTGCAAAGCCAAACGGACTCTTCCATGTACCTTTCTATTGGCTGTCAAGCTACATGTGCAAGCATTCTTGCATTGTTGCTGCTCTTTGTTTCGTAATTATTAGCCTTGAGAGGTCTCACAGACATACCGTAGTGTTTGCGTGACGCGTTTTTATTGCATGCTACTGTTTCTCCATGGCTGGGCCTTCTGTGCAACGTGTGTTATGTGAGACAGATGTCTTCACTTGCAAGATGAGCCTCAGACACTGAAAGAAGAATTCGAAAATCGAAAAACGTGCACCTTTTGCCCTCCTCGTCTGAAGAAGAAAACAAGGTATCCATGTCAACAGCGTGGTGTTCCGATTTGTTTGGAGTGTTCCAGGAAGGTCTGCGTGAAGTGTTTGCAGGTGTAAATTGACTAAAGTATGATTCAGTGGCACATGAGAACAAGTATTTAGTTTTTACTTTTAATTTTAGAAGTAAAGTGGTGGCAAAGTTTTCCTATTCATAGACTTACGGACTGAAATATTCGCTCTACATTGCAAAGCGACTCGTAAACTGAAAGCTGACTTCGCACACAATTTATCGTAAGTCATGTCTGATTTTTCCACCTAGTTATATTGCCAATTTGTAATATAATGCCTCTGATGAAAATCTATGTGTGAGTAGAGAGCTAACTATTTACTGTTATTTTCGTAACTCATAAAATAAAAATATACTCCAGGTTTCTCTTTGTTTTAATTGTCGAAGTGTTTAAAATACCGCAGTGTTTTAAAAAAATCAAATTTCTACAAAAGCCGCTTTTAAGAAGTGTGATGAATGACTGGAAGTCAAGAAACTATATATATTCAGCAAAATTCTGGTTTGATATACAAAATAGAAAAATGTGGTCTGTGAGACCCCTCTATAGTAATAGTAATTGTGATCCTGTGAATGACCATAGTAGTTAAGGGTTAAGTATACAATATGTACACCAATTGAGTCATTGCACAAAGCTGTTCCTCAGTTTGCATTTGAGACATCCAACATAACTGCCTCCGTGAAGGAGCACGCTGCTTGTAAAGCTCTTTTACAAGATCAGTGACAGTGCATCAGTAGCTCTGCAGAAGTTCTGGACACTCAAAGGTATGAAAAAAGGCACCAGTCTGATGTTTGCTACAGATCTGGAGAAAATGGTTACAAAATTCAAAAAGACAGGTTCTTCTGAAGTGCAATGGGGTTGGTTGGTTTAATGATTAAAGAGGCCCAACTAGAGATCATCAGTCCCTCCTACCTGGAACAGGCAAGTCAACAAAACTACACACCAAACAAAGGCCTAGTGTGTGAACCAAGGAAAGAAAACTTCAAGGTCTACTCGAAGGTCAACAAAGCTTAGAGAAAGGAAAAAGGAAGAAGGGTGGAAGGGGGGGGGGGGGTGGAAGTCAGTGAGGTGCCTAGTTCAAGGACCAGCTGGAGGCATCCAAAGGCAAAAATGTGATGGGGGACATACCCCTTGCCACTTACCAGAGGCACCCGTCCTAACAATACCCAGAAAAGCCTAGTGACACCACCGACATGATGAGAGAAGCACAAGAAAACAGAGGAAGAACACCATGTCAAATAGAACATGAGACGAGAGAAGAAGAGCAAAAGAGCAGAGACAGCAAGGGCTGAGGCAGATCACCAAGCCCTGACAGCCACTGCCCGTTCGGAGTAGAGGAGGCAACAATGCATCCTGCCAACCCCTTAATGAGCCAACAAAGCTGAAACAGCCTACTTTAGAAAACCCCTTCACAAACAAACTGTAAAACAAGGTCAACTGCTGAGCCATCATCCCCTAACACCAGGGATAGCTCATCAGTAAGACCACGAGTCCACTGCAGGGTGGCTAGGTTAAGGCAGTACAGCAAAATGTGGACCACATGGCACCCGAGGGGCAGATGATCGTGAGGGAGGAGGTGACTGAGTCAGCCACGTATAGCTGATGTAGAGTTGGCAAAGGATGGTGGAGTTCTTGCTAGAGGCTTACATGGGGGACCTGCACAGATTTATCGCTTGTACTTTGCTCGGGAATGTCAGAGTACATCATTCTCTATTCCAAATCCTTAGAACTTGATGGTATAATACCAAATGAAGGTCTGATCCCAGAAACCACTCTCAAGAGCAGACTTGCCAGTAGCCAATATGGCCAGCCTGTCAGTTTATTCCCCAGGATCCCAATGTGCCCTGGGGTCCAGACAAAGACCACCAAGTGTCCACATTGTTCAAGGGCAACAAGGGAAAATAGCTCAAATGCCTCTGAGCACTATGGGACTTAACATCCGAGGTAATCAGTCCCCTAGAACTTAGAACTACTTAAACCTAACTAATCTAAGGACACACATCCATGCCCGAGGCAGGATTCGAACCTGTGACCATAGTGGTTGCGCGGTTCCCGACTGAAGTGCCTAGAACCGCTTGGCCACACCAGCTGGTGGCAAGAAGGGAATCCTGGGTAGTCAGGACCAAGGAATGGCGATGGTAACACTGGTCAAGAGGCGGTAAACTGCTGAAAGAGTCACTACACATGACGAAGGATTCACTGGAGCATGAACAGATGTGCTCTAGAGTGCAAGAGCTGGCTACCAACTCCATAGTGAAAACATCGCAGCCATCTGGCATGAAGCAAAGTTCACTACATCCTGCATGAATATATGGAAAGCTATCGTAACTGGCAACCATCGAGCCATCAGTATAGACCACTATTGAGCCCCCAAAATGGGCCAAGAATGGAGAAGAATTTGAAGCAGAGGGCCTCAGAATGAACCAAGTCTTATGGTCCTTGTGATAGGTCAAGACAGAGCAGTGGATGAAGGATGCACCATGGAGGTGTGTATGAGTGAGCCCAGAGAAGATGTGTTAGAGGAGAAAAAGGGACCAGATGCAGATGGCAACTGTAACCCCAGACCTGAACCACCATTGCAGGTGGTGGATCTCTCTATATGAAAAGAGGAGATGGCAGTTTGGGTGCTCCAGAGAGCAGCAGTTACTAATGCATAAGCGATCAACTGTTATTTGCACAGAACCAGCAGCAATGGAACCCCTGCCTCAAGTAGGAGGCTGATCATGAGGCTAGTTCGAAAGGCACCAGTTGCCAGTCATACCCCACAAAAGTGTACGGGCTACAGCTTCTGTAACATGAAGGTGATGTTGAGCTGTATGTGAAACACACTTAATCTAGATGGGACAGGCTCACCGCTGTGTAGAACCTTATCAGAGTAGAGTGGTATGCTCACCATTTGGTGTTGCTGAGGCATCGAAGAAAACTGAGGTACAACCAACATGTCTACTATAGTCGATGAAGATGAGAGAGCCGTGTCAGCTAGGCCTCAAAAAACAGTCCCCAAAAACTAATGAGAATCCACCACAGTGAGGGACTGGCCGTAAAGCTACAGATCTTGATGAGGATGGACTGTACAGCAAAGACATGTGGATAATGCAGGTCTCGGCAGCTGAAAAATGGAAGACATGAGTGAGAGCCCAAGAATGTGTCCTCTGTGTTGCTCTCTACAGTCGGTGTTCAGTAATGCCCATCGCAGACAAACAAAAATAAATGCAAAAATCATCAGCGTACAAAGAGGGGGACACCACAGGCCCCACAGCTGCCAACAGACCATTGATGAAAAAAGAAGAAGAAGAAGAAGAAGAGAGGGACACTCAAAACAGAACCCCATTTTTTGCAGATGGAAGGTGCTATGGGCAGCGTCAACCTGTATGTGACAAGTGCAACATGAAAGGAATTTCTGGATAAAAATCTGGAGCATGATATGGTGGCCCCACTCATGTAAGGTGGCAAGAATGTGGTATCACAAGCTTTATGCAGACCAAAATAGACTGCAACAGTGTGCTGACACCAGACAAAAGCAGTTCAGATAGCAGAGTCCATGCAGAGTAAATTATCTGTAGTAGCAGAGACTCAGCAAAAACCACCCTGTATTGAATCCAAAAGTTTCCAGGATTTCAGGTTCCAATATGTACTTCAACACACTATAAGTTCAAGTAACATGCAGAGGACATTGGTTAAACTGACTGGACTACAGCTGTCTAACTGAAGAGCTGGTTTACCAGATTTTGAACTGGAGTAACGACACTTTTCCGACGCTGGGAAGGGAACTTCTCCTCTTTTCAGAGATGGTTAAAAAGGGCAAGCATATGATGTTGGTTAGCCACTGACATGTGCTGAAGCATCTGGCTGTGCACCCAGTCTGGTCCATCAGCCATGTTGGGGCAGAGAGTAAGGGCACTGGCGAATTCCCACTCACTAAACATTACACTGTAGGATGAGGGCAGCCGAAAAAGCACCTAATCTTTGCCCATACCTACAAAGAAGGACTATGCTGCCTTATGGCAATGACATATCGTTCACAACAAATCAGTTTCTGGTGTTTAATAGATAAAGGGCCCAGGTACAAAGCTGTTTAAAGGCCACGAGGTGGTCGAGAGAGTGATGCCATTTGTAGCATTGGAGGGCATGATGATGGACTTTAACAACCACACCACTTTTGGGGGTTAACACCACTTTTGGGGGTTAACCAAAGAGCTGTCTTCCATTTGGGAGATCCCAAGGTTGATGGCACTGTGAAGCAGCTGCCGAAAGGATGAAACACTGTATGGTCTCATCAGTGTTGTCGTCTGGTGGAGCAATTTCGATGGCAGCCAGGAACATACATCCCAATCTGCATCAGTAAAGACACATATGGCAGCAGTAAAGACGCATCTGCGAGGGCGTTCAGGTGAGGGACACCAGAGAAAAGATAAGACAATCGGAAAAGATTGCTGTCTTACAAATTGTCATGAACTCCCTATTGAACGAAGAGGAGTAACCCAGGCTACAGATGGAAAGATCAGTCACTGGCACAGTGTTGAGTACCGCACTAAAGTGTCTGGGGCCTCCAGAATTTAGAAGGCAACAGGTCTTCAACAGTCCTGACCTAGTCAGTAACTGCAGTACCATCTCACAGAGGTTAAGAGGGTTATAGGCATTAAAATCCCAAGGAGAAGCAAGAGGGGGGGGGGGGGGCTGTTTAAGGAGGGCAAGAAGAGCAGGAAGCATAGGAAGCCGGTAGGGGGTGAGAAAGATTGCAGATCATTACTACAGAGTCTAAATGGACCCGAACAACCACCGCTTCCAGCGCTGTTTGAAGAGGAACCCAGATACAAACAATACCAACAGACATCACCAGATACTCTGGCAGAAGGCTTGGAAACACTGAAGAGTTAATGAGTGAGTATCCACAAAAAGAGATTCCTGCAATACAATACAAGCTACAGAGTAGAGAGGAAGAAGAGACTGCAATTCTGGAAGGTGGCAAGGCCATTACAGTTCCGAGTGTAGTACAAGAGACTGGATGGACGTCGAATGGTCCAGAATCAGTCATTGTGCCAAATTAGAGTACATCACCAGTAACTACAGAGTGACATCAATGAGTGCAAGATCGGACCCCGATTGAGAGCATGGCAGGCCTCGTCCCGAGACATACGCATCTTCTTCATATCCTTCTCCTCCTCCGCATCCTCAAGGTAAGAGGAAGTGTGTCAGCAAGAAAGCAAGTCACATCAGTATCAAGATCCGAAAGAGAACAAGTAGCCTTCAGGACCACAGAGCACAAGTCCCGCACCTAACTTGAAGTAATAGGTTTCCTGTCCTGGAGACGCTGGGAGGGAAGCTGCTACAGGAAGCCCCATCCCCAGTGTGTGCCAGAGGATGGGGGTTTCTTCTCTGGCCGAGGAGAAGGTGTGACTCCACGAGGGGAAGGAATGGGAAATGCCAGGGAGTAGGAGAGGGAAGGGGATCAGGTTGGAGATGAGGAGGGGAAGGAATGGGAAATGCCAGGGAGTAGGAGAGGGAAGGGGATCAGGTTGGAGATGAGGAGGAAAGAGGAAGAGGAAAGGACCGAAGAGAAGGATAGGTAGACACTAAAGATACTGGGTAAAGATGGTCAAATTTCTATGAGCCTCAAAGTAGGAGAGTAAAGAGTTTTGATTTCCTGAATCTTCCTTTCCTTTTTATAGATGGGGCAGTCCAGCAAGTGAGGGGAATGTGGGCCAGAACAATTTACACACTTTGGTGGTGGGGTGCAAGGACACCCCACATGGACAGGGTGGCTGCAGTCACTGCAAATAGGATTCACCTCTTCACAATGTGACCAAAACAGAGATACCAGAAACAGCACACGGGAGGTGGGATATACAGCTTCACATCACAACAGTAAACCATAATTTCGTCTTTTTCCAGAAGGATGTCCCCCTCAAAAGCCAGGATGAAAACACCAGTATCAATGCGATTGTCCTTAAGACGCCTCTGGACTCACCACACAAAATGAATGCTGCCAGATTTCCTCATCTGATTGTAGGAGGAGGTTCCTACGGGAGATAATGGCTTTAGTCATTTTAATGAGTGGTGAGGAGGGATGCTTACTGAGATGTCTCCTAAGCACTCGCAAGCACGACAAGAAACCAAATGACTGGCAGAAGAGATTTTCATCAGTACGGAAACAGTTTGCATCTTACTAAGTGAGTGAACTTCACCAAACTTATCTGCAATATGTTTTACAAAAAAGAGCGGTTTGTTAGCAATGAAATTCTCCTCATCTGTTCTGGAACAAACCAAGTAATAGGGAGTGGCGGGCGTGACCCCCCTTGCAGGGTGTGGACAGAAAGGGGAAGACCAAGGAAGCAAAAAGTAGGAGTAGAGAGAAAACTGATCCTGTCTGAAAAGACGAACACAGAACAGGTGTCAAAAGTACGGAGCTGAACAAGCTTCATGTGCAGAGCATTAGTCCTGGTACCACTCACTCCAATCAGGAGCTCACACTGTGGGTGCCAACCAGCCGCGGCAAGCAACACCTAGCACAGTGATCGTAGCCAGGAGTTCTGTAGCTGAAAAAAGACGTGACCATTCCTAGGCATACACAAGGTGGTGTCAGCTCAGGTGTTAGAATTGTGATCCTCGTGTTGTCATTTGGATCATCCACACGAGTACATAATAGCCAGACCACACGGAATGGCTACAGACGGTGACGACCTAGTGGGGAAGTAAAGGGGGCAGGAGGGGGGAGCAGAGGAACCCACGCTGGCAGTGGTAAGGGGAGTTCTTCCCCACGTGGCTCTCACTACGGAAACAATTTAGAAATGGAGGTCAAACCCCAAAGCAGGGGGAGTGAGGTGGGATTTTTTTTCCATGAAGTTTCCCCTTTTATCAATAATATGCTGTTCAAATTTGACCTCATTCTGAGCAGTGGCCCTCTTTCTACAGTGTTTTGAAACTGAGAGTTTAATTGAATTTAATTATGAACACCCTGTATTTTTTTACAACCGTGGATACAGAGATGCTATTTGAGCAGAATGTTGATTCACAATAAATATGTGTAAATGTATCCAGAAATTTCAACAGAATATTTACTATCCATCAGTATAAAAAGGATTTCTTCCAATGATTAACAGTTTCTATTTACTCATATCTCTGTTTAGATGTTCCACTGGGACAGAAGTTGGTCCATTCA
This sequence comes from Schistocerca cancellata, assembly GCF_023864275.1. Lineage (NCBI taxonomy): Eukaryota > Metazoa > Arthropoda > Insecta > Orthoptera > Acrididae > Schistocerca > Schistocerca cancellata. Next base: position 838,981,697 of record NC_064630.1, read on the forward strand.
ATAAATGTATTTTATGGCACGGTATGTCTCCAGATTGTTGAATACTGATACACACTCACCTCAATCCATTCCGAGCTTGCAGCACCTGAACCTTGTTTGTTGAGGAGCAGTTCAATCATTCCTTGAACTTCAGTCCTTGACAGCTCTGCTTTACGTAACAATGACATCAGAAGACTAACATTTACAGTTTCATTTTCCCCATCTGCAACAAACCAGTGTTGTAAGGAAAAAATGCAAATGAATACAGTTTCAACAACTTTCTACGAAGAAAAATGTTTCATCAATCTGATTGCATAAAAGAGTGCACGGACACACAGGAAAGGTGGGCGGGGGAAGGGGAGGGGAAGGAGGAGGGGGAACGGGAGAAGGGAGTGCTGAAAAATATGGCTGAACAACACAAAGTAAAAAATTAGATATTATTCTAGTGCATACTCTTAAATAACATAACTGAGCAGACCGTAGAACCATTTGTGCCTTCATCTTCGAATGATTCAGTGAAGCTTCAAGAAACATTCCAAGTGACAAGAAAGACAGCACATGTAGATACTGCTGTGCATTTGGGATGATAATGCAAAATAAGTGTAGTTCCAGAACCTATGGATTACATTCATACAACATAGGAGATAATAAACCATCATGAATCAGTTCTGAAATTCCTTTATGGAGCAATATATTTGTAACCATGGCAGCAGAAACGTAATTTACATTCTCACTGTGTCTTTCCTTATCAGATAAGTCTGTCACAATTTTTGTAGTAATGCTTTCTATCTTTTCTCCCATGAGGAATTCATACCTTGCAATACAAGGAGGGGGAAGACGTCCATGATGGATTTTATAAACTGACTGTGCAGTCCCCTATACAAAGCAAAAACTCAAGTGCAGTGACTGAGGCAGTGGATTGTATCAAGTTACAAGTCACATTTGTTTTAAGCTAACAAATATGTGATGGGCATGTCAAATGAGCACTACATAAAACCGAATCTACGTTCATAATTAATTGCTTGATGTGGTGAAGTTCTGGAAGTGGATTTGCAGTTTTGTGTCAGCAGAAGTGCACAACACATGTCTCTGCAACGAAAAACTAGAAGCCATGGGTGTGGTTTTCCTGACACCTTGCAGCTGGCATTTAGCAACATTTTTGCTTGAAACGAGGTAGTACATACAAACGTCATCAACATACAGCGACAGTGAGACAATAGGCACCACAGACTTTACAACTCATTACCTGCTATCAAAACAAGGGTCATTATCAGCACAGAACCCTGTGCAACTCCATTCTCTACATATTTGGACAGCACTACACGAAGTCCCAACTCGGACACAAAACAATGAAATAGAAAATTCTGGATAAAAATTGGGAAGGGGTGTCGAATACCACTTGTACTCAGTAGTAAGGGTGTGTTAATACCATGAGATGTTACAGGTCTTCTTTAAGTAATAGAATAGTGGTGAAGTGATGGCAACAGGCAAAAGCTATCCTTATAGCAGACTACTGCCTGGACAGCAACAAAATCCCTACATTATCAGAGTGCCAGAAAATATTTCTCTCTCTGTTTCACAGTTTATGCTAATCCCATTTTATGGGTTCAAACATGACAAGCACTTGTCATTCCTGGATTTAGTAGTATGTACAATAAAGAGTGATAGATAGGCTTTCAGATAGTACTTCTTTACAGATAACTGCATCGTCTGCAAGAATCCTAAGGTTGCTATTAATATTGCCTGCAGAGTCATTAATATACAACAAGAACAGCACGGTACCCAACACACTCCCATAGGATACATCAGAAGTTACTTCTACATTTGTCGATGACTCTCCACCCAAGATAACAAGCTGCATCCTCCCTCCCACGCAATCCTCAGATCTGTCATATAGTTTGTCTTTTGGTAATAAGTGTAGGTGTGGTACTGAGTCAATTGCTTTTCAGAAATCAAGAAATTCTGCATCTACTTGACTGTCTCAATTAATGGCTTTCACGATGTCGGGAGAGAAAAATGAGAGCTTCACATGATCTATGTTTTCAGAATCCATGCTGGTTGACATGGAGGAGGTCATTCTGCCCGAGATACCTCATTAGGTTTGAGCTCAGGATATGTTTTGAGATTACACAACAAATTGATGTCAAGAATACTGGATGGCTGTTTTGTGGATCGCTTCTGCTACCTTTCTTGTAGACAGGTGTGACCTGCACTTTCTTCCAACTACTCGGCTTAGCCTTTTGTTTGAGGGATCTACACTACATTACAATTAAGAAGGGGAGCTAACTCAGCAACAAATTGGGAATAGAATTTGACAGGGATTCTGTCAGGCCCCAGAGATTTGCTCAGTTTCAGTGAATTTCAGCTGTTTCTCAATGCCATTGACACAATATCTATTTCACTCATCATTTGAGTGGTACAAGAATTAAATTGGGGCAATACTCTTCAGTGTTCCTTCGTAAAGGAACATTTGAAAACAGTTCAGCATTTCTGTTTTCCCTATGCTAGTTTCACTTTCAATTCCTGCCTTATCCACGAGTGACTGGACACTAACTTTGGTGCCACTAACAGTCTAAACATACGAGCAGAATTTCTTTGTGTTTTTGTGAAAGATCATTTGACAATATTCTGTTACATTAGTCATTTAAGGCTTCATGTATTGCTCTCCTGACTGCCAAACATGTTCCATTCAGCATCTACCTACAGGCTTAAAGTTTGTTTTATACCTATTATACAGTACTCTCTGTTTCTTTAGGAGAACCACCCTATATATGTATCCAGTACACGATCAACTATTCTTTCGAACTTGAGCCGTAGTTCCTGTACTGATCCTGACCTGAGCTGAAAGTGTCAACTTCCTCATTAAAATATAATACTACTGTTTCTCTGTCTAGCTTGCTGAACATATAATCTTTCTACTTGTTTTAAATGTGCTTTGTGTTCTGGTATTCATTGTTGGTGTAACTGCTTCATCGTCACTGACACCAGTTTCGAAGTAGACTTCCTCAGAGAGGTCAGATCTGTTAGTTACCATTAGATCTAATATTTCCACCATGAGTGGGTTCTCAGTAGTTTTCATAGAAGGCATTTAGTAATGTTTCACACGACATCTTATCACAGACACCACTAACAAAACTGTAAATTTTGTCCATTATCTTTGATTATTGGTAAGCTTGTTTGGTTTCTTGATTATGCACGCGCGCGCGTGTGTGTGTGTGTGTGTGTGTGTGTGTGTGTGTGTGTGTGTGTGTGTGTGTGTGTGTGTGTGTCCTAAATGTATGGGGCATCTTCATCTTCAGAAAGTAAGTGTATTGTACTTCAACCATAATGGGCTGTGGTTTTTGGTTCTTTCAGGGTTGGCTACAATGAGTGGTAGAGGGGGATCCTCTAACCAGACTGAGCATTGCAGAAACATGGTAGTACATAAACTAATATTTTATGTGTGTATATGCAGGGAAGACGTTGGTAAGAAATCTTGCCAAGAGTTCTGTGTCCACTTCTCGCTCATGGAAGTTTAATTTTTTCACAGATCATTATTATTTATAATGTAGGTATTATGAACAGAATGACTGTGTTTAAGTGATGTAGAGCGTGTACTGGAGGCACGACAAATGTTCATGACAAACGGGGGAGTGGAAGACCTTCCATTTTGGCAAAGAAAATTAGTGCAAAGATACTGAGAAAACTGTTTGTCAAGACAGTGGACGAAGGTTGAAAGTGGATGAAATTTATGTGATGTTTCCACAACTCTCCAGAACACACTTATATGATACACACTGGGATATCCGAAACTGTGCATAAGATGGGTCCCAAAACAGTTGATGCATCAGCATAAGAAAAATTGCACTGGTGAGTTACTTGAGTGACGTTCATTGGAGGGTGAGGATTTTCTGAGCCCTTCTGTGAGTGGAGATGAAATTTGAGTAGCTCATTAGATGCTCGAGACAAAAAGATGGTAATCACAGTGGCATCACACCAATTCCCCAACTGCCAAAAAATTCGAAACCACAATTTCAGGGAAAAAAATCATGGCTTCTTTGTTTTGGGACCGAAAAGGCATAATTTTTGTCAAATTTCTGCCACAGAGAACATTGCCATGCACAACGATACTGTGGGACCCTAAAACAAATCTCTAAAGAAGCTTTAAAAATAAAAGGTGGAATCCTGATGAGAGTACTAGTTACAGGACACAACACCCATCCTCACACAGATTTAGCAACTGAGGCACTTTTTTACTCGTTTGGTTGGGATATTTTGAACCACTCTCTGTATTCACTTGACTTGGCCTCATCAGATTATAATAGTTTCACCTCCTGGAAGGAACATATGAATGGACTTAAATTTTCAACAGATGAACAGGTGCAAAAAATTATTGTGAAGTGGGGGAAGGAGCTAGTGGAAGAGTTCTTTGAGGAGGGCATAAAGTAACTTGTGCCACAGCTTATCACATGCATTGGATAGGATTGCAAACACATGGTGAAAAGGTCAACAAATGTATCAACAAATCTTTCAATTTTTTTTCAGTGTACTTTTTCTAAAAAAGTGTAAAAATCTAGTACACTTACTTTCTGAACATGCCTCCTAACAGCCCACGCATAGTAATGGCTGCTGTTGTGACACTGCCTATATGTACAGCCTACATGCACCAATTTATTTTAGTTTATTTTTCTGGCTGGACAAATGGTGTCGAAGCACATTTTAGGAAGACATTGTTACATGGATAGTGACCATGAATTTTTACTATATTAGTATTTTTACCTTTATCACTTTTATAAGATTCTTGTGGAAAAATTTTCCATTATTAGGGCTTGCTTCTTTGAAATGTGTGAATTTTAGTGTGTTTGCTTTGTGAAAGGTTTTCGAGTCTACATTTTAGCTGTGATAAATAAGATATTACTATAAAACACAAAAATCAAATTTTATACTGTCGTACAAAAGCAAGAATCAGATACACAGATAAGAGCCAAATACAGGCAGCATATAAGATATTCTTGAGGAGAGTGAAGAGCTGTACTAGAGGAGATCTACTCAGAACTGAAAATATCTATGATGAGTCGATTGCACAGCCTATTAATGAGGAGCTAACTCAATGCTGAGGTAGGTGGAAATAACCTGTGAATACCAGTGGCATGAAAGACTAGCCAAGAAAGTCCTGAACTACAAACTGAAACGGAGGACAGACCTACGTCAACCTAGGAAACGAAGGATATATACCTGAGAAGACACAAGAGGTAGATGCTTAAGGTCCCACGGCCCCCAAAGCTGGCATTCAGTGGTCTTATTTCACAATACCTCTTCTGCTCGGTTATGTAAGCACAAGAATACTGATTCTAGAAATACGGGTACAGCTGTCGGATTTTTAGTGCCCCAGTCAGTTCCCACACCATGTAAATAGGCTACTGCTTTTGAGACGAGATTGGGTTGTCTGGCTCGTACTTGCTCTTTAATATATTGACAATGTGGACAAGATAATTGTGTGTAGAGTAAGACGAAATAAGAAGTATTAAATTGGGCACCGAATTATTAATTCCTTTCTTTAATCGACAATATGCAAATTTTATCTTTACAAGATGGAGAGCAATTCATAAATGGTTCTATATTTAATTTGCTCTCACTCTCACATTTAACGTAGCACAATTGCCTAGAATGCAATAACAACAATAACATTTACAGAATGTTTCAATCTATACCAATAGTAAATATGTAAACCTGTCTTATTTGTCTTATGAAGACCCTAATCTCCAAAACTGCTAGACAAATATTAGTGGAGTTTTTGCAGGTAACTTGGGCATAATTTGGGGCACACACAGACTTTAGTTCATCAGAATTGGATCACAGAGAAAAACAAGATATCACGATTTAAAGTTTTAAGAAAACTTTGTCTGCTTGCCCGCATTTCAACTTGGTACACACATCACTGTTTTACAAACAATCACTGTAAGTGTAAGAAACACGAAACTATGAAACTAGTGGGGGTGATGACACGGGAATGCTCACATTTTATTCACCTATATTTGAGAATGAGAGCACTTAGTAACTCGCAACAAACTTTCCACATAAATTTAAGCTTTTTCGAAACTTTTTCTTGTAAACTCCCCCGATATGACGATGCATCGGGCATGACATTTTAATTTACTTCTCCTTTGGTATACTGATAGTATTTGCAATGTATTTTGCAGATAGTAATGAATGTACCTGTATATCTACATATGATGCCAAAAACACTGAATGCGTGAAAAACTGCTGCATCACATTTAAATTTATTATTACTAGCCCGCCCAATCGATTTCGATTGCATTTGATACGAACATAGCTCGAACCTCGAGGAAGAAGACTGGCTACTTTACAAAGTAATGACTACAATGCTTACACAGTCTTCCACATGTTTATTCCATACTTCCGCACTATTTGTCACATAATGTACATGATGTATCATGTACAGCTACTATGCACACTACCCAGTACTTGAGAATGAGAGACTTGCGACAAACTTTACACACAATTTCAATTCTTGACGAAACTTTCTGTCACTGAGAAACCCCAAAATGATGAACGGAAAAAAGTTTACTGCTTACTACATTTCGCTGTTCATGCACTGTCCCATCAGGCAAGACGTTTAAGTTTATTGCTTCTTTGCTACTGACTCTATTCACAACACACTTAGCAGACAGTATTCACATATGCTGCTAAATGCACCAAAACTTGTATCACTGTACGAAACACAACCTTGTAACTAGTTAATTTGGTAACTGCTATGTTTACTCTACTTTTTATGGCAAAGGCTCTAATACACAATGAATAGCTGGTTACAAAGCATTGATTAATTCTGAATGTGAGGTAAGGAATGTGTGTCTACTCAATGGGAAGTTTTCTGAGATTTGCAAATCTACTAAACGTCTGAGCGCAGTTATGTTGCAGAAATGATTACTTTGAACTCGTTCCACAATGCACGAGATCTATTTGGTTATGATAAAACACCTTGGTACGCAATAATTGGCGTGGGTAAGATTTTTTAACATCTTTTTTCGAATCCTCCTCAAGAATTCACCAGTATTAATAAGAAAAACAGTACGCTCTCATTATTAAAGGTACTGAATGTCACTTGATCGTGCTGAGAAAATCGAAGCAGCTGATTTACTTACACGATTTGTGTCGATGCTCGGAAAACAGATATTCGATCGGGCTAGGAAAATTGATTCACGACTAACGCTTAAACATGGTAGTGAGGTTGGTTTCCGAAATTTGAATCTCTTCTTCTAAAAATGGCTCTGAGCACTATGGGACTTAACATCTGTGGTCATCAGTCCCCTAGAACTTAGAACTACTTAAACCTAACTAACCTAAGGACATCACACACATCCATGCCCGAGGCAGGATTCGAACCTGCGACCGTAGCGGTCGCGTGGTTCCGGACTGAGCACCTAGAACCGCTAACCGGTAAGTCTTGCTGCACTGTGCGGCATACCAATTCAACTTTTTTCCACGAGTAGGCCCACTGTATTTATCTATTACAAACCGATGTTTGACTTTTTAGACAGGTCATCGTCAGCTATCAGCGGACAAAAGGCTAGTACTCGAGGAAACGAAACACTGGATACCGAGGATATTAATAAGTAATACGAATGAAGTGTACGGTACAAACGTGGAGCAAGAAAACTCGAATGGCGAAACCGTTTGCCCCAGACACGGCAGTCAAATCAGGCAGCTGACACCGTCACTATCAACACATCCGTCTCCATGTCACGCGCTTATCACGATCGCATGATTAATTAAACTTTGAAATAACGGCTTCCGTTACACATCCCAAATGGCCTCGTTGCTCGCTTGTGATTCACGAAAATCTATTTAGTGACAGATGTGAGCAACGATTTGTTGCTCCAGAATCAAAGGAATAGCACAAAGTTCGTCAGTCACGAGTCATGACGCATTCCGCTGGAGTGCAAGTAACTGGCGGAGCGGAATGAGTATCGCGCCAGTCACGTTTATGGCGGCCATTGCTGTCGAAATATTCGACAGCTATTATGAAGTCACTAGCCATTACTTGTGGAGCTTTCCTTTGCGATGTGATAGACCCCCAACCTGGACCGAGCAATATATCACATTACTCGATAACCCAACAAAAGGGGTCTTTATTGGCCGGGGAGTTTAAAAGTCGCACTGCAATTGTCTGTGTGGCGACGACGGGGTGCTCTCCCGAGGCTACGCTCTAGGCGCTGGAGGCTAGGCCCTGTTCAGAAACCCGACACTCTGCACCCTCATCCAATTACAGAACAACACTCGAGCTCTCCGACATTCCATCTGCCTCATCATTTTACGCAGAAGCGTCACACTACTTGGTGACGACAGCTGATATTACGACGATTTGTAACTTTCTTACACGTTTTGAAATTCTGAAGGTAACGGAGATAAAATGCTTCAACCTTTTACAAAAACTACATTGCAGTTATAAAAAGGAAGGGAGGATGATTAGGGTTTACCGTCCTGTCTAAATAGAGATTATTAAAAGGAACATAAGCTCGTATTCTTTCAAAGATGGGGAACGAAATTTGCCGTGCCCTTCAAAGGAACCATCGTGGCATTTCGGTTTAGAAGATTGCACGGAAAACTAAAATCGGGATGGTGAGACTCGGATCTGAATCACCGTCCTCCAGAACGCGAGTCCAATGTGCTAACCACTGAGCCAACTCGGTCGGTACAGTTATGGGGTGGTGGATTACGAAAGGGACGCTGTGACTGGGGAGGAAGAGAGACAGGGTTGTAGCCTATCTCAAATGTTATTCAATCTGTACATTGAGGAAGCAGTAAAGGAAACTAACGAGAAATTTGGAGAAAGGATTAAGGATAAAAAAGAAGAAATAAAAAGTTCGCTTTGCCGATGACATTTCAACTGTCTGAGGTGTCAAGTCACTCTAAGAGCAGATGGACGGCATGGACAGTGGATTGGAAAGAGGTCATAAGACGAACATCGACAAAAGCGAAACAAGGATAATGAAATGTAGTCGAATTAAATCACGCGATGCTGAGATAATTAGATGAGGACATGAGACCCGAAGTAATAAAGTTATTTGGATAAAAAACTGACGATGACCGAAGAACGGAGGATCTGATATACAAGGAGAGCTTTTCTGAAAAAAGTGAAATCTGTTAACACGTAACATAAATTTACGTGTTAGGACCCCTTTTCTCAAAGCGTTTGTCTGGAGTGCAGTCTTTTATGGACGTGAAATATGGACTACACACAGTTACGACGAGAAGACAATAGAAGCTTTTGAAATATTGTGCTACTGAAGAATGCTAAAGATCAGACGAGTAGATCGAAAAATTAGTAAGGTGGTACTGGATCGAATTTAAGAGAACAGAACCTTATGGCACAATTTGACTAAAAGACTGACACGACATCCTGGAGTACGAATGAATCGTCAGCTTGGTAACGGAGGGAAGCGTACTGTAGACGCATACGGTACGCAGGTTCAAATGGATGCAGGTTGCACTGGTTATTTAAGAGGTTTTAGAGGCTTGTGCAGAATCAGGTAGCGGGCAGAGCTAAATCAAACCAGTCTTTGGAGTAAAGATGAGAACCAGCCAAGTATATTTTTGCCCTACTTTGCCATGTTTGTAGAATCTGCTTTACCAGAGAAACATCTGCACGCTGAATTTCAAAACTTCCCATCTGCTGTAACTACTATCTCGGGAAGCGTCCTGTCATCGTGTAACCCACGCTGCCTCTCAAAATCATCTCTAGGAATGAAAGACGCACTTTAGAAAATATGCTTTTCTACCAAATCTACAACCGACTCGAAACTGTCAACAGAAAAACAGCCAGCAAATGCAGCGTTTTCGTTGTGGGCTACTCTTTTCGAATCTCAACGAGTTTTTAATATCCGCACTTCGCCCAGGTTTTACATTCATATGCATGTATCGGAGCTGAAGAACAAATCTAGACAGACGGAAAAAAGTTTCAACACCAAGGAGGAGTTGTGCGATAAACAAAAGTTGGTAAGCGTACTTCTACACCTGAAAGACTGTACCTATTCAAGTTTCGTGCCAGTTGCAGAGTGGATCTAGTAGCGCCACTATGGGGATCAGTTATGCTTTAAATACACGCTGTCACGGTCGTCAACGTTGGTTACCCTTGAGACTGGACGTGGTTTGTTCTGATAGTCAATAATGCCTTTAAGGCGACAAAGACGCCATTATCGGCGTCTCACTAAGTTTGAACGATGTCGTGTAATAGGGATTCGAGAAGCTGATATTGCAGAAAGACTTGACAGGAATGTGGCCACTGGTTATTTTTGTCTACCTCATGCACATAAATAACACGACAGAATATAATTCACGAAGTACCAACATCAAATGCCTATTAGGCCCACTACAAGCAAAAAGTTTTATGTTAGGAAATAGTTTCACATCTCATTCACACCATCCGGATTCTCAAGCACGAGATCAAAAAGTAGTAGTACAAATTTGGAATTATTATATTCTTCTATATAATTTGTGTCCCCGTTTCTTCTCCTTCCTAGTTCTAACAAACAATGTTGTCGTCATTAATTCTGTAACTATTCCTGCCACTGTCAAAACTTAATTCTCCGGTTAACTTCACTAACACTGCCAGACTCGCCGGTTTAATTATTCCGCGATTATTCTCTGGTTAGCCGTTATTACGCGTTCGTATAACGCGTTTTCCCGTGCTATACCAAGAATTGAACTTCAGTGGCTGGTAACAGGGGACTTAGTAGTGTAGCGATCTGGCAAAAATTTTGTCAGTATTTCATTTTCTTAGCTACCTAAAGGATTACGTATTATCGTTCGTACCTTTTATCCGTTTATTTCCACTCTGGTAGCTTGACTCTATAATCGTTAATAATTGTAAAAACGCCGGTCTCTCGCACATCCAACAACATAAATAGCGATTGGTTCAGCCGCTCGGTTCTATACGGCTCCATTCGTATGGCCCAGTCCCCATTTGTCTGCAGGAAAGTTTTTGTTATTTCTAAATGGGATGGAAATTCCCCTGACAGAGACATCGCGTACATTATGCACAAAAAAATCAACTTATGATTCGCTCGGAAATCAACTTAGAATGTGTTCGAAAACTAACAGGGATGCATTTCAGAATCGTATGAAAAATCCATATACCAAGGTGCGCTGGATGCGATGCGCTTGCGCCACGTGAAACATGTTTTTTTTTTTCTTCGTCAAGTATATGAATAATTTGAGGCCTTCTGAAACTGCCCCCCCCCCCCCCCCCTCCTCTGGGCCTGACAGTCACCAGAAGACTGGGCTCCAGACGGCCACGTGCCAGTACCGAGAGGGAACATCGGCGTTATGGCTTTGGCGCATCGTACCGTATCTGCAGCGGCAATCTGAGCACTGACAATGAACTGTTATCAATCGGTTACATCAACGCCAGCTCCGACACAGACGCCTCGTTGCGTGCATTCCACTGAACACAAACCACCGCCATTTGCGATTTCACTGGTGTTCGAGCGAGAGCTCATTGGAGGGCAGGGTGGAGATCTAGTTCTGCCTCGGTGGCCATGACGGCCGTTTGTTGATTAGGAGGCCAGTTAAGAGCCTGCAACCAACCTGTCTGTGTGCCATACACACTGGACCTACACCTGGAGTTTAGTAAGGGTTACGATTTCGTATGACAGCAGGAGCAATCTCGTTATCCCATGGAACCTGACTGCAAACCTGTACGTCAATCAGGTGATCCGAGCTGTTGTGCTATCATTCACGAACAGCATTCCAAGGGGTGCTTTCCAACAGCATAACGCTCGCCCACATACCGCTGTTTTAACCCAGCACGGTCTACAAAGTGTTGACATGTAGCGCTGGCCTGCTCGATTATCAGATCTGTCTCCAACGGAGTACATACAGTATATCACAGGGCAACTTCAGCGTCACCCACAACCAGCATTAAACTGTCCAAATGGCTCTGAGCACTATGGGACTTAACTTCTGAGATCATCATTCCCCTAGAACTTATAACTACTTAAACCTAACTAACCTAAGGACATCACACACATCCATGCCCGAGGCAGGATTCGAACCTGCGACCGTAGCGGTCGCGCGGTTCCAGACTGTAGCGCCTAGAATCGCTCGGCCACCCCGGCCGGCAACTAGCATTAACTGTCCCTGTATAGACTGACCAAGTGCAACACTTATGGAACTGCCATCTGTACAACACAATGCATTCAACATTCTGGAGCTTTCCACCGGTTACACACATCCATGCCCGAGGCAGGATTCGAACCTGCGACCGTAGCGGTCGCGCGGTTCCAGACTGTAGCGCCTAGAATCGCTCGGCCACCCCGGCCGGCAACTAGCATTAACTGTCCCTGTATAGACTGACCAAGTGCAACACTTATGGAACTGCCATCTGTACAACACAATGCATTCAACATTCTGGAGCTTTCCACCGGTTATCAAGGTAGATCGGCATTTCACAGTTGCAATCGCTCATCTCGCGCTTACATTAAACTCTGATCTAGCGATGTTAATTACTTAAATTTGTTACTTAGACAAATGTAGTCAAGTTTCACTACAACTTTTTTTGTGTTGCGACTTTTCCTCTTTTATACTTTTAACAAGTATAACCTGTGGCAAATCTTGACATGCAGCACAAAGATCACGGTGTAGATCAAACAATACCAGACACAGAAAAATTAGGTTTTTGTAGTCAGTCACGCGAGACGTATACCTTCATGGTCCTCATTTAAAATGTGCGTTGTAGTAATGAATAAATTTTGAATTTCGAGGTATGAAGACTTGATTACACATCGCAATAAAATGAAACTATTAAACAGTTATTAATTACTAAAGTCTTCATATGCATACAACACGGTTACGTAATTTTTCAATCGAATGAAATCAAGCACACCCTTATGGGTTTGTGTCACTTTTTCAAATGAAGATGCATAAAATTTTGTTCTCTATGTTTAATACATTTTTGGGTCCAGCAAAGAGATAAATTCAAATTGATGCGATGCAATGATTCAAACCGTTCTTCAATTTGCGCAACTATATTGTCAAAAATATCGCAATAGACACACTTTCTTAATATGGATCTAAATTACAACGTTCCCGTTTAACGTGAGTTCCTGAGGTTCAATATTTATATTTACCTTTTGGTAACTTGAATCTTTTATTAACAATATAGATTATCTACGTGTCTCGACTGAAGGATATTTAAAAGTACGTCTGTGGAGTAAAGAATTCTTCTGAATGTCAATAATAAAAAGGTTGTATCAAGACTAGTCAGAAACTTAAAAAAATCTTTGAGCTGCAATTTGTGTTTCATTGTTGCAATTTGAACTTTCATCCAATATGTGTTGAAAGAATTCAACAAATGAGATTCAGTGAACTTTTGCTGTGTGAACCAAACGGGATGAAAATTCCACCATGGTGAGGCATTCTTTTCACTGTAAATTCATTTAGAACATGTATTCTTTTTTGAGGATTTACGGAAAAATGAATCCGAACCTGTTAATGTCTGGAGAAAAAAATTAGATTTAATTGTGGCTGAAACGATGAACAAAATAGAGCCTTTGGATATGGTTCTTTAACATCAGGTCTTGAGTCCACCAGAATGGCCATCCATAACAACCACATAGTCAAATGTTGGAGCAACTTAAGACTTAGATAAAATTCGTCAACAAATTTGACCACACACTGAAGGAACTCATTGGCTGATGTATCTGCACTTGCAGCAGTAGATGAGACGAATCTAAAGAACTTCCCAGTTTCAGAATTTGTGTACCTTAGAGTATTTGAGAGTCGCGAAGAATTAATTATATCTGATGTTTCGTCTGATACAAAAGGACCATTGTTCATTGTGTAATTCCTTCCTTAATTCTTCTGGAAGTACCTCACCGACAGCAAGTACGTCATTTTGAATTCTGTTTGAAATTCCGCAAAATACTGTGGAGGTCTCAAGATGATTACTTAGTGTTGCATTATACCCTTGTTGAGGGAATCTTGTCCCTCCTCATGTCCGCGAAACGGAAGCTCGTGAACAGCAATGACACATACAACGTCAATAAGCTCATCAGCACTCGTCTATTTTTTTGTAGCAGACTAATTATGATGTGTAATATTAGTGCATAACTATGTACTCTGCTGAATGTCTATATGCGTATTGCCGAAATCTATCAGTTACAGCAAGAAAAAAAAAAAAAAAAAGTGAGACTGCGATTTCTCGTGTTCCTCTAAGGCATTGTGTAAATTGGTAAAGTATTATATTCAGTGTTTGACGATAAATATCTTCCTTTTGCGAACAATGAACGTGACCAGCAAAACACTCTGACGTTTGGATCACCCTGCGAACCATTCTCTTTTAATATACTAAGACGTGTGGACATGTCTAACACTCTAATGCATTCTTTACTTTTGTTTTTGTGAGCTGCCTTGAGATAAGCAATTCTGGACAGCGTCTACCAGACTGCACAAATTCCATATTTTCGTTTAGGCTCTTTAACGAAACGGTCTTTGCAACAATCGCTTTATTACGCTCTCCGACTCCATCACACTGCAAACGGAGAATAAGTAGGATGTACTTGTTGATCGTATTGTAATCGCCAAATAACACAATGAAACAAAATAAACACTATACTTACATTATGCAGATACTTTAAGTCTGGAACAACCGAAAACCAGATATCTAGTTCATACTTCCATCTGAAACCAACTGGGCACCGGAAGACTAAAGCTTCTTCCCCGTGTCGCTGATCATCGTGCGTGCCTGTGGTGCCTGTGCTCCACCAGGCATCTGGCACGAATAGCGGTTCTCATATCAGCGGTAATAGTTGCAGTTTTTCCATTGCAGAAACGCTAATTACCGAAGGAACTATGTTTCCAGAAAACAAGCGAATGATTAATAGTAAAATTTGTGTTGTAAATAATAAATCTGCCGAGACTATTTGCAACATAACTGCCGGGAAAGCTTGAAGAGTCACAAAATTTGAGTTCTTTTTCACTTTTAATTTACAAAATTCGTATGGGTAAGCGGTGCTTACCTACCATAATCAGAACGCACGCCCTGCTCTTACACGCTTTTCCTCTACACTGATGTTAATACAAACTCATTTCGAGTCTCAGTTCATGTAAACATTTACTGTTTTGTGATTGAAGACGTTTCCCCCTCCAAATCAGTAGTCGAAAATTTTATTCGACAAAATAAACGCCTGTTATTCTGCCAAATACGACAGATTCCAATATAGGATGCGAAAGAACGCTAACTTCTAGACTGTTGACAACAAATCAGTAATTTTCATTTGTCACGCACACGGCTTCTGTAGTTTACTTTCGCCAGTAAACCTCATTACAGCTGACACACCATTAAGCGAAATAGTCTTTAATTCACTGTGTCTTGTTTTAGATGGTGTGGATGCCGTATTTACTGCGAAAGAGTCAAGCGAAATACGTCTGAACGTTTTTTGTCGCCTACCGTTGCTTTGGTGACTAAATCGTCCAATACTAAACAGTGTTTAAAAAAGTACTTTACAGTTTTAAAAATTCATATAAATTTATTGAAAGAAAATGTAGAGCTGGGTTTAGGGTTTTTTTTTTTTTTTTTACTTTAAACTGTAGTAGTTGTATGTGGCTTCCGTTGGTTATCCTGCACACATCCCATCGGGAGTCAATTTCTTTCCGAACTCGCTGTAGCATTGCAGGTGTAACTTGCTCAGTGGCGGAGTAAATACTTGCTCTAAGTTGAGATAACGAAGCCGGCGCAGGGGGTACAAACACGATGTCCTTGACGAATCCACATAAAAAAAAAATCGAGTGGTGTCAGGTCTGCGGAACGTGGGGGGCCATGCAATTGGCGAATCACGGCCAATCCTATGACCTGGAAAACGCTCACGCAGAAAATCCCGGACATCAGCCAGGTGCACCATCTTGCAAGAAGTAAACAATTCGTTCTTGGTCATCCTCATCGATACGTGGTATCAAAAACCGTTATAACATACCCCACTGGTGGTTATCTCATGGAAAAAGACGGGCCATACACTTTCTTCCTGCTCAATAGACAAAAAACGTTCAGTTTAGGGCTATCACGAACATATTGCAATATTTGAAATAGATTTTCACTGCCCCAAATCCTACAGTTGTGTGTGTTAAGCTTGCCACTTAAATGAAAAATCGACTCGTCAGAAAAGATGACTTTACCCAAGAAATGTTTAACTTCATGTAAAAGATTTAACATATCCACATGGAAGTTCTTGTGAGCAATTTTATCAGTGTCTCATCGATTGTACGATCGCCAATCAGCACGGTTTCAAATGCAAACGGTTTCTCAACACACGCCAACCGTCGTATGTGGGATTTGCAGTTCAAGAGATGCACGCCGGGTCGATTTCGTAGTGCTCTTGATAAAATGTTGTCTCACTGGCTCAAAGGCGTCATCAGATGTTCTTGGACGACCTGATTATTTCCCATGCCTTACAGAACACGCTGTTTCTACAAAACATTTATGCTACTAGGAGTATCTTCAACGCACTTGATACGGAAATTACGCTGAACTGTTGTGTCGACTTCGACTTTTCAAACGAAAACACACTGCTAGCACGCTCGTGTCCAGTGAAGGCAGCCATCTTTAACGCAACTGCCGTTAGCGCTCCTAACAGTACGATTCGGCTCTAGCGAACTACGTGAGACAGAACAGCTGACACTACAATCAACTATGCACGTACTACGAATTAATTTATATGAATTTTCAAAGTTGTCAAGTACTTTTTGAAACAATCTGTACTTCAGCGGGAAACAAGTGGTTCGGTGTCCACGCATAACAAGCACACGCTGAGATTTACAAATAACGTTGGAACATTTACTGCGGATACTCGTGGCATGTATGGAGACAATACTATATGACAAACATTGCACGGAATTTACAAGAAAAATGAATGAAAACGAAATTAAAATTTAATGGCCCTTCCTCGACGAAGAGACATAGATCGCAAGAGGAACAATCCTGGAATTCTGCTCACCTGGTTTAGGATTGATACCAAAGAGTCAAATCTGGATTGCTGGGCAGGGCTTCTGCCGAACTGACTCTAGAGCCTTAACCAACGACCTCTTTCTTCAGAACACGGGGCTACATTTAACGTTCAAAATGGTTCAAATGGCTCTGAGCACTATGGGACTTAACTGCTGAGGTCATCAGTCCCCTAGAACTTAGAAGTAATTAAACCTAACTAACCTAAGGACGTCACACACATCCATGCCCGGAGCAGGATTCGAAGCTGCGATTGTAGCGGACGCGCACTTGCAGACTGAAGTACATTTAATGTAAAGCTAATCAGTAATTCATCGAGCACAAATATTACGATACATTGTTCACGATCGTAATAATAATAAAAAATCTCATAAATGGATTTTTTTTCAACAGTGCTTTGAGCTTGTGAATTATCCTACATGTGCGAGCTTAAACCGTTACGTAATTTGCTGGCGTAAGAAACGTACTGGGCTCAAAGCTTAGGAAAACTGCTGAGTTTGTCTCCCCGCACGATAAGAAGCGACCTCCAAGAATTATATTCGTAAAGACAGGCGCTAATCAGCTAAAAAAGCTCGGCTGAACTGCAAACTCTTCAAAGTCTATGAAGTACACAAAACTGTTGAAAGGTTACTTTTTCTGCATTTCTTTCAGTTTTACCGCGTGCTCCACACAAGACTCGACTACTCGCGGCAAGAGAGTATGCGGCCCGGACGTTTTGTTCCTGCTCCTAGGTCTCGCCTGCCACGAGTGGCCGTTTTCCTTTGCATATCAGCGCCAAAATTACAAGTGTTTTCAGGTGCCAGATTGCAGAGTAGACAGCTCTGACTGGTGAAACTGACAAGGGAAGGCCACTACGTTTGGAACTTGGATTTACTGCTAACTTCGTACAATCGTAGTACTCCATGAGGACAACAAAATGTGTAAGCAGTAGCGCGTACTTCTCAGGCGTTATTGAGAAAATCGCAAGATAATTTCGGTCGTCAAATATATATCTGTACGTGGCCAATTTAACCATGTAGCGGCTGCAGCCGAGTGGTGCCGGCACGGTAGCTCAGCGTGTTCGGTCAGAGCGTTAGCTACCCTTTTTAATAAAAAACACTGAGCGAACGGATCATCGATCAAACTGAACGGCTGTCATCGACGTCCGCCCTGAACAAATTCAACGAACATTATTGAACAAAATTTTTTTAAAAAGAAGTGTTTGGCGTTGATGCCGCTGGATCGAGTTCCGTTCGTCAGTTTTTTAAATTTTCAACACATTCATTTTCTTTATTATTTATATTACAATTGATATAATGGGGAAAATACGTGTAATCGGATGAAATTTTATTAAAATTACAATGTTATTTGGCAGTCTGCTAATTTTTATTATCACAAATAATGTAATATTCATAACTATCGACTAGTAAACGACCAAATGCATACAGTCATACTGAAAATGTATGCTTGTCCGTGATTTGAGAAATCCCTTATACCTGGAAGGAGCCCGAAACGACTTGTTACCTCCAAGTCTTGACCAGCACAGACGGGTTTCGAAAGATGTACAATTAATCGTCGCTTTCGACATTACGAGTACAAGTTGCAGGATGGTATTTTTAATAAAAACATGGAAAACAAAGTTAAACGACACCAGCTCCATTGAATAAATGCTATGTTTCCGCATACGCAAGGTCTTTTGACGTTTTCTGTGGGAAAACAAACCTTGTTAACATTTTCAAAAACCTCTCTTTCAGACGATAGTTTAGAAACAAACCATGCATAACGCAGTATTTCCTTAAAAATCGGCGCTGATAATTGGTTATGCAGTATCAAGTGTATTTTAATAGCGTCTTCAGAGAAGCAATTTCTCTTTCTATTAAATACGAACAGTTTTGAAGAGACGGACAAGCAAACTTTTTTAGTATCACTTTATGCGTTTGGTCGTTTACTAGTCGATAGTTATGAATATTATATTATTTGTGATAATAAAAATTAGTAGACTGCCAAATAATATTGTAAATTTAATAAAATTCATCCGATTACATGTATTTTCCCATTATATCAATAATTGTAATATAAATAATAAAGAAAATGGCTGTGTCGAAAATAAAAAGAAAACTGACGAACGGAACTAGATCCAGCGGCTTGAACGCAAACTACTTAAAAAAAAATACATTTTATCCTAAATTGTTCACTGAATTTGTTCAGGGCGGACGTCCGATGACACCCATTCACTCTGTTTGTTCATCCGTTCGCTCAATTTATTTATTGGGAAGCTAACGCTCTGACCGAACACGCTGAGCTAACGTGCCGTCACCACTCGGCTGCAGTCGCTTCATGGTTAAAATGGCCACGCACAGATGTATATTCGACGACCAAAATTATTTTGCGATTTTCGCTGTAACGCTTGAGAAGTACGCGCTACTGCTTACTCATGGAGTACTACGAGTGTACGAAGTTGACAGTAAATCCGCGTTCCAAACGTCGGGGCCTCCCTTGTGAGATTACGAGAGCCCGTTCTCATTAGAAAAAAATCGATATGTAGTTCTCATTGCTTCTTTTTCTTTGTCCAGGTATTGTAAAACATAAAAATCTTTCTGCTTTTAGATATTTCGTCTCTAGTGGAAGAACACTAGTAGGCAAAATATCAGGCCAATCGAGTAAGCTTCGTAGTGCGTCACGAAAACAAAGCAAACTACAGATTAGGGAGTGAGTGCGGCGAAAATAGGTGAACTCTTTACACTAGCAGACGAAGGCCAGCACTATAACTGCACACTCCGCACAGTCAATTCATTATTGACGCCACCGGTCCACTTACGGCGTGGCAGGCAGATGCTTTACATGCAATCACACGACGCTCACCCACAAATACTAGTGTGGCAAGTAAGTCGCATTTATGAGAAATACCTGCGACACGCGCGCGCGCGCGCACACACACACACACACACACACACACACACACACACACACACACTATCTATCTATCTCGCTTAACGCAACAGGACAGGGAGTGTGGCTAATAAGAGTACACAATGTGGCTTGCAGGGTACAGCTGTAGACGCAGTGAACGAGGATCACGGAATGTGGAAGGACATACGGCCGAGTCGCGTCAGAAACAGCAGCCATCACCGAGCTAGCGGCGGCTCCGTGCCTGGCACGGAACGGAAAGGCGCTCGGACCTGTGTGACGTGGCCGGCCGCATCCCACTGCCCGAGAGAAACGTGGCCGGCCACGACTTGCACTGTTTCGAAAGCGGGTCGCTTACTGGGTAATTCCACGGTCTTCTCGTGAGCGCGCAGGTATCAGCCTGTCATAGAGGCGCTCCGGCGATACTCGCCTATCACGAGCTCCTCTTTACAACAGCACAGTCCGACCGTTCACAATTAAAGAGCATATAGTGAGCTGAAACCTCATGTTCGCGACGTCCATACACCACTTCGGCCACACAAGATATGTCGCAAACATTAAACGCAAGCGAACAAGGGTCCCACGCTTTACACTATTGTCGATGAGAACTAAGGAGAACTATGGAGTATCTTCGCAGGTATGCCACTAGCTCGATGGATATTTGACAGACAGAGCCCCCTGCTTTATATTGGACAGTTAACATCCCACACAAATTAACAAAGTCGGGTATACAAGATCATCAGCATTTCTAGATTGAAGCGGTATAAATGGGATGAACAGGTTGATGGAAGACAGATTAGTTGGAAGGGTTCTGGAAATCCAATTCATTATGTAAAGGACACAGCGTACAAGAGAGTCTAGTGCTAGCAGTTCTGCAATACTGATGCAGCGTTTGGTGTTTATCGAGTAGGACCGAGAGTAGATGTCGAATAAATTCAGACACGAGCTACTAGCACTCTACCGGGCAATCTTTCGAAGAATGGCGATATTGATGTTGTGAAACCTGGTTTGGTAGATTTTGCCCTTCTGAAGAGAATTTTTAATAGTACATACATCGAATTCCAATTCAAAGAAAGCAGCTGCTGTTAGGTGTGTATTTTACCGAACTATCAGTTTAATACGTGACGGTTGCAAAATACTGGCGCGAATTCTTCACAGAAGAATGGAAAAACTGGTAGAAGCCGATGTCGGGGAAGACCAATTTTGGATTCCGGAGACATGTAGGAACACGCTAACCAATATCGACCCTACGTCTTATCTTTGAAGATAGGTAAAGGAAAGGCAAACCTGCATTTATAGCATTTGTGGACTTCGAGAAAGCTTTTGACAATGTCGACTCTTTTTGAAATGCCGAAGGTAGCAGGGGTAAAATACAGAGAGCGAAAGGTTATTTACAATTTGTACAGAAACCAGATGACAGTTATAAGAGTCGAGGTGTATGAAAGGGAAGCACTGGTTGGGAAGGGAGTGAGACAGGGTTGTAGCCTATCCCCGATGTTATTCAATGTGTACACTGAACTGGCAGTAAAGCAAACCGAAGAAAAATTTGGTGTAGGAATTTAAGTTTAGGGAGACGAAATAAAATCTTTGAGGTTTTTCGATGAAACTGTAATTCTGCCACAGACAGAAAGACTTGGAAGAGCAGTTGAACAGGATGGACTTTGTCTCGAACGGAGGATTATATGATGAACAGCAACAAAAGCAAAACAAGGGTAATGGAATGTAGTCGATTTAAATCAAGTGATGCTAAGGAAATCAGATTAGGAAACAAGACATTTAAAGTAGTACACGAATTTTGCTATTTGGCCAGCAAACTAAGTTATGATGACCGAAAATAGGGAGGATATAAAACGTAGACTTGGCAATAGCAAGACAACCAATTCAAGAAGAGAAATTCGTTAACATCGAATATAGATTGTGGGGAAGTATTTTCTGAAAGTAGCCATGCATAGAAGTGAAAAATGGACGATAAACAGTTTGGATTAAAAGAGAATAGAAGCTTTCGAAATGTGATGCTACAAAATAATGTTGAAGATTAGATGGGTAGATCACGTAACTAATCAGGAATACTGAATAGAACTGGAGAGACAAGAAACTTGCAGCATAACTCGACCAAAAAGAGGTGTTGGTTGATGGGACATCAAGAAATCGCCGATTTAGTATTGGACGGAAGTGTGGGAGGTAAAAATGGTGGAGAGACCAAGAGATGACCACAGTAAGCAGATTTAGAAAGGTGTAGGTTGCAGTAGTTATTCAGAGATGAAGAGGATGGAGAGGTGCATTAAACCAGTCTTCGGACTGAAGGCCCCGACGACGATGACCGACACTCACTTTTTACAGTGTCTGATCATGTCAAAGGGTATGATACTGATACTATGTCACTCTGCAATGCCTATGATCATGTTATAGGGTGTGACCTTGATATTCTATCATTCTGCAGTACGTCTGAGCGAAATACCTTTCAAATAGTGATGCGTTGCCACATTTTAATATTTTTTTAAGGAGAACTGTCACTTGTCCATTACATGAATCTTTGGGATACGTATTATTCATAATGAGGCAGGTATTAGTGACAGTAATGAGTCATCTTGTCTTTTGATTACATATCTTATTTTCAATGTTAATTTGACCTTACCAATCAACACAAAACGGCCATACCCGACATCAACAGTGTTTAAAAATTCTATGCCTGGGGATAATCGTTTATGATCAAAGTGATAGCTAAATAGACGTTCACAGCTGACTATTTTCAACATGATACACTAACTAAGGGCCAGTATAATATTAATGGGTAACATCAAAAACCTCACGGTTAGAGTTATTCTGCTTACTACTGAATTCATTTTCACATCATCCCATGACAGAAATTTCTGTTTATGAAAACAAATCTCTTCAGCCAGCTTCTGAAGTATATTTGACAGCATAACAAGTGACGGCAACTCGAATTTGGCTCTGTGTAACATGGCGAGCAATTCAATCACATTAAGAGTGTACAGTACTGGACACAAAAGTAAAGGACGCTTTTGATTGTTAGTTTAACTGAGGCAGTTACCCCGCATTGAAACTCTGCACGAACCCTCTAAAAAAAATAAGAAAATCTACCCGGTGTCATTTCCAGGGTTCCTGACGCGGCAAAATTACTTGAACACTGACTGCCACGTGAGCCATCGGTGGTTCACAGTTACACGGGTTGTGACGCCGCGTGAGCCATATTTGGTTCACGTATACATTGTATTGTAGGCAGCGTGAGCCATAACTGGGTCACATGTAGAGCTGTGTTTAGAGGCCTCGTGAGCTTTATAGGGCTCACAGATAATGCGTTTCAACTATGGGTTTAAAAGCGGTGGCTTCACTGAACACTGTTATACGTAGTACAAAATATTTTTAAAATTGGTAGCCATGGGGATTCCTAACTTCGGCTTGCGGTTAAATGGCACAGAAAAATCGGTTTTTAAATCCTTTTTGGATCATGTTTGTAAATATTCAAGTGCTGTACAACTTGGCAAACAAAGGATCAAAGTCTCGCATACAAATAATTCCTTTCAAGTGGTGCTTGACTACTGCTATTGAATGTCAAAGATCCACAGCCACGAGCAACACTACAACCGTTCCACGAAGGTAACAGTAGACGGACCAAAGCAGAGCAGTCAAAGATGTTCGGGTTGTTATAAACACCTGTGAAGAACAGAAGAAAGAAAGGATGCTGCTAAGAAATGTGCACTAAATGTAATAAATGACAGTTTTATGTGCAGCGAGTGTTTTAGTGACATTGACAATGCTGAGCTGAAGAAGTAGAATATTCTAAAATCTTTATTCATGAACATTGTCAGACCAAGTAAAACAAATTGTAAATAATATTATATGTAGCCAATATAATCAAATAAACGAAGTGTTTGAATCACTACTTGAAAAAACATTTTTTTTATACCTATGTGGTTTTAAATCGAGTGAGCCAGATTGGACTCATATGGCCACATATTATAATTGTGTTAAAATGTTGTTGGGCTACGTGAGCCATATATGGTTCAAGCCTGTTATCAATCCACATCAGTCATAAATTGACATTTTATCAAGCAACTTAATTCTACATGTTCAAGAGAAGAAATCTGATGCAAAAAATCAATTTGGCTTCAGAAGTAATATTCGTGATTTCAGTGTGGCATAGCAACGCATGGTCCAAATTTCATCATAGCAGTCAATGTGTTAAGGTGAGTGGAGACAAGGGTGGAATAAAAGTAGGAAATACCTAAATATTGCAGCACTTGGAACAGTGACTTCGCAATTCGGTGGAGTAGTCGACAGTGCTAAACACGCACTACAAGGATTCGATTGGAAACCCATTTTTCCGAAATTTTCTTTTCTTGTTCTACGTCAACCAGTTTAATCTATGGAAAATACCAAGTTAACAGAGCGGACAGTTTACAGCTCGTAAGATTTTCTCTCCTTTCGAAAGGGCACAACAAGGGGTTTCTTTACCCCTTAATATCCAGTCCAGAAGGCCTTTCTCTTCAATGGTCATCTGCATCCTGTGAGGAAGGCAGTCTATGAGTGAGTAATACGCGTGACTTCCTCCCAGGGAGCTAGGGCCAGTTTTTTCGTATCGTCGGCTTCGTTTCGTGTCTGACCAAACGCTTTCAGTGGGACTAAGGTCTCGAGCAACAGGTCATTCGAGAACTCTCATTCTGTTCTGCAAACGACTGCTGCACCATAGCTGACATGTGTATTGAAGATTGATCCTTCTGGACACACACACACACACACACACACACACACACACACACACACACACACACACAGGCCAGGCACTACCAGACCTACAAACTCTTCCTACACCATTATTCGCTTTGTAAAGATCTGGTTCGTCGGAAAATATTGCATCCGCCAGAGACAATAGATACTTACATCATATAACATGACCTTAGGAACGATAAATAATAACGTGAACCTTTTTCTAACAAACATTCACAAAACGCTAAGAAGAATTGTGTGTTGGAAATTTAATACATATTTTATTTATGAACAATTATTATTTGTAATTAGCGTAATCATCAAATAATAACTATCTGTTAAAAATGATGTATCTGAGAGTTTATAACGATATGTTTACGTAATGTGTATACATAAACATACAGTTATAAATGTGCCCGTTCGTAATCGCTAATTATAACAATATGTTTACTTTTGTGCTGTAACATATAGCTATAATCAGTGATGGAAATATATTTGCGAACGCCGACCGTGTGCGGCTGTTTCTTGTTGGATCGTCTGATCAGTCTGAAGTTGCATTGCAGAGGAGAGTAAATGCCTATTCAAAATATAATTATTTTTGGATAGCTCAACATCAATTTCCTAAGGGACCGTAGTTTATCATGCATTTACTAGTAGAATATGGCGCGGAGAAAATATCTCGCCGCATGCAACTTCCGTCCGATTTCGACGAAAGAATTCGTGACTGTGACCACTCTATTTGGCAGAAACATAAAGAAAATTAAATAACTTCATGAAGGAGTGAGACATAGATTCTATACTAAATAAATAGTCCATACACCAGTTCCATTTGACTCTGAATTTATGGCAATTAATAGATAGACTTACACTGCAATGAAGGATTTAACATGGATGCCGTTTTGACTGGCATTTCTCTTCTCGTAATGAAAATAATTCCTTTGACTTTTTCACAAACACGTCGCACAATAAATCTACTGCTATGCAGTATTGCACTTTTACTTTACACTAAAATAATATTTTTAACAATAATAATACGGCGGCAAGACATGCGCGTCCGACACAAGTTACAAGAGACAAGAAAAAAAAAAAAAAAGAGTAACTGAGTAACCGTTAATCGAGAATATCTCATACATCAAAAGAATGTGTAAAAGTATTCTTCTTCTGTCCGTTTTTCGCGCCGCGGTCTTCAAAGTCAGTAACTCACTGCATCTCTGACGGCGCTTCGACAATAAACACGTTACGTCACATGTAGAGCACCTTTTACATTCTCGCAACATTATTTGCTAACTGTAGCTGTTGCCGAACGAATGCTCGATTAGTGAATGATTTAAAATGATAAGGCAACCTGTTAAAATGATGTATCTGAGAGTTACAGTTTAATAATATTTGAGGTCATGTTAATTTTTCGTTTTTAAAAGAGCGCCATTACAGATTTCCCTTTTTCTTCTGTTTGCTTTCGAAGTTAACGGTCAAACTGTATGTGTGTGTGTGTGTGTGTGTGTGTGTGTGTGTGTGTGTGTGTGTGTGTGTGTGTGTGTTTGTTAAATATTTTGGTATATGATTACAGAGCATTTGTTGGAACTATTTAGGTACTGTGAATACCCTTCCATGTCAAATTCATTCAGATTTTTCAGCATTTATCATTTTTAGGTGTTCGAGCATCATCGCTGACGAGCTGCAGACGCTGCCATGAGGAGGTAAATATGAATTTAAACTAACCGTGCAAAAGGCGCACGACCTGCAACGATTTCAATTGTTTCATTTTCAGAACAGCAGAGATGAGTAGTATATAACATTTTCTTACTGGATTTCGTCTTAAAGCACAACTTGAGACTTGACCTGGAAACGCGGGCACTTATAACATTTTTGTGAACAGTGAAGAGTTTTGCTATATAAACTCAATGAAAGCATTAACTAATATAACAGTAACTTATTTCATTCTGAGTCAATATTACTACAGAAGCTAAACTAAGTTCTACGCAGGCCAATGCGAATCTTTATGTCTCTCTCCACCTTACGTAAAAATTGTAATACGTAATATTCAAAATGCAATATAACTTAGCTTAGCCAGCAAATTATAATATTCATTATGAACTGCATTACTGTGGCCAAACAAAATTAGACAGAACTTGTTTCGTCACGATTTTTAAAGACAATTTGCAACAACAATTAAACAGTTTTCATATCTCACTTTATAGAAAAATAATATTTAAACGGACAGACGGCGCACTCAGCAAACGGTAATCGGTGGAGTCGATGACGAACATGGAGGCTCTCCTGGATGGCGACACGTTTCAAATGGTTCAAATGGCTCTGAGCACTATGGGACTTAACATCTATGGTCATCAGTCCCCTAGAACTTAGAACTACTTAAACCTAACTAACCTAAGGACAGCACACAACACCCAGCCATCACGAGGCAGAGAAAATCCCTGACCCCGCCGGGAATCGAACCCGGGAACCCGGGCGTGCGACACGTTTGCTCTGTAGTCTATCGAACTGTGTCCGACTAACAGAGGAAAAGCAGTAATATGTTTCAGCTACACTACTCTCGAAGAAGGAGTTTGCCGTGATGTGTTTACAAGCTCATTGTCCTGGACTAGTTTTCTTACACGCTAACGTCCAGATCAAACACGCCTACTGGACTCTCAAAAATCACGATATCGTTTAGTTCATCGTTGCGCAGTAGGCCGTACAGAGCCTCAACCTTCGACGCCATCCAATTCCTTGTCCCTACAAGACTTATTTGTCGTGGAATCGCGTAGTGTCATTGGCTATTATAAGACTGCTTGTGAGACGGTTGGTTGGTTGGCTGGCTGGTTTGGTGGAGTGGACGAAACAGCGAGGTCATCAGTCCGATCGGATTACGGAAAGATGAGGAAGAAAGTCGACGGTGCACTTTCAAAAGAACCATCTCGGCATTTATTTACCTGAAGCGATTTAGGGAAATCACGCAAAATCTAAATCCGGATGACGGGCGACGGCTTGAACCGGAGTCCAGAGTGCTAACTACTGCGCCACCTAGCTCGCTTGTGCGACGACGGACAAAGCTCGCTTGCGTCTGTGCTGAGATAACGTCCAACGCGATAAATTACAGCTGTGTGTCGTCCCTCTGCACATAAGGTGATCCTACAAGGAAGTTAAGCAGTTTACTCTCCCTGAATGTGTCAAATACGAGATTTAGGTCGTTAGGCCTTAGTGTCAGAAAATATCCGAGATCAATCAATATTCATAACGTTTGCGTGCTTTACCGTTCCGAACAGCGATTAGAGCACTTATAGACCAGTACGTCGTGTGTTCAAATCCCAGCGCTCACTTAAAAATGTTTCACGTCTATAATTAATAGTACTTAAGCCCATATAGATGTGTTCTCACGTGTATTATCTAAGCCTCTTTTCTGTTGTCTATTACGCAAAAGAAATGAACACGCCTCAATGTGTATTTTATTCAACAAGCATGTTGCAGAAGATGTGTGTGTTCAGAATGCGTTTCTGACATTTATCCACCGACGCAATGTCAGGTCGATGTTCAGGAAGAGACTGCCTGCATAGTAATAAAAACTTAATTGTTTCACAGATATCTATTGGCCCTAGTGATATAAACCCTTTACAAGAGCTACTTTTATTTTAAGGCGCATTGAAATTTGTGAGCTGTGTATCCTCCATTTAATAGCATTCAGTAAATACAATAATAATAATAAATAATAATAATATCACCATCGATTGTGCCGCTGCCGTTGTATAGACTGAATGTTCCGCTTTTCATGATGTCCACCTTAGTTTCACTTGACAGAATTTCTTCTTTTATTATTACTATTATTATTTCTTTTCTTTCTCAGACGTTATGTCTGGTTATTATTATTATTATCATTTCCATTTTTCTCAGACCTTAGGTCTGGTTTAAAATTGAAAGTGACGCGGACCTTCATCAAGCGTGACTTCCTTTAAACTGTATGGTATATGTTACATTGTATTTAGGAACTTTCGGGTTATTGAACACGTATCAATAATTACGAATTTCTGTAGTTGTATATATACGTTTGGATGTAGCTGTATTGCATTGATGTACTGGTGGATATTGTATGGTATGACTCCTGTAGTTGATAGTATAATAGGTGTAATGTCAACTTTATCCTGATGCCACATGTCCTTGACTTGTGGATGTATTTTTCAATTTTTTCTCCCGTTTTCTTCTGTATATTTGTTGTATTGGGTATGGATATTTCGATTAGTTGTGTTAATTTCTTCTTTTTATTGGTGAGTATGATGTCAGGTTTGTTATGTGGTGGTGTTTTATCTGTTATAATGGTTCTGTTCCAGTATAATTTGAATTCATCATTCTCCAGTACATTTTGTGGTGCATACTTGTATGTGGGAACGTGTTGTTTTATTAGTTTATGTTGTATGGCAAGTTGTTGATGTATTATTTTTGCTACATTGTCATGTCTTCTGGGGTATTCTGTATTTGCTAGTATTGTACATCCACTTGTGATGTGATCTACTGTTTCTATTTGTTGTTTACAAACTCTGCATTTATCTGTTGTGGTGTTGGGATCTTTAATAATATGCTTGCTGTAATATCTGGTGTTTATGGTGTTTATTGTTTGATCCTGTATTGTAATCATGAATCCTTCCGTCTCACTGTATATATTGCCTTTTCTTAGCCATGTGCTGGATGCGTCTTGATTGATGTGTGGCTGTGTTAGATGATCTGGGTGCTTGCCATGTAGTGTTTTCTTTTTCCAATTTACTTTCTTCATATCTGTTGATGTTATGTGATCTAAAGGGTTGTAGGAGTGGTTATGAAATTGCAGTGGTGTAGCCGATGTATTTATACGAGTGACTGCTTTCTGTATCGTATTGAGTGCTTCTAGGTCTGTGTTACTTCATTTCACTACTCCAAATGAGTAGCTCAATATTGGTATAGCATAAGTATTTATAGCTTTTGTCTTGTTTCTTGCTGTCAATTCTGTTCTCAGTATTTTGTTAGTCGTTGTCTATATTTTTATTTTAGTTCTTCTTTAATATTTGTATTATCTATTCCTATTTTTTGTCTGTATCCTAGATATTTATAGCATCTGTTTTTTCCGTCGCTTCTATGCAGTCGCTGTGGTTATCCAATATGTAATCTTCTTGTTTAGTGTGTTTTCCCTTGACTGTGCTATTTTTCTTACATTTGTCTGTTCCGAAAGACATATTTATATCATTGCTGAATACTTCTGTTGTCTTTAGTAATTGGTTGAGTTGTTGATTGGTTGCTGCCAGTAGTTTTAGATCATCCATGTATAGCAAATGTATGATTTTGTGTGGGTATGTTCCAATAGTATTGTATCCATAATTTGTATTATTTAGCATGTTGGATAGTGGGTTCAGAGCAAGGCAGAACCAGAAAGGACTTAATGGGTCTCCTTGGTATATTCCACGCTTAATCTGTATTGGCTGTGATGTGATATTATTTGAATTTGTTTGGATATTAAGTGTGGTTTTCCAATGTTTCATTACTATGTTTAGGAACTGTATCAGTTTAGGATTTACTTTGTATATTTCCAATATTTGTAGTACCCATGAGTGGGGTACACTATCAAAACCATTTTGGTAATCTATGTATGTGTAGTGTAGCGACCTTTGTTAAGTTTTAGCTTGAAATGTCACCTCTGCATCTATTATCAGTTGCTCTCTACATGCTTATGCTCCTTTGCAACAGCCTTTTTGTTCTTCATTTATAATTTTGTTCTGTGTTGTGTCATTAATTTCTGTGTAATGACTGAAGTTTATATTTTGTAGATTGTTGGTCGGCATGTTATGGGGCGATATTTAGCTGGGTTTGCTGTGTCTGATTGATCTTTAGGTTTCAGATAGGTTATTCCACGTGTAAGTGTATCAGGGAATGTGTATGGGTCTGCAATGTGACTATTAAATAATTTAGTTAGATGTGAATGTGTTGAGGTGAACTTCTTTAGGCAGAAATTTGCTATTTTATCATTTCCAGGGACTTTCCAATTGTGCGTAGAATTAATTGCTCGGGTGACTTCATGTTGCAAAATTATCACTTCAGGCATTTGTGATATCTTCTTGCACGAGTCTGTTTTTGCTTGTATCCACCGAGCATGCCTGTTATGTTGTACCGGGTTTGACAATATGTTGCTCCAGAAATGTTCCATTTCTTATGTTTGGTGGATTGTCTATTTTACTGTGTGTGTTATCTATTGTTTGGTAAAATCTCTTTTGGTTTGTGTTGAATGTTTGGTTTTGTTTCCTTCTATTTTCACTTTTTTTGTATCTTCTAAGTCGTTTGGCCAATGCTTGTAATTTCTGCTTCTTTTCATCTAATTGCTCTATTGCTTCTTGTTATGAGATTTTACCTAACCTTTTCGTTTTTGTCTGATATTTCATTTCTTATAAATTGTGTTAGCTGTCCGATGTCTTTCTCAGTTTTTCTATTCTGATCTGTAGCCTGTGTTGCCATGCTGGTTTTGTGGGTTTCTTCTGTGTGTTGGTTGGTTCTGATCTCTGCCTAGTGTGTATATTTAGTGTAGTGAGTGCTCCTATATAAATCAGTAGTTGTAACTCTTCCATAGTTGTATTTTCATTTATTTTGTTGTGTATGATTGTGTTGATAGTTGTTATTGTTGTTTCGAGTTGTGGGTTATTTGGTGGTCTATGCAAGAATGGTCTAATGTCTGTATTTGTGTCTGTATTCTATATATGTCAACTGAAATTTTTCTTCTATATCTAACATGTGTCACTTCGTGTTCTATTTGTGCTTGTTCTGGTGGCTGTCTTAAGATTTCGTTTTCCTCTGATTGTTTAATTGACGCGTTTTGTTCTTTGTTTTCTCTGGGATGTTTGAGTCCATTACTGTATTTTCTTCTTCTTCCTCTCCTTCTTCTTCTTCTTCTAATTGCACATTATTTTGTTCCAGTATTTGTTGTACTTGTTGTTTTCTAATTCTGACTGGTGTATTCTGTTATTTCTGATTATTACTCGGATCTGATCAGCTAGTCGTTGTTCTGTTAAAAATTTTAATTCTGGGTATCTGGTAATAAATGTTGTGTATACTTGTGATCTGTATCCAGTTGTGTTGGTTCCTAGGTTTGTTGCTTGGTAATAACAGAACATGAGGTGTCGGTTAACTTCTTCTGACCATCTCGTCCTCTGTCTTTGTTTTCCTTCTAGGGTGGTTGCAGGAAGCATATCCTGCAAAACATCTCTATTTGGATTTAAATCATCTTCCAGTTGGCTAGCAGTGTCGTTACCATTGTGGGCGGGCATAGGGTTCAAGCGTCGTCACCCACCATGACGGCGCTTGTCCGAGGCTTCTTTAGTTCTGTCCTGAACCAAGTAATCACACTAAAAGGGGGGTTAGCCCTATTAGTGGTTTGTTCTTTTCGTCGCCTTTTACGACTGGCAGAACATACCGGAGGCCTATTCTTTTCCCGGGCCTCCACAGGGTATATTATTATTACTTGCAGAAGCCAGAGCTAGTCCATGATGTGGGTACCTAACAGCAGATGATGCTGATTTACAGCCTAAAAATAGTCACATATACTGTGGGAATCGAAGTGCATATTGTCGGTATATGTGGATGCTTACCGTATACTAAGAGACTCTTCTAGGAATGGAAAAAAATGAAAAAAGATAGAGCTGCAGTTTGTTACGGAATAGAACCTCTGGCCCTTTACATAGAAAGCGTACAGACTACTCAGTGTATTGTGGCTCGTAGAAGCCTGTTATTTGCAGAAAAGTTTGTGTGTCTTATTGGAATATTTCTAGAACACAAAACAAGGCCATTTTGGCGTAATATTTCTAATAATAATTTCTCTTCGGCATGTTTTAAACGTAATCCGGCAAAATGATATGCTGCATTTAATTCGGGTCAGTGCTGCACAGGACTTCGACTCCCGCTTCGATTTTCTGCCGTTAGATGTACATTGTCGAGCTGAGGCAACGTCAGCGACACTGTAGGTAACTGAACAGTTACGTAGCTTGTAATTATCAAATTGAAAGGATAGAGGAGAGGCCACCTTTTTATTTTAGCAGCTGGTGTCTAATACAAACACAGTATGAATCCAGGCAGAACGTAACCTCTTAATAGGATTACTCCGTATCATTTTGATTTCCACTTCTTACCACACTTGCCCGCTGTACACTTAACAAAATCTTATTATGATACCTGTGTGTCCTTTAGACCAATCTTTTAACTCCCTCGATTTGTTTTTTTCACACACAAAATGGTTTTATTTACGAACAGTGTGATGCTGGATGAACGACGGAAGGCACGATTAGATATTTATAGTCAGTTCAAAACGAAATCATTCGACTGATGCGAACTCGCGCATAAACTTGCACCTGGATGGTCTGACGGGAATTCATGAAAATTTATGCACCGACTCGATCGGTTTTAACCTTATCTGTTACTTCAATTGTTTTGTGGCGATTCCTTAAAGGTGGCAGTACTGAAACATTCCGCCGAAAAGTCTGATACCGCGACTTCATAGTAGATTTTCTACTAACGTTCCTTGCGACTTCCGAATAATGCGTCTAGTTTTGGTAATTTTGGCAGTGTTGTCAATGAAAGAGCACTGCTCCGCTTTGCTCGTAGCATTTACGAATATGATTTTAGTATTCACTGAGTATCAATTGCACTGCTGTCAATTTCGGGTGGGTAATGCACCTCTGGTCCATTTAGGGGGACCCTGCAGTTCTCAAACCTACGGCGGAAGTCTAGGAAGTCACAACCTAGCCTATAATATAACTTCCGAAGCCGCTGGTTCAAGCCGTCTATTTGGCTGAGAAGCGGAGTCCCGATCAGTTCCGACGAGAATGCTGAAGCTCTTGTTGAAACTCTTCGGACCTCAGTTGGTTGCACCTTAGTCCCGCAACTGCTGCCAGACATACTGAACGAGCTCTCCCATGCTTTCCTGCCGTTTCCCTAAAGCCGAGGCACAGGGACCGTGTTACTGAACGTCCACGCTGAAAGTGACGAGTCGAGCGCGCTGCGACCTGTGCATACGGTCCGCGTCTTCACGCGGTATACGCGATCGCAGAGCGCTACAGCAAATCTCACTATTTACGTAATTGACGGACGCTACTGTACTCGCACATTTCCTCCGCTGTCCATATGGTAGTCATGTCGTCCTGTCTGCAGTATATGCAAATAAAAACTTCGACAACTCTGAATATGCTATAAGGCAGAAAAGAAAGTACCATGTCCAGTCAATAAAGACATCGGCTTAAAGAGATCCGTTAGACATAGTGCGATACAAATTTACAATAGTTCTCCACATGAGGTAAAAATTATTTCATCATTCTCACTTTAATAAAATCAGAAGGTCATTCTTACTTTATTACCGTTCCTATTCAGCACCAAAATCTTTACAATACGTGAAATACAAAACTTAAAACAAGAAAGTTGAAAATACCTTTCTAGAAGTAGCATAAGCTGTCTTGTAGATCAAGCCAATCTAAGAAACTCATTCCTCAACAAGAGCGCACTTATATTTACATAACCTCAAATATTATAGAATAAACTTTTCTTTAACTACTAAAGTATCAGAACCTATTAGAAAACGCAAAGGCTAATAAAAAAACAAAAATGTATGCAGTGACATGCGAACCAGCAACATATCAGGCGATACCTTCTAATTTACAACTCTACACATAGCGCTATACGCACCATAACTGTTACATGACCATACTTTGCATCTTCGCTGAAAGCTTTTAACGATAACTATGTTATTAACTGACATTTAATTGTAACAAAGTTTAACAAAAACATTGCATTTCTTACGGATCATCGGTGCACTACTAACATGAAACGGCGTACTTTCACAATATGCATATTACAATAATTCTTTAACCACTAATACGACGTTTCTCCTCATTTTATTGTAACAAATCATACAATTAACGACGGGTTTTCGAGAGATTCTCAATTTGCTGATGCTTGGAAACAGCATATATACGTATGGGCTTCAACTTAAAGGCAATATGGCATCCCACGACTCTACTGGAGAGGGGGGGCGGGGGGGGGGGGGAGAGAGAGAGAGAGAGAGAGAGAGAGAGAGAGAGAGAGAGAGAGAGAGAATGGCATTCTTTCATCTCTTTGGTCAACGGTCAAACGCACGTTCATACTATCTGACATGCTACATACTGCTCTGTACGTTCAGAAAGACTATCCAACGTGCTTTTTCTACAGAGGCCCACGAGAAAGACAGGCAGCGGCGCGTATGCCATGTTCGTAGGCCTAGCTCGCTCGCTCAGTTCAACAGACAAACTGCGCTTCTAGGCTTCTTAAATCGAACTTGGGTACTTACGTAAAACCAGAATTGCATCTTCTACTGGAATTCGCTACTATGGTGTCCTGTTGTTTATCAGTCTTACAAGGATCGGAAATCCAATAGGTCTATTAATAATTTGTTAAGACTGTACTGGGTACATTAAAATAAAAATCGTGCCAAAATGATTATCGGTTGCATGAGGCACTAGCGGTCTGCCTTTCTCATGGGCCTAGTTTTTTCACGCTGTGATGTCGAACTCGCCACGCTCAGCCTCCACGCTAGAGTGCAAGGTCCGTGTGCAGACGGCATAAGGGGTTTCCCTTAGCTCTTGCCTCACCTGTCTAGGGCCCTAGACGTACGACTGGCAAGCTACTCTGTCAAGTGGAAGAGCAGTGACAGGTCCCGTACTTCCAGCAGAGAAGGGATCCTAAGGCATCTTTTGTATCTGGTGCTGGTAGACTGGAGGTCTGGGCATACGTACTGGTCCAGCACCACAGCCTACAAGAAGGCTCCAGGCTAGGAGTAGCGATCCAACACATATCATGTATATCACACCAAGTTACACTCGTCATTTTGTTACCTATTACTCCTAGAGGAAGGAAGGTAAGGGCTTAAAATCCGGTCGACGGCAAGACTATCAGACGGAGCGGCAGCTCGGAGTGGGGAAGAAAGGAGAAGGAAATCGACCGTGCCATTTTCAAGCTATTTCCTTACGTGATGTACCGAAACCACCTTAGTCTGGGTGGCCGGATGAGGCCCTCCCAAATACGTGCTTGTAGGAATACTATGACGAAAAGCTTCTCCCTCGCAAAACTCAAGTTTGTGCAGTCTCTGTTTTCTTCTTTTATGAGCCTTATTTGACGGTATTTGATGTGTGTGTAGGCGAGAAGTCAAAATGGGGATAGGAGTAGACAGAGTGTTACATTTTTACAGAAGCTTCACCACCATAGCTGCAACAGGGCAATGCACTGACAGTCTTTTAAAGCATGTTCTTATATATTCCGGCCTCAGATCACACAAACAGTATTACTGCTAGTTTCAACTAATTAGTGTGTCATCAGATGATACGAACAACAGGACAGGCCTGCACTGAAAATACTGTCTTAGCTGTAAGAGATTTGGGTAAGATCAAGCGATAAGACAGCTGCAACGTAATGAGAACAGGGAAGTAGACGCTAGCGACAGTAACTGACAAACTTTGCTACATATAATGCAAAATCAGTTGCAAAATTTTGGAACCAGCCACCTCGATACGGGCGGAGAGGAGTCAAAAGACCGTAACAGTAACGGGAAAACAAAATGCTTAAATGCAACTGCTGCTGCCTAATATTTATACAAGTACTATGCACATAATGCCAATTTCCTCACACTGAAGTCAAGCAGGTGAGCAGCCTGCAGATACTATTTAACTTATTATCCATTTAGATGCTGCTCAATACCAAAAGTACTGGAGAGTCTAGGAAACGTCGAACCAGAATGGTCAACGGCATAGGATGGAGAAGGCCAAACGGAAACCACTCAATATCTCTCCCCTCGCAGCAATGATGGCGGGCACTGCACAATGCGGAGGTAAACTAGGCTCCAGTTCAGATCTCTAGCTGGCGACAGGGATACAGCGTGAAAGAAGTAAAAGAACTTGAAATGTAACATCTCTCAATACTGGTGGAAAGCTTAAGAACGAAAGAAGCGTGTAAAAACGGCGGACATACTACGCGTGGGCGAAATTAAATGGCCTGAGAAATGCGACTTAGAGCGCTAACTTCAAAATTACAGACTGTGTAGAAAATGCAAGTGTAGCATTAGAGCTATGTGCAATACAGTGGTGCAACATTTATGGTGAGAACAGAGAATGGAACACTTGACACAGTAATACTAAGGACGACGAGTACTTTATTATTCCATAAAACAAATGCTTGTTTACGTGGAGGGGAAAGAAAAAAATGGTTCAAATGGCTCTAAGCACTATGGGACTTAACTACTTAAACTTAACTAACCCAAGGACATCACACACATCCATGACCGAGTCAGGATTTGAACCTGCGGCCGTTGCAGCAGCGCGGTTCCGGACTGAAGCGCCTAGAACCGCTCGGCCACACGACCGGCTGGAGGGAAACACGCTAATGCAGTGGGCCGGTATGATATTCGTGTAAGAAATTTTAGAGAAGTGCGTCAAATAAACTTTCGCAAATTTAAAGGTCTAGTAAGTTCATACACTTTGCTCCAACAGCCCAAAAG
Source organism: Schistocerca cancellata (assembly GCF_023864275.1). Taxonomy (NCBI): domain Eukaryota; kingdom Metazoa; phylum Arthropoda; class Insecta; order Orthoptera; family Acrididae; genus Schistocerca; species Schistocerca cancellata. The sequence goes on from NC_064630.1 coordinate 839,018,800, forward strand.
AAGAGGTTACTCCAGGACTGCAACAAAGTACGATACCAAAGTCGCGGAAACCAAGTCTCCAACGTGAAAGTTACTGAATTGAAATTTGTGTGTCATGATGTAACGTCCGCTTGTAACAGCGAGGGGCCTATAATGACAGTTGATACTGCACTACTACTCTGTTAGCAGCGGAAAGGAAGTGGTTTTTGAATGGGAACCGCAAACGTTTGATGACAAGGCGACAAGTCAACCGAACCCTCCGCCGGAAAACACGTCTGATATGTATTACCCAGCATTACTGACAGTACGTGTCGTCTGATGGGAATCTCTTCACGAGGAGTGAGATATGCCTCTTTGTCTGATATAAGTCTTCGTATGAATGTGATCACTCCCAAGGAAATGATTAAAACATAATAGTATGCCACATAAGCAGCAACGAATGAACGCAGCAGTTTCACAATCACACAGTTTCTCTGTGCTCTGTCAAAACATATGGTTTAACTTTTTTGAAATTGCGTTTCGTTTTGGAAGTCTTGACTCTTGAATTCCTTTGTTGTAACTTAGTACAAACCCGTTTATTGGCTGTTTTCATTTTATTTATTTTATTTAAATGTCAAGTTAAGTAGGACCAAATACAAGAGCAAATCTCCAAGGTCATGGAACGTGTCAGTACATGAACTTACAACATAAAAAGCAATAACAGATAAAAATAAATGTTCATGAACCTGAAAGAAAATCAGTCCATAAGTTTAAGCAAACGCTATCAGCAGTACAATGAGAATCATCTTAATTTTTCAAGGAACTCCTCGACAGAATAGAAGGAGTGATCCATGAGGAAACTCTTCAGTTTCGATTTGAAAGCGCGTGGATTACTGCTAAGATTTTTGAATTCGAGTGGCAGCTCATTGAAAATGGATGCAGCAGTATACTGCACACCTTTCTGCACAAGAGTTAAGGAAGTCCGATCCAAATGGAGGTTTGATTTCTGCCGAGTATTAACCGAGTGAAAGCTGCTTATTCTCGGAAATAAACTAATATTGGTAACAAGAAACGACAATAAGGAATATACATATTGAGAGGCCAATGTCAAAATACCCAGACTCGTGAAAAAGAGGTCGACAAGAGGTTCGTGAACTCACACCACTTATTGCCCGAACCGCCCGTTTCTGAGCCAAAAATATCCTTCTAGAATGGGAAGAGTTACCCCAAAACATAATACCATACGACATAAGTGAATGAAAATAAGCAAAGTACACTAATTTACATGTCGAAATATCACTACTTTCGATACCGTTCGAATAGTGAAAATGGCAGTATTAAGTCTTTGAACAAGATCCTGAACGTGGGCTTTCCACGACAGCTTACTATCTATCTGAACACCTAGGAATTTGAACTGTTCAGTTACACTAATCATATGCCAGTTCTGTGAGATTAAAACGTCACGTTTTGATGAATTGTGTGTTAGGAACTGTAAAAACTGAGTCTTACTGTGATTTAACGTTTGTTTATTTTCTACAAGCCATGAACGGAGGTCATGTACTGCTCTACTTGAAACCGAGTCAATGTTGCACACAACATCCTTTACTACCAAGCTAGTGTCATCAGCAAACAGAAATATTTTAGAGTTACCCATAATACTAGAGGGCATATCATTTATATAAATAAGGAACAGGAGCGGTTCCAACACTGATCCCTGTCCCCCCCCCCCCCCCAACACCACTTGACAGTACCCCACTCAGATCCCACATCACAGCCGTTATCAGCATTGTGAATAATGACCTTTTGCTGCCTGTTGCTAAAGTAAGAGGTGAACCAATTGTGAGCTACTCCCCTTATTCCGTAATGGTCCAACTTCTGGAGCAATATTGTGTGATTAACACAGTCAAATGCCTTTGTTAAATCAAAAAATACGCCAAGCGTTCGAAACTTTTTGTTTAGTCCATCCAGTACGTCACAGAAAAAAGAGAATATAGCATTTTCAGTTGTCAAACGACTTCTAAAGCCGAATTGTACATTTGATAGCAAATCGTGTGATATAAAATGATCAATTAACCTTACATACACAGCCTTTTCGATAACTTTTGCAAACACTGATGGCATAGAAATAGGTCTAAAATTATCTACATTATCCCTTTCTCCCTTTTTATAGAGCGGTTTACTACTGAGTACTTTAATCGCTCAGGAAACTGACCATTCCTAAAGGAAAAATTACAACTATGGTTAAATACAGGGCTAACATGTGCAGCACAGTACTTTAATATTCTACTAGACACTCCATCATAACCATGAGAGTCCATAGTCTTCAGTGATTTGATTATTGTCTCAGTCTCCTTCTTGTCTGTATCACAGAGGAGTATTTCAGACATCAATCTCGGAAAGGCATTTGCTAAGAAATTTGTATGATTTCCTGTAGATACTAAATTTTTATTTAATTCACCAGCAATGCTCAGAAAATGGTTGTTAAATACTGTACATATATCTGATTTATCAGTAACAGAAATATTATTACTGCAAACTGGCTTTATATCGTCAACCTTGTGCTGCTGACCAGACACGTCCTTCACAACTGACCGTATGGTTTTAATTTTATCCTGTGAATTAACTATTCTATTTGCATACCACATACTTTTTGCCTTGCTAATAACATTTTTAAGCAGCTTACAATACTGTTTGTAATGGGCTACTGTAGCTTGATTGTGACTACTTCTAACATTTTGATATAATTCCCACTTTGTTCCACATGATATCCTTATCCCACTAGTCAGCCAACCGGGCTGTCCATTACTGCTAGTACCCCATTTAGGATGTTCTAATGGAAAGCAACTCTCAAAGAGCATGAGAAATGTGTTGTGGAAAGCATTGTATTTATCATCTATATTATCGGCACTATAAACATCTTGCCACTCCTGTTCTTTGACAAGTTTTGAAAAACTCTATTGCTGTTGGATTAACTTTCCTACGTAGTTTGTAATTAAATACGATATTGGTTAGAGTACAAAAACCTTTTAGTGTTAAAAATTGTGCATCATGGTCTGAAAGGCCATTCACCCTTTTACTAACAGAATGCCCATCTAGTAATGAAGAATGAATAAATATATTGTCTATGACTGTGCTACTGTTCCCCTGCACCCTAGTTGGAAAAAACACAGTTTGCATCAAATCATATGAATTTAGGAGATCTACCAACATCCCTTCTCTTGCACAATCATGTACAAAATTAATATTGAAGTCACCAAATAGAACTACTTTCTGGTACTTCCGACAAAGTGAATCAAGAACCCTCTCTAGCTTAAGCAAAAATGCTCTGAAGTCGGAGTTAGAGGACCTATAAACAACAGCAATTAGAAGTTTAGTTTCACTAAATTCAACTAATGCTGCACACAACTTTCAAATATCTGTTCAGTGCAGTGTCGTGATACGTCTACGGTCTCAAATGAAATACTGTTTTTTTACGTACAGAACCACTCCCCCACGCCGCAAGGAACTCCTTGAGAAACAGCCAGCTAATCTGTAGCCTGGTATAGGAGGCCTCGGAATTTCAAATTATTTAAGTGGTGCTCAGATATACCAATAATTTCAGAGTTAGCACAGTTCACTAACTTTATCTCTAATACCTCTTATATTTTGATGAAATATGCTAATTCCTTCTCTACTTGGGAACATTACATCCTCTGGAGGTGAGCCCTTACTTAGAGGCACTTCCTTTAAGCAGGTACACCTATCAGCTGACTTCAGACTAAAAAGGGTGCAGCTCTTACACCAACTACTATAGGAATTTTTCCATGAGTGATACCACCACCACCACCACCACCACCGACTACACTGTCACCTATAAGCTTAGCCAGCCTCCCCTTCCCATACCTATTGAGGTGCAGGCCATGACTAGTGAAACCCCATCTACTGATAGACCCAACTGGCACCACTGAGATGTGATCCATGCGTTCCGCCATCAGTGCCCTCCCCAGCCCCACATTAACGCGCCTAACAGCCGCATTAAGGTGAGGCCGATCATGACGCTGAGACCTCTACGTGGTATCTCGCCTGCTCGCACTATTCATTACATTTACTTGCGACGATAACGTATTCTACCACATGATCCATATTCTATAACCAATATATACTATGATAACTGCCATGACTACAGAAAGATGACAAACATTTTAATGACCGGATGAACAGCTCATAAAGTTATGAAAAAAAAGTGGCACGAGGGTGTTTTGAACACGGCTCACCCGTTTGGCAGTCCAACATCATGACCACTTGGTTGGTTGGTTGTTTTAAAGGCGGTAGAAGGGACCAAAATATGAGGTCATCGATCCCTTGTTCCTAATAAAACAATGCCACAAGTGTGAGAAGAACACGGACGAAACGTATACCACACAAAAGGGAAAGAAAGGAAAAGCCACAAGAAAGAAGGGAAGGCAACAAACACTAAAAGGAACAAAAGAGAATAAGAAAACAGAGACACTCTAGAAACAGAAGAGAGTAAAACATGAAAGCAGATTACAGTGGCTGGCCAACCACGACAATAAAAAGGGAAAGCCAGCCACTCTGCAACACATTAAAACCTCCGGAGGGACACAGGACGACAAAGGACGTGCGCTAAAACCTACATAGAAGTATAAAACCCACTCTCACTAAAGCTACTGTGGAGGCATTGTCGGCCAACACCGAAGTCAGAGTGCTGGGAATATTAAACGTCTGCCGCAGAGCGGCTAAAAGTGGTCAGTCCAGCAAGAGGTGGACGACAGTCAATTGGAAGTCACAGCGACACTGAGGTGAGTCCTCGCGACGGAGTAAGTAACCATGAGTTAGCCACGTATGGCCAATGAAAAGCCGGTAGAGGACAACTGATTCCCTGCAAGAGGTCTGCATGGAAGACTTCCACACATTCATAGTCTCCTTAATGACACGCAGTTTGTTGTGCGTACTGTTATACTATTCAGTCTCCCAAAGCCGGAACACCCTGAGGTGTAAGACAGAACGCAGGTCAGTTTCGGAGACGCCTATTTCCAGAAGCGGTTTCCGCATCACCTGTTTGGCCAGTCAGTCGGCAAGGTCGTTGCCGGGGATTCCAACATGTCCTGGGGTCCACACCAATACCACGGAACGGCAGGACTGTTCTAGGGCATAGATGGACTCCTGAATGGACACTACCAGACGGTGGCGACGGCAGCGCTTGTAGGCTGCTCAATGAGTCAATACACAGGAGAAATGCCTCGCCAGCACATGAGCCAACTGGCAAGCAGTGCTGCTCAAGATGTCCTCTATGAACATAATATGCGAAGCCTACGTGACCATCAGAGATTGAGCCGTCGGTGTAAACCGCTTCAGAGCCACGGAACACGTCAAGAATCGAGAGTAAGTGACACTGGAGAGTGGCGGGGTTAACGGAGTCCTTAGGGCCATGCAAAAGGTCCAGACGAAGGTGCGGCCGAGGCGTACACCATGGAGGCGTACGTGAACGGACCGCAAGTAGAGGCGGTAGAGGGATAGACTCCGGTTCGGAGAGAAGGGACCGCACGCGAACCGCAGTCGTTAGCCACGATCTGGGCCGCCGATGCGGGAGGTGGACTGCCGCGGGCGGGAGAAGGAGACGGTAATTCGGATGCTCAGGGGAACTACGAATGAATGTGTGCTGCGTAACTAGCGAGCAGTTGCGCACATCTGGTCTGCACTGGAAGGACACCAGCCTAGTCCTAAAAGCTCCTATCGCTAATCTTACCCCACAGTGGTGCACAGGGTCGAGTAAATGCAATGCTGAAGGCGCTGCCGAACCATAAACCACACTCCCATACTCAATTCTGGATTGGACAAGAGCTCTGTAGAGCTGCAGCAGTGTACAGCGATAAGCACCCACATTGGTGTTGCTCAGGAAACGGAGGGCATTGAGGTGCTGCCAGCACTTGTGCTTAAGCTGACGAAGATGAGGGAGCCAAGTCAATCGAGCGTCGAAAACCAGACCTAGAAATTGATGTCTCCGCTACAGTGAGTGGATCGTCATTAAGGTAAAGTGTGGGTTCCGGATGAACGATGCGACGCAGACAAGTGGAGGACACACGACTTTGCGGCTGAGAACTGGAAGCCGTGGGCTACGGCCCATGACTGCGCCTTGTGGATGGCTCCCTGGAGGCGCCACTCAGCAACAACAGTACTGGAGCAGCAATACGAAACGCAGAAGTCGTCTGAATACAGAGAAGGTGAGACCGAGGGCCCGACAGCTGCTGCTGCTAGACCGTTAATGGCCAATAAAAATGGAGAGACACTGAATACAGAGCTCTGCTGGACTCCATTCTCCTGGATGTGTATGGAACTATGGGAGTTGCTAACTTGCACATTCAAAGTATGGAGCAACAGGAAGTTTTGGATAAAAATCAGGAGTGGTCCCCGGAGACCCCACTCATAGAATGTGGCAAGGATATGATGTCGCCAAGTCGTGTCGTATGCTTTACGTAAGTAAAAAAAGACGGCAATCAGGTGTTGCCGTCTGGAAAAGGCTGTTCGGATGGCAGACTCGATGGACACAAGATTATCAGTGGTAGAACGACACTGGCGGAAGCCGCCCTGACATGGAGCCAGCACGCTACGTGACTCTAGGACCCAACCCAACCGCCGACATACCATACGTTCCAGCAGCTTACAAAGAACGCCGGTGAGGCTGATGGGCCGATAGCTACCCACGTCAAGCGGGTTTTTACCGGGTTTGAGCACCGGAATGATGGTGCTCACACGCCTTTGCGATGGAAAGACGCCATCGCACCAGAGGCGGTTGAAGATGAGAAGATGTCGCTTGTAGTCAGACGAGAGATGTTTAATCATCTGGCTGTGGATGTAATCAGGACTAGGAACTGTGTCGAGGCAATGCGCAAGGGCACTGATGAGCTCCCACTCTGTAAATGGGGCATTATAGGATTCACTGCAGCGTGTAGTGAATGAGTGGACGTTTCCTTCCAGCCGCCGTTTGAGTGGGCGAAAGGCTGGGGGATAATTCTCCGACGCAGAGGCTCGAGCAAAGTGCTCGGCAATCGCGTTTGCGTCGGTACATAACTCGGCACTTGTGTTAACACCGGGGACAGCTGTTGGCGCCTGGTATCCGAAAAGACGTTTGATCTTTGCCGAGACTTGGGAAGATGACGTGTGGCACCCAATGGTGGAGGCTTATCTCTCCCAACACTCCTCCTTCCGTTGTTTGGTAAGGTAGCTGAGCCGTGGTAAAAAAAATTGCTGTTTTGAAGAGCGCGCCGCAGCGCGTTGTGTTAAGCAGTCTCCCTCCGTTTCTGGCGGTGGCGCCGCTGTGGCAATCGCAGCTTTGGTGTCTCCCTCTGGTGGGAAACGGGAAAGGTTGCCTGTTCGTGTGCATATAAGGGGCGCTATGAGCTCGCATGTTGGTCAGTCTGCGGTCAGTCTCTCGTCCCCAGCTTGCTAGTTTATCTCTCGTCCGAATTTGTGGAGCAGTTAGTGTGTCTCTCGTCCGGAGTGTTAGTATGTCTTTCGTTCGGATCAATCTTTAAGGCCAGATAAATGAGAGTCTTTCCACTCCGCCAGTGAGAGAACTCAGCGAGCGGTCGCCCGGTCGGGGCTTAGTTCCTGCATCTGAGTCTGCGCGTTAGGCCGCCAGTCTGCTGGAGTTGCTCAGGCAATAGTCATTGGCGGTTGGATCGATCGGTTGGTCGGTCGCGTACTGAGACACAAGATGACTTGTCCGCTTTGAGCGTCGGCGCATGTGAAGTAGCCACTTGAGTCCAGTGGGCCGCGCCGTATAGCGAGCGGTATTGGCTCCGCGGTCGACACGAGAGCAACAGGAGTCAACCCGCGACATCGGTCTGACCGGTGCGAGCCGCGACGGCGTGAGACGGGAGATCGGCGCGCCTTCCTGCGTCCGTTGAAGCGGCTGGCAGCGGACGGTTCGGGAGAGCGATTTGAGGGTGCTGCGCAAGGTATTCTCCAGAAATCGCAGTTTATTAGAAGTTAAGTGATTGGTGATATGTTGTTTCATTTACTTGTTAGATTCTACTTGTTTTCTTGGTGAGGTCACAGGCCGCTTTGTTTTGGGGTCCTCCCACCATTCTTCTCCGTTTGCCCATCCGCGGGAAGGTGGTAATTTATGAATTGGGTGGTCTGTTTTTCCCTTGTAAAGTAGGGGCGGGTTAGAGCAACCTGCGGATCGGGTTGTTCGGTAATCTCCCTATCAATCTGCCGTACGTTAATACCTGCCTCTAGTCATGTTTGCCGGATTCGGTGTGTTAACGAATTTATTGCTTGGAGTGTAACGGCCTAATTCCTGAAATATGTTTTTATCTTGCCTATCATCTTGAGAGGCGGTATGTGTGTGCTGTAGAGCATGTTAACTCTTTTGGCCAACCTTGTATAATTTTATATAAGATTGCATCTCATAGGCTTTTATTTAAATGGTCATTTTAGTACATAAAGTTGCCACCATTCCACCGTAAGACTTTTCTTAGAAGTCAGAATCAAGTTGCACCTTCGGTGGCAAGTTAATCTTTTAGTGTTTTGTACCATTTCCATCCCTCCTACGGAGTGCATAGTTTGTGTGCTTGTGTGAATTGTTAAAACTTCTAGTTTAAAGTATCTGGTGTGTTGCAGATTTGCACCAGTGTAATCTTTCAGCGGTTGTTGTGAGTGGTCGTAACTACGGCCGTCTCAAAAGGGAGCGGCAAGTTTCTCAGCCCGAAAGTTCATACACGCACAAATTTGTTTCTTTCTGCCTCTGAATAAGTTGTAACTTGATATTTAGAGCGTGCTTTCTGCTTATAATTTTAAATCTGTTTCTTAAAAAAAATATAGCTTTTAGGAATAAAATTCCCATTTGTTGAAAGCAATTTGATTATGATTTCATCAGTTACTCCCTGGCAACTACTTCCACGCTCACATAGTGTGATTAAATGTGTTAATGTTCTTGGTGAATCGCTAGTAAATCAAATAAATTTATTAAGAATATTCTTTGAAATTAAATCCACGGTTCAGTAGCGAACACGGGTGCTTAGCCGTTTAAAGGCTATGACGTGCTCCAGGGAAGGGTGCCACTTATGCCGCTGTAAAGCTCGCCGACGCTCTTTAATTGCTTGAGCGACTTCCGGCGACCACCAAGGGACTGCCTTAAGCCTGGGGCACCCTACAGAGCGAGGGATCGCGTTTTCTGCCGCAGAAACAATTGTGCTAGTCACTTGCTGTATGAGACAGGTGAAATTTCCTCAGACTTCAAGATTATAATAATTCTAATCCCAAAGAAAGCAGGTGCTGACAGATGTGAAAATTACCGAATAATCAGTTTAATAAGTCAGGGATGCAAAATACTAACGCGAATTCTTTACAGACGAATGGAAAAACTGGTAGAAGCCGACCTCGGGGAAGATCAGTTGGGATTCCGTAGAAATGTTGGAACACGTGAGGCAATACTGACCCTACGACTTATCTTAGAAGCTAGATTAAGGAAAGGCAAACCTACGTTTCTAGCATTTGTAGACTTAGAGAAAGCTTTTGACAATGTTGACTGGAATACTCTCTTTCAAATTCTGAAGGTGGCAGGGGTAAAATACAGAGAGCGAAAGGCTATTTACAATTTGTACAGAAACCAGATGACAGTTATAAGAGACGAGGTGTATGAAAGAGAAGCAGTGGTTGGGAAGGGAGTGAGACAGGGTTGTTCAATCTGTATATTGAGCAAGCAATGAAGGAAACAAAAGAAAAATTCGGAGTAGGTATTAAAATCCATGGAGAAGAAATAAAAACTACTTTGAGGTTCGCCGAGGACATTGTAATTCTGTCAGAGACAGCAAAGGACCTGGAAGAGCAGCTGAATGGAATGGACAGTGTCTTGAAAGGAGGATATAAGATGAACATCAACACAAGCAAAACGAGGATAATGGAATGTAGTCGAATTAAGTCAGGTGATGCTGAGGGAATTAGATTAGGAAATGAGACACTTAAAGTAGTAAAGGAGTTTTGCAATTTGGGGAGCAATATAACTGATGATGGTCGAAGTAGAGAGGATAAAAAATTTAGACTGGCAATGGCAAGGAAAGCGTTTCTGAGGAAGAGAAATTTGTTAACATCGAGTATAGATTCAAGTGTCAGGAAGTCGTTTCTGAAAGTATTTGTATGGAGTGTAGCCATGTATGGAAGGGAAACATGGACGGTAAATAGTTTGGACAAGAAGAGAATAGAAGCTTTCGAAATGTGGTGCTACAGAAGAATGCTGAAGATTAGATGGGTAGATCACATAACTAATGAAGTATTGAATAGGATTGGGGAGAAGAGAAGTTTGTGGCACAACTTGACCAGAAGAAGGGATAGGTTGGTAGGACATGTTCTGAGGCATCAAGGGATCACCAACTTAGTATTCGAGGGCAGCGTGGAGGGTAAAAATAGTAGAGGGAGACCAAGAGATGAATACACTAAACAGATTCAGAAGGATGTAGGTACTGGGAAATGAAGAGGCTTGCACAGGATAGAGTAGCACGGAGAGCTGCATCAAACCAGTCTCAGGACTGAAGACAACAACAACAACAACAACAACAACAACAACGTCACCTGCTCAACCATCACATCGATGTTACCGTGTGGGGGAGATTCAGCAGTGACAGCAGAGGTGAAAGTTCCCCAGTCCGCCTTGTTCAAAACCCATCTACACAGGCGTCCGTGTGCCTGACGCTGGGGCCGTGACAGGAAGATGGGGAAGTGGTCACTAGCACACAGGTTGTCATGTGCTATCCAGTGGATAGATGGGAGAAGTCCTGGGCTGCAAACTGATAAATCAATGGCCGAGTAACTACCATGAGCCACACTGAAATGTGTGGCGGCCCAAGTATTTAAGAGGCAGAGGTCGAACTGCGACAGTAAAGTTTCGACATCTCTGCCTCGGCCAGTAAGCATGGAACCACTCCACAAGGGGTTATGGGCATTAAAATCTCCCAGAAGTAGGAAAGGTATAGGGAATTGATCAATGAGTGCAGCTAATACAATCAGGAGTACTGCACCACCTGGAGGAAGACATACATTGCAGAAAGTTATTTCCTGCGTCATCCTTATTCTGACAGCCACAGCTTTAAGAGGGGTTTGAAGGGGGCAGGTGTAGGCTTCCGGCTCTGAGAGGTGACCTGGGTTGGCGGAGCTGGTGGTGCCAGAACTGTTCTAGCTGCGGCGTAAGACGATGTCATACGCACAGGCTGTAGGCGTTTAAATTTTCTCTTAGCTTCAGTGTAGGTCAGTCGGTCCAGGGACTTTTACTCCATGATTTCCGTTTCTTTTGGAGAATCCTGCAGTCAGGCGAGCAAGGCGAATAGTGCTCTCTGCAGTTGACGCAGATGGTTCAAAATGGCTCTGAGCACTATGCGACTTAACTTCTAAGGTCATCAGCCGCCTAGAACTTAGAACTAATTAAACCTAACTAACCTAAGGACATCACACACATCCATGACCGAGGCAAGATTCGAACCTGCGACCGTAACGCACGCGCGGTTCCAGACTGAAGCGCCTAGAACCGCTCGGCCACACCGGCCGGCTGACGCAGATGTGAGGCGGCGCACATGGAGTATTGGGATGTGATGGGCATCCGCAATCTCGGCATGTGACGCTGGAAGTACAGCGAGAAGACATGTGGCTGAACTTCCAGCACTTAAAGCACCTCATCGGGGGAGGGGTGTAGGGCTTTACATCACACCAGTAGACCATCACCTTGACCTTCTCGGGCAATATCACCTTCAAACGCCACGGTGAAGGCACCGGTGGCAACCTGATTATCCTTCGGAGCCCGGTGGCCACGCCGGACGAAATGTACACCTCACCGCTCTACATTGGCGTGCAGCTCATCTTCGGACTGCAAAATAAGGTCTCTGTGAAACAAGATACCCTGGACCATATTTAAGCTCTGATGGGGCGTGATGATTACAGAAACACCCTCCAGCTTTTCACAAGCGAATAACTCCCGTGACTGGGCAGAGGATGCTGTTTTGATCAACACTGACCCAGATCTCATTTTGGACAAGCCGTCCATCTCCCCGAACTTGTCCTCTAAATGATCAACAAAAAACTGAGGCTTCATCGTCATGAAAGATTCCCTGTCAGCTCTCGAATATACAAGGTACCGGGCAAATAGGATGCGCTGCCATCCTTAGCCTGACGTTCCTCCCATGGTGTGGGGTTGTACTTCTGTGTGTTGAATTCAGCTCGTGATCGCTTAGAGACTGCTGGTGTTTCACCACCAGCAAGAGATGATGGACTATTATACCTCTTCGCGTGTCATCCGCCCTGATGCCACCCACTGACCAGCAGCAAAGGGCACCTGGCAAGATGGCCATTGCTGGGAGTCCCTATGCCCCAGGGGGATGGGCATCTACCTCCTGGCATACGTGGGGAGTTAACAGTGCACTCATCAGCAGAGCGATCCCTGTGTGGTCAGGGGGCTACAACCAACAGGGCACATGGTGGCCCCACCACAACGCACTGGCTAAAGTGCTGCATATGAGGCGCAAAGAAGTCCATGGTCATCGTAGACGCAGAAATCGACACTGCATAGTGCATGGTGGAAAACGCACCCATGAAGGTGTCCTCGCCCTAGATATGGAGTTGGGAAGGACTGCAATGCGACGACGAGAAAGTGGGCTAAAGATTTCAACGCACGATGGACACGATGCACCTTGTAAGGCACCCTTCCCCAATTGGCGCGCTCTTCGCGAGAATTTTGAAGAATGGAGGTCAAACCCTACAGGGGACCGACACATAAAGACCGAAACGTGTGAAACTCCTTTTAGTCGCCTCATACAACAGGCAGGAATACCTCGGGCCTATTCTAACCCCCGGTCCCGCAGGAGGGGGGGGGGGGGGGCGGTGTATGACCACTTATCCGGGAGTCCGTTGCTGTCTCAGACTGCTCTTTATTATACTTTCTTATCTTGGACCGTTCACAGTTTCTATTTTGCTTTTTTTTCACAGTTCAGTACACGTTCTGTTTTCATGCTTGATCTGTGTTCAGTTTTTGACGGGCTATCCACTGGGTCATCTTGCTACTAAATGCGAGAGGGGTGTGATGGGGGTTTCCCTTGTTCATGTCACTATCCGACAGTAGAGAGTCAAAGTATGAATATTACACACTTCTTCCTGTTTAGGCAGATGGAGTAATTCGGGTGCTTCTTTTTGCATTTGATGTGGTCTACGGCGCGACTTAAAGGACTTATGAAAACACAATTAGTCCATGGGCGATTCCTTACAAAAATCAACGAAAAAGGTTTTTGTTATTTTTTCGTAGGGTTCTATGACGACTATGCACAGCAAAGGGCTGGAAAGTTTACGGAATTCTGCTAAAATCACGATCTCTGCCAACACTGAAAATTGTCTTGACCCTTGTCAGTTTCCGAGATGAGAAGAGGTTGAAAGTTACTACCTGTGCACGTAAAATCCGGTGTGAGGCGAAAAAGTAGTTTGTAAGGTGACGGAGCACGGAGAAACATGCTGTGAAGTGTCTCCGTTATCATCGGGAGGGTTATGGGAACTCCATATTGATGTCACAAAATTATATATATACAGGGTTATTACAAATGATTGAAGCGATTTCACAGCTCTACAATAACTTTATTATTTGAGATATTTTCAAAATGCTTTGCACACCCATACAAAAACTCAAAAAGTTTTTTTTAGGCATTCACAAATGTTCGATATGTGCCCCTTTAGTGATTTGGCAGACATCAAGCCGATAATCAAGTTCCTCGCATACTCGGCGCAGCATGTCCCCATCAAGGAGTTCGAAAGCATCGTTGATGCGAGCTCGCAGTTCTGGCACGTTTCTTGATAGAGGAGGTTTAAACACTGAATCTTTCACATAACCCCACAGAAAGAAATCGCATGGGGTTGGGGTTAAGTCGGGAGAGCGTGGAGGCCATGACATGAATTGCTGATCATGATCTCCACCACGACCGATCCATCGGTTTTCCAATCTCCTGTTTAAGAAATGCCGAACATCATGATGGAAGTGCGGTGGAGCACCATCCTGTTGAATGATGAAGTCGGCGCTGTCGGTCTCCAGTTGTGGCATGAGCCAATTTTCCGCGGGCTACGCGTGAAACTTGCTCGCACGCGTTCAACCGTTTCTTCGCTCACTGTAGGCCGACCCGTTGATTTCCCTTACAGAGGCATCCAGAAGCTTTAAACTGCGCATACCATCGCCGAATGGAGTTAGCAGTTGGTGGATCTTTGTTGAACTTCATCCTGAAGTGTCGTTGCACTGTTATGACTGACTGATGCGAGTGCATTTCAAGCACGACATACGCTTTCTCGGCTCCTGTCGCCATTTTGTCTCACTGTTCTCTCGAGCGCTCTGATGGCAGAAACCTGAAGTGCGGCTTCAGCCGAACAAAACTTTATGAGTTTTTCTACGTATCTGTAGTGTGTCGTGACCATATGTCAATGAATGGATCTACAGTGAATTTATGAAATCGCTTCAATCATTTGTAATAGGCCTGTATATGCCTTTTGAACGCTATTAAGGTAAACACATTGTCTGTTCTCTATCAAAATCTTTCATTTGCTAACTATGCGTATCAGTAGTTAGTGCCTTCAGTAGTTAGAAACTTTTATTTAGCTGGCAGTATTGGCGTATTGCAGTAGTTCGGGTCACGAAGATTTTTGTGAGGTAAGTGATTCATGAAAGGTATAGGTTATTGTCAGTCACGGCCATTTTTTTCTTTTTTGTAGGGATTATTGAAAGTCTGACTGCGTTGCGCTAAAATATTGTGTGTCAGTTTAGTGATGATTAGAATAAGTAAAGAGAAAACTGAGTACTTGAGTTTTGCTCAGTTGTTTGAAAATCAAATAACGTAAGAGTTTTTCCAGCACTGTCATTCTTTACATTTAAAGGAGAAGTTTCAATTTCTATTTCACACCAGTAAACTACGAAAAATTTTACTGACCCATACAGTTCTTTTCATATGAGCGGCGTGCCCTACTGTGGCAGGGAAAGGAAGGGAACCAGCGGAAAAATGCTGCTATCGGATCACAAAAATGACTAACTGTTTAAATGACTGAAAAGTGGCGTACCAACTGCCTCCTCCTACCTTCCTTGGCACATTCAAAATTTTTCAGGAAATTTTTAGCATGCGAATAAACTCGCGCTGTTTTTATTGCTGAGAGAACAACAGACAGTGGCAGTGGGAAAGAGACGAAAAAGTAATAAATACTGGAAGTGTTGTGGGATAGAAAGTAGTGCAAGGAAAAGAGTGAAGGACACAGTGCCAGTGGGAGAGGAAAAGAGAAAAAGTGGAAGTGGAGGAGAGACAGTAATAATGCGGGACAGAGTACATGACAATGTGGGGGTGGGGGGGGTGGGGGGAGAGAGACAGACAGTAGCATTGGGAAGGAATGAATGAGATAGCAGCAGTAAGACAGAGTAAGGGGGAGGCAGTTATAGTGAGAGGGCAGAACAGAAGAGACTATGGCTGTGAGACAGGAGACGTGGCGGTTACACAAAAAGAAATAATGGACAATGATTTGGGATGAATGGGCAAGTTGATGTGCGAATTACAGCGATGGACTAATGGGTGTTAGTTACAGGGAAGGGGGCTTGTGGGAGCGAGGGGTATTCGTGTTAAGAAGAGCGCAAATATGTTTGCATGCCAAAACTTCTGTATTCTTCAGAACGTGTTCGAAAGACACTGAAGGTGTGTAGTCCCCCCCCCCCCCCCTCCCCAAACACACACACACACACACACACACACACACACACACACACACACACTTTTTTTAAATTACGATACAATTTCCTGCCACATGGGTAAATGGTATGTTGCTACGGGATACATAGTCCGCATCAATTTGTGTACACTGCAATACGAGGAAAAGCACGTGCTGTGTGTTAGAACCTACGAATACAGAAAGAAGTAAAAGCACTGAAATCCACTATAATGTCACACAATACTTTTACTAATCTACTTGAACCGCAGCTTCAACTAGAATACAAGAGAATTACGCCATATATAGGATGCCTAAGGCGTCCGCCTTGTTGATCTGCACGCGATTTGCAGGTCACGATTCCAGGCGCTCTGAAAGTGCCAGGATTCCGACGAGTTGAGAAACGGAAGTACAGCCAGCCAGATACTAGTTCTGAAGCGTTCCTTAGTCTGAGAATACACTGTACATAACATGAAACCGCATACGTGAATAGCTTTTTCTGTGTGGCTCTGCCACTAAAATTGCCATCAACACGTACAATAAGCAGACGACAGTCTATTCCACTTCTTCCTTGGCGGCGTTGACCAAAAACTGATTACACGTATTAAAAGCTGATATACACATCCAAAGTATTCAGCAATGTGGCATTTGCCTATGACGCAGGTACTTGCAGAGAATTATCAGCATCCGTAATTAGGTACACACAAGATGCATATACAGTATGATGTAAGGATAGTAGCCTTTTTTAAGTCGTTACACACTATATGTTTACTTGTCCTTGCAGTCACTGCTCACAGCGGTTGTCCGTCGCCCACTGGCTACTCAGGCCGAGATGTATTCGTGCCGGCTACCGAGGAGCAGCTTTGATAAACAAGCAGTCAACACTTGACAGTACTCTAAAGCTCCTACGGAACTGCGACACACTATTTAACGATTTCAATTCTTTTTAATCGATAAAAGAAATACAGCGTTATTCTCAATGATGGATCCATGTATTCAAGTACAAATCTAAAATGAACGAGCTTTGTGCCAAAGAAAAGAGGAAGTTTCAAAGCTTTTGGCTGGCGGCGGCGGGCGAGCGGTGATGCTTTTTGAAGCGGCAATAGAGCCGTCATCCGTTTCAGTTGTGAGTAAGATGGCGGCAGCATTAGCCGTTGGTTTAAGCAATTTAAACAAACTGTGAGTGTGTGAAAATAAGGTGACACTACTTGTGGAAGCCGAAGCTGGGAATAAACCCCACCCCCAGATTTCAGGGAAAGGAAGAAATATGCTACAGTCACATGAATTTAGTTCAAGAAATTTATTAAGACGTTGGTCAGACGGTTTAAGTGAACTTATATCGTTCATGTCCCCCTCAGATTAAAGTTTGCTTAAAGTATTTCTTATAACGTGTGCACTAATCTGGTTTTTCGTTTTTCTGTCATATTCACTTTTAAATCATGAAGTGATTCTCCAGCCTATGAATATATATACATACATACATACATACATAGAAGCCCCCTTGCAAACTGTGATATGGGCGTCCTTGGGAGCACTACTCACTACTCAGAATATAACAGTGTTCTATAATTGTTATTCTTTATTAAAGTTACACTGAAATAAGTAACAGGCATCAAATGACGATATAAATAATTTAATATAAAACATAAGACACATTCACAGTTATTGTATAATAATGATGCACCAAAATATTAAAAGTTAATAAAACATTTGCTTAGATAACTACACACAACTTTTAAAAATTCAATTGTTCATGCCCTCATATCTCTGTGATGAATGAATTTTATTTAACAAATGTTTTCTTTCTTTTGAGTTTCAAAAATCGTAGAATTCTGAACAACTGTATTTCAGATTAATTTTAACCGTCAGATATGATTTAAAATCTCTATCTTCATTTGAGTTTTCACAGATGCCCGTATCTTATTCATCAAAGAAAAGACACGCTCCACTGTTGCATTTGTACCTGGAAGACAACGCAAATTCCACGGTCTTTGAAATATTCTCATGAGGAATTTGTTTCGATGTGAAGTGCCGAAGCATCTGTACCCAACGCATAACTGTCAGTATTTTCTGCGCTCCATTTGTCAATTTTCTGAGTAGTGAGAAATTGCTGCATATTAAGACACACTCGAATTCATTCATTGTCACTGATGTTACAGTTTGGCAATACGTTTATGAGAGATTCGTGGCATGTTTGGACCTCAGCCCATGTCGATACATCGTTTAAAAGAACCCATTTGAAGTCCGAAAAGGCATTAAAATGATCCATCTACTGCTCGATGTATTGTGCACTGCTATCATAAAATTCACACATGGTTTCAGTGAACTTAATATCGTTTATGTCCCCCTCAGATTCAAGTTTGCTTAAAGCATTTCTTATAACGACGGGGTGCGGGTAGATGGTCTGCCATTGGCATACGATGTTGTGATATTGTGTAAATCTTTAGGATAGGGGCTAATCCAGCTTCACCAACTACAGGGATAAAGGACTAAAGCAATCTAGTAATCTCTATCAAGAATGCACAGTATGTGACGAATATGAAGACACCTTCTAGACGGCGGACAATAGGAGGAGGAAAAATTCTGGAGGGAAAAAATTTCAATTTCTAGGAGACTGGATGAAAATTGGCCTGACAGGAAGATAGTCTATGGGAATAAGAACAAAAAAATGTGAATTCAGCCTTCGCAATAAGAAGACTCATTCGACCAACGAAAAACTGAGCCATTACTAGACAGTGTTGTGCCCTGAAGTCTTGTGTAGCAGAGAGCCTGAACCTCGTACGAACGGCATTACAGCATTACTTAAGAAGACAGATCTTTGAGAATCAAGGATTCTCAAGCGGACATTGGACCTCCAAGAAAAGGAGACTAACTATAAAGACGACGAGCGAACCTAGGACTGTACACCAAGATAGAGAGAATCTTAGACACTGTCAGAAAGAGGGCCATTTCTTCGGAATTTATGCTTATAATGGCAAGGGAAGGTTGGCATATTAGATAATGCAATTTCTTCTGAACAAGAGGATCAAAGTATGTTGGATCCAAGAGGAACGAAGGAATCTGTATGAAGTGAGACTACAGAAAGAGAGAGATACAACAGGGTGACTTTTAAATTAAAAGCTCAGGTTATCTGAGGTTTCCTGGACGGAATTAAACCCAGGGAAAAATCATCACGGCAGGAAAGCGAAGAAGGTTGCGGAATATGACAATGAATGAAAAATGGACAACAATAAACAAGGATTACTGAATTTACGTGCTCCTCAAGGTAGTAGGATCTATCCTGTAAAACTCAGGTCACAGCTTAGTTACCACGGATAGCCTCTCAGCTTGTTCAGTCATGATAACTGGTGTGACAAGGCAGCTCAAAGTGCCTTACTCTTTTTGTTTAAAATATGGCACAATGAAACATGAAAAATTAACATCTTTCTAGAGTTGGACCGGTGTGGTATAGTCGACTATTACAATGAAGTTGCATAACATTGTTTCAAACCAGCGATAACTTATGTAATGACCTAAGAGAAAGTTTGGAAAGAAAAAGGAAACGTTGCACAAAACTTTTCTAAAAGTCTTATATGTCCACCAATACAGCAAATTTCACTTTTTTATCTCGTGATGTTGATAAATTTTACTGTTAAAGACGAAGTAATTGTAAACTGTCGAAGCTGCATTGGTAAAGTACCGGAACTTCAAGCGCTGATAGAAAGCACCGAAGCTGAAATCGTTATAGGTACAGAAAGCTGGCTGAAGCTAGAGATAAATTCTGCCGAAATTTTTACAAAGGCACAGACGATGTTTAGATTGGTTGGTTGGTTGTTTGAGGTGAAAGGGACCAAACAGCGAGGTCATCAGTCCCTTGTTTCAAATAGACTCCATGCTGCTAACGGGACATCTCAGAAAAGGCAGAACAATAAAACGGAAAAAGGGGAAACGTAAAAGGGCAGTCACGTTGTCATTAGTAAAAACAAACGAGGGAAGTTGGCAAGAGAACGAACCCAACACTATGCTGAAGCAGCATAGGCAAGACCACCTGTGACTTAAAAGGGACAACCGCTATAATGCAGAAAGTACGGATGGGAATAGAAAAACTAACCAAGCCTTAAAAAGAAGGGGTAAAAACAGAGTAAAAGGGAAAGAAAAGAGGATTCCAGGCAGGGAGGTGAATCGGGAATCTCTGAACACCGCCTACAGTGGGAGACACCCAAACACTCACCGCCCTGCCCCAACACCAGAGGGAGATTAAAAACTTTAAAACTGAGAATAAAAACCACTCTCCCGGAGGAAACCTAGAACCAGAGAGACCATCCGGGAATCGTCAGCCAACATCAAAGGTAAAGTGTGGGGGAGTCTGTACTTCGCACGCAGAGCCAAAAGAAGGGGGCATTCAACCAAAATGTGGGCCACTGACTGGAAGGCTCCACAACCACATAGCGGGGGTGGCTCATCACGCAAAAGGAAACCATGGGTCAGCCTGGTATGGCCAATGCGGAGACGACACAGTGTGGTCGAGTCCTTGCGGGAGAGGCGAAAGGAAGAACGCCATGGGCCTGGATTCACCTTAATGGCACGAAGTTTATTAGACAGTGGAGTAGCCTCCCAAGAACTGGCCCATGACTGTGCAAAGTGGGATTTGATGTGAAGCCGTAAATCCGCTGCAGGAGGGGTTACAGAAAACGGGGGGTAAGTAACTGCTCCCCCAGCCAAACGATCAGCGAGCTCATTACCCGGGATACCCACATGGCCCGGGACCCATAGGAAGTCAATGGAACAAGCAGCACGGTGAAGATCAGCGAGATGGTCATGGATGGCAGAGACCAAGGGATGGCGCGAAAAACACCGGTCAATAGCAAGAAGGCCACTCATCGAGTCCGTACATAACAAAACGCGGTTGTGTTGGGATTGTTTAATAAAGGTAAGGGCCCGGGATATGGCCATCAATTCCGCGGTAAACACCCCACATGAGGGTGGCAGCAGATGATTTTCCGTTCCAACAAAGGACGTGAAGGCATACCCAACATGATCAGCAGATTTAGAGCCATCAGTGTAAAAAACAACAGCATCCCGAAACTCCCATAAAATTTGGCGGAAAAAGGAACGGAACACCACCGGGGAGATGGAATCTTTCGGACCGCGGCGGAGATCCATCCGAATTCGAGGCCGAGGAACTAACCAAGGAGGGGTGGAGGGGAGGGAGCGAGGAAGACAGGACAAAGAAGGAAGCCGGAAATCACGGGTAAGAGACGCAAGGCGCAGCCCAACCGGTAAACCCGCCCGAGGGCGGGAGTCAGGCGGGCGACGTCCATGGTCTGGAAATAGGATAGAATAGGAAGGATGAGCGGGAGAAGAACGGATAGTAAGGGCATAAGACACCAGAAGCTGGGACCGCCGAACAGAAAGGGGGGGGATCCCAGCTTCAACCAGGAGACTATCAACAGGGCTAGTAGGGAAGACACCGGTGGCCAAACGGATACCACGATGGTGGACCGGATCCAGCACGTGCAGCGTGGAAGGAGCAGCTGAACCATAAACTTGACAACCATAGTCCAAACGTGACAGAACTAGAGCACGATAATGACGGAGGAGGAGGGAACGGTCCGCACCCCAAGAGGAGTGGGCAAGGAAGCGAAGGACATTGAGTTTACGGAGCATCCTACCTTCAGGAGTCTGATATGGGGCAGCCAAGTGAGCTTGTTGTCAAAAAGAAGACCCAGGAAACGAAACTGTGGAACCACAGGCAATTGTTGTGCAGCAAGATAGAGCTCTGGATCAGGGTGGACCGTAGTACGGCGACAGAAGTGGACCACCCGCGATTTTAAAGGAGAGAATTGAAACCCGTGTGAGTGGGTCCATGCAGAGGCACGCCGTATAGCCACCTGGAGCTGCCGTTCTGCAGATGCCATCGAGGAGGAACTAACCCAAATGCAGAAATCATCCACATACAGGGCAGGAGCGACCAAGGGACCGACAGAGGCCACAAGTCCATCGATAGCAATGAGGAAAAGAAGGACACTCAAGACAGAACCCTGTGGGATGCCCGTCTCCTGGGTCCGTGGAGAACTAAAAGCAGTACCAACTCTAACTCTGAATGACCGATGGATCAGGAACTGGCGGATAAAAATCGGGAGTGGGCCCCGAAGACCCCACTGATGAAGGGTTAGTAAGATGTGATGGCGCCAGGCCGTGTCATAGGCCTTGCGAAGGTCAAGAAACACTGCAACCAAATGGCGGCGCTGGGAAAAAGCCTGCCGAACTGCAGATTCCAAGCGAAGTAAATGATCGATTGGAGATCGTCCCTCTCTAAAGCCACACTGGTATGGGGACAATAGATCCCGAGATTCGAGGACCCAAGTGAGCCGACGGGCTACCAGCCGTTCAAGTAACTTACAGCCAACATTGGTCAAACTAATTGGCCGATAGCTGTCAACAGATAGGGGGTTCTGACCAGGCTTAAGGACAGGAACCACAATGCTATCCCTCCACTGAGAAGGGAAGTCACCCTGGAACCAGATACGGTTAAACACCCGAAGAAGATGGTGCCGTTGTGGAGCACTGAGATGTTGAAGCAGCTGGTTATGAATGGAATCGGGGCCAGGGGCCGTATCATGAGAAGAAGATAGAGCAGAAAGAAATTCCCATTCAGTGAAAGGTTCGTTGTAAGATTCTGACGCACAAGTGGTGAAACATAAGGCGACAGCTTCAGCCTGCTGTTTTTGATGAAGGAAAGCAGCTGGATAGGAGGCCGACGCCGATGCCATGGCAAAATGGGTCGCAAGATGTTCTGCGAGAACTAATGGGTCCGTACAAATGCCATCTGGGAGGTGAAGGCCTGGGAGGGTGGACTGCCGATGGCAACCTTGGAGAGAGCGAAGTGTAGCCCATACCCGCGACAGAGGGACAGTGGAACCAAGGGAAGAAACGAATCGTTCCCAACATATCCGCTTGCTCTGTTTGATTAAATAACGGGCTTTAGCGCGAAGGCGCTTAAAGGTAGAAAGGCTGGCTACAGATGGGTGCCTCTTGAAGTGTTGCAAAGCTCGACGGCGATCACGGATGGCAATGGCAATGGCCGTACTCCACCACGGGACTGGCCGACGACGAAATTGGCCAGATGAGCGCGGGACAGCAAGGGTAGCCGCGCGAACAATCGCGTCAGACACGTCACGTACGACGTCATCAATACAACCCGACAAAGAGGGAGAAAACTCGACCTGTGCAGTGTATAGAGGCCAATCGGCGCGGTGGAAAGACCAACGAGGTAACCTATCCATCGGGGAGCGGGAAGGGAGCGTGATAATCAACGGGAAATGGTCACTATCACAAAGGTCGTCGTGTGGCGACCAGTGTAATGAAGGGAGGAGAGAGGGAGAAGAAAGAGAAAGATCAATGGCAGAAAAGGTACCAGGACCAGCACTGAAATGAGTAGGGGAGCCATCATTAAGAAGGCACAGGTCGTGGTCTGCAATAAATTGGTCGATAAGAAGACCTCGTCTAGATGGAAAGGCACTGCCCCACAAAGGATGATGAGCATTAAAATCCCCAAGGAGGAGGAAGGGAGGAGGAAGTTGCTGAAGAAGGGTGGTTAAGGCAGCAGGTGTGAAAGTCCTGTCAGGAGGGAGATAAAGATTGCATACTGTGACTGCAGAGTCTAAGTGGACCCTAACAGCAACCGCTTCCAATGTAGTTTGGAGAGGAATCCACGTGCTAGCAATGTCTGTACGGACCAACGTACAAACGCCACCAGAAGCCCGCAAGGGTCCGACCCGATTTCGACAGAAAACACGGAACCCACGGAGGGTCGGTGAGTGAGCATCAGTAAAATGAGATTCCTGGAGAACCACACAAGCTGCTGAGTAGGACGAGAGAAGGGATTTCAATTCCGGAAGGTGACGATAATAGCCATTACAATTCCATTGGAGAACCACAGAACGATGGTTTAAATGAGGGCTGAACACGCTGAATCCAGTCATACCGCCGGGTCCCCACCCGTCACCGACAAGGAGGGGGCGACGTCCATAAAAGACAGGTCAGAATCCGGTTGCGAAGTCGGGGAAGGGACCTCCGGTGGTACCAGAGGCTCTTTGTCCCGGGACTTATGTTTCTTCTTCTTTTCAGGCTGAGATCGAGGAGGGCTGTGTGGCATAATGGAGCCAGCTGCAGCAAGATCAGGAACAGAAAGAGACCGGGCGACCTGGGGGCCGATAGACCGCGGCTCTCGCGGTCGCCGCGCTGCAGCAGACCTCTGACCTGGAAGGTGCCGGGAAGGGGCATCCCGGGAGAGGCGCCCTTGACCGGCAGACGCCGAAGGAGTGGGACACTTCTCCGGCTGGGGAGGGGGAGCAGCGCCCAGAGGAGAGGGGGTGGGAGCCGCAGGGGAGGGGGGAAGGAGAGGGGTCCGGGATGGGGGTAAGGAAGGGGGAGGAAGGGATGAAGATGTAACCAAGGCGTAACTAGATTGCATGGACACAGGGTGCAATCGTGCATATTTCTTACGGGCCTCTGTGTAGCTTAAACGATCAAGGGACTTATACTCCTGTATCTTTTTTTCTTTCTTATAGACTGGGCAACCTGCTGAACGTGGAGAATGACTACCATGACAATTTACACATACAGGAGGGGGAACACAGGGACTCCCCTCATGGAGTGGACGTCCATAGTCGCCACAGAGGGGGTCCTGGGAACAGCGAGAAGACATGTGGCCAAAACGCAAGCACTTAAAACACCGCATAGGAGGTGGGATGTACGGCTTCACATCACAGCGATAGACCATAATCTTAACTTTCTCAGGAAGGGTATCCCCTTCAAAGGCCAGGATAAAGGCACCAGTATCAATACGATTATCCTTAGGACCCTTCTGAACACGCCGGACGAAGTGAACACCCCGCCGTCCGAGATTGTTCCGAAGTTCCTCATCAGTTTGAAGGATGAGGTCTCTGTGAAAAATCACACCTTGTACCATATTTAGAGACTGGTGAGGGGTAATGGACACGGGAATTGTGCCAAGGTGGGTACAGGCACGAAGGGCCGCAGATTGGGCAGCCGAAGCAGTTTTTATCAGCAACGAACCCGACCGCATCTTGCTCAGGGAGTCCACTTCGCCGAACTTGTCTTCAATGTGTTCCACAAAGAATAAAGGTTTGACACTGGTGAAAGTATCTCCATCAGTCCTAGTGCAAACTAAATAACGGGGGAAAGGTTTTGCCCCTAGACGACGGGCCTGACCCTCCTCCCAGGGGGTAGCCACGGAAGGGAAGGCCGAAGGAGCAAGAGAAGCAGCACTTGAGGAATCAGTACCACGCAGAGAGACGGCCGCAGAAGAGCGGCCAGAGGTTTGGACCCGTATGCGTTTCATCTGCATAGCGTCCGCCCTGATACCACCCACTCCGATCAGGGGCTCTCCTCACGGGCGCCACCCAGCCACAGCAAGGGCCGTCTGGCACGGCGGCCATTGCCGGGAGTTCCGATGCTCCAGGATGACGAGCAACCACTCCAAGGCATGCATGAGGAGGTCACAGCTCAGGTATCAGAAGTGTGATCCCTGTGTGTTCAGGGGGCTCAACCAAAAGGGTACATAGCGACCCCACCACACGGGCTGGCTACCGTGCTGGCTATGCACCCTAGCATCAGACAACGACGTAAAAGAAAAGGTGGAATGTACTAGAAGGGCACACGTCGGAGACACTAGGTAAGGTGCTCTTCCCCAAATGGCTCACACTACGGAAGAGAAATTTTGGAATGGAGGTCAAACCCCAGAGGGGGACCAAGGAATGCCAAAAGGAGGAGATGATTACGCAACAAAGCCGGAGTGTAAAACCAACAGAACCAGGAGGATAGCGGGGGCCAACATAAGCAAGGACACCAATAGAGGGAGAGGAGAGGGCGAGGGGAAAGGGGAAAGGAGGGGAAGGGAAAGGAAAGGCAGCCCGGGAGAGAAAGAAGGCTGCAATGGCTCGGGGCCCCGTGCTCGCCACACACGTATCCACAAAAGAGTTGTGGACCCCCTGGGGGGACGATGTTTAGAAAGGATAGATTGCATGCAACCGGTGGTGGCGTGTTTGTCGCTGTTAGTAGTAGTATATCCTGTAGTGAAGTAGAAGTGGATAGTTCCTGGGAATTATTGTGGGTGGAGGTTACACTCAGCAACCGAGCTAGGTTAATAGTTGGCTCCTTTTACCGACCTCCCGACTCAGCAGCATTAGTGGCAGAACAACTGAGAGAAAATTTGGAATACATTTCACAAAAATTTTCTCAGCATGTTATAGTCTTAGGTGGAGATCTCAATTTACCAGATACAGACTGGAACACTCAGATGTTAGGACGGGTGGTAGGGACAGAGCATCGAGTGACATTATACTGAGTGCACTACTCGAAAATTACCTCGAGCAATTAAACAGAGAACAGACTCGTGGAGATAACATCTTGGACCCACTGATAACAAACAGACCCGAACTTTTCGACTCTGTAAGTGCAGAACGGGGAATCAGTGATCATAAGGCCGTTGCAGCATCCCTGAATATGGAAGCTAATAGGAATATAAAAAAAGAGGGGAGGTTTATCTGTTTAGCAAGAGTAATAGAAGGCAGATTTCAGACTACCTAACATATCAAAACGAAAATTTCTGTTCCAACACTGACAATGTTGAGTTTTTATGGAAGAAGTTCAAGGCAATGGTCAAATGCGTTTTAGACAGGTACGTGCCGAGTAAAACTGTGAGGGACGGGAAAAACCCACCGTGGTTCAACAACAAAGTTAGGAAACTACTGCGAAAGCAAAGAGAGCTTCACTCCAAGTTTAAACGCAGCCAAAATCTCTCAGGCAAACAGAAGCTAAACGATGTCAAAGTTAGCGGAAGGAGGGCTATGAGTAAAGCGTTTAGTGAATTCGAAAATAAAATTCTATGTACCGACTAAACAGAAAATCCTAGGAAGTTCTGGTCTTACGTTAAATCAGTAAGTGGCTCGAAACAGCATGTCCAGACACTCCGGGATGATGATGGCATTGAAACAGAGGATGACAAGCGTAAAGCTGAAATACTAAACACCTTTTTTCAAAGCTGTCTCAGAGGAAGACCACACTGCAGTTCCTTCTCTAAATCCTCGCACAAACGAAAAAATGGCTGACATCGAAATAAGTGTCCAAGGAATAGAAAAGCAACTGGAATCACGCAACAGAGGAAAGTCCACTGGACGTGGCGGGATACTAATTCGATTCTACACAGAGTACGCGAAAGAACTTGCCCACCTTCTAACAGCCGTGTACCGCAAGTCTCTAGAGGAACGGAAGGTTCCAAATGATTGGAAAAGAGCACAGGTAGTCCCAGTCTTCAAGAAGAGTCGTCGAGCAGATGCGCAAAACTATAGACCTATATCTCTGACGTCGATCTGTTGTAGAATTTTAGAACATGTTTTTTGCTCGAGTATCATGTCGTTTTTGGAAACCCAGAATCTACTATGTAGGAATCAACATGGATTCCGGAAACAGCGATCGTGTGAGACCCAACTCGCTTTATTTGTTCATGAGAACCAGAAAATATTAGATACAGGCTCCCAGGTAGATGCTATTTTCCTTGACTTCCGGAAGGCGTTCGATACAGTTCCGCACTGTCGCCTGATAAAGTAAGAGCCTACGGAATATCAGACCAGCTGTGTGGCTGGATTGAAGAGTTTTTAGCAAACAGAACACATCATGTTGTTATCAATGGAGAGACGTCTACAGACGTTAAGGTAACCTCTGGCGTGCCACAGGGGAGTGTTATGGGACCATCGCTTTTCACAATACATATAAATGACCTAGTAGATAGTGTCGGAAGTTCCATGCGGCTTTTCGCGGATGATGCTGTAATATACAGAGAAGTTGCAGCATTAGAGGATTGTGGCGAGATGCAGGAGGATCTGCAGCGGATAGGCACTTGGTGCAGGGAGTGGCAACTGACCCTTAACATAGATAAATGTAATGTATTGCGAATACATGGAAAGAAGGATCCTTTATTGTATGATTATATGATAGCGGAACAAACACTGGTAGCAGTTACTTCTGTAAAATATCTGGGAGTATGCGCGCGGAACGATTTGAAGTGGAATGATCACATAAAATTAATTGTTGGTAAAGCGGGTACCAGGTTGAGATTCATTGGGAGAGTCCTTAGAAAATTTAGTCCATCAACAAAAGAGGTGGCTTACAAAATACTCGTTTGACCTATACTTGAGTATTGCTCATCAGTGTGGGATTCGTACCAGATCGGGTTGACGGAGGAGATAGAGAAGATCCAAAACAGAGCGGCGCGTTTCGTCACAGGGTTATTTGGTAACCGTGATAGCGTTACGGAGATACGAGGGTCGGTCAAAAAGTAATGCCTCCCATTTTTTTTCTACTTAAAGAAATTAAGTTAAGTGAAAAATTTGAATTTGGCGCCATTCCTCAAACCTTCTGCAATCCACTGCAGTAGTAACTTTCTGTGTCAACAGGTGGCAGCACAGCAGAAGTTTGTAAGATGGCCGACATCGATGTTCGTTTGAGACAGCGTTGTGTGATTGAATTCTTGAATGCAGAAGGTGAAACGCCCATACGCATTCATGAAAGACTGAAGAAGGTGTATGGTGTTGTGACAGTGGATGTCAGCACTGTTAGACGATGGGTTCGTCGTTGTAAGGAAGCTGAAGGGCAAACACCGTTGACTGACGAAAAGCGGAGCGGCAGGCCGGTGAGTGCAGTGACTCCACACAACATTCAGCAAGTTGATGACATCATTCGTGGTGACCGTCGGGTGACTGCAGATGAAGTGTGTCGCATTATTTCTCTTAGTAAAGGCAGTGTGATCACGATTATTAAACAATTGGGGTACTCAAAAGTTTGTGCACGGTGGGTTCCAAGAATGTTAACCGATCAGAATAAAGAGGCAAGGAAAACAATAGCCTCCCAACACTTGCAGCGCTTCCGTTTGGAGGGAGATGAGTTTCTGAAAATAATTGTGACCGGGGACGAAACATGGGTGCATTTTTTTGAACCCGAATCAAAGAGGCAGTCAATGGAGTGGCGTCACACAAGCTCGCCGAGGAAGAAAAAATTCAAAACTGTGCGATCGGCAGGGAAAGTTATGGCAACAGTTTTCTGGGATACAGAGGGTGTGATTCTGGTTGATTTTTTGGAGCAGGGATGCACAATAAATTCTGTTCAATACGTCACAACCCTCAACAAATT
This sequence comes from Schistocerca cancellata, assembly GCF_023864275.1. Taxonomy (NCBI): domain Eukaryota; kingdom Metazoa; phylum Arthropoda; class Insecta; order Orthoptera; family Acrididae; genus Schistocerca; species Schistocerca cancellata. The sequence continues at coordinate 839,047,648 of NC_064630.1, forward strand.
TAAAGCACGTCTTCAGCGAGTTCGCCCAACAAAATCAATGGCAGATGTTCTTCTTTTGCATGACAATGCAAGACCACACACCAGTCGTCACACCTCTGACGAGATTGTCAAAATTGGATGGGAAGTTTTGCCTCATCCCCCATACAGCCCTGACCTGGCACCATCAGACTTCCATCTGTTCGGGCCACTAGAAGAAGCTCATCGTGGGATTCATTTTGAAGATGAGGAGGCCGTCAAAACATCCGTGCGTCAATGGCTTAGGAAGCAGAGCTGTGATTTTTACCGTGCTGGGATACATGCCCTTGTTCAAAGATGGACCAAAACTGTAGAGATGGGCGGAGATTACATTGAAAAATGACAAAATGATCCTCAATGTTGTGGTTTTCAACCTATGTAATTGCATTTAAATTTCCTGACAATTAAACGTAGAAAAAAAAATAGGAGGCATTACTTTTTGACTGACCCTCGTATTTAGCAAACTCAAGTGGCAGACTCTGCAAGAGAAGCGCTCTGCCAGGTTTCGAGAGGGTGCGTTTCTGGATGAGGTATCTAATATATTGCTTCCCCCTACTTACACCTCCCGAGGAGATCACGGATGTAAAATTAGAGAGATTCGAGCGCGCACGGAGGCTTTCCGGCAATCGTTTTTCTCGCGAACCATACGCGACTGGAACATGAAAGGGACGTAATGACAGTGGCACAAAGTGCCCTCCGCCACACACCGTTGGGTGGCTTGCGGCGTGTAGATGTACTGTGGGCTTCTCTCCATAGTAGATGCTGCAAAAACATACTAGCACTATTCAGGACCTATGTTTTTCATCACGTGTGGCGGTTACAATGCATCGCCCTAGTGAGGGAGGACTACGGATCCAACCATGAAATACGACAAAGTCGTCTGCGTATGTGTGTGGTGTGACAGCCGACAGAAACGGATATACACTCCTGGAAATGGAAAAAAGAACACATTGACACCGGTGTGTCGGACCCACCATACTTGCTCCGGACACTGCGAGAGGGCTGTACAAGCAATGATCACACGCACGGCACAGCGGACACACCAGGAACCGCGGTGTTGGCCGTCGAATGGCGCTAGCTGCGCAGCATTTGTGCACCGCCGCCGTCAGTGTCAGCCAGTTTGCCGTGGCATACGGAGCTCCATCGCAGTCTTTAACACTGGTAGCATGCCGCGACAGCGTGGACGTGAACCGTATGTGCAGTTGACGGACTTTGAGCGAGGGCGTATAGTGGGCATGCGGGAGGCCGGGTGGACGTACCGCCGAATTGCTCAACACGTGGGGCGTGAGGTCTCCACAGTACATCGATGTTGTCGCCAGTGGTCGGCGGAAGGTGCACGTGCCCGTCGACCTGGGACCGGACCGCAGCGACGCACGGATGCACGCCAAGACCGTAGGATCCTACGCAGTGCCGTAGGGGACCGCACCGCCACTTCCCAGCAAATTAGGGACACTGTTGCTCCTGGGGTATCGGCGAGGACCATTCGCAACCGTCTCCATGAAGCTGGGCTACGGTCCCGCACACCGTTAGGCCGTCTTCCGCTCACGCCCCAACATCGTGCAGCCCGCCTCCAGTGGTGTCGCGACAGGCGTGAATGGAGGGACGAATGGAGACGTGTCGTCTTCAGCGATGAGAGTCGCTTCTGCCTTGGTGCCAATGATGGTCGTATGCGTGTTTGGCGCCGTGCAGGTGAGCGCCACAATCAGGACTGCATACGACCGAGGCACACAGGGCCAACACCCGCCATCATGGTGTGGGGAGCGATCTCCTACACTGGCCGTACACCACTGGTGATCGTCGAGGGGACACTGAATAGTGCACGGTACATCCAAACCGTCATCGAACCCATCGTTCTACCATTCCTAGACCGGCAAGGGAACTTGCTGTTCCAACAGGACAATGCACGTCCGCATGTATCCCGTGCCACCCAACGTGCTCTAGAAGGTTTAAGTCAACTACCCTGGCCAGCAAGATCTCCGGATCTGTCCCCCATTGAGCATGTTTGGGACTGGATGAAGCGTCGTCTCACGCGGTCTGCACGTCCATCACGAACGCTGGTCCAACTGAGGCGCCAGGTGGAAATGGCATGGCAAGCCGTTTTACAGGACTACATCCAGCATCTCTACGATCGTCTCCATGGGAGAATAGCAGCCTGCATTGCTGCGAAAGGTGGATATGCACTGTACTAATGCCGACATTGTGCATGCTCTGTTGCCTGTGTCTATGTGCCTGTGGTTCTGTCAGTGTGATCATGTGATGTATTTGACCCCAGGAATGTGTCAATAAAGTTTCCCCTTCCTGGGCCAATGAATTCACGGTGTTCTTATTTCAATTTCCAGGAGTGTAGATGAAAAGCCGACTGAGTGCCTGGACGATAAGGATATGGCAGTGCAACTCAGCATGGTGCCTACTCGCCCTGAGGCTGTTGTAGCCTAGATCCACATTTCCCAGACAACTAATCTCCCTAAACAATTACTGGATTAATATTGGAACGTGTAAGGATGACTAACGTTATGGATGACGAAAATTCATATTGATGGTTCCTTTGGCGGAAAAATTGTATACATGAATCTTACGATACGTTAATTTACGTATCTTAAGTCCCTTAGGATTTACATATCTATGAAGGAGCTTAAGAACTAACAAGCCTACGAATAAATTTTTTCGAGAAGCACGCAGAAAACCTACGTTCTGATGTAGGAATCGAAAATTTTTAAATACGTCCGCTCTGACTGCTGAAAGAGCTGCACTAACTTGTGAATATTAGCCTTTCAATGGACGCCATTTACGTTACGGAAATACTCAATTGTTGGAGACTATGGGGGAATATTAATGTAGAGTAGAGCTGCAGCGTTTTGTTACTAATTTCTCTGCAGTCTATAAATGAGACAGTAACGTAAAACAAAATGACATTAAGAAAAAAACGTTTTATCAACTAGAAAAGTTACATATACTTCGTCGACAGATGCTATGCAATGGAGAGAAGATGTAATGTTTAACAATCCGTCGCATCACCACCATTAGAGACCAGGTAATATCTCCGGCGAGAAATTGTCTGCGAGGGAAGTAAGATAGGCCGTGTTTTCAAAGAAAGAACGTCAGCAATAACTTGGAAACGAGGGTAATGCCTGAACCGTGGCTCCGGACGCGGACAAGCTACCGGAAGCAATCCGCGAATCTTCGGTTCACTGGTCTGATACTCACGAAGTCGGAAATTAAAAACTAAACCTACGAGCAGCTTCGATGAAACAATCAAAAGTGTGGAGGGGAAGTTTATGCAGCTGCTCCGAAGTGTAAGCGACACGGGAACGCCAAATACAAGTAAATTGCGAAGCACTTATGATGGCTTTTCATTTAAATTTTATATATTTCAGTCTCACATTACACAAACATTAACAGTTTCAAATTATCAGCAAGTCATCACATGATCTAGGAAATTAAATTACAAGTTAAACTAACTCGAATACACAACACACACTTGAATACTTTTTTTTTTTGTGGTTTTAGGGCGCACAACTTCAATGGTCATTAGCGCCCTGACTACTCTAAGAATGCACCGCGAGGCACTAGTGGACAACAACAACTAAAAGGGAAAACACGATAAAAGACAGACTGACAGGCATAGGATTAAAAAACAGCATCATCAAATTGATAAAACGAAGAACACGAGCAACTGCTCGTGGGTCATCCGCTAAAATGGCATCGAAAGTACTTGGCAGGTTAAGATCTAGACGCAGTGTGTTAAAATATGGACAGGACATTAAAATGTGTCGAACCGTCAGCAAGTGCCCACATGGGCAGAACGGCGCTGGCGCAGCCGTCAGCAGATGGCGATGGCTGAACCGGCAGTGTCCAATTCTTAACCGGGCCAAAACTACCTGCTCCCGCCGAGAAGGGCGTGAGGAGGACGTCCAAGCCACGGGAAGAGGTTTTAAGGCCCGAAGCTGCTTGTCTGTAAGTGCAGCCCAATCGGCATGCCACAGCGACACAATGCGCCGAAAAATGACCCAGCTAAAATCGGACGAAGAAGCTGTCCGAGGCTGGAGGACCGCAGCCTTGGCCGCGGCATCTGCAGCTTCGTTCCCAGGGATACCGACATGGCCAGGAACCCACATAAAGCTAACCGGAGAACCGACGTCCACCAGCTGCTGAAGAGAGCGTTGGATCCGGTGTACGAAAGGGTGAACCGGGTACGGATCACTGAGGCTCTGGATGGCGCTCAGGGAGTCGGAGCAGATGACATAAGCAGAATGTCGGTGGCGGCAGATGTAAAGAACAGCCTGGTAGAGGGCAAAGAGCTCAGCTGTGAAGACCGACAATGGCCATGGAGCCGGTATTTGAAACTTTGTGCCCCGACAATAAAGGAACACCCGACCCCGTCATTGGTCTTAGAGCCATCTGTATAAATGAAAGTCATGTTGATGAACTTCGAACGAAGTTCCAAAAAACGGGAGTGGTAGACCGAACCGGGGGTAACCTCTTTTGGGAGCGAGCTGAGGTCAAGGTGAACGCGGACCTGAGCCTGGAGCCAAGGTGGCGTGTGGCTCTCGCCCACTCGAAAGGTTGCAGGGAGTGAAAAATTAAGGTGTTGAAGGAGGCGACGAAAGCGAACTCCAGGGGGTAGCAGGGCAGAGACATACAACCCGTATTGACGGTCGAGAGAGTCGTCAAAAAAGGAACGATAAGACGGATGGTCGGGCATTGACAGTAGCCGACAGGCATACCGACAAAGCAGTATATCGCGCCGGTAGGTGAGTGGCAATTCGCCAGCGTCAGCATGAAGACTCTCTACGGGACTAGTATAAAATGCTCCGATCGCAAGTCGTAAACCCCGATGTTGTATGGAGTTGAGGCGGCGTAAGATGGATGGCCGTGCAGAGGAGTATACGAAGCTCCCATAATCCAGCTTGGAGCGGACGATCGACCGATATAGACGAAGTAGGACGGTTCGATCCGCTCTCCACGACATACCACTGAGAACACGGAGGACATTTAAAGAACGGGTACAACGGGCGGCCAAATATGACGCATGTGGAGACCAGCTAAATTTCCTGTCAAATGTAAGGCCTAAAAATTTGGTTGTCTCCACGATTGGGAGAGCAACGGGACCGAGTCGTAAGGACGGTGGGAGAAACTCTTTGTAGCGCCAGAAGTTAATACAGACCGTCTTCTCGGCAGAAAAACGGAAGCCATTGGCGACACTCCAGGAGTAAAGACGGTCAAGAGAACGCTGAAGACAGCGCTCCAGGACACGTGTACACTGCGCGCTGCAATAGATGGTAAAATCGTCCACAAAAAGGGAGCCTGATACATCAGCTGGGAGGCAATCCATTATTGGATTGATCGCGATGGCGAAGAGAGCGACGCTCAAAACTGAGCCCTGTGGCACCCCATTCTCCTGGCGAAAGGTGTCGGACAGGACAGAACCCACACGTACCCTGAACTGTCGATCCATTAAAAAGGAACGAATAAAAAGAGGGAGGCGACCGCGAAGGCCCCATGTATGCATGGTGCGGAGAATGCCCGCCCTCCAACAGGTGTCGTAAGCCTTCTCCAAATCAAAGAACACAGCCGCGGTCGGGCGCTTCCGCAAGAAGTTATTCATAATGATGGTCGACAAGGTAACCAGATGGTCAACAGCAGAGCGGCGCCTACGAAATCCACATTGTACATTGGTAAATAGGCGTCGAGACTCGAGCAGCCAAACCAATCGAGAGTTAACCATTCGCTCCATCACTTTACAGACACAGCTAGTAAGCGAGATAGGTCGATAACTGGAAGGCAAGTGCTTGTCCTTCCCCGGCTTAGGAATCGGGACAACAATAGACTCGCGCCAGCATGCGGGAACATGTCCCTCAATCCAGATGCGATTGTATGTACGAAGAAGAAAACCTTTACCCGCAGGAGAAAGGTTCTTCAGCATCTGAATATGAATAGAATCAGGTCCTGGAGCGGAGGACCGTGATCGGCCAAGTGCGTTTTCGAGTTCCCGCATGGTGAATGGGGCATTATAACTTTCACAATTCGAGGTGCGGAAGTCAGGTGGCCTAGCCTCCTCTGCCTGTTTGCGGGGGAGGAAGGCAGGGTGGTAATGAGCGGAGCTCGAAACCTCTGCGAAAAAGCGGCCGAAGGCATTGGAGACAGCCTCAGGGGCCACAAGGACGTCATTCGCGACCTTCAAGCCAGAAACTGGGGAGTGGACCTTAGTGCCAGATAGCCGGCGCAGGCTACCCCAGACAACAGAAGGAGTAAAACTGTTGAAGGTGCTTGTGAAAGCAGCCCAGCTGGCTTTCCTGCTTTCTTTAATAATACGACGACACTGAGCACGTAATCGTTTATAATTAATACAATTCGCCACTGTAGGGTGGCGTTTAAAGGTGCGTAAAGCACGTCGACGAGCACGTAAAGCGTCTCTACATGCTGCGGTCCACCAGAGGACCGGTACGCGACGTGGAGAAGAAGTAGGGTGAGGGATGGAATATTCAGCAGCAGCGAGAATGACTTCCGTGAGGTGTGCTACCTGACGATCGCAGCTTGTGAAGGTTTGATCCTGAAAGGTCGCCCTGGAAGAGAAGAGCCCCCAGTCTGCCTTGGAGATGGTCCAACTAGAGGAGCACGGAGAGGGAGTATGCTGCAGGAGATGGATAACACACGGGAAGTGGTCGCTCGAATATGTATCAGCAAGTGCGTACCACTCAAACCGGCGTGCAAGTTGGGGAGTACATATAGAGAGGTCTAAATGGGAATAGGTGTGAGATGTGTCCGAAAGAAAAGTAGGGGCGCCAGTATTGAGGCAGACAAGATTGAGCTGGTTGAAAAGGTCTGCTAACAAGGAGCCCCTTGGGCAGGATGCTGGAGAGCCCCAAAGGGGATGGTGGGCATTGAAGTCTCCAGTTAACAAAAATGGTGCAGGTAGCTGAGCAATAAGTTGCATCATGTCTGCCCTGGTAACGGCAGATGACGATGGAGTGTAAACGGTACAAAAGGAAAACGTAAAAGTGGGGAGAATAATGCGGATGGCAGCTGCCTGCAGGCCAGTGTGCAACGTGATGGGATCGTAGTAAATATCATCCCGGACCAGCAACATAACCCCTCCATGAGCTGGGACACCTACCACAGGGGGTAGGTCAAAACGCACAGAGGTGTAGTGTGCCAAGGCAATTTGATCGCATGGGCGTAGCTTCGTTTCCTGGAGGGCTACGACGAGCGGACGGTGCAAGCGGAGCAGCAACTTCAAGTTCTCTCGGTTGGAGCGAATGCTGCGAATATTCCAGTGAATAAGTGCCATCGTAAGAAAAGGAAGATGAAAAAAGGGGTCACCTCGAAGGCCGCTGAGGGCATGGCTTCGAGCGAGCACCGCCGCCGCTATCAGTAAGCGGACAGTCATCGTCCATTGGGTCCATAGGTTCATCGGCCATCTCGGGAGGATGGCCGGGAGGGGGAGCTTCCTCCGCCGGTGAACGGCCAGATGTACGGCTACCAGCGGTGCGGCCAGGCGAAACGGATGACGGCCTGGGGCGGCAACCGCTGGGTGGCGCAGGAGAAGAAATGCGCCGTGGCGGAGAAGAACTGTGCTTCCTATGAGCCTTTTTAGAAGGACGTTTGGTGGAAGTACCGGTCGAAGGCTGGGAGGGCGAGGAACGTAGGAAGTCTGCACGGGATGGTTCCTTCTTGAAGGCCCGTGCATCTGACTTCGGGGTCTTCGTCTTAGCAGAAGCTGTTGAAGGGGCTGGTGTCTGTGGGGTGATGGGAGGAAGAGGAGACGTCGACCGCGCGATCTTAGCACTGGCCGAACGGACGACCGTGGTGCTGAAAGTCAGATCGCATGTCTGGGTTGCTACCTCCCTGGTAGTCCGAGGAGAGGCGAGGACAGTACTGTATTTCCCCGCTGGGAGCAGCGCGGGCTTCCTACTAGCCAATAGCTTGCGAGCAGCCGAGGTGGACACTTTCTCTTTGACCCGAATTTCTTGGATACAGCGTTCTTCCTTATAGACAGGACAGTCGCGGGAGGATGCGGCATGGTCACCCTGACAGTTCACACAACGAGGAGACGGAGGTGGACAGTCACCCTCATGGGCATCCCTGCCACAAGTGACACATTTAGCCGCATTGGAACAAGACTGTCGAGTGTGATTGAAACGCTGACACTGGTAGCAGCGCGTAGGTGTCGGGACATAGGGGCGAACAGAAATAACCTCGTAGCCCGCCTGGATGCGCGATGGCAGCTTAACACTATCGAAGGTCAAGAAAAGTGTCCGGGTCGGTACAAGGTCAATGTTGACCTTTTTCATGACCCTATGGACAGCCGTCACGCCCTGCTCAGCGAGGAAAGATTGAATCTCCTCGTCAGTCAATCCGTCGAGGGAGCTAGTATAGACTACACCACGAGACGAATTCAAAGTTCGGTGGGCCTCCACCCGGACAGGGAACGTGTACAGGAGTGTGGCCCGAAGCAGTTTTTGTGCCTGAAAGGCACTCTCAGTTTCTAGGAATAAGGTACCGTTACGCAACCTGGTACAAGATTTGACAGATCCGGCTATGGCATCTACGCCCTTCTGGATAACGAAAGGGTTGACAGAGGAAAAATCCTTTCCGTCCTCAGATCGAGAAACGACGAGGAACTGTGGGGCAGGTGGTAGTACTTTTGTCACTGGTGGCTGGTCACGTTTCCGTTTTTGGGCAGAAGTCGAAAGCGATGGAGTAGAATCCATTGCGGAGGAATCCCCCATGATTGCCAGCGTCTCCGATGGCGCGCTCCTTCCTTGTGGGGACCCTCTCAGAGGGCACTCCCGCCTTAGGTGAATGTTTACACCTCAGGTCACACCTCCCGAGAAACAGACGGAGGGACCAATTGGCATGGTCAGAAGGTATCAGCTCAGGCCATCACCCCTCCCCGGGCCTGGCCTTTACCAGGGGGTACGCGCGTGCCTTACATGTCTACCCAGGGCGGGGACTTACGCGTTACCCCGTCACCGGCTACGCGTGCGAACGCGTGGGTCGGCCTTCAGGCACGCACAGGGAGGAAGGAAGAAGAGGAAAAAGAAGAGAGAGAGGGAAAAAGAGGACAGACTGTCTCAAACGCCGAGGCGGAGACCAGAGAAGGCAAGGAGAAGAAGGCAATGAGAAGGCAAGGAGAAAAAGGCAATGAGAAGGCAAGGAGAAAAAGGCAATGAGAAGGCAAGGAGAAAAAGGCAATGAGAAGGCAAGGAGAAAAAGGCAATGAGAAGGCAAGGAGAAAAAGGCAATGAGAAGGCAAGGAGAAAAAGGCAATGAGAAGGCAAGGAGAAAAAGGCAATGAGAAGGCAAGGAGAAAAAGGCAATGAGAAGGCAAGGAGAAAAAGGCAATGAGAAGGCAAGGAGAAAAAGGCAATGAGAAGGCAAGGAGAAAAAGGCAATGAGAAGGCAAGGAGAAAAAGGCAATGAGAAGGCAAGGAGAAAAAGGCAATGAGAAGGCAAGGAGAAAAAGGCAATGAGAAGGCAAGGAGAAAAAGGCAATGAGAAGGCAAGGAGAAGTCAAGGGAAAGAGTAAGGAAGACAGTGAGGTGGAGAAGAGCAAAGAAAGGAACCAACAAAAGGAAGGAAGAAACGAGAAGTGAAAAACCAGAAAGACCTCAATTATAGGTCGTGGAACCGTCCGTCTCCGGACGCAGGCGCTAACTACCCCCGTGAGGGGGATGGACTCCTTTTAGTTGCCTCTTACGACAGGCAGGAATACCTCGGGCCTATTCTAATCCCCGGACCCGCAGGGGGCACACTTGAATACGCTGCGTAGCAGCTCTTTGAACAGCCACGTCAGGAGAGGTGCTTACGCTGTGGAAGTATCTGCGCTCTGGGAGTTGAACTGAAGGTCACATTTGACTTCCTAACAGTACCAAGTTGGCACTCTTAAATCGCCATTGTAAGATTAAAGCATTCACCACATAAAAGTGACATACTCTTGACATGAAAACAAGTAAAAATTGCTAAACTAATTTCTTTTTAAACAGGCCATCTGATGCAGTCAGTGACACATCTGTGTGATCTAAGACTGAAAAATATAACAAAGGAATGTATTTTAAAGGACGGCCACCTCGTTCCCCAAAGACAGCATACGCCCAGATAGCCTACAGCTTTCACGTTCCTGATAAGAACCTAATAAGTCACGTACATTTTATACACGCAACGAATTATAATCTGAGCGTAGGCACCAGAGGTAAAAGATCACAACATCATTTACTTCAAAGTTGATATCTCGAGCTTGAAAAACACTGTCCGTGTCGCGAAAGGTGTCAAAATGTATACCATTATCAAACGTGCCAATGCATCTTCTAAGCCTCAAAAATTATTTCGTAACTACGTACCATTCGATGCGGTCCCTTGATTTCAACTGTATAAAAACAGTTCACGTAAAGCGTCATTCACTGAGCAGTGATAAACCTGTTCAAATATCTAACGAAAACTTACGAAGATTCGAGAATGCCTTCGAAACTACTTTCGATATCCGATGAGTTCTTCGGTATGATCTTGACTGGCGGTCTGTATCTAATTGATAGCTTCAGACAGAAAACAGGAAAGAAAAAAAAAAAAAAAAAAGACGCAGCGTTGAGGCTACTTGGTGCATCAAATTTCCCGAGTCGACTGTTGCACGACTTAATATATCGTATCCTACAGGAAAGTACGCACAAAATGATAGAAACTAGATAATAGTCGAGATAGGACCAAATATTTTTCTCCCGACCATGGCTCTGAGCACTATGGGACAACTTCTGAGGTCATCAGTCACCTAGACTTAGAACTACCTAAACGGAACTAACCTAAGGACATCATACACATCCATGCCCGAGGCAGGATTCGAACCTGCGACCGTAGCAGCAGCGCGGTTCCTGACTCAAGATCCTAGAACCGCTCGGCCACAACGGCCGGCTTCCGACCATGTTTGGTATTTAAATAAACCACGCAAGCCACGCTACTGCGCATGGCGGAGGGTACTTCCTCGAACATTACCGACCTTGTGTCCCACTCCACTGGCATAATGAGCGAGAGAGAATATCTGTATGCGCCATAATCTTATTGTCAGCAGAATTGTCGCACAAACTTTCGCGAGTCTCACTTTACCCAATAGGGTTTCGCGACAACCACGCCGTCTTTCATCCAATTATTCTCATTTTTAGCAGTGCGCCTTTGAATTCGTTTGATGTCTACAGCCGTGCCTGGTTCATGAGGATTCAAAACGCCGGAGACATACTGGTCTCTCTAGCGTGTGGTATCCCATTTCAGTTGCATATTCAGCCATAATCCTTCCAAGAAATCTAAGTCTTGCATTCTCTTCCGTAATACTGTCTCATTTCATATAGCTGTCCACACAGATAGCTGAATGGTCAGTGTGACGGACTGCTGTCCTAACGGGCCCGGGTTCGATTCCCGGCTGGGTCGTGGATTTTCTCCACTCAGGGACTGGGTGTTGTGTTATCATTTCACTCCCATCCGGCGCGCAGGTCGCCCAATGTGGCGTCGAATGTAGTAAGACCTGCACCGAGGCGGCCGGACCCGCCCCGTAAGAGGCCTCCCGGCCAATGGCGCCAAACGTTCATTTCCATTTCATATAGCTTCCTAGTATTACTCCTAAATACGATGTAACGTACCCAAGATTTTCAACATTAATCTTGTAAACAGACACAATCGAGTTTTCACTCTTTGTTAGAAACATATTATGCTGCTTTTATTCAAATTTGATGAGAGCTGCCATACGTTATACAAATAGGAAAAGCTGTCCAAGGTTTTCAGGATTTCCAACTAACAATCGTCCAACGACGACCCTTTCCTGTAGACAACTGTACTGTGCTGCTGATCCTGTCCCGTTAATAGTTTGAGTATATTCAACACATAAGGGTCGCATTATACTCCCTTTTGGGCGCACCCTTTGTTACTTCAGTTTCTGTTCAACTTTGACACGTCTAATAACGTACTGCAAACTACTACTAAACTATTCCAGCACCCAAAGATACTTTGTATGGTCACATCTTCGTTAGTTGTTCACAGCGAGGTACGGAAATTTAGAAAGACGCAATCTACTTGTCCAGTGGTATCTATTGTTTGCGGGGTATCGTGTACCAGTAAGGAAAGCTGTCTCTCCTAAATCCGCGCTCATTCTTAGAGAAAAGCTGGTCTTCCTCGACGAACGTCATTATTTTCGAGTTTAGAATACTCTGTTTCTGCAACAGCGGGACGTCACGGATACTGGTCTGTAATTCTGTGCATCCGTTCCTTTACCCTGTTTTGTAAAATGGAGAGACCCGCGCGCTCTTTCAGCGACGGTGGACTACCCGCTTCGCAAGAGATTATCGATAGGTATGAGCCAAGGTAGATAGGGCTTCCTGGGTAGCGTAATGAGTAAAAAGCCAGTGAGGGCTCGGTGCGCGCCGCTCGCGTTAGGTAGTCAATACTATCGGTACTTGCATCGATATCTCTCATTACTCAATCTGTACACCGGTATGGTGGGATAGTACCACCACTAATAAATATTTTTTCAAATTCGGAATTCTACTTTTCTGATTTCTGCCTGCGAAATTCAGTTTTTCACACTAGATGGAACCATGAGAGATTGAATTGCAAATTTGGATTCGTTAACTGACTTCGGGGTAGCTACGCCAAAAACTAGTTCCGTTATCACCGAAAAATCCAAGGCCCAATGCCTAGAAGGTTCCTCAAATAGGTCAAGTCCCCCTCTGACAGAGCCATACCGGAGTCTATAAAGACCTCTTACGTCGAACGGACTATATATTCTTTTCTCAAACTTGATATGATAGTGCGTACAGTGAATGGTACAGGCTAGAAACGGAGGTTATCACTGAAACAACCGGTTTTCGGTTTTGAGGGTTTTTCAACGCCAGTTTAACTGGAGTGTAAAAGCCGCCCAAAATAATCGGTTTCTGAAATAAGCGATTTTCGGTTTTTATCCCTGTAATAAACATACAAATCGAACAAAGATCGGAAAATGTTGACTCCCTCAGTTTCAAGATGGAATCAAAATATTACATTACATAGATAAATAAAAGCAGTTTGACGTTTTTTATTGTGAAATTCGTCTTATTTATGACGTAGTTTTGCGGCAGAACAGGAAATTATCTACCTCTAACCTCAAATTGCAACGAAAGTTTTCAAAACGTGTAATTAACCTATCGAACTTTGTTATGTCGCCAAATGAACAAAAAGTCCTTGAGAAAGGTTTTTAATATGCTCCTTCTCACCCTCCATCAGAAAAACAACTGGAAGTTATGAAAGTAGATATTTAAAATGCTCTAATGAAAGACACCACTGCAAAGTATTTACTTGCCAATACAGAAAAGAAAGAAATCACATTTGAGGGCGAGATCCCACAGGCTATTGAGTTTCATACACACAAGTCCTTAAAACGAAATTACAGCAAGAAGACATCATTGCCACAAAATCTGTACTTTTGAACAAACGTGATTATGTTCCTAAAGTTAATGATTTTCTGAATATCACATGCTTCCAAGTCCTTCCTAATGACACTACTAAATTATTCAAGGACGATGTTGAATGTACAATCAATTCATACAAAAGCATATTCTCTGATTTTGAAGCAAAACTTTTAACTAATATGAACCCAGTACCTCCTAGAATTCAAGGGCGTCCTAAACTGGACTGACTAGATGTTGCTGTTCGTCAAGTTGTATCATCATTCACTGCTCTATCTTGCAAACTAGCGAGTAAACTGGACACCTTAAGAGCAAGACTAAATTCAAACCAAAGCATGGTATTTCAAACTCTGTGGACCTTGTAATAAGATAAAAGATATATCTGTCTCACACAGTGATAAATCAGGATCCTTTGATGTCTGCAGTTTGTTTTCAAACATACCAGTAGTGGAATGCATTGATATTCTGACAGTTGATGTAGAAGTCTAATGTCAATCCTGTGGAACTGAATGACTTGAGATTGGCCACCCAGACATGCTTGGCACAGAATTACTTCTAGTTCCAAGGGACTCTTTAAAAACAATTAGATGGCTAAACTATGGGTTTCTCTCTTAGTCTATTGTTGGCAGAAATATTTATGGACCATTTTGAACAACATTTTCTGAAAAACTAACCTTCGAGTGCAAATATCGAATACTGGTTTAGATATTTAGATGATGTCCTGTGTACGTGGAATGGTACTATAAGACAACAACACGTTTTTGAAAAATCTTAACTGTCAACATAAAAATATTCAGTTCACAATGGTGATTGGCAACAAATCCATAAACTTCTTAGATCTCACCACTGATGTCAGTACACACACACATTATTTCGAAATTTATAGAAAAACTACAACTACAGACACAGTAATCCTCCTTGCTCACAACACTCCACAGCTGACAAACATGCAGCTTTGCACACAATTGTTAAGGTTTTCTTTTAACTGGTACCTGTATGACTTTCCTTGTTTAATACCTCTTGAAGTTGTCTCATCAAGTATTGTGTTTATTTTATTTGGTTCCTTTATTTAATGCAAACTGTTACATAGACACAGTTTTGAATACAATGTTAATGTTATTCCTGTTCGATCCTTTTGTATTTGTGTATTGTTCAGCCCCTTTTTTACCTTTTAAAATGCAGTACCACCACACTCGCAAAGATCGCATTTACTGTTTGTTATCTTACACTCCTCCATTTTCCCGTATTTATTCATTTCCGTTATCTAATTAATATTGGTTAAGTTCCTTATATATCCTGTAGTTACATTGATAATCCTTTATTATTTTAATTGGTTTGTGTATCACTCTCCATGTTGTACACCTCCTGAAGTAGCCTTGTCAGTACTTATTTTATTTTATTGGTTTTGCTTATTAATATAAACTTAGATAGGCTTACTGTTCTTGTTTTGTGTCTGAGTTCTTCCCGTTTACTCCGTTTTTATTTATTAACTTTTTAAAAAAAGTTTATCTAAAAACCAAAAATTTTAACATTGCTGCTATGGCTAATACATATTTCGGCTTTTTACCCGGTTATCAGCAAAAAATGAAAAGCACCTGTTATAATCGAGACCACAAAATACCGGTTATTCAGAATTAAAATACCTCTATCAATTTTAACCGCACAATTTTTCCCAGCCTAGTGCAGGCGCCGGGCTTCCCACGAGTACACGAGTTCGTAGGCCGCCACGACCAGAAACTACCGCGTTTACGGCGAGTGTGGCTGTCGACTATCGTGGAGATAGGCAGACACGAAGTTCATCACTGGACAATAGCAGTGGGAAGTCCAGAGGCACCACTACCTCACACACAACTCGGTCCACACGTCACGCGACACTGGAAGGCCGACAGCACGGAGAAAGGTCGCACGGAATTATGAACCTCGGTTACCCTACCATTGATGGAGAGTTAAGATTAATTCGAAAACCACACGAGGTGATGCATCCAGTGTGTCAGCAGAGAAATGTTGTCAAGTAACTTTTTTCCTACATATAATTACTCGTCTCGTTGCGACCTATCGGCTGGCTCGCCCTGTACAAAGTTAACATTGATAAAATCGACAAACTGCAGGGACGGATGGAGGAAAAAATGTCCTCCGAACATATGCCCGGAAATGGTGTGCGTGCATCCACAAAAAACCATTCCGGAACAAAACGCAGAGCTGAATCGCATCCAAGTCACAACATATGTTCAAAGTGGCCTCCTCGGGACGCAATGCGCGCGTTCACACGTCGCATCACGGACGGCCGCACCCTGTCGTACTCTCCGACGACGCCCCGAATAGCGTCACCGACGTCGCGAACGTGCTGTTAAAGGGCCTGCACGACAGGAAATGGTTCAGCGTACACAACGCTTCTCAGATGCCCCCAAGAGGTAAAAATCTGGGGGTTTAAGTCCGGTGATATAGCAGGCCACGCTACAGAGCCTCCACGTCCTATCCGACGTCCGGAGACACCGCTGAGGTGGCGGCGAACTGTAACGCGGACGTGGGGTCGTGCGCCGTCGTGCAGATACCACATAATCTGTCGTGTTGCCAAAGGCACATTCTCTAGCAGCCCAGGCAGAGTATTCTGCGGAACTCCAGGTACTTTCCTGCATTGTGAAATAATAACCAGTCCACGTATGTGGTCGCCACGAATTCCTCTCCACGTATTGATGCTGAACCGATGCAGCCTCAACCATTCCCCAATGGTCGACTTTAGCCGTCAGATGACGATTACGCAGGTTTATGATGCCAGTTATGGTAAAAGTGCCTTCATCGGTAAGGAAAACTGATGACAAAAACCCCATAATTGTTGTTGTCTGGTGCTAAGACCGTCGACAAAATCCTTCCCGTAGAGGTAAATCCGCTGCTGATAATCCTTGCTCTTGTTGCAGGTGATAGGGATATTGGCGGTTGTCGTGCTTACATCGCGTTGGCGCGCCGCTTGCCTGAAGCCTGAACTAGGGTTCATCTCAACATCAAGTAGAACCTGGTCCTCCAAATCTGGTGTATGCACAATCCGCCACGTCCTTGCACATTCGTCTGTCTGCAAGCACCCACGATCAAACAAACGCCTAAAATGGGCTTGAAATGTTGTGTGATGTGGTCGGTGTCTGTGGGAGTACTTGTTTTGGTATAGCCGCACACACTCTCGACCGTTTCCATCTGCTTGGCTGTACACAAACATCATTTCGGCTTGTTCCCAACATGAATATTTGACAATTCTGCTGCTTACAGTACGCTGCATCGATCTCACAGCCTGTGATCAGAAGAGACTTTTCATTCGTCGGCTGCCGCGGCAAAGTTGCATTCTCAGATATGTCCGAAGGACATTTCTTCCTCCATTTCCAGTCACGAATTCGTCTCTGCAGTTTGTCGGTTTTATTAATATTCGCCCAGTATATCTTTATGAGATACAGAACACACTGTATGCCTTTGTACTTCGAAGCGAGATTCGTTAAGTAAGCATACCAAATAATGTAGGCTGGTCCAACATCTTGCATTAACTCTAATTCCTTCGTAATTTTCTTACATAATGTTAACAAGTTATTCTGAGCGCTCACAAGGTTGCAAGGCCTCCCTCAGTAAGGACGCTAAGGGTAATGAACTGCTTGCTTTCCAGTGTCCTCGTTTTCATCCTTTGATGAGTAATGAAACAGGGGAGGCAGCGGAGGTTTGAGTGCTGAAACTAACTTCTAATCTAATCAAAAATAGACCAAGACAAAGAATTTAAAAGCTAGTGTGTACGGCGAAACAAAATTACTTTGAGCTGCAGCAAGGGGAGGTGTAGTATGACAACGGGTAGATTTTGCTTCATACGAAAGACATTTACCATGGATGAAATGGGACGATTCTGCTCATGTGCGCTTGTGCCACCATCTTCCTGGGTGAAGTGTTCCAATTCGACTAATGAGGTTACATTACCAGTTTCACAAGCTCTACAATTAAGTCTCTGATTAAATTGCCCGTTTGACAAAACTATGGATGATGGGATTGTAAACCAGACTTCATGCAACCCACAATATAATAAAATCTACTTGTCTCAGGTTAGGAGACCGGACAGGCCAACAAAATGAAATCCCAATCAAGGCCTTGCGAAGACATTTAAAAAACGGGCATATCTACAAACTAAAGAGCGTTCGAACTGTGCCATGCATCAGCCACATGGTGTGGCGAATTGCTAGCGACACTCTGGCACATATTTCAGCCAACGCGATGTTAAGTAATGTACTGTAGGTGCAACCACAACGGTGAAAACTGTTGAGAGGCCAGACAAACGTGTGGTTCCTGAAGAGCCTTTTCAGTAGTTGCAGGGGCAACAGTCTGGATGATTGACTGATCTGACCTTGTAACACTAACCAAAACGGCCTTGGCCTTGCTGTGCTGGTACTGCAAACAGCTGAAAGCAAGGGGAAACTACAGCCGTAATTTTTCCCGAGGGCATGCAGCTTTACTGTATGGTTAAATGATGATGGCGCCCTCTTGTGTAAAATATTCAGCAGATAAAATAGTCCCCCATTCGGATCTCCGGGCGGGGACTACTCAGGAGAAAGAAAACTGGCGTTATACGGATCGGATCGTGGAATGTCAGATCCCTTAATCGGGCAGGTGGGTTAGAGAACTTAAAAAGGGAAATGGATAGGTTAAAGTTAGATATAGTGGGAAATAGTGAAGTTCGGTGGCAGAAGGAACAAGATTTCTGGTCACGTGAATACAGGGTTATAAATACAAAATCAAATAGGGTAATGCAGGAGTAGGGTTAATAATGAATAAAAAATAGGAGCGCGGGTCAGCTATTACGAAAAACATAGTGAACGCATTATTGTAGCCAAAATAAACGTGAAGTCCACGCCTTCCACAGTAGTACAAGTTTATACGCCAACTAGCTCCGCAGGTGACGAAGAGATTGAAGAAACGTATCATGAGATAAAAGAAATTATTCAGATAGTGAAGGGAGACGAAAATTTAACAGCCATGGGGACTGGAATTCGATGGTAGGAAAAGGAAAAGTAGTACGTGAATACAGAATGGGGGTAAGGAATGAAAGAGGAAGCCGCCTGGTAGAATTTTTGCACAGAGCCTAACTTAATCATGTCTAACCCTTGATTTAAGAATCGTGAGAGAAGGTTGTATACGTGCAAGAGGCCTGGAGATACTGGAAAGTTTCAAATAGATTATATAATGGTAAGACACAGATTTAGAAACCAGGTTTTAAATAGTAAGACAATTCTAGGTTCAGATATGGACTTTATCCCAATCTATTGGTTATGAACTGCAAAAAGGTGGGAATTGAAGGAGATGGGACCTGGGTACAGTGAAATAAACGAAGGTTGTAGAGTGTTTCAGAGAGAGCATTAGGGAACGATTGACAAGAACAAGGGGAAGAGATACAGTAGAAGAAGAATGGACAGCTTTTAGAGATGAAATAGTGAAGGCAGCAGAGGATCAAGTAGGTAAAAAGACGAGGCCTAGTAGAAAACCTTGCGTAACAGAAGAGATATTGAATTTAATTGAGGAAAGGAGAAAATATAAAATGCAGTAACTGAAGCAAGCAAAAAGGAATACGAGCGTCTCAAAACTGAGATTGACAGGAAGAGCAAAATGGCTAAGCAGAGATGGATAGAGGACAAATGTAAGGATGTATAAGCATATCATTAGGGGTAAGATAGATGCTGCCTACAGCTAAATTAAAGAGACCTTTGGAGAAAAGAGAACCACTTGTATGAATATCAAAAACTCAGATGGAAAACCAGTTGTAAGCAAAGAAGGGAAAGTAGAAAGGTAGGAGTATATAGAGGATCTATACAAGGGCGATGTACTTCAGGGCAATATTATGGAAATGGAAGAGGACGTAGGTGAAGATGAATTGGGAGATATGATATTGCGTGAAGAATTCGACACAGCACTGAAAGACCTAAGTCGAAACAAGGCCCCGGGAGTAGACAACATTCCATTGGAACTAATGATAGCCTTGGGAGAGCCAGCCCAGACAAAACTATACCACCTGGTGAGCAAGATGTATTAGACAGGCGAACTACACTCAGACTTCAAGAAGAATATAGTAATTCCAATCCCAAAGAAAGCTTGTGTTGACAGGTGTGAAATTTACCGAACTATCAGGTTAATAAGTCACGGCTGCAGAATACTGACACGAATTCTTTACAGACGAATGGAAAAACTGGTAGCAGCTGACCTTGGGGAACATCAGTTCGGATTCCGTAGAAAGGTTGGGACATGTGAGGCAACACAGGCCCTACGACTTATCTTAGAAGATAGATTAAGGAAAGGCAAACCTACGTTTCTAGCTTTTGTAAACTTAGAAAAAGCTTTTGACAACGTGACTGGAATGTTCTTGTTCAAATTGAAGGTTGCATGGGTCAAACGCAAGGAATGTAAGGCTATTTACAATTTGTACAGAAACGAGATGGGGGTTATAAGAGTCGAGGGGCATGAAAGGAAAGCAGTGGTTGGGAAGGGTATGAGACGGGGTAGCCTATCCCCGTGTTAATCAATATGTATACTGAGCAAGCAGTAAAGGAAACAAAAGAAAAATTTGGAGTAGGAATTAAAATCCATGGAGAAGAAATAAAAATTTTGCGGTTTGCCGATGACATCGTAATTCTGCTAGAAACAGCAAAGGACGTGAAAGAGCAGCTGACCGGAATGGACGGTGTCTTGAAAGGAGGATATAAGATGAACATCAACAAAAGCGAAACGAGGATAATGGAATGTAGTCTAATTAAATGAGGTGATGCTGAGGGAATTGGATTAGGAAATGAGACACTTGCAGAAGCAGATGAGTTTTGCTATTTGAGGATCAAAATAACTGATGATGGTCGAAGTAGAGAGGATATAAAATGTACATTGGCTATAGCAAGGAAAGCGTATTTGTATGGAGTGTAGCCATGTATGGATGTTAAATATGGACGATAAGTAGTTTAGACAAGAAGACAATAGAAGCTTTCGAAAAATGGTCTACAAAACATGCCAAAGATTAGATGGGTAGATCATGTAACTGATGAGGAGGTACTGAATAGTATTGGAGAGAAGAGTAATTTGTGGCACAACTTGACCAGAAGAAGGGATCAGTCGGTAGGACATGTTCTGAGGCATCAAGGGATCACCAATTTAGTATTGGAGGGCAGCGATGAGGGTAAAAATCGTAGAGGAATACCAAGAGAAGAATACACTACACACATTCAGAAAGATGTAGGCTGCCATAGGTACTTGGAGATGAAGTTGACACACGATAGATTAGCATGGAGAGTTGCATCACACCAGACTCTGGACCGAAGACCACAACAAAAACGACAATACGCCGCATCAGCCCTATCTGTCCTCATGGAAAAAAAACACACACAACAACAACGAACGAACGTCAGTCTGACGGCTGCCATGAGAAGAAACTATTGTATCCGGCGATTATGAAATATCCTCTCAAGTATGTACTATACAGGGCACTACGCCTCTCAACAGTTTTTTTTATTACTATGGTTTTAGGGTGCAAAACAGCTATGGTCATAAACGCCCATTCTGAAGCTTAGTTTGGTTCGGTTTTGTTCTGCTTTAGGGTGCAGAAAACAATTGGAGTCATACGCAGCCAACTCAAAACTACAGAACACGAAGACAGAGGAGTTAAAAAACGACTATACGTCAGTCCCAAGACATAAGAGGAGACAGCTAAAAACATGGATCTGGAGAAAGAGCTAAAAAGGACACCATACAGAAACGGATGTCCAAAACTAAAAATTAAATGGGCTTCGCCAAATTGCTGTGGCGGAGAAAAAGTAAAATGCGGTCGACGAATCGCGCGTCATTTGCTAAAACGGCCGATTACTCAGACAGCAAACCCAAGCGGAACGTAAACGCTTAAAAAATGGGCATTCCGTCAGAAAGTGGCGGACAGTTAAAACTTGGGCACAATGTGTACGAAGTGGTGTGGTAGTGCCACTTATCAAATGACGATGGCTAGAAAGGCAGCGCCCAATACGCAGCCTAGTTAAAATGACCTCCTCCCGGCGGAAGAGCCGAGAGGTCGTCAAAGCTGCTGGGAGAGGCTTAGTAAGCCGGCACTTATACCCGTGAAGAGAGGACCACTGGCAATGCCAAAGGGACTCCACCTCCTGACAGACGCCAACACAGAGATCATCGGAGGAAATACGGGAACTACAGGGCTGAGATATAAGGACTGTAGCCTTGGCAGCTGACTCGTTTCCTGGTAGACCGACATGACCAGGAATCCACAGAAACATCACAGTGGTTCAACCAAGAGTGAGCAAGTTTCAGGTTTTCAGGACCCGTTGCACTAAGGGATGGACAGTGTACAGCGCACACAGACTCTGAAGGGAGCCGAGTGAGTTGAGCAGAGGACACATTTGAAAAGGCTGTGTCGCCGCATGTATTCTGTGGCCTGATACAGGGCAAAGGGCTCGGCTGTAAATAGTGAGCAGAGTGCCAGAAGCAGATATCGAAAGACACGGGTGCCAATGACGAATACCCACCCGACCCCACAGTCAGTCTGAGAGCCATTAGTATATACAAAGGTACTATCGCGAAGTTCCATGCGAAGGTCGTGAAACTGAAAGAGAGCGAGGCTGGAGTAGTGTCCTTAGGAAGCGAATGAAGGCCACGGTTAACATGGGCCGCTTCACATAGCCAACGTGGTGAAGTTGCAGGTAGAGTGAAGTTAAGCCGCCGTTGCAAGTGTCGAATGCGGACTCCAGGACGTAAAAGAGAGGAGTGACGTTCCCCGTAATGGTGATCAAAGGAATCATTGAAGGAGGAGGCATAGGATGGGTGGCCACACATGGCAGATAAACGGCATGCATACCTATTGAGGAGAAAGTCACATGGTAGTTCAGCAGCTTCAGCGCGCGCGCGCGCACACACACACACACACACACACACACACACACACACACACACACAGGGCTAGTGTAAAATGCGCCAGTGGCCAAGCGGCTACCACGATTTATTTTTTTTTTTTGTGGTTTTAGGGCGCACAACTACAATGGTCATTAGCGCCCAGACTAAATTAGGAATGCACCGCGAGGCACAAGGTTAAAACAGCAAAGAAAAGGGACAATACTATAAAAGACAGACAGGCATAGGATTAAAAAAAAAAGGCATAATCGAATGTCCTAAGATAGGTTTGTCAAGTTGATAAAACGAAGAACTCCAGAAGCTGCTCCTGGGTCATCTGCTAAAATGGCATCCAGAGTACATGGCAGGCCAAATTCAAAGCGCAGTTTATTAAAAGGCGGACAGGACGTTAAAATGTGGCGTACAGTCAGCAATTGCCCACATGAGCAGAACGGCACCGGCGCAGCCGTCAGCAGATGGCGATGGCTGAACCGGCAGTGTCCAAATCGTAACCGGGCCAAAGCGACCTCCTCCCGCCGAGAAGGGCGTGAAGAAGTCGTCCAAGCCGCGGGAAGAGGTTTCAAGGCCCGAAGCTTGTCCGTAAGTGCAGCCCAATCGGCATGCCACAGCGATAAAATGCGCTGACAAATGACCCTGCAACAATCTGATGAAGGGACACAACAAGAAGCTGTCCGAGGCTGGAGGACCGCAGCCTTGGCCGCGGCATCCGCAGCTTCGTTCCCAGGGATACCGACATGGCCAGGAACCCACATAAAGCTAACCAGTGAACCGTCGTCCACCAGCTGCTGAAGAGAGCGTTGGATCCGGTGTACGAAAGGGTGAACCGGATATGGATCACTGTGGCTCTGGATGGCGCTCAGGGAATCGGAGCAGATGACAAGCAGAATGTCGGTGGCGGCAGATCTAAAGAATAGCCTGGTAGAGCGCAAACAGCTCAGCTGTGAAGACCAAACAATGGCCATGGACATTTGAAACTGTGTGCCCCGACAATAAAAGAACACCCGACACTGTCATTGGTCTTAGAGCCATCTGTATAAATGAAGGTCATATTAATGAACTTCGAACGAAGTTCGACAAAACGGGAGCGGTATACCGAACCGGGGGTAACCACCTTTGGGAGCGAGCTGAGCCTGGAGCCAAGGTGGCGTTTGGCTCTCGCCCACTCTAATGTTGCGGGGAGTGAAAAATCAAGGTGCTGAAGGAGGCGACGAAAGCGGACTCCAGGGGGTAGCAGGGCAGATACATACAACCCGTATCGACGGTCGAGAGAGTCGTCAAAAACAACAGCCGAAAGGCATACCGACAAAGCAGTGTATCGCGCCGGTAGTTTAGTGGCAATTCACCGACTTCGGCATGAAGACACTCGACGGGACTAGTATAAAACGCTCCGATCGCAAGACGTAAACACCGATGTTGAATGGAGTTGAGGCGGCGTAAGATGGACGGCCGTGCAGAGGAGTATACGAAGCTCCCATAATCCAGCGTGGAGCGGACCATCGATCGATATAGGCGAAGTAGGGCGGGTCGATCCGCTCCCCACGACGTACTGCTAAGAACACGGAGGACATGTAGGGAACGGATACAACGGGCAGCCAAATATGACACATGTGGAGACACGCTAAGTTTCCTGTCAAATGTAAGACCTAAAAATTTTGTTGTCTCCATCAATGGGAGAGCAACGGGACCGAGATGTAAGGACGGTGGGAGAAACACTTTGTAGCGCCAGATGTTAATACAGACAGTCTTCTCGGCAGAAAAACGGAAGTCATTGGCGACACTCCAGGAGTAAAGACGGTCATCAAGACAACGGTGAAGACAGCGCTTCAGGAAACATGTACGCTGTGTGCTGCAATAGATGGTGAAATCGTCCACGAAAAGGGAGCCTGATACATCAGATGGGAGGCAATCCATTATTGGATTGATTGCTATGGCGAAGAGAGCGATGCTCAAAACTGAGCCCTGTGACACCCCATTGTCCTGGCGAAAGGCGTCCTACATGACAGAACGCACACGTACCCTGAACTGTCGATCCATTAAAAAGGCACGAATAAAAAGAGGTAGGCGACCGCGAAGCCCCATGTATACATGGTGTGGAGAATGCCTGCCCTCCAACAGGTGTCGTAAGCCTTCTCCAAGTCAAAGAACACAGCCGCGGTCGGCTGACCTTTTTCATGACCCTATGGATAGCCGTCACGCTCAGCGAGGAAAGACTGAATCTCCTCGTCAGTCAATCCCTCGAGTGTTCTAGTATATACCACACGACGCGACAAATTAAAAGTGCGGTGAGCCTCCACCCGGACAGGGAAATTTTTTTTTTGTGGTTTTAGGGCGCAAAACTTCTATGGTCATTAGTGCCCAGCCCGTGACTTAAGACAGTAGAAAACCGAAATTGAAAACCAGCAGCAATGGGAACAAAGTCAGAAAATTGGAGAAACTAAAAATAGAAGAATGCTTAAAAATCCACTACAGAAAGGGGGTGGTTGTCCCCAAAAAAAGCTTCAAATGACTGACGTCATTTCACTGTCACTAATAAACTGGAGAACGCGGTCGGCTGAGCGCGTGTCATCTGCTAAAATCGACGATAGATCAGGCGATAGCTGTAGACGGGAGCGTAACGGATTAAAATAGGGGCATTCAATTAAAAGGTGTCTTACCGTCCACAGCTGAGAGCAGTGGGGACAGAGTGGGGGAGGATCGCCACTTAAAAGATGTCGATGGCTAAAACGACAGTGCTCTATCCGGAGTCTAGCTAAAATTACCTCCTCCCGACGACGTGTTCGGGAGGAAGAGGTCCAAGCGCAAGGAAGGGCTTTCACTTCCCGCAATTTATTACGGGGAAGTGCTGACCAATGCGCATGCCACAAATGAGCAACTTGGCGACATAAACCGCTCCGTAGATCGGTGAAGGGAAGCGACTGAATAGCTGGCCGAGGAAGAGAGACTGCAGCCTTGGCCGCTATATCCGCCGCCTCATTCCCACAGATACCAGCGTGTCCCGGGAGCCAGAGGAACGCCACCGAGACGCCCCCCAGGTGGAGCAAGCGCAGACAGTCCTGAATCCGGTGGACCAGAGGGTGCACAGGGTAAAGAGCTTGGAGACTGAGGAGAGAGCTGAGAGAATCTGAGCAGATAACGTACTGTATCCGCTGATGGCGGCGGATGTAGTGGACAGCCTGCAGAACAGCGTAAAGCTCCGCAGTATAAACCGAACACTGGTCGGGAAGTCGAAAGCGATTTGGGGTGTCGCCAACAATATAGGCACTCCCTACACCTAACGATGTTTTCGAGCCGACGGTGTAAATAAATGTGGCGTCCGTCATTTCTGCACATGGAGCAGCAAATGCCCGACGATAAACAAGTGTAGGGGTACCATCCTTGGGAAATTGACAAAGGTCACGGAGCAGGCAGATCCGGGGACGGAGCCAAGGCGGTGCTGTACCCCAAGTTGTCAAGAAGGTTTTAGGAAAGCGGAAGGAAAGAGAATGGAGCAGTTGACGGAAGCGGACTCCCGGGGGTAGTAGGGAGGAGGAGCGGCCTGCATACCCTACATCAAAGGAGGCGTCGAAAAAAAGGTCATGGGCTGGATTAGCAGGCATGGAAGACAGATGGCTAGCATAACGACTCAGGAGGACTGCTCGCCGATTGGACAGCGGAGGTTCAGCAGTCTCAGCATAAAGGCTTTCCACAGGGCTAGTGTAAAAAGCTCCAGACACTAAACGTAATCCACGGTGGTGGATAGAGTCGAGACGCCGAAGAATAGACGGCCGAGCAGAGGAGTAGACTATGCTTCCATAATCCAATTTCGAGCGCACTAAGGCGCGATAGAGGCGGAGAAGGACCACTCGGTCCGCTCCCCAGGAGGTACCATTCAGGACACGGAGGGTGTTAAGCGATCGCAGACAGCGAGCCGAAAGATAGGAAACGTGGGAGGACCAGCATAGTTTTCTGTCAAACATAAGACGCAAGAATTTAGCGACGTCTGAAAACGGAAGGTTGACAGGACCTAGATGTAAGGAGGGCGGAAGAAACTCCTTACGTCGCCAAAAATTGACACAAACGGTCTTACTGGGTGAGAAACGGAAGCCAGTTTCGATGCTCCACGAGTGGAGGCGATCGAGACATCCTTGAAGACGTCGTTCAAGATGGCTGGTCCGTTGAGAGCTGTAGTATATCGCAAAATCGTCCACAAAGAGGGAGCCCGAGACATCAGGAGGGAGACAATCCATAATTGGATTTATGGCGATGGCAAACAGTACAACACTCAGCACGGATCCCTGAGGTACCCCGTTTTCTTGGGAGAAAGTACGGGAGAGAGTAGTGCGCACCCGCACCCTAAAAGTGCGCTCTGCCATAAATTCGCGAAGAAAAAGGGGCAGCCGGCCTCGAAAGCCCCAAGAGAACAGTGTGCGGAGGATGCCTGTCCTCCAACAGGTATCGTATGCTCTCTCCAGATCAAAAAATATTGCTACCGTTTGGCGCCTCCGGAGAAAACCGTTCATGATATAAGTGGAGAGAGCAACAAGATGGTCAACTGCAGAACGATGCTTCCGAAATCCGCATTGGGCTGGTGTTAAAAGACTGCGGGATTCCAGCCACCAAGCTAAACGGTAATTCACCATACGCTCCAAAACCTTACAGACACTACTCGTGAGAGAAATGGGGCGATAGCTAGAGGGCAGATGTTTGTCCTTTCCAGGTTTCGGAACGGGAACGACGATAGCTTCCCGCCATCGTCTGGGAAAAGTACTGTCGGTCCAAATTCGATTATAAAGGCGAAGGAGGTAACGCAGACTATGGGTTGATAAATGCAGCAACATTTGGACATGGATACCATCCGGTCCTGGGGCGGAGGAGCGAGAAGAAGAGAAGGCATGTTGGAGTTCCCGCATGGAGAAAACAGTATTGTAGCTTTCGTGATTTTGAGAGGAGAAAGCAAGATGTCGCACTTCTGCTGCACGTTTCTTCGGGAGAAACACTGGCGGGTAATTTGAAGAGCTCGAAATCTCAGCAAAGTTCTGACCCAACGAGTTAGAAATTGCGACGGGGTCCACTAAGGTATCATGCGCGACAGTGAGCCCAGAGACCGGGGAGAAACTAGGTGCGCCTGAGAACCGTCGAATCCGACTCCAAACTTCCGAGGAGGGAGTGAAGGTGTTAAATGAGCTAGTAAAGAATTTCCAGCTTGCCTTCTTGCTATTGCGGATGACGCGACGGCACCGCGTACGGAGCTGCTTATAGCGGACACAGTTGGCCAAAGTAGGATGGTGACGAAAAATGCGAAGAGCACGTCGCCGCTCACGTAGTGCGTCACGGCATGCCTCGTTCCACCAAGGAACTGGGGGGCGCCGGGGCAATTCGGAGGTGCGTGGTATTGAACGTTCCGCAGCTGTAAGAATAACGTCGGTAGTATGTGTGACCTCATCGTCGACGCTGGGAAAGCGACGGTCATCGAATGTCGCTAAAGACGAAAAAAGTGTCCAATCGGCTTGGGCAAATTTCCAGCGTCGCGAGCGCATATATGGCAGTGGAGGCTGCAGTCTAAGGACACATGGAAAGTGGTCACTCGAGTGTGTATCATCAAGGGCGAACCATTCGAAGCGCCGAGCTAGCGGAACAGTACCGACCGCAAGGTCCAAGTGAGATAAATTTGTCGTGGAGGCAGACAAAAATGTGGGGACCCCAGTGTTGAGGCAAACGAGATCCGCTTGGTGGAAGACGTCTAGCAATAGAGAGCCACGTGGACAAGGATGTGGAGATCCCCAAAGCGGGTGGTGGGCATTGAAGTCTCCAACCAGCAAATAGGGGGGTGGAAGCTGACTAAGAAGATGAAGGAGATCAGCTCGTGCCATTGGTGTGGATGATGGAATGTATACAGTACAAAGAGAGAACGTGTATCCAGAAAGGGAAAGACTGACGGCGACAGCTTGGAAGGAACTGTTTAAGGGGATTTGGTGATAATGGAGAGTATCATGGAGAAGAATCATGAGTCCTCCATGGGCTGGAGAGCCTTCAACAGAGGGTAGATCATATCGGACGGACTGAAAATAAGGGAGAACAAAGCGGTCACGGGGACGCAGCTTTGTTTCCTGAAGACAGAAGATGACCGGCGAGTAGGATCGTAAGAGGACCGACAATTCATCCCGATTGGCTCGAATGCCGCGGATATTCCAGTGGATAATGGACATGGGGTGAACAGAAAATGGAGGAATGTGACCAAAGTTGCTGTCAACTCAAAGACTGCTCGGAGCTAGCAACCGACAGCATGGAATGGCATTCAGCCGAAGGCAGAAGATCCTGATCCATAGGTTGGTCAGGAGCAGCCCCTGCCACCAGCGATCGGCCGGTTGACCGGCCACCAGCAGTGCGCCTCGGCGACACAGAAGACGGCCGAGGGCGATTTCCGCCAGGTGGTGCTGTAGATGGGACACGTCTTGGCGGAGAAGGAGAGGAACTGGGTTTCTTTGTAGCCTTCTTGGAAGAATGATGTTTAGATGAAGGAGAAACCGATGGTTGTGAAGTTGCGGTACGTAAAAACTCTTCACGAGTATGCTCTTTTTTCGAAGACTTGGCGTCTGACTTTTGGGCTCGAGATTTAGCAGAACCCGACGGAGGGTGAGCCATAGAGTGGGCAGGCGAAAGTGGTGAGGTTGAACGAGCGATCTTTGCGCTGGCCGATCTGACGACCGTGGCACTAAAGGTGAGGTCGCAAGTCTGCGTGGCCGCCTCCTTTGTTGGCCGAGGAGAAGCAAGGACAGTGCTGTATTTTCCTGTCTGAGGCACGGTGGGCTTGCGACTGGCGAATAATTTTCGAGCAGCAAAGGTCGACACCTTTTCCTTCACTCTTATTTCCTGGATGAGCTTTTCGTCCTTAAAAACGGGGCAATCTCGAGAGGAAGCAGCGTGGTCACCCATACAGTTGATGCAGCGAGGGGATGGAGGTGGACAAGCACCCTCATGGGCATCCTTGCCACACGTAACACATTTGGCCGGATTGGAACAGGACTGGCTGGTGTGATTGAACCGCTGACATCAATAGCAACGCGTAGGGTTTGGGACGTAAGGGCGAACAGAAATTATCTCATAGCCTGCTTTGATTTTCGATGGGAGTTGAACTTTGTCAAATGTCAAGAAGACAGTGCGGGTTGGAATGATGTTCGTGTCAACCCGTTTCATTACTCTATGAACTGCCGTTACGCCCTGGTCAGACAGATAGTGCTGAATTTCTTCGTCAGACAATCCATCGAGGGAGCGTGTATAAACGACTCCACGCAAGGAATTTAAGGTACGGTGCGGTTCCACCCGGACAGGGAAAGTGTGGAGCAGAGAAGTACGCAGCAATTTTTGTGCCTGGAGGGCACTGTGTGTTTCTAACAACAGGGTGCCATTCCGTAATCTGGAACAAGACTTTACAGGACCTGCAATTGCGTCGACACCTTTCTGAATAATGAAAGGGTTGACCATGGAGAAGTCTTGACCTTCATCAGTCCGAGAAACAACAAGGAACTGTGGCAACGATGGAAGAATCGTCTGTGGCTGAGACTCAGTATACTTACGTTTGTGAGCAGACATAGTGGAAGGTGAGGAAACCATTGCGGAAGAATCCCCCATGATTACCGGCGTCTCCGATGGCGCGCTCCTCCCTTGTGGGGGCCCTCTCTGAGGGCACTCCCGCCTTAGGTGATTGTTCACACCTCAGGTCACACCTCCCGACAAACGGACGGAGGGACCAATCGGCATTTTCGGAAGGTATCAGCTCGGGTAATCACCCCTCCCTGGGCCTGGCCGTTACCAGGGGGTACGTACGTGTCCTACCTGTCTACCCGGGGCGGGGAATTACGCGTTACCCCGTCACCGGCTACGCACAAAAGGCGTGGGGCGGCCTTCAGACACGCACAGGGAGGAAGAAAGAGAAAGGGAAAGGAAATAAGAGAGGTCTCAAACGCCGCAGCGGAGAAAAGGGAAAGAGAAGAGGTAAGGAAAAAAGAAGGACAAAGGAAGGAAGAAGACATAAAAGCAAGGAAGGCGAAGAAAGCAGTACATTTACGAGCGTCCGTCTCCGGACGTAGGCACAAACCATACTCCCAGATGGGGAGAAAGGGAAGGAAAGAGCCAGAGGTGAGGGGAGGAGGGGCGAAGATAGGGATGGGGAAGGATGCGGAAAGGGAAGGTATGCAGCCCGGAAAGGAAGGAAGGCCACATTAGCTCGGGGTCCCGTGCTCGCTACGCACGTATCCGGACAGGGAATGTGTACAGGAGTGCGGCCCGAAGCAGTTTTTGTGCCTGAAAGGCGCTCTCAGTTTCTAGTAACAAGGTACCATTACGCATCCTGGGACAAGACTTTACAGATCCGGCTGCGGCATCTATGCCCTTCTTCGTGGGATGCCACGATGGTGGATAGTGTTGAGACTGTAAGAGGGATGGACGTGCAGCTCCACCGTAGTCGAGTTTCGAATGGACAAGGGACGGTTACGAATGGAGGAGGATGGTTGGACTGGCACCTTAGGAGTACTTCCTAGCACATGGAGGGCATGTAGGACGACTTTGAGGAACCACGTGCAGCAGGCTGCCAGTTAAGACATATGCTGGGAGGGGGGGAGGAAGAGTTTCCTATCGAGCATGAGTGCTAGGAATTTCGTAGTGTCAACGAACGGAAGGGCAACAGGCCTAAGATGTAGAGATGGTGGGAGAAACCAAATGCGTCGCCAGAAATTCATACAGACGGTTTTGTCAGTGGAAAAGCAAAAGCCACTGTCGATGCTCCAGGAGTAAAAACGATCAAGACATCGCTGAAGATGCCGCTCACTCAGTCAGGTCCGTGGAGAACTGCAACAGATGGCAAAATCTGTCAGCAAAAACGGAGCCGCAGATGCCCGGCGAGAGACAGGCCATTATAGGGTTATGGCGATAGCAAAAAAGGACGACGCTCAGGACGGAACCCTAGGCACACCGTTTTTCTGGATAAAGTTGTCTGACAAGGCAGAACCCACACGCAACTTGGAAACTCTGTCTTCTAAAACTTCCTGAAGGAAACAGGGCAGGTGGCCACGGAAGCCCCACGGATAAAGAGTACGGAGGATACCAGTTCTCCAGCAGGTGTCACAGGCCTTCTCCAAATCGAATAACACGGCCACAGTCTGATACTTCTCTAGGAAACCATTCCTAACATGGGCTGACAAAGTGATTAGATGGTCAACTGCAGAACGCCGCGCTCGAAACCCACACTGTGCATTCGTCAGAAAACTGCAAGACCCGAGCCATCATACCAGCCAGGCATGAATCATACGTTCCATCACACATTTTGCGGGGTGCAGTGCAGCTGTAGTGGTTATAAAGCTAAGTACTGACTGTGCACTGTTATACAGTAATTAAATTTAACAGTTTTCAGAGGTGTTTCGTGCTGTTTATGGTGAAATAACGATTTAATAAACTTTTGGAAATGTTCGCTCACTGTTTTTTGATGATGATGATGATGATGATGATGTTTGGTTTGTGGGGCGCGCAACTGCGTGGTTATCAGCGCCCGTACAATGTCCCAGCCCT
Organism: Schistocerca cancellata; assembly: GCF_023864275.1. Lineage (NCBI taxonomy): Eukaryota > Metazoa > Arthropoda > Insecta > Orthoptera > Acrididae > Schistocerca > Schistocerca cancellata. The sequence goes on from NC_064630.1 coordinate 839,079,525, forward strand.
TGCTCAGTCCAATTTCGCCACTTTCCTGGATGATGATGAAATGATGAGGACAACACAAACACCCAGTCATCTCGAGGCAGGTGAAAATCCCTGACCCCGCCACACTGTTTTTTAGAGTTTTCTGTACGTTGAAGTCGTTTAGTAAACTTCGTGCTTTAGTTTTCATCTGACGTTTCTTATTTTTTCTGGCAAAATACTTTAGTAAAATTTTTATTCAGTGTTTGAACTTCGTTGAGTGTTCCAGTGGCCGTTTGAATTTTTGGTTTTAGGTAGTAATTTTGTGAAGTTTTGTCGATATTGGTATTAGCTGTGGTGTAGTAGTAGTATTAATACAAGTAACTGGTTTCTTAGTAGGCAGAAAATTTCGAGACCAGTTTTGTTAGTTCTATAAATAGTTCTACTGGTGTAACTGAACTTTGGTAACGTAGACGTATAGTATTTTTTCAGTAACTGTAAAATTTTGCCATGAGTGAGAAGTGTCGGCTGTGTTGTAGGTTGCGAGTAGTGGGTTAGCGTGTGGGATTTGTTCAATGTATTTTCACTGGGGGGGGGGGAGGGAGGGGGGGAGGGAGGGGGGGGCGCAGTGGGGAAGCCAGTGGATATTCTAGTGAGGCCCTCTCCTGGGAATGCAGATGGTTCAGATGGCTCTGAGCACTATGGGACTTAACTTCTGAGGTCCTCAGTCCCCTAGAACTTAGAACTACTTAAACCTAACTAACCTAAGGGCATCGCACACTTCCATGCCCGAGGCAGGATTCGAGCCTGCAACCGTAGAGGCAGGATTCGAACCTGCAACCGTAGTGGTCGAGCGGTTCCAGACTGTAGCGCCTAGAACCGCTCGGCCACTCCAGCCGGCTAGGAATGCAGAATCTGTAGTAGAAATAAATTGATAGAGGAGCAGGAGTGTAAGATCTGTGCCCTTCAGGTGCAGTTACAATGCGCAAAGGAGGAACTAGATAGGGTGAGGAGGGTGAAGGGTCGTGGGGAATGGCAGCTGACAGTTGGCAAGAAGGCAGATAGGAAGAGGAGGTACTCAGACAGTTATACTTTCCATATATGCAATAGATCTGACCAACTGTCAGAGCTGAGTGAAGAGGAACCTCGTGTAGGTGTAGATGCAGGGAACATGCAGCAGTACTCAGAAGTTAGGAGGCATAGGTCAGCTGCAAAGTCTAACAGAAAGAAGGTTCTGCTGCTAGATAGTTCGAATGGTAGAGGTGTGGACCAGTAGTTGCAGGAAGTATTGGGGAGTGAGTACCAGGTCACCAGCATTGTGAAGCCTAGTGCAGGGTTGGCTCAAATGACTGACAGCATAGTGGCGGGGTTATGTAGGAATTTTACGAAGGAAGATTAGGTAGTGATAGTGGGTGGAGCATGGAACAGTCTTGATAGGGATGGGGAATATGATGTAGGTGGTGACCTGGCAAAGATAGTTACTCAAACTGGTGGCACTAATGAGCATTTCGTGCGTCATGATCGGCCTCCTCATAATGCAGCTGTTAGCCGCATTAACATGGGGCTGGGGAGGGTCCTGATGGCAGAGAGCGTGGACTGCACCTCAATAGGTATGGGAAGGGGAGGCTGGCAAAGCTTATAGGTGACAGTATAGTGGGTAGTGGTGGTGAAATCACTCATGGAAAAATTCCTGTAGTAGTAGGTGTTAGAGCTGCACCTATTTTAGATTGAAGTCTGCTGATAGGTATATCTGCTTAAAGGAAGTCCCTCTAACTAAGGGCCCACCTTAAGAGGATATGTTTCCAGGTAAAGAAGGAATTAGCATATTTCATCAAAATATAAGAGGCATTAGAGATAAAGTGTGTGTACTGCTTAAAGATGTTGATTTTGAAATTATTGTGATATTAGAGCACCACTTAAATAATTTGACAATTCAGAGGCCTCCTTTACCAGGATACAGATTAGCTGACTGTTTTTCAAAGAGTTCCTTGGGAGGGGTGAGGAAGTGGCTATGCACGTAAAAAAACAGTATTCCATTTGAATCCATAGATGTATCACGGCACTGCACTTAACAGATATTTGAATGTTGTGCAGAGGCAGTTGAATTTAAACTAAACTTCTAATTGTTGTTGTTCACAGGTCCCCTAACTCTGGCTTCAGAGCGTTTCTGTTCAAGCTAGAGAGATTTCTTGATTCACTTTGTAGGAAGTACCAGAAACTAGTTATATGTGGTGACTTAAATATAAATTTGTATATAATGGTGCAAGAAAAAGGATGTGGGTAGATCTCCTAACTTCATATGATCTGATCCAGATTGTGTTTTTACCAACAAGGGTGCAGGGGAACAGTAGCACAGCCATAGACAATATTTCTATGCATTCTTCATTACCAGATGGTCCGCTCCGATAGCTGAATGGTCAGCGTGACGGACTGCTGTCCTAAAGGACACGGGTTCGATTCCCAGCTGTGTCAGGGATTTTCTCCAGTCAGGGACTGGGTGTTGTGTTGTCTTCATTGTCATTTCATCTCATTTCATCTCTATCTGGTGTGCAGGTCGCCCAATGTGGCGTCGAATGTAGTAAGACTTGCACCTGTCCCGTAAGGGACCTCCCGGCCAATGACGCCAGACGCTCATTTCCCTTTCCATTACTAGATGGGAATTCTGTTAGTGAAAGGGTGAATGGCCTTTCAGACCATGATGCACAAATTTTAACACTAAAAGGTTTCTGTCCTCAAAAAAATGTTACATATTATTACAAACTATGTAGGAAAGCTAATATAGCAGCAATAGAGAGTTTTTTCAACATTGTCAAGGAACAAGAGTGACAGGATGTTTATAGTGCAGACAATATAGAGGATACATTTAATGCTTTCCTTAACACATTTCTCGTGCTCTTTGAGAGTTGCTTTCCATTAGAATGTTCTAAATGGGGTACTAGAAGTAATAGGCAGTCCAGGTAGCTGACTAGAGGGATAAAGATATCATGTAGAACAGAGCGGGAATTATATCAAAATATTAGAAGTAGTCACAATCCAGCTATAGTAGCCTATTACAAACAGTATTGTAAGGTGCTTAAAAATGTTATTAGGAAGGCAAAGAGTATGTCGTACGCAAAGAGAATAGCTAATTCACAGAATAAAATTAAAACCATATGGTCAGTTGTGAAGGAAGTGTCTGGTCAGCAGCACACGGTCGACGATATAAAGTCAGTTCGCAGTAAAAATATTTCTGTTACTGATGAAATCAGATATATGTTCAGCATTTAACAATCATTTTCTGAGCATTGCTGGTGAATTAAATTAAAATTTAGTTTCTACAGGGAATCAAATAACTTTCATGGCAAATGCTGTGACTGATGCCTGAAATGCTCTTCTGTGATACAGACAAGAGGATGATTGAGTCAATAATTAAATCACTGAAGACTAAGGACTCTCACAGTTATGATTGAGTACCTAGCAGAATAATAAAGTACTGTGCTGCACTTGTTAGCCCTGTATTTAGCCATATTTGTAATTTTTCTTATAGAAAAGGTCAGTTTTCTGACCGACTGAAGTACTCAGTGGTAAAGCCCCTTTATAAAAAGGCAGAAAGGGATAATGTAGACAATTTTAGTACTATTTCTATGCCATCAGTGTTTGTTAAAGTTATTGAAAAGGCTATGTATGTAAGGATAAGTGATCATTTTTATATCACACGATTTGCTATCAAATGTACAGTTCAGCTTTAGAAGTCTTAACAACAGAAAATGTTCTCTTTTCTCTGTAAGGTACTGGAGCATCATCATCATCATCATCATCATCATCATCATCATCATCATCATCATCATCATCATCATCATCATCATCATCATCATCATCTAAGACTGATTATGCCTTTCAGCGTTCAGTCTGGAGCATAGCCCCCCTTATACAGTTCCTCCATGATCCCCTATTCAGTGCTAACATTGGTGCCTCTTCTGGTGTTAAACCTATTACTTCAAAATCATTCTTAACCGAATCCAGGTACCTTCTCCTCGGTCTGCCCCCACTCCTCCTACCCTCTACTGCTGAATCCATGAGTCTCTTGGGTAACCTTGCTTCTCCCATGCGTGTAACATGACCCCACCATCTAAGCCTGTTCGCCCTGACTGCTGCATCAATAGAGTTCATTCCCAGTTTTTCTTTGATTTCCTCATTGTGGACACCCTCCTGCCATTGTTCCCATCTACTAGTACCTGCAATCATCCTAGCTACTTTCATATCCGTAACCTCAACCTTGTTGATAAGGTAACCTGAGTCCACCCAGCTTTCGCTCCCATACAACAAAGTTGGTCGAAAGATTGAACGGTGCACAGATAACTTAGTCTCGGTACTGACTTCCTTCTTGCAGAAGAGAGTAGATCGTAGCTGAGCGCTCACTGCATTAGCTTTGCTACACCTCGCTTCCAGTTCTTTCACTATGTTGCCATCCTGTGAGAATATGCATCCTAAGTACTTGAAACCGTCCACCTGTTCTAACTTTGTTCCTCCTATTTGGCACTCAATCCGTTTATATTTCTTTCCCACTGACATTACTTTCGTTTTGGAGATGCTAATCTTCATACCATAGTCCTTACATTTCTGATCTAGCTCTGAAATATTACTTTGCAAACTTTTAATCGAATCTGCAATCACAACTAAGTCATCCGCATATGCAAGACTGCTTATTTTGTGTTCACATATCTTAATCTCACCCAGCCAGTCTATTGTTTTCAACATATGATCCATAAATAATATGAACAACAGTGGAGACAGGTTGCAGCCTTGTCTTACCCCTGAAACTACTCTGAACCATGAACTCAATTTACCGTCAACGCTAACTGCTGCCTGACTATCTATGTAAAGACCTTTAATTGCTTGCAAAAGTTTGCCTCCTATTCCATAATCTTGTAGAACAGACAATAACTTCCTCCTAGGAACCCAGTCATATGGATTAAACTGGATGGGTTAAACAAAAGGTTTCGAACGCTAGGCATATTTTTTTGATTTAACTATGGCACTTGATTGGGCTGATCACAAAATATTGCTCCAGAAGTTGGACCATTACAGAATACGGGGAGTAGCTCACAATTGGTTCACCTTTTACTTTAGCAACAGACAGAAAAAGGTCATTACTCACATTGTCGAGAATGGCTGTTGTGATGGGGTGTAAGGTCAAGTGGGAGAGGGGGGGGGGGGTGCCCCAGAGGTCAGTGTTGGGACGACTCCTGTTCCTTATTTATATAAAGGATATGCTCTCTAGTATTATGGGTAACTCTAAAATATTTCTGTTCGCTGATGACACTAGTTTGGTAGCAAAGGATGTTGTATGAAACATTGGCTCGGTTTCAAATAGTGCAGTTCATGACCTAAGTTCATGGCTTGTAGAAATTAGACTAATGCTAAATCACAGTAAGACACAGTTTTACAGCTTTTAACACACAATTCAACAAAACCTGACGTTTTAATTTCACAGAATGGGCCTAAGATTCGTGAAAAGGAACAGTTAAACTTTCTAGGTGTTCTGATGGATAGTAAGCTGTCGTGGAAAGACCACATTCAGGATCTTGTTCAAAGACTTAATGCTGCCATTTTTACTATTCGAACGGTATCGAAAGTGAGTGATCATTCGACATGAAAATTAGTCTTCTTTGTGCATTTTCATTCCCTTATGTCGTATGGTAATATATTCTGGGGTAACTCTTCCCATTCTAAAATAGTATTTTCTTCTCAGAAACAGGTGGTTCATGCAATAAGTGGTGTATATATATTCGTTACTGTCATTTCTTGTTTACAATATTAGCTTATTTCCAAGAATAAGCAGTTTCACTCAGTTAATACTCGGCAGAAATCAGACCTGCATTTGTATTGGACTTCCTAAAGTCTTGTACAGAAAGGTGTGCAGTATACTTCTACATCCATTTTCGATAAGCTACCAGTTGAATTCAAAAATTTTAGCAGTATTCTATGCGCTTTCAAATCGAAACTGAAGAGTACCTCATGGGTCACTCCTGTTCTGTCGAGGAGTTCCTTCAGATATTAAGCTGATTCTTATTGTATTGCTGATTGCTTTTACTTTCACTTATGGACAGACTTTTTTCGGGTTCATAAACACTTTATTTTTATCTGTTATTACTTTTATGTTTTAATTTCACATGCTGACACATTCCTCGATCTTGGTGATTTGCTCTTCAATTTGGTCCTACGGAACTTGACATGCAAATAAATAAATAAATAAATAAATAAATAAATCACCTAGCAAATGCAGTTGGTGAAGACATGGGGCAGTAGCCAGAAGGAAGGTTTTTATCCTTACCGGGCTTATGCATGGGTATAACAGTGGCTTCACACCAACGTCCAGGAAATATGCTGTCCGCCCAGATGTGGTTGGTGGTTGTACGTGTTAAGCAGAAAGTGTTTGCCAGGAAAAGAAAGGTGCTGCAGCATCTGAATGTGGATGGCGTCTGGCCCTGGGGCAGAGGACTCTGATAAACAAAGCATGATCTAGGTCCCTCATAGTAAAGGCGGCATTGTAGCAAATACAATTCGCAGAAGAGAAGGGTATCACCCAAGCCGCCTCCACTCATTTTCGATGGAGGAAGGCAGGGTGATAGTAGGAAGAGCTCGAAATGTCCGGAAAATGGCGGCACAAAGTGTTAGAGATAGGGGCCATGAATAAATCGTCTGCTACTGTCAAGCAGGAAATTGGGGAATGGATCTTGGTCCCAGAGAGCCGTCGGAGGTTGACCCGCATGAAATAGGAAGGGGTGGAACTGTTAAAAGAGCTAGTGAATGAAATCCAGCTAGCTCTTTTGCTATCCCAAAGAACGCAAAGACACTTTGCACGCATGTGTTTATAATTAATGCAGTTCACCAATGTAGAATGACAGTTAAAAACATGGAGAGTGCATCTCCGTGCGTGAATTGCGTCACAGCATGCCTCAGTCCATCAAGGGAATGGGACACGACGTGGTAAAGAGGAAGTGCAAGGAATGGAACATTCTGCAGCAGTAAGGATGACATTTGTGAGATATTCTACCTGGTCACCACAACTGGGGAAATCTTGGTCTTCAAAGGTCGCCAGGGAGGAGTAAAGCTGCGAGTTAGCCTTAGTAAGCTGCCATTTGGGTATGCACGCATTGAGGTAAGAGTAAGCAAATGGGTAGCACACGGGAAATGGTCGCTTGAGTCGGTGTCAGAGAACGGACCACTTAAGATGGGAAAGCTGGGCTGTGCAGAAGGATAGGTCCAAATGGGAACAGGTGTGCAAAGAGTCTGAACAGAAAGTGGGTGCCCCCGTGTTAAAGCTGAAGAGGTTAAGTTGGTTAAGAAAGTCACCCAAGAGGACACCTCTCTGACAGGTCCTGGGAGTACCCCAAAGGAGATGATGCGCATTAAAGTCACAAAGTAGCAAAAATGGGGGAGGTAGCTGCCCAATAAGCTGAAGGAAGTTTGCCCTGCTGTCGTCGAATGACGGAGGGACATAAATGGTAGAGTGTGAAAAAGTCAAGTGGGGAAGGAAAAGGTGAACTGCAACAGCTTGAAGACGGGCAGTCAGGGAGATGGGTTGACTACAAATGTCATCCTGTATGAGCACCATGATGCCCCCATGAGATGGAATGCCAACCTCAGAAAGAAGGTCAAAACGAACCAGTAAGAAATGTGAAACTCAAAGCAGTCGTGAGGGCGCAATTTTGTTTCCTGAAGGCAGAGTACAAGGGGACACTGCAATGCTAAAAGCAGCCATAATCCTGTTTGTGGGACCGAAGGCCACAAACGTCCCACTGGAGGATAGATTTAGGGGTGCCACCTCGGCGGCTGCCGAGTGATAGCCTGTGAACAGTTGCTACTACAGGGCACAGAAGCAGAAGGATCCTGCTCCATGGGGTCCACAGAAGCATTGGCTTGCTTGTGCAGTCAGTCTGTGGAGTCCAACGCTGAAAAACAGCTGGTGGTGCGCAGCGGTGACACAGAGGCCGGCCGAGCTAAGGTATCACATGGTGACACTGTCAAAGAGGATCTTCGAGTCAGTAAAGGAGAAGACCTTTTGCCTTTGGGGGATGTCAAGCCTTTCCAGTTGGAGAAAGACTCATGTGGTGTTTGACTTGAGGGGTGTAAGAAGTCTTCACGGGAGTAGCCCTTCAGTCTTTTCTGGCATTCCGGTTGTGTAGGGTGGCTTCGCCCCTTGAGGCAAAAGTTTGGTGGTTTGTTGCACAGCTAGATGCGGGGATGGCGATGCTAACTTGACACTGGGCGATTTCATAACCTGAGAACTGAATTGGAGGTTGCATGTCTGCGTGGCCATGTCCTTCATGGAGGGAGAGGTAACAAGAAGAAAACTATAGATGCCAGACAGGAGAACACAGGGTTTGCATCTAGAGAATAACTTGGGAGCCACTGGGCAAGGTACTTTTTCCTTTATCCAGATCTCTGGGACAGCCCACTCATCAAGATAAATGGAACAATCCCGAGAGGAGCCAGTGTGTCTGCCACTGCAGTTGATACAGCGAGGAGAAGCAGGTGGACAACTGCCCACGTGCACATCCCTACCACAGGTTACACATTTGGCTGAGTGTCGACAAGACATTCTAGTATGGTTGAATCAATGACACAGGTAGCAGACCCATTGGGATGTACGGCAGGGGCGTGATAATTTCACAGCCTGCTTTAATCTTTGACAGAAGCACCAGTATCAAAGGTGAGAAAAAGGGTGTGGTTGGGCACTCAGGAGGAATCTACCTTTTTCATTACACGATGGGCAGCAATGACACCCTGATCAGAGGGGTAAGATTGAATTTTGGCATCGGTTAGTGTGTCGAGCAGCCTAGAATATCTCAGTGAGTGGATCGCCATCAGGATAAAGTTCTGGTTACGAATGAAAGGTACGATGCTGACAGAAATGCATGACACACGACTTCACAGCTGAAAACTGGAAGCTGTGGGCTAGAGCCAATGACTGCACCTTGCGAATGGCTCCCTGCAGGGCCGTTCAGCAACACCAGTACTGGAGAAGCAATACGAAATGCACAAGTCATCTGCATATAGCCAAGGGGAGACCAACTGCCCTGCAGCTGCTGCTAGGCCATTAATGGCCACTAAAAATAGAGATACACTCAATACGGAGCCCTGCGGATCCCCATTCTCCTGAATATGGGGGGAACAATGGGAGGCACCAGCTTGGACACGGAAATTATGGAGCGAGATGAAGTTCTGGATAAAAATCAGGAGCGGGACCGGAGACCCCACTCATACAATGTGGCAGGGATATGATGTCGCCAGGTCGTGTTGTATGCTTTACTCAAGTAAAACAAGATGGCAGCCAGGTGTTGGCGTCTGGAAAATGCTGTTCGGATGGCAGACTCAAGGGACACAAGATTATCAGTGGTAGAGCGACCCTGGCGGAAGCTGCCCCGACACGGAGACAGTAGGCCACGTGACCAGGACCCGACCCAACCGCCGACACAGCATAAGTTCCAGCAGCTTACAGAGAACGTTGGTGAGGCTGATTGGCCAATAGCGATCCACATCAAGGGGATTTTTACTGCGTTTTAGGCCCAGAATGATGGTGCTCTCCTGCCACTGCGATTGAAATATGCAATCGCACTAGAGCTGGCTGAAGACGACGAGAAGATATCGCTTGTAATCAGATGACACATGTTTAATCATCTGACTATGGATCCGATTCAGCCCAGGAGCTGTGTCGGAGCAATGTGCAAGGGTACTGAGGAGCTCCCACTCTGTAAAGGGGGCGTAATATGGATGTCTGTGGGGTGTAGTGTACAAAAGGACTTCCCCTTCCATCTGCCATTTGAGGGAACGAAAGTCTGGGGGGTAGTTCTCTAATGCAGAGGCTCGAGCATGGTGCTCAGCAAAGTGCTCACCAATTGCGTTTGCATCAGTAGTGAGTACACCCTTGATGTTAACGCGAGGGACACCTGTTGGGGGTCTGGTACCCAAAAAGATGTCTGGTCTTCGTCCAGACTTGGGAAGGTGACGTATGGCACCCAATGATCGGCACATACCTCTCCCAACACTTCTCTTTCTGTCGTTACATAAGCAGGCAAACATGGGCACAGAGCCACTTAAAGACTATTAGGTGCTCTAGGGAAGGGTGCCGCTTATATCATTGTAGAGCTCGCCGACACTCTTTAATTGCCTCAGCGATTTCCAGCGACAACCAAGGGCCTTTCTTTCGGCAGGGCCCCCCCTAGAGAACGAGGGATAGCATTTTCCACTGCAGAAACGACCATTGTAGTGACGTGCTCAATCACAGCATCGATGGCACCATGTGGGGGAGATTCAATGGTGCCAGCACAGGTGAAGGCTACCCAGTCTGCCTTGTTTCAAGCCCACCTGGGTAGGAGTCCATGGGCATAACGCTGGGAGAGTGACAGGATGATGGGGAAGTGGTCACTACCACGTACGTCGTCATGTGGTCTCCAAGGGATAGATGGGAGAAGTCCTGGGCTGCAAATTGATAAATCGGTGGCTGAGTAGCTACCATGAGCCACATTGAAATGTGTGGCGGCCCCAGTATTTAAGAGGCAGAGGTCGAATTGCGACAGTAAAATTTCGACTTCTGTGCCTCAGCCAGTAAGCATGGTACCGCCCCACAACGGGTTATGGGCATTAAAATCTCCCAAAAGTAGGAAAGGTTTAGGGAGTTGATCGATCAGTGCAGCTAATACATTCAGGGGTACTGCACCATCTGGAGGAAGATATACATTGCAGGCAGTTATTTCCTGCGCCGTCCTTATTCTGACAGCCACAGCATCAAGAAGGGTTTGAAGGGGCACATGTTCACTACAGACCGAGTTCAGGACACAGAAGCAAACTCCACCTGACACTCCATTATATTCACTAGGGTTCTTGTAATATGCCCAGTAGCCACGAAGGGCAGGGGTCCGCATTGCCGGGAACCAGGTTTCCTGGAGGGCAATGTAGAAAGCAGGTGTAAAGCTTAACACTTTCCATAGCTCAGCCAGGTGGTGAAAAAAAACCGTCGCAATTCCACTGGAGGATGACGTGATTGTGAGACTGGGAAGGCATGAAATAGTCAATGAGGCAGTATACGCCTCAGGGTCAGGGTCACCGGCTGCCACTGACTTATTTCCTGAACAGGTTTTATCCAGTGTGCCTGAGGGTGTGGCGAGATCTAGGTCCTCAGTGGACGCCAGAATCTTCACCTCAGCCTCACACGCAGAGCTTGTAGGCAGCAGTGGTGTGGGTGCCACCGCAATTCCCCTGGTTTTGGGAGTCTACTTTCTGGATTTCTCTCGCTGATCCTTTGTTTTCTCTGGCTGAGAAGGCTTCACTGATTCCATCTCCGGGATGGAGGATGATCGTGAAGCCCTGTGACCAGCTGCATTTGGGCACTTCAGCCACTGGTGGGTGCTATCTTTTCCACTAGCTGAAATCTGGGCAGGAAGCGACTCAAGGGACCCCATCCTGGTAAGAGGGGCTGAAGAAGACTTATGCTTCTCCGGAAGAGAAGTGGGGGACTGGTGTCTCTGATGGTTGGGGGAACAGTGCTCCCAAGGTAGGTGGTGCAGGAGCAACAGAGAGGGAACTGCCCCCCCCCCCCACCATCAAGGGGGCAGGTGTAGTCTTCAAGCTCTGAGAGCCGACTGCAACTCATGGAAATGATGGGACTACAACTGTTCTCGTAGCAGAGCATAAGAGGAGGTCATAGCCATACGATGTAAACGCTCAAATTTCCTCTTAGACTCAGTGTAGGTCAGTCGGTCCAGGGTCTTTTATTCCACGATTTTCCTTTCTCGCTGTAAAATCCTGCTGTCTGGTGAGCAAGAGGATTGACGCTCTCCGCAGGTGACACAGATGGGAGGCAGGCATATATTGGGATGGGATGGACGTCCACAATCTGGACATGTGATGCTTGAAGTCCAACAGGAAGACATATGATTGAACTTCCAGCACTTTATTTAGAATCATACTGCCTTGCATTGTACTGAGACTTTGAATGCATAGAGACTGCTGGCGTTTGATCACCATGTTGACATTGTACACTTCATCGCACGTCGTCTGCCCTGATACCACCCACTCTGACCAGGGGCCCTCCTCACGGGCTGGAGTCCCGTTGCCCCAGGATGATGGGCATCTACTCCTTAGCATATATGGGGAGTTAACGGCGCAGACATCAGCAGAGCAATCCCTGTGTGGTCAGGGGGCTACAACGAACAGGCTACATGGTGGCCCAACCACAACGGACTAGCTACCGTGCTGGATATCAGATGCAAAGAAGTCCATGGTCATCGTCGACGCAGAAATCGACAATGCATAGTGCATGGTGGAAAACGCACCCAGGAAGGTGTCCTTGCCCAAGAGATGGAGAATGGGCAGGACTGCAATGCCACAACAAGAAAGTGGGCTAAAGATCTCGATGCATGATGGACACGATCATGAAAGGTGCCCTTCCCCAATTGCCCCGCTCTTCAGGAAAATTTTGAAGAATGGAGGTCAAACCCGACAGGGGATCATCACATAAAGGCTGAAACGGGTGAAACTCCTTTTAGTCGTCTTTTGCGACAGGCAGGAATACGTTGGGCCTATTCTAACCCCCAGATCCACAGGGGGAAAGGAGTAGCCGATCTCCAAAGCCCCAAGACATAAGTTTGCAGAGGATGCCTGAACTCCAACACGTATGTCCGCTCCAGAACTTTTAGATATGTAATTGTTCTGATTTTCCCATCTGTGGTTAGACATCAGTATGCTTTGAGAAGTGAGGAAAATAATGTCTCATTCCAGCAGGTAATATAAACTAAGCATATTCTGTGCTTCCATTCATGATCAGAATACAAAAAAAGCGCCACAACAGTTTAAATATTCCACACAGCAGTCGATTTCCTGACACAATCTTTAAATAAACTACATTTCATACACCACATTGTATCCTGTAAACTGCTTAAATAGTGTTCCATACACTGCTGTCAATTTCCAAATAAATTCTTTAACTAAATGAATAAACTATATTCCAAACACAGCCTTTTATCACCAATTGTTTACTTAAACATTATTCCACACATTGTCGAAATTGTTTAAACAACATTCCCTACACTAAAATCGATATCCCGCCAAACAGTGATCGAGTCTTTTCCCCATAAATTGCAAGGTGGGCGAGAGGAGGGGGGCTGGGGGTTTCCCAGAAGGGGATGGATTAATTGATAGATTAAATCAATTAGTCAGTGAAATTGATATCAAAAGAGTGCCTGTATTGGCGAGGGGGTGTCCCATAGGTGGGGGAGGGTGAGTAGAGGGGTGGGGGATTCCTTGGAAAACCCATTAACCATACAATAGGATAAGGACCTGTCAATCAAAAGGATGGATTATCCCCAAGGGGTCATAATCCTCTTAGCAGAATAATAGGTCTGCCCCAGAATGTAGGTAACCCGCACTAACAAATTGTCCTGATGCCCCATTACTGGCTGTCTTCACATGGTATGTACAAGTGTATGATGGTCAATAGCTATATGCAGGATGCAGAAGTGATGGTTTCGTATGGTGCAGGATACGAACTGTGTTTACTACATCGATATGGTATGTTGTGATATACCCTGGTTGCAGATCGGTTTCACATTCCTCAACAGGAGCAGAGCAGTGCAACTGAATAAGTTTTTCTGTATTTCATAATCTGTAGACCACTTTTGCAGGGTTTACCTGTCAGTGCAATATGGCTACCGTGTGTTTTTTTTCCTTAGATCTGTACAAAATAGTTTTCCGCTGAATGTCTGATCTGCAGAAAACGGCGGACAGAGCTCTCGCATCAGCAGCAGCTGCAGTTTGACAGTTTTCACACCGAAAAATTCAAGCTTTCCTTCACATTAGCAGAGCAGTGTAATTGAGGAAGTGTCTTTGGTGATAATTTTCGTATTTTATTACCTGTAAGCCAATTTTGCAAGGTTTAACTGTCAGTTCAATATGAGTGCTGTATTGTATTTTCGTGTCTACAAAATACTTTTGCCTCTCACCTGCAGAAAATCGTGGACAGGAGAAAGAGGGGGAGGGGGCGAGAGGGGGAGGGGGCGAGAGGGGGAGGGGGCGAGAGGGGGAGGGGGCGAGAGGGGGAGGGGGCGAGAGGGGGAGGGGGCGAGAGGGGGAGGGGGCGAGAGGGGGAGGGGGCGAGAGGGGGAGGGGGCGAGAGGGGGAGGGGGCGAGAGGGGGAGGGGGCGAGAGGGGGAGGGGGCGAGAGGGGGAGGGGGCGAGAGGGGGAGGGGGCGAGAGGGGGAGGGGGCGAGAGGGGGAGGGGGCGAGAGGGGGAGGGGGCGAGAGGGGGAGGGGGCGAGAGGGGGAGGGGGCGAGAGGGGGAGGGGGCGAGAGGGGGAGGGGGCGAGAGGGGGAGGGGGCGAGAGGGGGAGGGGGCGAGAGGGGGAGGGGGCGAGAGGGGGAGGGGGCGAGAGGGGGAGGGGGCGAGAGGGGGAGGGGGCGAGAGGGGGAGGGGGCGAGAGGGGGAGGGGGCGAGAGGGGGAGGGGGCGAGAGGGGGAGGGGGCGAGAGGGGGAGGGGGCGAGAGGGGGAGGGGGCGAGAGGGGGAGGGGGCGAGAGGGGGAGGGGGCGAGAGGGGGAGGGGGCGAGAGGGGGAGGGGGCGAGAGGGGGAGGGGGCGAGAGGGGGAGGGGGCGAGAGGGGGAGGGGGCGAGAGGGGGAGGGGGCGAGAGGGGGAGGGGGCGAGAGGGGGAGGGGGCGAGAGGGGGAGGGGGCGAGAGGGGGAGGGGGCGAGAGGGGGAGGGGGCGAGAGGGGGAGGGGGCGAGAGGGGGAGGGGGCGAGAGGGGGAGGGGGCGAGAGGGGGAGGGGGCGAGAGGGGGAGGGGGCGAGAGGGGGAGGGGGCGAGAGGGGGAGGGGGCGAGAGGGGGAGGGGGCGAGAGGGGGAGGGGGCGAGAGGGGGAGGGGGCGAGAGGGGGAGGGGGCGAGAGGGGGAGGGGGCGAGAGGGGGAGGGGGCGAGAGGGGGAGGGGGCGAGAGGGGGAGGGGGCGAGAGGGGGAGGGGGCGAGAGGGGGAGGGGGCGAGAGGGGGAGGGGGCGAGAGGGGGAGGGGGCGAGAGGGGGAGGGGGCGAGAGGGGGAGGGGGCGAGAGGGGGAGGGGGCGAGAGGGGGAGGGGGCGAGAGGGGGAGGGGGCGAGAGGGGGAGGGGGCGAGAGGGGGAGGGGGCGAGAGGGGGAGGGGGCGAGAGGGGGAGGGGGCGAGAGGGGGAGGGGGCGAGAGGGGGAGGGGGCGAGAGGGGGAGGGGGCGAGAGGGGGAGGGGGCGAGAGGGGGAGGGGGCGAGAGGGGGAGGGGGCGAGAGGGGGAGGGGGCGAGAGGGGGAGGGGGCGAGAGGGGGAGGGGGCGAGAGGGGGAGGGGGCGAGAGGGGGAGGGGGCGAGAGGGGGAGGGGGCGAGAGGGGGAGGGGGCGAGAGGGGGAGGGGGCGAGAGGGGGAGGGGGCGAGAGGGGGAGGGGGCGAGAGGGGGAGGGGGCGAGAGGGGGAGGGGGCGAGAGGGGGAGGGGGCGAGAGGGGGAGGGGGCGAGAGGGGGAGGGGGCGAGAGGGGGAGGGGGCGAGAGGGGGAGGGGGCGAGAGGGGGAGGGGGCGAGAGGGGGAGGGGGCGAGAGGGGGAGGGGGCGAGAGGGGGAGGGGGCGAGAGGGGGAGGGGGCGAGAGGGGGAGGGGGCGAGAGGGGGAGGGGGCGAGAGGGGGAGGGGGCGAGAGGGGGAGGGGGCGAGAGGGGGAGGGGGCGAGAGGGGGAGGGGGCGAGAGGGGGAGGGGGCGAGAGGGGGAGGGGGCGAGAGGGGGAGGGGGCGAGAGGGGGAGGGGGCGAGAGGGGGAGGGGGCGAGAGGGGGAGGGGGCGAGAGGGGGAGGGGGCGAGAGGGGGAGGGGGCGAGAGGGGGAGGGGGCGAGAGGGGGAGGGGGCGATTCCTTGAAAAACACCTTAACTGAACAATAGGTTAAACAATAGGTTAAGGACCTGTCAAAGTGTCAGATTTTCTCCATGGGGGTCATAATACTTTTAGCGGAACGGTTGGTTTGCTCCTGAATGTAGGAAACTCGCACTAGCACATTGCCCCTATTGCCCCACTACTGCTTACATGCTTAATGCCAAATATTTTAAACATCAATTTATTTGTAATCTGTAGTTTCTAGTAGTTTTATACAATGAAGTTCAATAGTTTTGCCTTTTTTTTGTTTAAAGAATCTAGTGTTTACTAGTAGCCATTCTGCGCATCCACCACCACTGCGCTAGTAGCCAATAAGATTCATTCTCTTTCCGCGTCGCTAGCCGCGAGATACGAACTGGACTGCAGGAATCTCTCTCCCTGTAACAGTATTTTGCGACAATGCCATTTCATTAACAGTGTGAGCGAATTATTCACTCAGATGTAGATGTTGCTTTCTTGTAGCAGCTTAGCCGTGTAAACATTTTAGCGTGACTTCCAAATGAAAATGTCACGTGACGGCAAGGAATGTGAAGTTCCGTACGGGCAATGTTATTATATTGCGTGCCTATGCAGTATCGTTTTAGTCGTGCGACTGGTTTCGTGTCAGAAAGTCCACTGTATGTAGGAACCGACGGAATATCATCGAGTAAAACAGAAGTGATTGGCGTTTCCAAGGAAGCGTTTTAGGCGCTCCTCTATTCCTGATCCAATAAACGATTTAGGAGACACTCCGAGCAGTGTTCCTAGACTGCTTGCTGATGATGATGCGATTTACCGTCTTATAACGTCATCAGAGATTGAAACAAATCTGAAAACGATTTTGATAAGTCGTCTTTATGGTGAAAACTGACTAAATAATGAAAAGTTTGACGTAATGCACATGAGTACTAAAAGGAATCCGATAAATTCGGTTTATAGGATAAAACACACGATTCTAAAGGACGTAAAGTCAACTAAATACTTAGGGATTACAATTAAGAATAACTTAAAATGCAGCTATCGCATAGATGTGTGGAAAGCAAACTAAAGACAGCGATTTATTTGTAGAACACTTAGAAAATACAACAGGTCTACTAAAGAGACTACTTACACTAAGCTCTTTCCGCCCTCTTCTGTAGTATTGCTGTCAGGCGTGGGATCCATAACAGATAGAACTGATAGAAAAAGTTCAAAGAAGGGCAGTTTGTTTTGTATTTTTGCGAAATAGGGGAGAGACTGCCACGGATATAATACGCGAATCGGGAATGCAATCATCAAAACAAATGCGTTTTTCGTTTTCGTAAGATTTTCTCTCGAAATTTCAGTTGCTAACTTTCTCCTCAGAATGTGAAAATACTTTGTTGGCACCCACGTGCATAGACAGGAATGATCATAATAAAATAAATTATGAGCTCGCATGAAAAGGTTAAAGTATTCTTGTTTCCCATGCGGTGTTCGAGAGTAGAACGGTGGAGAGACAGCTTGAAGGTTGTTCTATGAACGCTGTCAGATATTTAATTGTGAATGGTAGAGTAACCATGTAGATGTAGATGCTTCGCAAGCAGTCGAGAAGGTTTATGTCCCGCATTTAAATCTTCTTCAAATGTGAATCTGAAAGAGAGACTTCTATTTTTGTCATTTTGGAGACTCAAAAACGAACTGCAGAAGCACGTGTCGGCAAGAGATCCGTACAGAGAATAGTAGGAAAATTTGTTTTTGTATCGCCTGAAAATGTTCGAAATCGCAAGAAACCTGTAACACAAATAGATGGTTTTGACAACGGTGTTTTAAAACGCTTCTTGTTTAAAATGTATATAAGAAGGGATAACTCGCATAAAATAAAACTTGTTACAATTATGCCTGAGCAATTTGACTTCAAAAGTAGCGCTTCATCATGTAAATAATTTTACAATACAATGGTTTTAAACATTTTAAGAAGGAAGTTTTGGAAATAAGTGACATAGAAGCAGCACGAAGCCCATCATTTACAAAGATACATGATGCAAGAGAAACAGGTAATTCTCCAGTGCGTTACCTTGATGTAATGTGTAAATCATTCCATGAATACCTGCTGGAAAATGAGGCACTGGCGGTTTCACATTCCGTTAGGAAAATGTTCTCTGATAACTTAAATGCTGGCTGGCTCTTCTGATTTCATTTCTGAGAGTTAACTTGCATTTAGGCGTAAAAAGTAGTAGTGACTACGATTCGGAAATGAACGCTGTCACTTTCAAGAAGTGATTCACTGAACAATTCTAGCCATATCTAGCTTCGAAGTTGGTCGTTATAATTACTGCGCCAGTAATCAATCATCTCTTACAGAGAAATGAAGTACGAGCGCCAGAAAGGGGATATTGTGCTCTTACTGAAAAATAAAAATATTCCGGAGCCTGTAAGCCAGACTCGCGCTCAACTCCAGCAGCTCGTTAATTTATAAAAGTCACGCGACAGAATGTACAAATCTGACTTTCTTGCATGCAAATGTGGTCACACAGTTTTGCGTTTACCCACGCAATGTTAACGACTATTAAAATCAGACTACCGGAAGTATTCCGCACAAATTTCATACTCACTATACTCCCACAGTTTAGATTATCGCATGTCGTGCGTATCTATCACAAAGTGGTAGCATTAGTTTTGAGTTTTATTTTGAAAAGATTTGCGATTCATTTCGCTCACCCCTTCCCCTTCCACGAAATTAACGTCAGATGCCACACCAGCTTATATCGCTGAGTAGGCTTTTATGTACCTTAGACCTTAAGCATCCGACGCAACTAAAGCTTTCCAAAACTTTCCGTGGAGAAGTACTGTGTTTTGAAAAGACACACGGGAGATAGGACGTGCTAAGAAACTAGTTTCATATGACTTTTTTGTATTAAGTGGCTTTAAATACTCCAGGATACCTCTCTCTCTCTCTCTCTCTCTCTCTCTCTCTCTCTCTCTCTCTATCTCCCGAGACCAAAGGACCCCCCCCCCCCCACCCCATCCGCCCACCCCGCACTAAAGGCATACCAACAAGCTTTGTGAAAGAAGCGACGACGCAAATCACACATCAAACATCGGAAACATTAATTCCATTCTCCCAGAATCTAGTTACTTGTCAGTTACAAGGATAACGTTCCGTTTCATATCTTACGAGATGGCTATTTTACTAGCTTCCTGTGATTATTGGAATCTTCCCTGTGAGACTAAGTCCTTAGTTACAGAATTATCTGCAAATTCCCACCATTAAGATAATTCTTATTTCCATTAGCTCTACAGTCGGTTAATATGGTTAAAAATGCTTCCACGGGAGAACAGTAGAGTTCGTGACACATGGTGGATAACGGATAGTCACGTCCATTCGTTCTAGTTATCAGCACACAGTTCACTCGACTATGTGATGTATTAACTAAACACGCTTAGTTCGTACTTGGGTTTCCGTGAAACGTACGCCTTGGAGGAGAACTACGCAGCCGAATTTCTGCGATGGATACATATATTTTTGTATATGTCGTGAAGTGTTTTATGTCAAGAGAAAAATGAGAACACTGCCGCTGCACGCCAACTCTTGCCGCATTTTTTATGTATCTTCAGTCTGTCTTAACGGAACGTTTATTTTAAACAACACAGTAGCTGCTCAGGTCATTTCAGTGGGGAGTTGTTTACTTCTTGTATATGCAACAGATTATTAACGGATTTCACAGTCAGAAAAAAGATCCCTATTAGCACGAAGTGCTCTATCAACATACATCGACGTCAAGTACGTTATTACTCGATAGACGTCTTTAAACACACTGCACTACGTCAAGTTAATTTTTATCTCCGTTTATTAAGAGCAAGCCAACTGACCTGCAGTTGGCCTTGACAGTGACGCGTGTGTGTGTGTGTGTGTGTGTGTGTGTGTGTGTGTGTGTGTGATACGAACTCACGGCTCGCCTCGGTGGCTTCGCACGCGCCGCCTGCTGTTGCTGACCTGTACAACCGACGTGTCTGTGTAATAAAATAAGAGCAGCTGATAACCTTAGCCAAAATCGGGTGCATGAGCGATATGAACGGTAGGAAAAAAAAAAAAAAAATGGGAAAAATTAATGCTCATAAACTTTTTCCGAGCGGAATGAATTTCTAGGAAACCAACAGCATTAAACGCTGATTAGCTCAAAATAGTTACTTGAAGAGGAGACGAATTTAATTTGACCCAATTTGTCTTGCTCTGCTCTATTTACTTCCGAAGCCATTTCAATTAAGGAGTGTTCTAACAACAGATAGTGATCCGCTCTTTCTTTGAGATTTTGTGTTTTACGACAATGTGAACTCCGTGTAGTCAACAGTGCAAATGAAAGACATCCCAGCTAACACTGTGTTTCCACTGACTACAGACCATCTGAAGTAGTTCGATCATCTAATGTGAATCCTATTTGATGCCATTTCGACATCTGAGGAAGATGACGTAAAATGACTAGAAAAATACAAACAACCCGGTCCCCGAGCGGAGAAAATCTCTCATCTGGTAGAGAATCGAACCTGGGACTCCGTGATCTGGAGGCAGTGACACAAACTGCTAAACTGTGAGCTGTAGATTGACTGAAAGTAATGAATACATTTCTGTCACGATGTTTAGAGCTATGTAGACTTATTACATCAATCAAGAGCTTCCTAATGCAGGTTAAATTCAATGGTACTTCAAGTTACAGGGTGTCTTCTATTTGTAACCTTCCAGAATTCCTGGGAATCTGGTACGAAGACAGCTTTAATGTACACTACCATTCCATATTAGATGTAACTGCTTGACCTGTAAATTAAAGTTGGAAAGGCAAAGCCAACAATAACAAGGTCAAATATGCATGAGACTTGTGGAATGTTTTGCGTGCATTTTCACAGTGATGATTAGGCATTCTATTACATCTCTTGCAGGACAACAATTCTGCGAGATTTTACGAAGTAACCGAGGTCATCAGAGCCGAGCACAAGCTCACTTTCGGGAAAGTGGAGCAGAAAACTAGGAATTCCCCTTAATGATTTAGGTAAATCACAGACTAATGAAACCTGTATGGCAAGATGGCAGTTTGAATCCATGCCATATGGAATATGAGTGTCCTAATGCACAACTTCACTTTGTACCACGATTTGAGTTTTAAATTAATTCCACCATTTTAATATGTTGACACTGCTATCATAACAAAAATACTCCATACGAACTTCCACAGGAATTCATGTCACTAGACAGCTGAAGTAGCAACAAACAAAAATTACAAAATAAACTATACTCACTCATCTGTTGCAATGTTGCCAACTCACTCTTTTTCTTCTTTCTGGCAGCTGGAGTGCCAACAGGAGGAGCAGGTATCTCTGGCTGAGTGACTTGAGTTCCTACTTTTTCATTTCTGAGGGAAGCTTCTTTAATATCTGTCTCTTTCTCTAATTTATTTGCATGTGACTGCTTGTCCTCTGTCTTTACAGTAGGAAGTGTTTTTATCTCCAGTTTGTTTGATTGTTGTTTCTCATTAACTGACGATACCTTTGAATCATTTACAACTGCTTTGCTTCCTTTGTCACCTGATTCTTCAATTTTGTTTTGCTTTGGTTTATCATCATTTCGGTTTATGGCTTTTTCATTTTTGACAACCTGCTTTTCAGATTTTGTTACTTGTTTCTTTTCTTCCATTTTAATAGGTGCTTTTTCACTTGCCTTTTCCAACTTTGATGGTGATGCTTTATTCGATTTATTCTGTTCACTGCCATCTTTTGAGTCAGTCACACTGTTGTCATGTTTTTTCTTTTCTGCTCCCTGAGACCTAAGTTTACCACCATTTCCTGTTGTGACAGCCTTTACCGACACTGCTGTTACTTTTGAAGTCTCTCCACTAGCGGATTCACGCCCATGTGGTAAATTTTTCTTCTCTGCACTCTCTCTCAAATCTTCTCGCTGTAAAACAAGATTAAATAAATGTTTCTACAGACCAGAATTGTATTACAAATGATCACATCTTCCTATGGTTACTCAACATGTAGGCACATAAAAAAATTTAAATATCCACAGTCTAACACGTGTACCACTATGGTCCCATTGTGAATCTGATGAACCCTTTTCTCTCTTCCTCAGTAAATTAGCAGTACGTGGCTAATACAGTACACACAATAATGACTAATACAGTGAGTTAAATGTGACTAATAGATGTGTATTTTTCCAGATAAAATGGTACCGTACCTATGATAAAAATTCTTCACAGTCTATTCAATTTGATAATATGATTGTTCATTATATCATCACTATTGCATTTTGTTATACCTCAGAATGAGATTCTCATAGTCTTGCAGTACAGATTTTAGAGGACATGACTACCAGACAATTTTTTGTTGCTTTAGTTTATATTACCACCTCTCAAAATATAGGAAGTAAAGAGCTTATTGTGGTACCATCCAAAGATCACAGCACCACACCACAGTTGGGCAACTCATATCAATATTACAGATGTTAGCAATGGCTTGCTACAATACGCAATGACAAATGGAAGAGGCTGAAAATGACACGCCCTCTCTCTCAATACAGCAGTGCCCTCGCGTGGAGGTCAATATAGAACCGCTCTGTCCCACTTCATGACCCCAACTGATGAAGTCATCAGCAAAAAGGATTAAAGCATTGTTCAAGGCTCACAGTTGGAAATGTACTTTTATAAATGTTGAATATTTTACTTCACGAGATGAGCTTGTTAATTAGTACATCAAGTGATACTTTAATATTCAATGACAGTTGTAAATTATAAAGCACTCAAATGGCAATGGATAGTATCAAGTTAAGCAAATCTATCATTCATATAATAAAGTGAACTAATATTTCGTATGTTGTAGTTCCGGTGAGGTATCTCCCAGTTACAGCTGGGCAATTGTTTTGTCTGGTCATAAAACTTGCAGTAGAAGAGATGTGTTTCACAGTATTGAAGATGAAGTGCTCATGGCTCTTGAGGTACATATTTTAAAGCCCATGATTACTACATGTTTTTTTTTTTTCTTTCGATTTGGTCCAAACTACCACCTCTTAAAGTTTGTTGGAGTTCTGGTTCACCGTATATGTCCTATGGGGCTTTACAGAATGGTCCTCTGACACACTAAATGGCAACATCTGAAGCAAGCACACAGCTTACAGTAACAGAGTCCTGGCAATACTGACCACCTCTCAATCAAAATTATACACTGCCCAAACTAACCCACTGTAGTGGTATTTATTATACCAGCCATAAAGGATTTGTAATTTATGATGTGCACTACATATATGACAATCAGTCATACGTATATCTTTAATGGGCAGTAACCTATGATTTGAGAAAAGCTCTGGTCTTGGACCAAATCAAGAGCTTCAGATTACTTTGAGTCAGATTGTGAAGTGTGTCTGGGAGGAACAAACAGTAGAGTACTACTCAAAAAAAGCCACTGTTTGTTTAGACAGTTCATCTGTGCCACAGACTTAACTTACTATGTATAATCAACATTATGGGACCCTGCGAGTATTGCTGGATCCATCACACCTGACAATTTTCTGCTTAAATCACGAACAGTGCTGATTCCTCATACTTTTTCCCCTTTAAGCAATCCAGGTAGGCCTACATGAAGCTAATGAATTTTCTACTTTTACAAGTGTGAATGTGGGAATTGACTGTCCATTTAGTAGATACACATTTTATTTATGTAACTTTAGAGTTACAGTGCATACATCCCAGTGTTATGTTGCCAACACACAACTGTAGTTAAATAATTTTGAAGCACGTTTGTAATAATTGGCAGGATTGCAGCTGATAACTATTTATGGTGCTGAATTAAGTAATGGAATAGTTTTCTAAAGCTCTAAAATGACACATAATTATAATCCAATATAAAAGTTAGTGCTAATATCACAATAAACTTAAGATCAATAGTAACACTGGACAGACTTCATGAAACACAAACTATATAAAATGCCAATAAAAAGTATCAATCATTTAAGCAAAAATTTTAACTAAATGAACATATAAATAATGCAGATTCTCAAAACATGCAGTTAGTATGTGAAACGAAATGGTCTTCCACACTGCACAACAACACATCAAGCAGCTATTATGAAATCTCACTACTCTTATATGACATGAATTATTATTAACCAGAAAGCCTCTAGGCGATTAAATGATTGAATATATTCAAGTATGCAAAAGATCGGCATTAATAGTGTTGAGTGAAACATTACACCTCCACTGTGGACATCCACTGAAAAATATAGACAGAACAGATATTCATCCCACTCTAAAAACAAAGGAATAGGATAGCACACAATGCCAATCAATACACTGAGTCTGCACACATCAACATGCACATGAGAAAACGATACAAGTTCCAATGCCGGGGATGGAAATCTGCCACCTCCCTTTCAAAGGAATCATTTCAGCATTTGCCTCAAGTGATTTAGGATAGGCCACTACGACACTGTCCCTTAGTTAGCTCAGAGGCAGCAGGCACAGCTGCTCGCAAGGCTGACCTATTAAACACATTCTGTGCAAGCAGTAATCACCCTTGTCCATGTGTGCGCAGCCAGTGTAGAAATACTGAACAGGCTCCAGTCCGGTTGCCTGCGCACCAGCCTCTTACCCACACCTGCCCACCACTGGGCACTCAAGCTGAAATAGTCTAATTGAGGGTGATCTGAATCTACGTGGGCAGATGAGGATATGAACCACCACCCTATCAAATGCGAGTCCAGTGTGCTATCAACTGGTCCATCTCCCTCAATGTGAGTAAGATGGGATGTACTATAAATACCACAGTGTAAATGGTAAATTTCACCAAAAATTTGACCAACTTCCTGGCAGATTAAAACTGTGTGCTGGACAGAGACTCGAACTCAGGACCTTCACCTTTCGTGGGCAAGTGTTCTACCATCTGAGCTACCCAAGCACAACTCACGACCCATTCTCACAGCTTCAATTCTGCCAGTACCTTGTTTCCTACCTTCATCCTGGGAACAAATTAAGCTTTTATACACTCTGAATGTCCAGTTGGGATATGGTGTACAATACTAGCAGCATGCATCACAATGTATGAAAGGTGTCTCTTAAGAAGGTAAAGCTGATAGAATCCCCATCCGATACAATACCTCATTTCACAGTGGAGCCAAGATTCAAGAGATTATTTCCTACATTTCCCAATTAAAATATGTAGTGACGTACCTTTACTATTAGACTAGCTCTAATACTATTCCAATAGGATTCACATTACTATGAACAAGACAATGACTCACTAGATGCAGTATATCAAATCGGAATTTCAAAGCAGTGCGTTCAATTAATAATATAAATATTGCAAACTTTAAGAAAAGCCTAAAGCAGCTAGACTGGGATGTAGTGTATATGGAACCCGATGCAAGAGGGAGTACTGACCCCGAAATTGTTCAATATTATAAAAACTATTGTGCAGTACTAAGAAAAGTTATTAAAAAGTCCAGAAGCATGTGCATCATGTCTGATATCAGTAAATCTGATAATAAAATTAAAGCAATTTGGAATATTATTGAAAGGAAAACAGGGCAACCAAGAGCACAGGAAGACTTTAGTGCCATAAAACTGAATGACAAGTGTACTAACAAACAATCAGAAATTGAAAATATTTTCAATAATCATTTTTTAAATGTTGTGGAGAAAATAGAATCTAGATCTTCACTAGAAGAGGCAAGGCTTCTAATAGAAGAGGCCATACCTGTGCAGTTTGAAACAACTGTATTTCCACCAACCTCTCCCTCTGAAATCAGTAAAGTAATAAACTCACTGAAAAGTAAAAGCTCTTACGGTATTGATGGCATTTCCAGCAAGATACTTAAAACTTGTTCCCCACAGATAAGTAGGATTCTCAGCCACGTATGTAATAGCTCTTTGGAGCAGGGTGTTTTCCCAGATAGACTGAAATATGCCATTGTAAAACCATTGCATAAAAAGGGTGATACGTCGGATATCAACAACTATCGCCAATCTCTCTTCTGACAGCTCTATCTAAAATTTTTGAGAAAGTAATGTATTCAAGAGTAGCCTCCCATATTTGTAAAAATACAGTACTAACAAAATGTCAGTTTGGTTTTCAGAAAGGCTTTTCAACAGAAAATGCTATATACGCTTTCACTGATCAAATAAATGCTCTGAATAACCGGACATCACCCATTGGTATTTTTTGTGATCTCTCAAAGGCCTTTGATTTTGTAAATCGTGGAATTCTTTTAGATAAGCTAAATCGTTATGGTTTGAGGGGGGCAGTGCACAAATGGTTTAATTCATACTTAACTGGAAGAATGCAGACGGGGTCCCACAGGGTTCGATCTTAGGTCCTTTATTGTTCTTGATAAACATTAATGACTTACCATTCCAAATTGATGAAGATGCAAAGTTAGTTCTTTTTGCTGATGATACAAGTATAGTAATAACATCCAAAAACCAAGAACTAAGTGATGTAATTGTAAATGATGTTTTTCACAAAATTATTAAGTGGTTCTCAGCAAACGGACTCCCTTTAAATTTTGATAAAACACAGTACATACAGTTCCGTACAGTAAATGGCACAACTCCAGTAATAAATATAGACTTTGAACAGAAGTCTGTAGCTAAGGTAGAATTTTCAAAATTTTTTGGTGTGTCCATTGATGAGAGGTTAAACTGGAAGCAACACATTGATGGTCTACTGAAACTTCTGAGTTCAGCTACATATGCTATTAAGGTTATTGCAAATTTTGGTGATAAGAATCTCAGTAAATTAGCTTACTATGCCTACTTTCATTCACTGCTTTCGTATGGCATCATATTCTGGGGCAATTCATCGTTGACTAGAAAAGTATTCATTGCTCAAAAATGTGTAATCAGAATAATTGCTGGAGCCCACCCACGGTCATCCTGCAGACATCTATTTAAGGATCTAGGGATCCTCACAGTATATACACTCCTGGAAATGGAAAAAAGAACACATTGACACCGGTGTGTCAGACCCACCATACTTGCTCCGGACACTGCGAGAGGGCTGTACAAGCAATGATCACACGCACGGCACAGCGGACACACCAGGAACCGCGGTGTTGGCCGTCGAATGGCGCTAGCTGCGCAGCATTTGTGCACCGCCGCCGTCAGTGTCAGCCAGTTTGCCGTGGCATACGGAGCTCCATCGCAGTCTTTAACACTGGTAGCATGCCGCGACAGCGTGGACGTGAACCGTATGTGCAGTTGACGGACTTTGAGCGAGGGCGTATAGTGGGCATGCGGGAGGCCGGGTGGACGTACCGCCGAATTGCTCAACACGTGGGGCGTGAGGTCTCCACAGTACATCGATGTTGTCGCCAGTGGTCGGCGGAAGGTGCATGTGCCCATCGACCTGGGACCGGACCGCAGTGACGCACGGATGCACGCCAAGACCGTAGGATCCTACGCACTGCCGTAGGGGACCGCACCGCCACTTCCCAGCAAATTAGGGACACTGTTGTTCCTGGGGTATCGGCGAGGACCATTCGCAACCGTCTCCATGAAGCTGGGCTACGGTCCCGCACACCGTTAGGCCGTCTTCCGCTCACGCCCCAACATCGTGCAACCCGCCTCCAGTGGTGTCGCGACAGGCGTGAATGGAGGGACGAATGGAGACGTGTCGTCTTCAGCGATGAGAGTCGCTTCTGCCTTGGTGCCAATGATGGTCGTATGCGTGTTTGGCGCCGTGCAGGTGAGCGCCACAATCAGGACTGCATACGACCGAGGCACACAGGGCCAACACCCGGCATCATGGTGTGGGGAGCGATCTCCTACACTGGCCGTACACCACTGGTGACCGTCGAGGGGACACTGAATAGTGCACGGTACATCCAAACCGTCATCGAACCAATCGTTCTACCATTCCTAGACAGGCAAGGGAACTTGCTGTTCCAACAGGACAATGCACGTCCGCATGTATCCCGTGCCACCCAACGTGCTCTAGAAGGTTTAAGTCAACTACCCTGGCCAGCAAGATCTCCGGATCTGTCCCCCATTGAGCATGTTTGGGACTGGATGAAGCGTCGTCTCACGCGGTCTGCACGTCCAGCACGAACGCTGGTCCAACTGAGGCGCCAGGTGGAAATGGCATGGCAAGCCGTTCCACAGGACTACATCCAGCATCTCTACGATCGTCTCCATGGGAGAATAGCAGCCTGCATTGCTGCGAAAGGTGGATATACACTGTACTAGTGCCGACATTGTGCATGCTCTGTTGCCTGTGTCTATGTGCCTGTGGTTCTGTCAGTGTGATCATGTGATGTATCTGACCCCAGGAATGTGTCAATAAAGTTTCCCCTTCCTGGGCCAATGAATTCACGGTGTTCTTATTTCAATTTCCAGTAGTGTATATATATTCACTTATGAAATTTGTTGTTAATAATCCAACCCAGTTCAAAAGTAATAGCAGTGTGCATAGCTATAACACCAGGAGAAAGGATGATCTTCACTATGCAGGGTTAAATCTGACTTTGGCACAGAAAGGGGTTAATTATGCTGTCACAAAAGTCTCTGGTCACTTACCAAACAGCATCAAAAGCCTGACGGATAGCCAACCAACATTTAAAAATAAATTAAAAGAATTTCTAGATGACAACTCCTTCTACTCATTGGCTGAATTTTTAGATACAAATTAAGGGAGGGGAAAAAAAACTAACTTAAACATTAGTGTCATGCAATATTTTGTGTAATGTAATATCTTGTACAGACATCTTTTACAGGGTGTTTCAAAAATGACCGGTATATTTGAAACGGCAATAAAAACTAAACGAGCAGCGATAGAAATACACCGTTTGTTGCAATATGCTTGGGACAACAGTACATTTTCAGGCAGACAAACTTTCGAAATTACAGTAGTTACAATTTTCAACAACAGATGGCGCTGCGGTCTGGGAAACTCTATAGTACGATATTTTCCACATATCCACCATGCGTAGCAATAGTATGGCGTAGTCTCTGAATGAAATTACCCGAAACCTTTGACAACATGTCTGGCGGAATGGCTTCACATGCAGATGAGATGTACTGCTTCAGCTGTTCAATTGTTTCTAGATTCTGGCGGTACACCTGGTCTTTCAAGTGACCCCACAGAAAGAAGTCACAGGGGTTCATGTCTGGCGAATAGGGAGGCCAATCCATGCCGCCTCCTGTATGTTTTGGTTAGTCCAAAGCAATCACACGATCATCGAAATATTCATTCAGGAAATTAAAGACGTCGGCCGTGCGATGTGGCCGGGCACCATCTTGCATAAACCACGAGGTGTTCGCAGTGTCGTCTAAGGCAGTTTGTACCGCTACAAATTCACGAAGGATGTCCAGATAGCGTGATGCAGTAATCTTTTCGGATCTGAAAAATGGGCCAATGATTTCTTTGGAAGAAATGGCGGCCCAGACCAGTACTTTTTGAGGATGCAGGGACGATGGGACTGCAACATGGGGCTTTTCGGTTCCCCATATGCGCCAGTTCTGTTTATTGATGAAGCCGTCCAGGTAAAAATAAGCTTCGTCAGTAAACCAAATGCTGCCCACATGCATATCGCCATCATCAATCCTGTGCACTATATCATTAGCGAATGTCTCTCGTGCAGCAATAGTAGCGGCGCTGAGGGGTTGCCACGTTTGAATTTTGTATGAATAGAGGTGTAAACTCTGGCGCATGTGACGATACGTGGACGTTGGCGTCATTTGGACCGCAGCTGCAACACGGCGAACGGAAACCCGAGGCCGCTGTTGGATCACCTGCTGCACTAGCTGCGCGTTGCCCTCTGTGGTTGCCGTACGCGGTCACCCTACCTTTCCAGCACGTTCATCCGTCACATTCCCAATCCGTTGAAATTTTTCAAACAGATGCTTTATTGTATCGCTTTTCGGTCCATTGGTTACATTAAACCTCCGTTGAAAACTTCGTCTTGTTGCAATAACACTGTGTTCTAGGTGGTGGAATTCCAACACCAGAAAAATCCTCTGTTCTAAGGAATAAACCATGTTGTCTACAGCACACTTGCACGTTGTGAACAGCACACGCTTACAGCAGAAAGACGACGTACAGAATGGCGCACCCACAGACTGCGTTGTCTTCTAAATCTTTCACATCACTTGCAGCGCCATCTGTTGTTGAAAATTGTAACTACTGTAATTTCGAAAGTTTGTCCGCCTGAAAATGTACCGTTGTCCCAAGCATATTGCAACAAACGGTGTATTTCTATCGCTGCTCGTTTAGTTTTTATTGCCGTTTCAAATATACCGGTCATCTTTTTAAACACCCTGTATTAACCTGACACGTTCCACATCATTACAAAGTGTCGTATTCATGATCTACGGAACAAGTATTAATCTAATCTAATCTAGATCTTTGTACCCATATTTACCTTGACTTTTTAAGTGTTAATTTATTTATGTTGTGGGTAACCAATTAGCTGAGTAATATCGTGCTAGATAAAAAATGCACCAAATAGTATGCAAGGGGCCAAATAATAATCTATTAAGAATCTTCAATATCGTGAAATTTGTAAGGTATATGAAAAAATATCCAAATTATGCTGAATATATTTGTCCATTGTGCATTACCAAGCATGGACAGTGCAGAAGCTAGGGCCAAATTTTTTTTTTTTTTTTTTCCAAAATGATGTAACCAGGAAGCACTACACTGTGCATTTCACCTTCCCTCAGCAGGCACTCACTAGTAGACAGAATAAAGAAGGAAAGAAGACTACTGTTTAACATCCTGTTGACAACACCATCAGGGACAGAGCATAAGTTCAGATTAAGGGAGGCAGTGAGCTGTGCCCTCTAAAAGCAACAATCACAGAATTTGCCTCAAGTGATTTAGGGAGATCACAGAAAACCTAAATCTGGATGATGGGAGTTTGAACTGTTAGTCTACTGTGCTGACCACTGGGCCTCACTTGGTATATTACATGGAATAGCCAGAGATTATTTGAAAATACCGCAGTTGACCCCACCTATAAGGAGAAAGGAACTGAAAATAATAGACCAATATATTATTCCTTCACCCTGCAGCACTTGTTTGTTGCATAAGTGGTGTAACCATCCCCTCCTCCCCCCCCCCCCACACACACACAGATACACTAGTGACATATAGGGGTATCCTACTGTGAATATGACCCCCCCCCCCCCCCCCCCCCACACACACACACACACACACACACAGATACACTAGTGACATATAGGGGTATCCTGCTGTGAATATGACCTGTGTTTGTAGTGAGTGGTGCTCACACACTGTTGATAAACACTACAAATTTGTACCACATTGTGAGATAGCTCTCCTTCCACAAAACAAGTGCCATTTTTCATAAAAGTAAAAAGCAATGTGATTGGTAAACCTACACACAACCACACCATGCCAGATACTATTAAATGCAGTGATAGCCCATCACCTATCAACATATTTTTAAACAGAGCAGAATAGTTATTAACAGAACCAAGACATGCAAACATTGACACACAGCAAAATTAACAACAAAAGGCTGAGGGATGTCATAAGCCATCAAATAGTTTATAGTGACTCACACTTCCTTTGAGTTTAAGCAGGAGATCATCTTTTGGAAGAATTTCTTCAAAATGATTTTGAGTGACTGGTTCTACAGTTGCATCAGCTACGACTGTAGGCTCAGTCTTATTCAGTAATATTGGTTTCACTTTCACCTTTTTCTTCTTTTTACTATCATCCTGCAAATACAGTACATCTGGCTATGTCATGTTTATACCCACATCCCAAGCAAAGAGACACTATGAGACAAACAAAAGCAAGAATGTCTGTAAGACATTTGAGATGTGACTGTTTTTATGACTATGCTATAAAACAAGTCTCCTGAGGAATTAAGAAGTTCCATCAGCAAGAGCCTACCACAAACAATTGGCCAAATGATTCCCAGAAGGAGCATGCAGTTTAACAGTATGAATACAAGGAAAATGATTCCTGTACCACAGTACACATCTCCCTGGGCTCTCATACAATATGCAAACTATTCTAGTTGAAAGAGATGAGAATTGTGTATATTGAAGATATTGCTAACCATAATTGGCAAAAGTTACTTCATGTTTGGAACAGAAAAATTTGACATAAATATTTTCTGAATCACTAATGTACAAAGCACCTGAGTCAACATTAACTAAAGCATGTGAACAATATCAATGATTAACAGAAGTACCAAAACCCTACTAGTAGAGCAACAAATGGGGTCTTTTGCCACAGTAGTGAATTGCACTTAAAATAGTCCACATTCAATATTTGTTACCTGACCTTAAAAAAGTTAACTGCAAAAGATTTTTAACATGCTTAGTGAAGTAATCCAGATTGTTTTTGGAAAAAGACCCTGTTGCCTTATTTTTAGTACATCTGAGCACTAAGCATTTTATGGCGCTAGCAATCCTCAAACCTAAAATTCACGAGCTTGACAGCCCTGCGTAAACAGACATATCCTATACAAAAAAAGCAACTAAAATCCTATTATGGTCATCTCCCTCTCAATGATTCGATAAACTTGTCCGGCGTGCAAACAAGCGTAAAGCATTTTGTCGTTTAGCAATCACAAAAGAAGTCTTACCTGCGTTACCTCCTCGTTTAGTACTTCGGCTTCTGGCTTCCCAAATTCGACGTGTACTTTCTGAGATGGCGAAGAACATTTTATCTGGGCTTCAGAATGTGCAGTCTTCTCCCGTTCAGCAGTTTTTTCTTTTACCTTTTTAACAGCTTTCTTTAGCTTTTTCTCTTTGTTTTTGTCTTTGGTACTACCGCCCAAAAGCAGTTTCTCTTCTGGCATATTTCTCTGTTCTGCTATTGCCTCTTCATAGGTTTTTTCTTTCATTGTGAAAACAGTCACTACATACACAACTATTGCAGACACGATTGCCACACCAAAACATATAGCAGCGGAGTATAAATCCATTTTTGGCTCCTGATTGGCTATATTAACTTCAGTGTTGTACTGTGAAATGTATTGTTTTAACTATCAGCTGGGGATAGCCTTTTTCTCCCTTGTCAGCTTCCTCCTTACACTGATGTTCGACTTACAAGACTCACCACGTCTTCGAAAGTACGGAAACCAATTTCTGGAGTACAACTTGCAAGCGACGATGGTTTATCAGGAAAATGTATAATCTGTTCCAGATTTGGTCTGTAAACACGGTGCAACTATCACATATGATCTAACCTCACTTCTCTACGATTACGACGACGCGTATGAATGTGTACCTCTAACGCTAAAATTAAAGGTATACGCGTAAACGCAAAAGACACGCCTATCCGAATTGTAATCAACCAGCTGATTGGTAGACTTGTGAGGAAAGAAATGCCACGTCCCGAAGCGTGTCACCCAATCAAAAACATCATTAGAAACATAACCAACGATAGTAGTTCCAGGGTTAATACAAAGATATAAGAGAAACGTTGCTAGAAGGATAGTCAGTTAAAATAAGTGAAATTGATTTACAGAAACGATATACACTGAAAGTAATTTTTGTGTGTTTAAGCGTGTGTGATCAAGTCTTTTATGACTAATTTGTGGCGCTAGATCTAACATGTAAAAGAATTTTCTATAGGTAAATACGTGTCAGATATCTGAAAGAATTAGTTATACTTAAAGGTATAGGACGATAAGCTATTCACTATCTTTCAGAAATATTATTGCTACTTTTTATACAATAACTTAGTATAAGAAATAATAAAATAGAAATATTACAATATGAAATGCTTTGATTACACTCTGTTACTAGCTACGAAACACATCCTTTGAACACAGAAGGCTCTAATTAAAAAAACACTAGAGACTGCTTTCCTAGGAATTTTGACTGAAATAATGAAGTTCGATACATCATAACTAAGCAGTGAGATTAGTATCGAAGAAGTTCGATTGTTGGTCCGCCATTATTCTTTGGTCGTGCTGTACTCTGTAGTACTAATACGTTGCACTGCAAATCAAGAAGAATTGAAGATTCCGAAGATCTTTGCTCAACATGGAGTGATTGTAGTTGAGTATATTGGATAATGTTTATAAGCGTTTGTTTTGGTTTGAAATGTCGGTATCTTGTGCCTTGAAGTCTTGCGTAGCTCATGAAGGCAACCACGACACGTTGGAACTACACTTTTTCCCGTTCCCGGAGGACGCAGAAATGTATGTCTCTAACTGGAAGATTTGTGTTTAAGTGGATTTTGTAGGTTATGGTATCAAATGTTGACATGCAGTAATTTCCCGCAAATGATTATTTCTTTGCAGATGTGAACTGTGGATTAAGAAATGCAACAGATTTGACTTGCTTGGCAAACCGTATAGCGAAATTCACCGTACGCTATACCTATGTGAAAGACATTTCAGTGAAGACGCATTCGAATCGCCGAATGTTCTAAAACCTAACGCTGAACCAAGTGTTCTTATTGAAGACATTACGTCTACTCTAAATCTCGATAAACCTGGGTAAGACAAGTGTGGCGCCATTATCGTAGTACATTCATTTTTTATCATTATTATTATTATTATTATTATTATTTGTCAACAGCTTTCCGAAACGACATGCTACATTGCAAGTACACAAATAACAGTAATGGGGTACCACAGCAGGAAATTTTGTGCACATTTTTAAACAGTAGCAAATGTTAAATATTTTATTACTCGTCCACGCCGCCCTAGTTGTAGTTGAGATAGTATTCTGATTGTCATATTTTATTGCCTGAAATTTACACATTAGCCATGCCAGTCAGTTGGTGAAGGCTATTGCATAAAAAGTCTTATAAATGTTTTAAAGAGTAAATATTACTCTTTCATGACTGCTGTTCATAATCTGCCTTCGTAGATTCAGGTCGTAATTTTTGTGTCTTGTCATACTGCTGGGTCTCATTTTTCCACGTTTTCTGAATATCTTCGCGAGTGAAGATCAGTATAATCTTTATTATTTGTTTTAGAGATTGTTACATATATGTCAGTTTATGATTTTGTTACACAGCTTTGTTTATTTATGAGATTAATATGGTACTTCATAAAGTTGATTAATGTGTGTTAATGGTGATGCTTTAATTGTTGGTGATGCAGGAACACAATGGGCCCTGAAGTAGTAGTTATTCCTTATACCATCTCTGCCAATGAAGAGGAAATTGTGGAATATGGAGG
This sequence comes from Schistocerca cancellata, assembly GCF_023864275.1. Classification (NCBI taxonomy): domain Eukaryota; kingdom Metazoa; phylum Arthropoda; class Insecta; order Orthoptera; family Acrididae; genus Schistocerca; species Schistocerca cancellata. The sequence continues at coordinate 839,114,495 of NC_064630.1, forward strand.
AGGGGAAATCAAAGAAGAAGAACAGGAAGTGTAAGGCATAATTTGTTTTAGATGATCTGATATTTGATTTCGTCTTGCTTGTATGTTATATATTATCCTACTACAGCTTGTTTTTTTATTTAACAACCCCCCTCCCCCGTTTCTCCTGAGTAGGCCATCTGTGGATCATGTTCCAATTTAAGTTGTTCAGTCTGTTTTCTTTTCTACAGTTTTTTTAATCTTGGTTTTTTTATTCCTACATTATTTTGCTGTGGTTTTCAGTACACTACATCAAAAATGAAAAAAGTAGAGGCTATCCCTTCATGAGGAGTAGGATTTTATTCCCTGTACAGCTGTGTAGGTCCAGATTTACCACACATTTGTTAAATCAGTTATTGATGGTTCATCTGAAGAGGTCTGTACTACTGTCCTTCCCCAACCATGCACTATCCATCTTGGGATTAGTCACTAATGACATTGTCATTGTCAAGCTGATAATCATGATCTTGCTCCCTTTTTTGCTCTTCTAAAACCTAACACTGGTAAAATAAAAGATTTGCATAGAAAGTATCTAAATATTCATAACAATAGTAATCTGCTATTGTGTCTACTTGTTACCCTTGTGTTCCAACAATCGTCAGCAAATATCACTGAAATATTTTGAAGATCTTGTTGGAAAGCTTATTACGCTTAGGTGTGGTACACTTGATTACAGTGCAGTATATTCATAGTTTAGGCTTCTGATAACACTTTCTTGCATAGAAAATAGCAATTCATATACAAGTGTTTGGAAACAAAATTTTCTTGAAACTTGGGATGATGCTTGGTGACTATGAAGACATTTCTTTTTTAATTTCTTGTATGTCTAAATAGTATGACCACAGAATTTCAGTAAGTATAACAGTAACAGCATAACATATTTTTAAACTTGTTCCAATTCTCTGAAATTGTAGAAGTTATTGGATTTTGTAGATAATGTAGTCTATGCCAGTGAAGTGTAAAGTACCATTTCATTACTGTCACTGCCTGCCATATTAAAGATTTGGTTGTAAATCTCAGTTTGTGCTAACTTCTGTAGCTTATTGGACTTTAAATTTGCCAGTTTACCATCAGTTAAATCACATATTTTTATTAAGATAATATTACTATATGGGTGTCCATAATGTGTCCCATTATATTATATTGTCACCAGATATTATGGACAGAAGCACTAAGTAGAACACTTCAAAATGAACAAGCACTTCGCAAACAAACTAATCATTCTTGCCAGCTGATATTTCCTGAGGAGTGGATTGGACCACCATCCTCCATTTGTACCAATCCATTGCCTGTTCTACACTGGACTATGAGTGTTTTGTTTATTCATCTACATTTCTGTCAATTTTATGACATCTTAACACAATCCACCATCGGAGAATACGTTTTGCCACTGGTGTCTTTCACAATAGTCCGGTTGAGTGTGTCTATGCAGAAGCTGCCACTGTCATACTGGTGTGATGTTCTCCTCAGTAGATGTGATGCCCTCTTTTTCAGTGACTTCCTTGACTGCCAGTATGGGGTGCGCCCTTCTTCTGTTAACCTTCCGGAGTTCACTTTCAACTACTGTTCTGGCAGCTTAACTTGTTGTTGCCTGCCATGTTCCCTATGGGTGTGAACCTCTCACCACCTTGGCTTCATGCAGCAGTCTGTGTTTGTGTTCCTTACATTTCATTTGCTTCCCAAACTACTCTGAATGTGATCTATCACTGTAAGTTTCTTGACCATGGCACATTACTTAGCAATAGCACCTTTGTGTACACTGATGGCTCTAAAACTGACTCTGGTGTCGGATGTGCCTTCGTCATTGGCACTTACCATTTTCGGTTTTAGCTTCCAGGATACAGCTCAATATTTGCAGCTAGCTCTTCACTCTCTATCTGGCCACCCTTTACTCTGATTCTCTCTGTGCCCTTCAGTACCTCTGTGTGCTGTACACACGCCATCTCTTAGTGCAGTGGGTCCAAGAAAGCTTCCACTTGATCACTGTTGAGGGAGCCATTATGATGCTCATGTGGGTTCCTAGTCACATCTGTCTGATTGGCAGTGAGGCTGCTGCCAAGACTACAGTTCTCCTATGTCAGCCTGCTAGCTCTTCCATTCCTTCTACTGATATCTGTGTTGCCATCTATCAGCAGATGGTGTCACTTTGGCATTGCCACTGGTCTTCTTTTCATGAGAAGAATCTCTGGGGAATTAAACCTCTCTCAATGGCTTGGTTGACCACCTCGTAGTCATCTCACCATAAGTTGATCATTTTAGCTAGGTTGCCTATTGGGCACTGTCATTTTAGCCATCGCTGTTTGTTAAGTGGTGATCCCTCAACATTTTGTGCTCATTGTCGTCAACCTTTGACAGTTCACCATTTCCTGACCAAATGCCCCATTTTTAGCTGCTTACATTCCTGTGTTTGTTTGTACCTGAGTTACCGGCTGTTTTAGCGAATGAAGTGTAGGACGTCGCTACATTTTATCCATCATACGGTATGGCAAAGAACATTTAATCTTTGGTTCAGTATCTCCAATTTCTCTAAGGCATATTTTGTGGACCTTTCTCCAAGAGGAAGTCCTCGTTTTTAGCTCTCTTTCGTTCTAGTGATTGGGCTTAATGTGTAGTTGCTTTTAACTTCTTTTTCTTGTTACTGTTCTAACATTATAACATGGGCACTTATGACCTCAGTTATTTTTGTACCCTACAAAAACTATCTTCCCATGTGTCAATACAAATGATGCCCTGGATTTGGACAGACTGGGAGCTATGCATTTTGACACGAATCTTTTATTGCTTTAGTAGTACGCAGAATTTCTTGTACATATGATTGCAGACACAAAAAATGTCTGTATTGTATGTCTTTAATTATATGTCAGTGAGATGAGTTGGTCTATAATTTCTGTTATTGCAGAGCAACATGACACTCTAATTGACATAGGATGTTCAGATTCCTCTCTCTCATCCAAATAATGTTTTAATGAAGAATGACACTACCTGTATGTTGTCACTATGTCTGAGATCATGATGACACATTGTAATACGAGAAGGCACTACCTGTTCGTCATAGAAGTCCCAGTGAAATTGTCTGATTCTTCTTGAAGCAACTAAGGTTCAAGCATTTTTTGCCTTACCTGATAAAGCTTTTAAATGCAGTAACACCCTGGACTTACGTGACATGTGGGACCAAGCTATTACTGTGTAAGTTGAAGTTGGGGTCCAATTTTCCATATAAATACATATAAATTATGTTCAATTAGGACCAGAGACTGTAAAAATGTAATTTATAGCCCATGTCACATAGGACGGTGTTTCTGCCCATAGAGGCAGAGCGACAGGGAAGCTTGGAGCAGATGAGGTCTGTGCATGCCTGCCAACAGAGTGCGGTCGTTGCCGAACTGTGCTGCTGCAGGTGACAATTAGGTTTGTTTGCCTTCGGTACATTGTAGTATAGAATCAAATCCAAGGAGGAATAATACATTTTAAAACTGATTTCGATCAGTCACCAACAGGAGAGAAATCTTACTTCACGTCTTTGAGGTTGCGTCCACTGCTCCACAGCAATCGTCTGTTTGAAGTTGGATCAGCTGACAGTTATTTGAAGGCGTCATGTACAATATTTCTTAAAATGATGATTGTCAGTTATTGTGACTTGGACTGTTGTAAGATGATGTAACTTACCAAACGAAAGTTTTGGCATGTTGATAGACACACAGACACACACAAAATTCAAGGTTTCGCAACCAATGGTTGCTTTGTCAGGAAAGAGGGAAGGAGAGGGAAAGACGAAAGGATGTGGGTTTTAAGGGAGAGGGTAAGGAGTCATTCCAATCCTGGGAGCGGAAAGACTTACCTTCGGGGGGGAGGGGGGGGGGGGGGGGGGAAGGACAGGTATACACTCGCGCGCGCACACACACACACACACACACACACACACACACACACACACACACACACACACACACACACACACATCCATCCGCACATATACAGGCACAAGCAGACATTTTTGTCTGCTTGTGTCTGTATATGTGCGGATGGATATATATATCTCCCTCTGTGTGTGTGTGTTGCTGCTACGCTTGACCTATCCGCTCATAGTAGCTCTCCAGGAAACGAAGCTACGCCCTTTCGATCATATTGACTTGGCACACTATACCTCTGTGCGTTTTGACCTACCCCCTGTGGCAGGTAACCTGGCTCATGGAGGGGTTACGTTGGTTGTCCGGGATGATTTCTACTACGATCCCATCACATTGCACACCGATCTGTAGACAGTTGCCGTCCGAATTACTCTCCCCACGTTTACATTTTCCATTTGTACTGTTTACACTCCATCTGCCTTTACTAGGGCAGACATGATGCAAATTATTGCTCAGCTACCTGCACCATTTTTGTTGACTGGAGGCTTCAATGCCCACCATCCCCTTTGGGGCTCTCCAGCATCCTGCCCGAGAGGCACCCTGTTAGCAGACCTTTTAACCATCTCAATCTTGTCTGCCTCAATAGTGGTGCCCCTACTTTTCTTTCGGACACAACTCACACCTATTCCCATTTAGACCTCTCTCTATGTACTACCCAACTTGCAGGTCGGTTTGAATGGTATGCTCTTTCTGATACGTATTCGAGCGACCACTTCCTTTGTGTTGTCCATCTCCTGCATCATACCCCATCTCCATGCTCAACTAGTTGGAACATCTCCAAAGCAGACTTGGGGCTCTTCTCTTCCAGGGCGACATTTCATGGTCAAAACTTCGCAATCTGCGATAGTCAGGTCGCACACCTCACGGAAGTCATTCTCACTGCTGCTGAATATTCCATCCCTCATATTACTTCTTTTCCACGTCGCGTACTGGTCCCCTGGTGGACAGCAACATATAGAGACGCACCTTTAAACGCCACCCTACGATGATGAATTGTATTCATTATAAATGATTACGTGCTCAGTGTCGTCGTGTTATTAAAGAAAGAAAGCCAGCTGGGTTGCTTTCGCAAGCTCCTTCAACAGTTTTACTCCTCCTGTTCTCTGGGGTAGTCTGCGCCAGCTATCTGGCACTAAGGTCCACTCACCAGTTTCTGGCTTGACGGTCGCGAATGACATCCTTGTGGCCCCTGTTGATGTCTCCAATGCCTTCGGCCAATTTTTCGCACAGGTTTCGAGCTCCGCTTATTACCACCCTGCCTCCTTCCCCCGAAAACAGGCAGAGGAGGCAAGGCCACCTAACTTCCGCTCCTCGAATCATGAAAGCTACAATGTCTCATTCACCATGCGGGAACTCGAAAGTGCACTTGCCCGGTCGCGGTCCTCCGCTCTGGGGCCTGATTCTATTCATATTCAGATGCTGCAGAATCTTTCTCCTGCAGGCAAAGGCTTTCTTCTTCGTACTTATAATTGCATCTGGATTGAGGGTCATGTTCCCACATGTTGGCGCGAATCTGTTGTTGTCCTCTCATTTGGTTTGGCTGCTCGGATCTCGACATCTACTTACCAATGTACAGTGTGGATTTTGTAGGCGCAGCTCTGCTGTTGACCATCTGGTTACCCTGTCAACATTCATTATGAATAACTTCTTGCGGAAGCGCCAGACAGTGGCTGTGCTCTTTGATTTGGAGGAGGCTTAAGACACCTCTTGGAGGGCGGGAATTCTCCGCACCATGCATACATGGGGCCTTCGCGCTCGCTTCCCTCTTTTTATTCGTGCATTTTTAATGGATCGACAGTTCAGGGTATGTGTGGGTTCTATCCTGTCTGACGCCTTTCGCCAGGAGAAGGGGGTGCCACAGAGCTCAGTTTTGAGCGTCGCTCTCTTCGCCATAGCGATCAATCCAATAATGGATTGCCTCCCAGCTGATGTATCAGGCTCCCTTTTCGTGTACGATTTTACCATCTACTGCAGCGCGCAGCGTACATGTTTCCTGGAGCGCTGTCTTCAGCGTTCTCTTGACCGTCTTTACTCCTGGAGTGTCGCCAATGGCTTCAGGTTTTCTGCCAAGAAGACGGTCTGTATTAACTTCTGGGCTACAAAGAGTTTCTCCCTCCATACTTACATCTTGGTCCCGTTGCTCTCCCATTGATGGAGACAACAAAATTTTTAGGTCTTACATTTGACAGGAAACTTAGCGTGTCTCCACATGTGTCATATTTGGCTGCCCGTTGTATCCGTTCCGTACATGTCCTCCGTGTTCTTAGCAGTACGTCGTGGGGAGCGGATCGAACCTTCCTACTTCGCCTATATCGGTCAATCGTCTGCTCGAAGCTGGATTATGGGAGCTTTGTGTACTCCTCTGCACGGCCGTCCTTTTTACGCCGCCTCAACTCTATACAACATTGGGGGTTACGTCTTGCGATTGGAGCGTTCTATACTAGTCCCATCGAGAGTCTTCATGCTGAAGGCGGTGGCATTCTGCTTATGTCATCTGCTCCGATTACCTGAGTGCCATCCAGAGCCTCAGTGATCCGTACAGTTCACCCTTTCGTGCACCGGATCCAACACTCTCTTCAGCAGCTGGCAGACGACGGTTCTCCGGTTACCTTTATGTGGGTTCGTGGCCGTGTCTGTATCCCTGGGAACGAAGCTGCAGATGCTGCGGCCTAGTCTGCGGTCCTCCAGCCTCAGAAAGATTCTTGTTGTGTGCCTTCATCTGATTTTAGCATGGTCATTTGTCAGCGTGCTTTATTGCTGTGGCATGCTGATTGGTCTACACTTTCTGAAAGCGAGCTACGAGCCTTGAAACCTCTCCCGAAGGCTTGGACGACCTCTTCACACCCTTCTCGGCGGGAGGAGGTCATTTTGGCCCGGTTACAGATTGGACACTGCCTGTTCAGCCACTGCCATCTGCTGACGGCTGTGCTGGCGTCGTTCTGCCCATGTAGGCAATTACTGATGGTACAGCACATTTTAACATCTTGTCCGAATTTTAATACACTGCACATTGATCTTGGTCTGCCATGTAGTCTGGATGAAATTTTAGTGGATGACCCAGGAGCAGCTGCTCGCGTTCTTCGTTTTATCCACTTGACAAACCTGTCTAAGGAAATTTGATTATGCTGTTTTCTTTTAATCCCTTGCCTGTTAATGTGCCTTTTATAGTGTCATCATTTTTAGTTGCTGTTTTAACATTGTGCCTTGCAGTGCCTTCATAATTTAGTCTGGGCGCTAATGACCACTGTAGTTGTGCATCCTAAAACCACAAAAAACCAAAAACCACAAAACATCCGCACATGCCCTGGCGAGTCATTTCTCCTGTGTACTGACTCATTGAGCAGCCTACAAGCTATCAACCAGTGCTACCCTCGCCACCCTCTGGTAGCGTCCATTCAGGATTCCATCTATGCCCTGGAACAGTCCTGCTGTTCCGTGGTGTTTGTGTGGACCACAGGACACGTCGGAATCGCTGGCAAATAACTTGCCGATAGGCTGGCCAAATGGGCAATGCAGAAACCACTTCTGGAGATAGGCATCTCCGAAGCTGACCTGCATTCTGTCTTACACCGCAGGGTTTTCCGGCTGTGGGAGATGGAATGGCATAACAGTACGCACAACATACTGCATTAAGGAGATTATGAATGTGTGGAAGTCTTCCATGCAGGCCTCTTGCAGGGAATCAGTTGTCGTCTGCTGGCTCCGCATTGGCCATACGAGGCTAATGCATGGTTACCTACTCCGTCGCGAGTACTCACCTCAGTGTCGCTGTGACTCCCAATTGACAGTCGTCCACCTCTTGCTGGACTGCCCACTTTTAGCCGCTCTGCGGAAGACTTTTAACTTTCCCAGCGCCCTGCCTTCGGTGTTGGGCGACAATGCCTCCACAGCAGCTTTAGTTTTATGTTTTATCCGTGAGAGTGGGTTTTATACTTCTATGTAGGTTTTAGCGCATGTCCTTTGTCCCTATGTGTCCTCCACCCTATTGCTTTTAAATTGGAGGTTTTAATGTGTTGCAGAGTGGCTGGCTTTCCCTTTTTATTTTCATGGTTGGCCAGCCACTGTAATCTGCTTTCATGTTTTACTCTCTTCTGTTTCTAGTGTGTCTCTGTTGTTTTCTTGTCCTCTTTTGTTCCTTTTAGTGTTTGATGCCTTCCCTTCGTTCTTGTGGCTTTTCCTTTCAGCTTTGTGTTATATGTTTCGTCCGTTTTGTTCTCACACGTGTGGCATTGTTTTATTAGGAACAAGGGCCTAATGACCTCGTAGTTTGGTCCCTTCTCCTGCCTTTAAACCAACCAACCAAAAACGATAAAACAAAGAAAGATTATTACTGTACTTTGTGTCAGTCTCCATTGTAATACCATCTGCTATCAGTGTCCATGTCTGAACCATCCAATTGTAAATTTAAGATGACAGGTTTAAGGCTTTTATTCATCTGCATCTCCCTGTCAAAGTCTTCTTTCTGAAACTATTCAGTGTGCTGCACAGTGCTGCTGTCTATTGCTTTATGCACAAGCGATTCAGCATCTGTAATCTTCAACTACGCCCCCTCCCCCTTTTCCACCCCCTCCCCACATACAGCTCGTAACTGGTATGCAAATTAATTCTATCGGATTGTGCTGACAGTGAAATATGGGTAAATGCAAAACTTTGTGATGATATTCGCATGCAAGAAAGTCAGATTTGTGCATTCTGTCACTTGACTTTTATAAATTAATGAGCTGCAGGAGTTGTGTACAAGTCTGGCTTATATTGTCCGGAATATTTTTATTTTTCAGCCAAAGCACAATATCCCCTTTCATGTTGCTCATAGTGTGCCTTTTCTCTCTAACAACTGAATGATAACTGGCAGGGTAACTACTGTGGCTGATTTTGAAGCAAGGTATGGCAAGAATTGTTCAGTACACCACTTCTTGAAAATTAGAGCTTCCATTTCCGAATAGTGGTCACTAATGTTTCTCATACATCTAAATACAAGGTGACTCACACGAAACAAATCTTAAGAAGGTCCAACTTGCAGAATAAGTATGTTGTTGTTGTTGTTGTTGTGGTCTTCAGTCCTGAGACTGGTTTGATGCAGCTCTCCATGCTACTCTATCCTGTGCAAGCTTCTTCATCTCCCAGTACCTACTGCAACCTACATCCTTCTGAATCTGCTTAGTGTATTCATCTCTTGGTCTCCCCCTACGATTTTTACCCTCCACGCTGCCCTCCAATACTAAATTGGTGATCCCTTGATGCCTCAGAACATGTCCTACCAACCGATCCCTTCTTCTGGTCAAGTTGTGCCACAAACTTCTCTTCTCCCCAATCCTATTCAATACTTCCTCATTAGTTATGCGATCTACCCATCTAATCTTCCGCATTCTTCTGTAGCACCACATTTCGAAAGCTTCTATTCTCTTCTTGTCCAAACTATTTATCGTCCATGTTTCACTTCCATACATGGCTACACTCCATACAAATACTTTCAGAAATGACTTCCTGACACTAAAATCTATACTCTGTTAACAAATTTCTCTTCTTCAGAAATGCTTTCCTTGCAATTCCCAGTCTACATTTTATATCCTCTCTACTTCGACCATCATCAGTTATTTTGCTCCCCAAATAGCAAAACTCCTTTACTACTTTAAGTGTCTCATTTCCTAATCTAATTCCCTCGGCACCACCCGACTTAATTCGACTACATTCCATTATCCTCATTTTGCTTTTGTTGATGTTCATCTTATATCCTCCCTTCAAGACACCATCCATTCCGTTCAACTGCTCTTCCAAGTCCTTTGCTGTCTCTGACAGAATTACAATGTCATCGGCGAACCCCAAAGTTTTTATTTCTTCTCCATGGATTTTAATACCTACTCCGAATTTCTTTTGTTTCCTTTACTGCTTGCTCAATATACAGATTGAATAACATCGGGGAGAGGCTACAACCCTGTCTCACTACCTTCCCAACCACTGCTTCCCTTTCATGTCCCTAGACTCTTATAACTGCCATCTGCTTTCTGTACAAATTGTAAATAGCCTTACGCTCCCTATGTTTTACCCCTGCCACCTTTAGAATTTGAAAGAGAGTATTCCAGTCAACATTGACAAAAGCTTTCTCTAAGACTACAAATGCTAGAAACGTAGGTTTGCCTTTCCTTAATCTTTCTTCTAAGATAAGTCGTAAGGTCAGTATTGCCTCACGTGTTCCAGTATTTCTACGGAATCCAAACTGATCTTCCCCGAGGTCGGCTTCTACTAGTTTTTCTATTCGTCTGTAAAGAATTCGTGTTAGTATTTTACAGCTGTGGCTTATTAAACTGATTGTTCGGTAATTTTCACATCTGTCAACGCCTGCTTTCTTTGGGATTGGAATTATTATATTCTTCTTGAAGTCTGAGGGTATTTCGCCTGTTTCATATATCTTGCTCACCAGATAGTAGAGTTTAGTCAGGACTGGCTCTCCCAAGGCCGTCAGTAGTTCCAATGGAATGTTGTCTACTCCGGGGGCCTTGTTTCGACTCAGGGCATTCAGTGCTCTGTCAAACTCTTCACGCAGTATCGTATCTCCCATTTCATCTTCATCTACATCCTTTTCCATTTCCATAATATTGTCCTCAAGTACATCGCCCTTGTATAGACCCTCTATATACTCCTTTCACCTTTCTGCTTTCCCTTCTTTGCTTAGAACTGGGTTTCCATCTGAGCTCTTGATGTTCATACAAGTGGTTCTCTTATCTCCAAAGGTCTCTTTAATTTTCCTGTAGGCAGTATCTATCTTACCCCTAGTGAGACACACCTCTACATCCTTACATTTGTCCTCTAGCCATCCCTGCTTAGCCATTTTGCACTTCCTGTTGATCTCATTTTTGAGACGTTTGTATTCCTTTTTGCCTGCTTCATTTACTGCATTTTTATATTTTCTCATTTCATCAATTAAATTCAATATTTCTTCTGTTACCCAATGGTTTCTACTAGCCCTCGTCTTTTTACCTACTTGATCCTCTGCTGCCTTCACTACTTCATCCCTCAAAGCTACCGATTCTTCTTCTACTGTATTTCTTTCCTCCATTCCTGTCAATTGTTCCCTTATGCTCTCCCTGAAACTCTGTACAACCTCTGGTTCCTTCGGTTTATCCAGGTCCCATCTCCTTAAGTTCCCACTTAAGTATCTATCTTGGCAACAATAATGCGTTCACTATGCTGTTTGTAGTAGCTTACCCGCATTCCTATTTTCCTATTCATTATTAAACCTACTCCTGCATTACCCCTATTTGACTTTGTGTTTATAACCCTGTAGTCACCTGACCAGAAGTCTTGTTCCTCCTGCCACCGAACTTCACTAATTCCCACTATATCTAACTTTAACCTATCTATTTCCCTTTTTAAATTTTCTAACCTACCTGCCCGATTAAGGGATCTGACATTCCACGCTCCGATCCATAGAACGCCAGTTTTCTTTCTGCTGATAACGACATCCTCTTGAGTAGTCCCCGCCCGGAGATCCGAATGGGGGACTATTTTACCTCCGGAATATTTTACCCAAGAGGACGCCATCATCATCATTCTCATACAGTAAAGCTGCATGCCCTCGGGAAAAATTACGGCCGTAGTTTCCCCTTGCTTTCAGCCGTTCGCAGTACCAGCACAGCAAGGCCGTTTTGGTTATTGTTACAAGGCCATATCAGTCAATCATCCAGACTGTTGCCCTTGCAATTACTGTAAAGGCTGCTGCCCCTCTTCAGGAACCACACGTTTGTCTGGCCTCTCAACAGATACCCCTCCGTTGTGGTTGTACCTACGGTACGGCTATCTGTATCGCTGAGGCACGCAAGCCTCCCCACCAACGGCAAGGTCCATGGTTCATGGGGGGGGGGGGGGGGGGAGAATAAGTATCAGAGAACCTTTTCCTATGGGAACTTTAAAACCGCTAGTACGATCGCTCACTTTCCAGCAGGTATGCATGGAGTATTCTGATTAACCCATGTTTCATTGCGATAATACACTCTAGAACTACGTCCTCCTCGTGCATCATGCACCTTTATAAGGGACGTGGTTCATGCTGGTTCTGTGTCTCTTCTTTCAATTAAAAACTCTCTTCTTAACATTTTTTGAAACTAATGTCTGTTAAGATTCTTTGCGTTAATGAAGCATTATCTTTGAAGCTAACTTGCTGAGGCGTAATTGTAACAAATTGTTGTGATATCTGGTATTCCCATCTGATATACATTTCAAACATAGAGCGCTTTTCAATATGTATTTGTGTTATAAGTGGTATCTTGCAATTTCAATGCTTCCCGGGGGAACAAGAAAACAGTTCTTCCTGAGGTTTCTGCGGCAACAATACTTTCATTTACCATTTCCTGTACAATTTTCATGCTGACAAGTGCTCATTCTTGAGTCTTCAAAATGTCAAAAATAGAAGTCTCACTTTCAGATTCACGTCTGAAGAAGTTATAAATGTTAGACATTATACTTTCCCAGCTGCTTGTGAAGCATCTACATCCACATGATTACTCTGCGTTACACAATAAAATGCCTGGCAGAGCATTCATAGAACCACCTTCCAAGCTATCTCTCTACTCTCGAACAGCGTGTGGGAAACAAGAACACTTTAACCTTTCCATACTAGCTCTAATTTCTCTTATTTTATTATTTCCTCCCTATGTAGGTCGACGCCAACAAATTTCATGCTCTGAGGAGAAAGTTGGTGACTGAAGTTTTATGAGAAGATCCTGCCGCAACGGAAAAATGGCTTTGTTTTGATGATTGCCACCGGACAGCAGTACTCTGGAAGAGGTGGAGAAAAGTGTGGTTTAAATAGTCCCTTTAGTAGGTCTGTTGCATTTTCTTGTCTTCTACCAAGAAATTGCAGTCTTTGGTGTGCCTTCCAGATGACATTATTCATGTGATCGTTGCAGTTAAAGTTATTCGTGATTTTATTTCGTTGAAAAAAAAAAAAAGCGCTGGCAGCTCGATAGACACACAAACAAACACAAACATACACACAAAATTCTAGCTTTCGCAACCAACGGCTGCTTCATCAGGAAAGAGGGAAAGACGAAAGGATGTGGGTTCTCCCTTAAAATCCACATCCTTTCGTCTTTCCCTCTCCTTCCCTCTTTCCTGACGAAGCAGCCGTTGGTTGCGAAAGCTAGAATTTTGTGTGTATGTTTGTGTTTGTTTGTGTGTCTATCGACCTGCCAGCGCTTTTGTTTGGTAAGTCTCATCATCTTTGTTTTTAGATATATTTTTCCTACGTGGAATGTTTCCCTCTATTATATTCATTTTATTTAGTTGAATTTACAGCCTTTAGATTTGTATGTCTTATCGTGTAAACAGAAATTTACCGGATTCCTTTTAGTACTCATGTGGGTGACTTCAGACTTTTCATTATTTAGAATCAATTGCCAGTTTTCTCACCATCAGAAATCTTCTCAAAATCATTTTGTAATTTGTTTTAATGACCTGATGATTTTACAAGATGGTAAATCGCAGCATCATCTGCCAACATTCTGTATGGCCTGCTTAGATTGTCTTCTAAATCATTTATAAGATCAATGACAGCAGAAGGCCTAGAACACTTCCTTACAAATGCCAGATATCACTTCTGATGTAGTCGATGCCTTTCTGTCGATTACTATACTCTGTAACCTTTATGAGAGGAAATCACGAACCCAATCGCACAACTAAGACGATTCTCCATAGGCATGCATTTTAATTAAAGTTACTTGTGAGGAACTTCACGTTTGTTGCTATCATCTGACATGTTAATTCGGAAATCACAATAAAACATTTACAGATACAATTCACAACTTTATTGCAACAAGAAAATAACACTGATATTTGAATGACTAATTCAGTCGCTCTCTGAAATAAACTGCACTATTGCAAAATATGGCAACAGTGCAGCATACGAGAGAGACGTTCTTGCTGTCTAGTTTGTAACTTTTGGCTAATCACTCAGAGAGAGTGAATGAATGTTACTGGTTGCTAGCAGTTAATGGTGGCGGATACGCAGAACGGCTGAAAATAGGGCAGCGTTTCTACATGATACGAACTTCAGAAGGAAATTTTTTTAATAAACTATTCAAATATATGACAAATTGTATTACAGTATAGTATTATGCATTGCAAAGTTATAGTGATGTAGAAGACCTCAGATAGTGTCGCCTGATGAGTAAAATTTTTGTTGTTCTCACACAATATTTCCTCATAGGACGATAAAAATTTTTTTCCCCCGTTTTGTAGTAAAAATGTGCATTTCATTGGAGGTGTATTTTATCTAATATTTGTAACTGTTTTCAAATTGAACTGAAGCTGTCTGACAAATTTGCAACCATCGTCTGATCATCTGATTAAACTAGGTCCAAACAATCATTTTGTTCATTTTCTCTGCCTTGCTTATGCAGTTCTATAAGCTCGTCTACTCTCAGGTCTTGATTTTGTGGGTCTAGCAGGTCTTGAATGTCATCATCTCTAAACTTAATTGTTTGGCAAGACTAGCCACTTCTTTAATCACGTTATCAGTTTGATTAAAATAAATCGTGGGTTACAGTGGTTAAAAAATGGACGCAGTTTTTTCCAAGCACCATTTAATTTTTCTGTGAAATTTCACTCCATGATTGTCCACTAATTCTTGTGGCACCTAAAACATTGAATTACTTCCAGAAGTTATTAACAGAGAATTTGTTGTTTTGTCTCATAGTTTCACATAAATGCGCAGACGATAGTCTCATGTAGTAATGTTTTAGTGATTCCATGGTCCATTAGTTGAAGCTTGAAGCGAGCTGATCGTATTTGGGTGCAAAAATAACTGTTTTCACGCACATGGGTTGAAATTAGAGTAACAGTTGGATGACTTGATGTGTTTTGATTAATAGTATCACTTTAAATGGGATTTGTTTTAATTTGCAATAATTTTTCACTTCAGGCATGAAGTGCTGATCAAACCAAATTTTCGCATTCAGCTTCCGAATCAATGGCAACCCAACATTAGATGTATTTTTAAAGCTCTTGGATTTTCTGAACGGTAGACTCTCTGATTTAATTTACAATTACCAGCTCTATTTGTGCCAACCATCACTGTCAGGAGATCTTTGGTGGCTTTAAAACCTATAAACAATTCCTCTTCACATGCAATAAAAGTTCTTTTAGGCACCTTCCTCCAGAACAGACCAGCCAATATGATTTGGCTGGTACAGCCACCTTCTTCTATCATTGCGATGAGTTTCTCTGGATAGAGCAACACAGTCTCTTTATCAGTGCTTGTTGCCTCTCCAGTTTATGTGATTCTATGTCTGTTACAAGTTTTGAGTCTGCTCAATCAGTTGTTACTAGCTTTATACATTTCAGTTTGGCTGCCTCTCCAGTTACTTCTTACAGACTCCAAAATATCAGCTTAGCTTGACAGCAGACCGTGTTCTGATCAACATGACAATTTTTCACTATTACTTGATTATCACACTGTAAATTTTAACATTGTTTCCATGTGACTTATAATACTAGGACATTTATGAATGATACTTGAATTCAAAGATTGAGCATTTTTCGCAGCTTCAAAAATGTTTTCTGTACCTTTTATTGTCCTGACTGCTGATTCTGGTAGATCACACTCCTTTGCTAAGTCTTAAGTTTTAATTTTTACATTGAAGTCTTTGATAATATTAAGTTTACATTCCAAAGATAATGATATTTCTTTCCTGTTTGATGCAAATGAATCAGTTGTGCTTCATTTGGGTGACATAGGTAGAATGTATCAGTGAAGCCAGAATGTATCAATGAAGCCAATTCCATGTATAAAATGGTCTCCATGAAACATGTCCAAAACTGTCATAAGCTGAACATGGGTGTGGACAGGCTGTGAGGAAATACGGGTGTGCAGCACTCAAACAGATGAATTGTGTAACTCCAGATTTGCATAAAATGGAGTAGCATAAGTCGGGACATTACTGTACCAATAGTATGGTAAAAGTAGGCTACAGAGTCGATGGCTGTTCTGTTGTATGCTACTGTTAGTAACATTTTGCATGATGAGTGATGGGAAGTGAACACGCATGACAAATCGTGATTCAGATGCAATTTAGTTTGCTTCATAAGTGAAGTTAGTGGGTATTTTGTTTAAACTGATTCGTTAAGTCCCACCTCAACCACTACCTTAGAAATAATGACATTAAAAAAAGAAAAGAAGCAGCCAAATTGTTAGATTGACAGATTCTCATTGACTATTAGCAATGATAACAAATTGCCAGTGCCAGCACACAGTGGAAGAGCTGTGAAGTATGTGAGTGTACTTTAGCTCCATACTTCTGTTGTGGACAGTAAGTTGACTTCAGGTGTAGCTAAGATTTCTTTATACCTGTGTTTCCAGGATGCTTGGTTAGCTCAAATTCTGCCATACAGAAAGTGTAAGCTGCTGTCTCTGGTGAACTGAATCACAGAGTTAATCTTTTTCATATTCTAGTAGGAGAGACAGTGTACCTTTCTTGCCATGATGTCACTTTACAAATGTGTGATCTACAGAAGCAGGGCTAGATAGTTGGATCTTTAGTAGCTATTCTTGCAGCTCTGTTGTTCACTTTTTCTCCATCAAGAAATCCCCTTCCCCGGCTGTATGTAAGAGGCTACTGATCTCCAAAAAACCTTAATTTTGGTCAGGTTCTGATTCTTGTTTGTGGTTCAGACTTGATGAAAATTCAGAGACATTTACAAAGGTCAGAGAGTACTTAAAATGCCAAGAATCAGGAAAGTAGGTAAATACTGTTCTTATGTTTCACAAAACTGGGGAATGTTTTGCATTTGGTTGTTAATGTGCTTTAAAGTGAGATAAGGTAAGAATTTGTTAATAGATGTACAAAGAGGATCCACAGCCTCCAGGTGCTTAATAAACATGAACATTGTCCATAGTGGGTTGTAATGAAATGTTAATTTAATCATGCGATTAGCTGGTTTTGACTAAGCGTTATTGTCAAGCACCTGTAAAACTAACTTGGAAGAGCACAACATTGTCTACATACATCACCATGTACAAATAAAACGTTGCACACCTCACATAAAAATAAAAGATTACTGTACAAATTTCTTCCTTCATTTGTAACGTGTATTTCATGGCATTTTCAGATCACTCCTAATTACAAGTAAAAAGTAGCATATTCTGTCATTTTACAAAAGGATCCGCACTTGTTGTCACAGCTACATACACTATTCATCCAAAGACTTTGACTCTCAACAGCACATATTATAGGCATGTTACGTATATTGCTGGTCAGCCAGATTTAGTCGAAGTCTAATGTAAAAGCAGTCAGTGACCAAAGAATACATTAAGGGCATACATATGGACATAAACTATTGTATGCAGTACATGAAATGTTACTGGACAGACTATATTACTTTAAATGTCATATTAGCAAAAATGTATGAGGCACGTACAAAATTCCACAAATAGTAGAAATAGAATACTCCATCTGTGAGGTGTAATACTGCCTTATATCATAAGTAATCAGTGTCTGGATGCTATTTCTAGACACACAGAAGCTGGACCTGACTCTATGTACAGACAGATAACCCACAGATTTTTTTAATTTTAAGTGATAACCAATATACAATGCATGAAAAGGTGAAAACCACATGTCACCTGCTTTATAAAATGTATGAACCAGTATTTGGAACATTAAGGACTTCATGTATGATAGTAAAATGTAAAATGCATTTAAAAAAACAATGGTATTGGTTCAATATAAAGAGAAATAATGTGGTAAATAACTGTAAAAAGGAGGAGAAAGGAACTGTTATGTAGCCATGTAAAGTAAGCATAACACCAAAATATAAAATGTGTAAAAATCAATATCATACTCTTGTAGGAGGAGCACTTTGTTACAATATGTAATGAACATTCACTACATCATATGTTATTGCATATCAGGGGATTCCAAAACACTGTTCTCACAATCATATACATGTCTCTAATACTGAGCAAATACATGGTGAAACACCCCATTCTTTGATGAGAGACATATGGTAATGTATAGCAAACTTGGGAAGAATTAGATATAAATTAATGTATATATGTCCACTAATGGATGAGCTAAGGCAAATTATTTTATTAAAAATAAGCATGATGTTAATTGATACAAATGACAAATGCAGGGTGGGGCAGCGAACAACACTTGCAATATGAAGTGAAGGAACCATTGCTGTGTACACAGTGAAATGGAAACATTACAAGTATACTGTTGTCTTGATATAACATACGTTTTAAGCTTATACATCTACGTATAGAACCCTTTGGGAGCTGTTCAGTGTAAATCCAAATTGTCAGACAAGCTGTAAAAGTGAAACCAATTACGCACAACAATGAGACACAGCAACGAGTTGGAGAAACAGCAGCATCGAAATAGAATGTACAGAGTCTAATATAACACATTTTTAAAATTCAGCAGGAAATGGAAATTTATGTCACTTTTAGTAATAATCCAGAATGTGTTCTAAATGAACAAATGGAGTAAAAAAAGCAGGAAATTCATTCAGATTTTTAAAAATGTGTTATATTAGGCTCTGTAACACTTGGTTTAAGAATCATGATAGAAGGTTGTATACATGGAAGAACCCTGGAGATATTAAAAGGTATCAGATAGATTATATAATGGTAAGACAGAGATTTAGGAACCAGGTTTTAAATTGTAAGACATTTCCAGGGGCAGATGTGGACTCTGACCACAATCTATTGGTTATGACCTGAAGATTAAAACTGAAGAAACTGCAAAAAGGTGGGAATTTAAGGAGATGGGACCTGGATAAACTGAAAGAACCAGAGGTTGTACAGAGTTTCAGGGAGAGCATAAGGGAACAATTGACAGGCATGGGGGAAAGAAATACAGTAGAAGAAGAATGGGTATCTTTGAGGGATGAAGTAGTGAAGGCAGCAGAGGATCAAGTAGGTAAAAAGACGAGGGCTAGTAGAAATCCTTGGGTAACAGAAGAAATATTGAATTTAATTGATGAAAGGAGAAAATATAAAAATGCAGTAAATGAAGCAGGCAAAAAGGAATACAAACGTCTCAAAAATAAGATCGACAGGAAGTGCAAAATGGCTAAGCAGGGATGGCTAGAGGACAAATGTAAGGATGTAGAGGCTTATCTCACAAGGGGTAAGATAGATACTGCATACAGGAAAATTAGAGAGACCTTTGGAGATACGAGAACCACCTGTATGAACATCAAGTGCTCAGATGGAAACCCAGTTCTAAGCAAAGAAGGGAAAGCAGAAAGGTGGAAGGAGTATATAGAGGGTCTATACAAGGGCGATGTACTTGAGGACAATATTATGGAAATGGGAAAGGATGTAGATGAAGATGAAATGGGAGATACGACACTGCGTGAAGAGTTTGACAGAGCACTGAAAAACCTGAGTCGAAACAAGGCCCCCGGAGTAGACAACATTCCATTGGAACTACTGACGGCCTTGGGAGAGCCAGTCCTGACAAAACTCTAGCATCTGGTGAGCAAGATGTATGAAACAGGCGAAATACCCTCAGACTTCAAGAAGAATATAATAATTCCAATCCCAAAGAAAGCAGGTGTTGACAGATGTGAAAATTACCGAACAATCAGTTTAATAAGCCACAGCTGTAAAATACTAACACGAATTCTTTACAGACGAATAGAAAAACTAGTAGAAGCCGACCTCGGGGAAGATCAGTTTGGATTCCGTAGAAATACTGGAACACGTGAGGCAATACTGACCTTACGACTTATCTTAGAAGAAAGATTAAGTAAAGGCAAACCTACGTTTCTAGCATTTGTAGACTTAGAGAAAGCTTTTGTCAATGTTGACTGGAATACTCTCTTTCAAATTCTAAAGGTGGCAGGGGTAAAATATAGGGAGCTTAAGGCTATTTACAATTTGTACAGAAAGCAGATGGCAGTTATAAGAGTCTAGGGACATGAAAGGGAAGCAGTGGTTGGGAAGGTAGTGAGACGGGGTTGTAGCCTCTCCCCGATGTTATTCAATCTGTGTATTGAGCAAGCAGTAAAGGAAACAAAAGAAATTCGGAGTAGGTATTAAAATCCATGGAGAAGAAATAAAAACTTTGGGGTTCGCCGATGACATTGTAATTCTGTCAGAGACAGCAAAGGACTTGGAAGAGCAGTTGAACGGAATGGATGGTGTCTTGAAGGGAGGATATAAGATGAACATCAACAAAAGCAAAATGAGGATAATGGAATGTAGTCGAATTAAGTCGGGTGGTGCCGAGGGAATTAGATTAGGAAATGAGACACTTAAAGTAGTAAAGGAGTTTTGCTATTTGGGGAGCAAAATAACTGATGATGGTCGAAGTAGAGAGGATATAAAATGTAGACTGGGAATTGCAAGGAAAGCATTTCTGAAGAAGAGAAATTTGTTAACATAGAATATAGATTTTAGTGTCAGGAAGTCATTTCTGAAAGTATTTGTATGGAGTGTAGCCATGTATGGAAGTGAAACATGGACGATAAATAGTTTGGACAAGAAGAGAATAGAAGCTTTCGAAATGTGGTGCTACAGAAGAATGCGGAAGATTAGATGGGTAGATCACATAACTAATGAGGAAGTATTGAATAGGATTGGGGAGAAGAGAAGTTTGTGGCACAACTTGACCAGAAGAAGGGATCGGTTGGTAGGACATGTTCTGAGGCATCAAGGGATCACCAATTTAGTACTGGAGGGCAGCGTGGAGGGTAAAAATCGTAGGGGGAGACCAAGAGATGAATATACTAAGCAGATTCTGAAGGATGTAGGCTGCTGTAGGTACTGGGAGATGAAGAAGCTTGCACAGGATAGAGTAGCATGGAGAGCTGCATCAAACCAGTCTCAGGACTGAAGACCACAACAACAACACATTAGGCTCTGTGTATTGTATTCTGATGGTACTTTTTCATTTTAATGCAACCTCTGACCATCTGCTGTTGTGCGTAATGCGTTTAATTTTTACGGCTCTTGTGTTTGACAAGTTGCATTTACATTAAATGGTACCCAAAGGGTTTTTATAGTTGTTGTATAAGCGTATAACATAAGTTATATCAAGACAACCGTTTACTTGTAATGTCTCTCTTCTATTGAGGTACGCAGTAATGGCTTCTTCACTTAACATTGCAATTGTTGTTCACTGCCCCTCCCGACATTTGTATAGATTGACACAATGTTTATTCTTAATAAATAGTCTGTCTTAGCTCATCCATTACTTGATGTACATACATAAAATTATACCTATTCCTTCCTTAGTTCTGCTATAGGTTACCATATGTCACTCCTCAAAGAATGTGATGTGTTATCATGTGTTTGCAAAATATTAGAGACATGTATGTAATTGTGAGAACATTGTTTTGGAATCCCTAGATATCCAATAATGTGTAATATAGTGATTGTTCAATACAGATTGGCCCCCTGCGGGTCCAGGGGTTTGAGTAGGCCCGAGGTATTCCTGCCTGTCATAAGAGGCAACTAAAAGGAGTCTCACACGTTTCGGTCTTTGTGTGATGGTCCCCTGTCGGGTTTGACCTCCATCTTTCTAAATTTTCCTGAAGAGTGAGCCAATTGGGGAAGGGCACCTTACATTGTGCATAGTGTCCATCATGCATTCAGATCTTTAGCCCACTTTCTTGTCGTCACATTGCAGTCCCGCTCATTCTCCATCTCTTGGGCGAGGACACCTTCCTGAGTGCGTTTCCCACCATGCACTATGCAGTGTCACTTTCTGTGCCGACAATGACCATGGACTTCTTAGCACCTAATATCAGGGTCATTCCATATCAAATCACCCAATAAAAAATAAATTTTACACCTAACTCCTTAGATTTTCATGAAATTTGGCTCAAATGGTTCTAATACCATCCTGACAACACCTGCAATTTTTTTGCTGTATCTCTTGTAGTTTTTTTTTATAATTTTTTAAAGTTTTTATGTTTTGCGTTTTCCGAACCTTCGGAAATGGTGAATTTAATTTGTATTCAAAACTTTAAAATTGCTTATCTTAAAAACTGTTTTAGATAACATCATGAATTTTTGGAGCAAGTTTGTTTATTACACATATTTGAAGATAAAAATGATACTATTGAAATATATTAATAATTTACAAATGTCTGCTTGTGTCTGTGTATGTGTGGATGGGTATGTGTGTGTGTGCGCAAGTGTATACCTGTCCTTTTTTCCCCCTAGGGTAAGTCTTTCCGCTCCCGGGATTGGAATGACTCCTTACCCTCTCCCTTAAAACCCATATCCTTTTGTCTCCTTCTCCTTCCCTCTTTCCTGACGAGGCAACCATTGGTTGCGAAAGCTAGAATTTTGTGTGTATGTTTGTGTTTGTTTGTGTGTCTATCGACCTGCCAGCGCTTTTGTTTGGTAAGTTTCATCATCTTTCTTTTTAGATATATTAATATTTTCTATGACAAAAAATTATATATGTATTTTTTTTGTAACGGATGTTTTGTTTGATAAGAATTGCAATAGCTAGAGTCTCAGACCTGATGGAATGCTCAAATTTGTTTTAATTTACTCTTAAACATATAGGCTACTTGATAAAACAAAAATAATGATGGCTTTTTAACATGTTTATTAATTATAGCAGATTACATTAGAATTATGTACAAAGATAGTGTACTTACGACACTTATGTATAACCCAACTGATTGCTTGAAACGTTGAATTTTTTGAGTAATTTTGTCTTTTTAATAAACATTAATGCTGATTCAAACTGTTTTTCCACTTCATCCAAGAGCTTTCAGTTCTTTTGATACAGTCTTTTTTGAAGTAATACATTCTTCCAGTGCCCCTTGATTGAGGTGCGTCTACTACACAGACTATGTGCTCCATAGGCACTATGCAAGAATCTTCTCTTTCAGGCCAATAAAATGATGCAGCTAGTCCTGAAGGATGTAGAAATAGAATTTGTGCATCTTCATCATCATTGAATATTGTTTTTACCAGTCCAAAGTACCAGTTACCATCATAATCTGCAGCCACATAGCTATGTATGGATGGTTCAACACGAACCCAATCAGAAGAAGAATGGAAAGAAAAGACTAAGGAGGGTTTTACACTATCTGTAGTCCTTGTAATTTCAAGGTTGTTTGTTGGAAGTGGTTTGAAGTTATGAAAACTTCTTGTTCCAGGAATGGTTCGGGTTGCTGAAAAACATTTTTCTAGTTTTAACCGTAGCAAATCAGCTTCTTTTTTGTGAATAAAGTGAAAATGAATGTTCTCAATATTTTTTCCACAAAACTTGTATACTTCGATTGCTGTCATTATTTGTTCTTCGTCTGAAAGCTGTAGACTGCCTTTCCTTAAAATTCTTTTAATAGTTCCTTCTAGGCCATCACAAATTGACTTCCCATGACTTTTTGCAAAAAAAGAGTGTTGGGCCTTCAAATTAAAGTCCCTCAAGTGTTCAGCCAAATTTTTAAAACTGTTTCTATTTTTGTACTGCCCAGCACAACCATCTGTAAAGTAGTGAACTGAGTCAATGTCAGTATGATGTAATGACAGCCACTTTGTAATTTCTTTTTGTACAAAGTTAACAAAACCAGTGTCATTCTTGGTCATCACTAATAAAACAGTGGTTGGAAACAAAAACATTGTTTTCCTAATTTCTTAGAAAATCTCCAACTGGGTGTAGAGTACAACCACCTCTATTCCAGTGGTAACTTTGGATCTCATTTTGTATAACAAAGGAATAATTTTCACTGAAATCCATCACAATAATTGCTGTTTTGGGTGGTGGGTCTTCTTTCAATCTTTTAAAGGCTGCTGATTGGGATTTTGCTATAAGCGAGTGCTGGGTGAGCTTTTCCAGTGACCTAACCAATAAAGAAATGTAGTCTTCAACACTGATAGACTGTTTGATCATTTCTGCCCTGTCTGTGTTAACCCACTGACTGATTACAGTTTCTTCTTCTAAATCATAATCTTCACTTAGTTTAAGTACTCAGTTAGTGGAGTATTTGCAGGACAGCTGTTGCAATGATGTAGCATGCAGTTTTGGTTTTCCATGTTGCACACAAGCATCTTAATTAGGTCTTTATAAGATTCTTCAATTTTCACAGCATCCAGTAATAGTTTATCATTCTGGTGGATACTGCATACACATACAGTGTGTGTGCCTGCAGCACAAGCAAGGATACACCATTTAGGTCTCAAGAAACAAAATTTTGAAAATCCTACTTCTACCTCGGGATTCTCCCATTTGAAAGAATAATAGAGTTCTCAAGTTACACAAGATGAGTCTTTTTTGCATGTACACATTTTTTTGAACACTTACTTTGTCTTTTGTTCCAGGTAGCACTCTGGAACTTTCATCCTTTTCATAAAAATCTGTCACAAGTCTTACTGTATTTTCAGAAAGAGTTTTACCATTTTTTGGACCAGGAGTTTCCAAAATACCCTTTTCAGATTTTAGCTTTCTAGCTTGTCGCACCATGTACTCACATTAAATTCTTTCATCACTTTATTTCGACTCCAAGAATCTGGAACCAAGCTCAGAATCTGGATTTTTCTAGACCTCCCAACAGATGAAATCTTCTCTTTCATAAGAGAAATCATTACATCAAAATCCTTTGCTTTCTCAACCACACTTGTATCTTCTTCGTCATCATCAGAACTTTGTACATCATATTTTAATGCTTTTGAAACCGCCTTTTTTGCAGTCTTTTCAATACTGCTAACCTTCCTTTTAAAGTAAGACCCTTTACTTTTTTCTGACAAGCCATGAAGCTTTATCGGTGTTAAACCAAAATTATCAAGAGCAATGTTTGTTTGTACGAGGGATTCATTTCTGGATTCCAATGATTCTAATTCAACCATGACTTCATCATCTGTTTCACTTTCATTGACTTCAACTCTTAATTTTTCCTCACAAAAGTTACGGCATGTTGAGCAAAGCTTTTGTCCAGGTTTTATGCTAATATTTTTTGTCAGTAATTGTTTAGAAATATCCAAGCCTACACTTCGATTTTTTGATGGGCTTTTTGTGTTTTTTTTTAGTGGGTCTACACATGTTGTTTGATACTTATCAAAAACATTTAAAAAGTAGCAGCTGTGGTGTGAACATATATTCTTAAATTCACACAGATTAATTCCAGATCGTAAGTGGATCAAATCTTTTTCTTATTTGGAAACAGTCAGATTTTTTAAATAACCCTACGCTACAGGTTCGAATATCTGACATACTGATTTCACTTTGGTCTGATTACTGTTCTGGTTACTTTTATAGGATATTGGAAAAGAATCTGTGTAAACTAAGTAACAATACTCACTGAAAGTTCTAATAAACTTAATAAAATACTATCCAAGCACTATTTAACACTGTAATAATTTTTTTACTTCAAAACACAGGAGAAACAAAACAAAATCCAAGCGTACATTGTTACTCCAAGAAGACAAAAACTTATTTTCGGTGTCTAAGTCAATTGGTACTTTTTATTTTTAAAATATAATTAATATTATTTTAAAAATTAGATAACTATTAAACAGGTTAAAAAGCCAACATAATTTTTCTTTTATCTAATAGCCTATACATTTAAAAGTATTTTAAAACAAATATGAGCTTTCTATCAGGTCTGAGACTCTAGATATTGCAGTTTTTGTAAAACTAAACACCCGTTAACTTAAAAAAAAAATTAAGAAACTTGTAATTTTTCTTTTTTTTATTTGGAAGATTTTAATATATCTTTATTGTAATTCTTTTTAACATTTAGATATAATACACAAACTTATTCCAAAATTTCATACTGATATCTTGCGTATTCTTTAATATACAATTTTTTTAGTTGTGAGGAGACGATTAAGTTACGATTTCCGACTGCTGAAACAACGCCAAATCTAAAAACTTTAAAAATTTATTAAAAAAAACTATAAGAGATAGAGCAAAAAAAATTTACAAGTGCTTTCAGGATGATAAAAGAAGTAATTGTACCAAGTTTCATCAAAATCTGACATGGTTGGTGTCAAGGCCTGGGTGACTTGACATGGAATGACCCATCAAGCACGGTAGCCAGTCCATTGTGGAGGGGCTGCCTTGTACCCTGTTTGTTGTCACCCCTTGACAACACAGAGATTGCTGTGCTGATGCCTGCACCGTTAACTTCCCACGTATGCCTTGGAGTATATGCCCACCTTCCTGGGACATCAGGACTCCTGGCAATGGCCATGCTGCCAGGTGGCCCTTGTTGAGGCTGGGTGGCGTCTGCCGGGAGGGCCCCTGGTCAGAGTGGGTGGCATCAGGGTGGATGACACGCCATGAAGCGTGGTCTGCCACTAGCAGTCTCTAAGCGGGCAAAATCTAACTTCAATGCTAAGAAATATGACCCCAGATCGTTCCCCTCCGTGGCCACGCCATGGGAGGAACGCCAGGCTAAGGATGGCTGTGAAGCTTATTTGCCCCGATATCTCCTATGTATGAGAGTGTATGGGGAATCTTTCGCGTCCATGAAGCCTCAGTTTTTAGTGGAGCATTTGGAGGACAAGTTTGGGGAGTTGGAGGGCTTGTCCAAAATGTGCTCTGGATCACTCTTGATAAAAACAGCATCCTCTGCTCAGTTATGGGCATTATTCACTTGTGACAAGTTGGGGCGTGTTTCTGTTATCATCACGCCCCATAAGAGCTTAAATATGGTCCAAGGTATTATATTTCACATGGACCCCCTCTTATGCAGTTTGACGGTGAGCTGCTCACCAATTTAGAGCGGCAAGGTGTTCATTTTGTCCAGCATGTCTATCGGACTCAGAGTGATAATCAGGTTGCCACTGTTGCCTTCATCTTGGCCTTCGAGGGTGACACATTGCCTGAGAAGATGAAGGTGATGGTCTACCACTTTGACGTTACGCCATACATGGTGCTTTAAGTGCTGGAAGTTCGGCCATATGTCTTCCAGCTGTACTTTCAGCGTCATATATGGAGATTGTGGACGCCCATCGCATCCCAATACTCCATGCGTCCCGCCTTCCATCTGTGTCAACTACGGAGAGCACCATTCACCTTACTCGCCCGACTCTAGGATTCTCCAGAAAGAAAGGAAAATCATGGAGTACAAGACCCTGGACATACTGACTTGCACTGAGCCTAACAGAAAATTTGAACGCCTGCATATGACATCGGCTTACGCCGCCGCTACAACAGTTCTGGCACCTTCAGCTCCGCCAACCCAGGTGACCTCTCAGAGCTGGAAGACTACACCTGCCCCCTTGATGGTAGGGGCATTTCCCTCCCTGTTGCTCTTGCGTCACCTACTTTGGGAGCAACACCCCCCCGCCCCTCCCCTCCAACCATTGGGGATATCAGTCCCCACTTATGAGCTGGAGAAGTGTAACTCTTCTTTGGCTCCTCTTGTTAGGAAGGTATCCCTTGGGTCACTCCCTTTCCAGGTTTCTGCTAGTGGGAAATATGATGCCCACCAGTGGCTGAAGAGCCCAAAAGCATCTGGTCATAGGGCTTCACACTTATCCTCAGTCCTGGAGACTGAATCAATGAAGTCCTCCCAGCCAGGGAAACCCAATGAGCAGTGAGAGAAATCCAAAAAGAAGGTCCCCAAGACCAAGGGAATTGCAATTGCACCCACACCACCACTACCTACAAGCTCTGTGTCTGTGGAGAAGGTGGAGATTCTGCCGTTCGCTGAGGACTTAGATCTCGCCGGACCCTCAGGCACGATGGGGTCATTCCATGTCAAGTTACCTGCTCGACTATCTCCAATTTTGATGAAATTTTTACAGGATGTACATATAGACCTTAAATGAAGCACTGCCAAATTACAGCTTCATAAGTAGTCTGGTGGGGCCACTAGGCACCTTTTCGTAAAGGCTCGTTTTTTGACATTGCGCACCATGCGGGATTAGCCGAGCGGTCTAAGGCGCTGCAGTCATGGACTGCGCGGCTGGTCCCCACGGAGGTTCGAGCCCTCCCTCGGGCATGGGTGTGTGTGTTTGTCCTTAGGATAATTTAGGTTAAGTAGTGTGTAAGCTTAGGGACTGATGGCCTTAGCATTTAAGTGCCATAAGATTTCGCACACATTAAATTTGACATTGCTACTGAAATGAATAAATGATCAACCATTTTTTACCATTTTTCAGGATCTGAGAGACCTGTCACGCTGAAACTTTGTGATTCTGTTCAACATTTTGGGTATCATAGCTTAGTTGTAGTACAAAAGGTCAAACTGTGGTAAATTCATCATAGTGTGCTATCAAAGTGGCCCATAAATCTTGTTGTACCAAATAAACTTACATTTATATTACATTAAGAAATACATGTACCAGTCATACTCTTTATGGTTCCCAAGTCAAATATTTCAGTTCTTATTAATTCATTTGCTGAAATTTGTTACTAATAGCAATTACAGTTGATTCTAACAAGCTATAATGTCGGCCCATTCTTGATGCTGATGGAGCTGGAATGACAGAAATAATGTGTTGGTTTGGAATCCAACAAGCACCCTGCATAGCTGGCTGGTAAAAGAATATGCAGGTCCATTGGGGTGCATGAAACTGACTAAAACATCATTTTCTTCTTCTGAAACTTCAGATGCATTACCAATCCCCCATTTTCCATCATATATACCGTATTTACTCGAATCTAAGCCGCACTCGAATCTAAGCCGCACCTGAAAAATGAGACTCGAAATAAAGGAAAAAAATATTTCCCGAATCTAAGCCGCACCTGAAATTTGAGACTCGAAATTCAAGGGGAGAGAAAAGTTTTAGGCCGCACCTCCAAATCGAAACAAAGTTGGTCCATTGTAATACGAGATACAATTTAGGTCGAATGAAAGACGATACAGCTACAGTAGTTTGGTTCGAGTCGTAAGCTTAGAAGTTAAGCTTTACCAGGTAGCCATTGCTATGCGTCAGGCGCTCCGTCCGTATTTATACGGGTGCCCTTCCTTTTTCACGTGCTTAGTCCGGTTTGAATCGATTGCTTATTTTGCTTTGATCTGATAAGTGCCGTTTTCTTTGTTATAGGTGTTTACGTCACTCTAAGCTGAAAATGCATTACTGTACTGTCATGCATTGTGTCGTATTCTGATAGTGCGTGTGTACGGCCTGTTGCCGCTCGCGGCATGACTTGCTTATGTACGCGCTACCGCCGTTTTTTTTTTTTTTTTTTTTTTTGAGAGGAATCGTCTCATTAGCGAAACAATGGCAAGAGACTGCAGTTTGTTGTTACTTACACTGCTGCTTTCTTTGATAATGATCAACAAGAACCAAATAATAGACTGCGTATGATAGAACATGTTCTGAACGAGAGTTAGGCGCAAATTTTTCTCCGTTTGAAAATCTTTGCGGCCGCTTCTTTAGTACATCAAATTCTGCACAGAAATTAGTCATCTTACATTTAAAATCTAGTCAGTTGCCGTGCTTCATTTCTGACTTATTAGGCATAAGAATAATACGAATATAAACATGACACGATACGTACATTCTTCCGCGTTTGCTGTTGTTTCACTCTAGTTTCGTAGTTTATTAGGCAGACAGGATTTAAATGAGAGCAGCAAACACGAAAGAATACATGGCAAAATGTTTATTTTCGTATTATTCTTATGGTGAAGAGAATACTGCATGTGATTCACATTTCATCAGGTTCCTATTAGCAACCATCTCTTCTCACGGGTAGGAAAAAACTCGGAACGCAGAGTTGGCCATATTGACAAACATCCCTAACAGTCTTGCCAATCGGATTTTCGTAGTACATTGAAATTCTGCTACATTCGAAGATGAACAATACGGAATTTGTATTTACTTCGTTGGACAATGTATGAAAATGCAGTGGTCGAAACTCGGGGCGGAGAAAAAGAAAAGGTTTTGGCGCCAGTATTTATCTTTGTGCCCACAACACATGCTTGTGTAGCGCTACATATATTCGACGGCAGAAGTTAGTTGTGGCGGCACCTACCAACATTTTTCAGAACTTCCGCTAGCTTTGCACTCGATTCTAAGCCGCAGGCGGTTTTTTGGATTACAAAAACCGGAAAAAAAGTGCGGCTTAGATTCGAGTAAATATGGTACAGGCAATGTATAGGCCCGGTTGTGAGGCTGTAATATTTCTAAATGAAACTGTTGCTTGACTTTGGTCAACATTTGCCACAAACAAATTTGTATCATTGGATACTCTTGTAATACAAACTTTCTTTCCATTTAATAGAACAAAATGATGATTCTCTCTTGTTTCTGATACTGTGAAGCCATTTTTGATCTTTGCTTCCTACTCGGATTTTAATGTTTCAGTTTCTTCTTTAGAAACAAAAATGAATTGGATTCCTCTGATATTCTTTGTACAGTATTTAAACAAATCAGTTGGTGTCAATATCTGGTCCTCAGCTGGTATTTGAAGGCTTGCTCTTGCTGCCAGGCGCTTTACAGTTCCTCCAATTCCATCACATGGAGATTTTCCATGGCTTGTAGCAAAAAAGTTCAATTCAGCTGAGGATTCCAAAGTCATTTTGATGGTGGCAGAGATTCAGAAAATTTTTGAAGTTTATGTATTGCTCTGCTGACCCATCACTGAAGTAGTAAATGTGTGTGATTTTTCCAAGGAGACACTTTATATCTTCTGTTAATTTCTCTATAAAAGCATGTACAGCGATTGCATCATGTTTCAGTCTTTCGCTTATTATACAGTGGCTGATGCTGCTGATGTCAAAGTTATTTCTTAAGTGCACAACAAATGGGGTGTAAAGTTGGGTGACTGTTATTCCAGTGAAAACCTTGAGCTGCATCCTGGACAATGAAGCAATAATTTTCGGCAAAGTCCATTAATGTGATCAGTTTAGTTGGCTTACAGCTTTCTTTTATGCATTTTAGATGCTTGCTCTGGTGCTTTGCAACATGATGATGAGTGGAAAGTTTGTCAATTTTTGAATTCAATAAAATCCTCGTTGTTAATCTGCTTGGTTTCTAATGTATCTCTATCAGTGTCCATCCACTGTTTGAACTCAATGGTATCATCTGGATCACTGTCTTCAAAATTACTTTCTAAAACTGTCCCAGTACTTCTTTTCCCAGACAGATTTCACAGCAATGAGGCATGCAGTCTTTGAATTCCAAATCACACACTGGTTTAGCAATCAGATTCTTATAATCTTCTTTAATGGGAGTGCTTGCAAATATCAGTTCCACATTTTGGTGTAAAGTGCAAACACAGACTAGTGGGTTCCTGCAGCACCCACAGTGATGCACCATTTTGGCCTCAATTCGCAAAATTTGGAAAATCCAATTTCAGGCCCATGCTGAAGTCGATATGCAGCAAACATTTCTTTCAAATTATTTAGAAGAAGGTATTTTTGCATCGAAACTTCCTTTCCTTCTATTCTAACTGATACAGTCTTTTTTTATGTGGACAATTTAGGCTAAATTCTTCATTCTGAAAAAAATGTTACGCCTCTTTATTTTATGGCATCTGGAATCTTCTTGACACACTTGTTCTTTGGCAGAGCTAATACACCATTTTCTACCTGTAACTTCCTAGCTGCTTGTACCATCCTCCCCAAAACACCAAATTCTTGCATTGTCTCCTTTGTAGTCATACTTGCAATTTTTCAGGCTGCCTTGACAATTGCAACTTCTTTCAATTCTTTAATCAGCTGCTCATAATCTTCACAATCAGGACATGTCTTGGTTGTACTAGGTGTTTGAAGATCTTTTGGGGTGAATCCTTCAGCAGCAGCAATGTTATTTGCAGTTGCCTCTTGAGCTTCACTTACTTTTCATTTTGCGTAACCTTTCACACCTGTTTTTGATACTCTCTGAAATTTTAGAGGGGAGACCCCAAAAGCAGTTAGCCTTCAGTTGATTGATACTTCTGGGCATGCTTCATCTTTTGACTGGTTTGAAGTTGTTTGCGATTTTTCTGCTTTCTGTGCTAAAAGTTTTCTGCAAGTTGGACAAATCTTCTGACCAGGTTTCACATTGCTCTTAGTCATGGCTTGCAATTGTTTTGCTGTTTCCACATGGACAATCTGTAAACCCTTTTTAACACAGTGGTTCTTTGCACCAGAAGGATTACAACAATATCTCTGTAGAAAGTCATATTTGTCCACAAGTATTGCTTTGTGATGAAAGCATATTTGTGCATTTTAAGTAGGACATATCTCACTTCTTTAGTTTATTAATTCCTGTTGCTCTACTGAAAATTCTTTGATTGGAATGAAGTCTTGTTGATGTGTGTGTATTTTCAGATGACATGCAGAATTATCTGCAAGGCCACTGACGCATGGTACTGAAACCTTGTTGATATCCATTACACTACAATTAAATTTATGCTTCCAATTGCCACTTGTTTCAATATTAGAAAAAGTGGAAGCGGTGTATATTTCCAACTGAAAAAATTAAACAATCGTAGATAATGGGAACTTCCTTGAGAATACAACAAAAAAATTAAATAACCAGATAAACATTTCTAAAGCGTCACCCCGTACTTTGAAATAATTTTTACTTACCGAAAAAAGATGTTTATCCAGTAATGACGACACACTCTGAACACACTTCACTACACAACAGTTTGCTTCAGACTTATTGTTTAGGCATGATACCAAACTCCATTGTTGTCATTAACCCTCGTTGACACTAAACTGGTCTTTCTCCAAAATAAAATCAACTTTTTCTGATCAGACGAGGAGAGCTCAGATATCTCAGTTATTACTTGAGCAATCTGGATGCCGCTTGAAGAGCTTTGGCATGCTGAGAGGTTGCAGATAACTAAAGTATCAGCTTCAGAAAGATAATCTTTCAGTAGATACAAGGCAATAAAGTATAGCCAAAATTTGGTACGACAAGATCTATGAGCCACTTTGATAGCACACTATGATGAATTTACCATAGTTTGACCTTTCGTACTACAACTAAGCTATTGTACCCAAAAAGTTGAACAGGATCACAAAGTTTCAGCATGACAGACCTCTTAGATCCTGAACAATGGTACAAAATAGTTGATCATTTATTCATTTCAGTTGCAATGTCAAAAAACGAGCCTTTATGAAAAGGTGGCTAGTGGTCGCACCATACTACTTATGAAGCTGTAATTTGGCAGACCTTCATCGAAATTGGAGATGGATGAGTGGGGGTCCTTAGGCCGCTTGACATGC
This sequence comes from Schistocerca cancellata, assembly GCF_023864275.1. NCBI lineage: Eukaryota > Metazoa > Arthropoda > Insecta > Orthoptera > Acrididae > Schistocerca > Schistocerca cancellata. Next base: position 839,147,506 of record NC_064630.1, read on the forward strand.
TCAGGCAGGAAGTCGGTGGCAGCAGGTGACCCTGAGGCGTAAACTGCCTCACTGAGTGTTCAATGCCTTCCCAGTCTCACGATGATGTCCTCCTCCAGTGGAATTGCGGAAGTTTTTCCATCGTCTGGCTGAGCTATGGCAACTGTTAAGCTTTACACCTGCTTTCTGCATTGCCCTCCAGGAAACTTGGTTCTTGGCTATGCGGACCCCTGCCCTCCGTGGCTGTAAGGGGTACTACAGGAACCGTAGCGACTATAATCGAGTGTCAGGTGGAGTTTGCGTTTATGTCCTAAATTTGGTCTGTAGTGAACATGTGCCCCTTCAAACCCCTCTTGAAGCTGTGGCTGTCAGAATAAGGATGACGCAGGAAATAACTTTCTGCAATGTGTATCTTCCTCCAGATGGTGCAGTACTCCTGATTGTATTAGCTACACTCATTGATCAGCACCCTAAATATTTCCTACTTCTGGGAGATTTTAATGCCCATAACCCCTTGTGGGGTGGTACCATGCTTACTGGTCGAGGCACAGATGTCGAAATTTTACTGTCGCAATTCGACCTCTGCCTCTTAAATACCGGGGCCGCCACACATTTCAGTGTGGCTCATGGTAGCTACTCAGCCATTGATTTATCAATTTGCAGCCCAGGACTTCTTCCATCTATCCCCTGAGAGCACATGATGACCTGTATGGTAGTGACCACTTCCCCATCTTCCTGTCACTCCCCCAGCATCAGGCACATGGACGCCTGCCTAGATGGGCTTTGAACAAGGCGGACTGGGGAACTTTCACCTCTGCTATCATCGCTGAATCTCCCCCCACACAGTAACATTGATGTGATGGTTATGCAGGTGACTAGCACAATTGATTCTGCGGCAGAAAACACAATCCCTCGCTGTTCATCTAAATCTACATGTACATACGTACTCCACAGTCCACCATACGGTGCATGGCGGAGGGTACCTCGTACCACAACTAGCATCTTCTCTCCCTGTTCCATTCCCAAACAGAACGAGGGAAAAATGACTGCCTATATGCCTCTGTACGAGCCCTAATCTCTCTTATCTTTGTGGTCTTTCCGCAAAATGTAAGTTGGCAGCAGTAAAATTGTACTGCAGTCAGCCTCAAATGCTGGTTCTCTAAATTTCCTGAGTAGCGATTCATGAAAAGAATGCCTCCTTTCCTCCAGAGACTCCCACCCAAGTTCCTGAAGCACTTCTGTAACACTTGCGTGATGATCAAACCTACCAGTAACAAATCTGGCAGTCCGCCTCTAAATTGCTTCTACATCCTCCCTCACTCCGACGTTGGGATCCCAAACGTTCGAGCAGTACTCGAGAATAGGTCGTATTAGTGTTTTATAAGTGGTCTCCTTTACAGAATGAGATTTTCACTCTGCAGCGGAGTGTGCGCTGATATGAAACTTCCTGGCAGATTAAAACTGTGTGCCCGACCGAGACTCGAACTCGGGACCTTTGCCTTTCGCGGGCAAGTGCTCTACCAACTGAGCTACCGAAGCACGACTCACGCCCGGTACTCACAGCCTTATTTCTGCCAGTACCTCGCAGGAGAGCTTCTGTAAAGTTTGGAAGGTAGGAGACGAGGTACTGGCAGAAGTAAGGCTGTGAGTACCGGGCATGAGTCGTGCTTCGGTAGCTCAGTTGGTAGAGCACTTGCCCGCGAAAGGCAAAGGTCCCGAGTTCGAGTCTCGGTCGGGCACACAGTTTTAATCTGCCAGGAAGTTTCAGGTCTCCTTTACAGATGAACCACATCTTCTCAAAATTCTACCAATGAACCGAAGACGACTATCTGCCTTCCCCACAACTGCCATTACATGCTTGTCCCACTTCATATCGCTCTGCAATGTTACGCCCAAATATGTGACTACTTCTACACTACTAATGGAGTATTCAAACATTATGGGATTCTTTTTCCTATTCATCTGCATTAATTTCCATTTATCTATATTTAGAGTTAGCTGCCATTCCTCCTACAGTCACTCATTGACGACACCTTCCCGTACGCCACAGCATCATCAGCAAACAGCTGCACATTGCTATCCACCCTATCCAAAAGATCATTTATGTAGATAGAAAACAACAGCGGACTTACCACACTTCCCTGGGGCACTCCAGATTATAACCTCACCTCCGAAGACAACATGCCCGAGGCATAAGGCAGTCCCTCGGTGGTTGCTGGAAGACGCTGAAGCTTTTAAGGAGCTTCAGCGAGCTCTTCAGCAGCACAAGTGGCTCCCTTCCCTGGGGTACCTCATAGCCTTTAAATGACTCTGTGCCCGTGTTTGCTACCTTATCAAACAATGGAAGAAGGAGTGTTGGGAGAGATATGTCTCCACCGTTGGGTGCCACATGTCACCTTCCAAAGTCTGGACAAAGATCAAACATCTTTTCAGGTACCAGGCCCCAACAGCTGTCCCCGGTGTTAACATAAATGGCAAGTTATGTACCAACGCAAACGTGATTGCTGAGCACTTTGCCCCCCAGCCTTTTGCACACTCAAACAGTGGCTGGAAGGGAACTTACTGTCATTCAATATATGCTGCAGTGTATCCTATAACACCCCATTTACAGAGTAGGAGCTACTCAGTGCCCTTGCACATTCCCCTGACACAGCTCTTGGGCCTGATTGCATTCACAGCCAGATGATTAAACATCTCTCATCTGACTACAAGTGACAGCTTCTTGTCATCTTCAGCCGGCTCTGGTGCGACGGCATCTTTCCGTCGCAGTGGTGGGAGAGCGTCATCATTCCAGTGCTCAAACCCAGTAAAAACCCACTTGATGTGGATAGCTGTCGTTCCATCAGACTCACTGACGTTCTTTGCGAGCTGCTGGAACGTATGGTATGCCGGTGGTTGTGTCCTGGAGTCACGTGTCTTGCTGGGTCCATGTCAGGGTGGCTTCTGCCAGGGTCGCTCTACCACTGATAATCTTGTGTCCATTGAGTCAGCCATCCGAACAGCATTTTCCAGACGGAAACACCTGATTGCCGTCTTTTTTGACATCGATAAAACATACGAGACGAGTTGGCGACATGATATCCTTGCGACATTGTATGAGTGGGGTCTCTGGGGACCACTTCTGATTTATATCCAAAACTTCCTGTCACTCCGTACTTTCTGTGTCAAAGTTGGTAACTCCCATAGTTCCATCCATATCCAGGAGAACGGAGTCCTGCAGGGCACTGTATTGAGTGTGTCTCTAGTATTAGTGGCCATTAACGGTCTAACAGCATCTGTCGGGCCCTCCGTCTCACCTTCTCTGTAAGCAGACGACTTCTGCATTTTGTACTGCTGCTCCAGTACTGTTGTTGCTTAGCGGCATCTCCAGGGAGCCATCTACGAGGCGCAATCATGGGCTCTAGCCCACGGCTTCCAGTTTTTGGTCCCAAAGTCATGTGTTATGCACTACTGTTAGCATCGTACCATTCATCCAGAACCAGAACTTTACCATAATGATGATCCACTCATGATGTAGTGGAGACATATCAATTCCTAGGGCTGGTTTTCGATGCTCGATTGACTTGGCTCCCTCATCTTTGTCAGCTTAAGCAGAAGTGCTGGGAGTACCTCGGTGCCCTCCATTGCCTGAGCAACACCAATTGGGGTGCAGTTCGCTCTATGCTGCTGCAGCTCTACAGAGCCCTTGTCCAATCCCGAATTGACTATGGGAGTGTGGTTTATTGTTTGCCAGCGCCTTCAGCATTGCATTTACTCAACCCTGTGCACCGCTGCGGGGTTTGATTAGTGACATAAGCTTTTAGGACGAGTCTGGTGACCAGCGTGCTGTTGGAGGCTGGTGTCCCTCCAGTGCAGACCAGAAGTGCGCAACTGCTCGCCAGTTCTGCAGCACACATTCATAGTTCCCCTGAGCATCCGAATTACCATCTCCTATTCCCGCCCGTGGCAGTCCCTCTACTGCATCAGCGGCCCAAATTGGGGCTAACGATTGCGGTTTGTGTGCGGTCCCTTCTCTTCGAACTGGAGTCCTTCCCTTTAATACTTCTATGTGCGGTCCATTCATGTACGCCTCCATGGTGTACACCTCGGCTGCATCTTTGTGTGGACCTTTTTCGTGGCCCTAAGGACTCCATTAACCCCGCCGCTCTCCGCTGTCACTTCCTCTCAATTCTTGACGTGTTCCGGGGCCCTGAAGCGATTTACACCAATGGCTCAATGGGTGATGGTCATGTAGGCTTCACATATGTTCATGGAGGACATATTGAGCAGCACTCCTTGCCAGTTGGATGCAGTGTTTTCACTGCAGAGCTGGCGGCCATAGTTCATGCTCTTGAGTACATTCGCTCATGCCCTGGCAAGTCATTTCTCCTGTGTACTGACTCATTGAGCAACGTACAAGCTATCGACCAGTGCTACCCTCGCCACCCTTTGTTAGTGTCCATTCAGGAGTCCATTTATGCCCTGGAACAGTCTCGCCGTTCTGTGGTGTTTGTGTGGACCCCAGGCCACATCGGAATCCCTGGCAACGAATTTGCCAACAGGCTAGCCAAACAGATGATGCGAAAACCACTTCTGGAGATAGGCAGCTCCAAAGCTGTCTTGCGTTCTGTCTTACACAACAGAGTTTTCTTACTTTGGGAGACGAAATGGCATAACAGTATGCACAACATACTGCATTAAGGAGATTATGAATGTGTGGAAGTCTTCCATGCAGGCCTCTTGCAGGGAATCAGTTGTCCTCTGCTGGCTCCGCATTGGCCATATGCATGGTTACCTACTCAGTCGCGAGGACCGACCTCAGTGTCGCTGTGGCTCCCAATTGACAGTCGTCCACCTCTTGCTGGACTGCCCACTTTTAGCCGTTCTGCAGAAGACTTTTAACTTTCCCAGTGCCCTGCCTTCGGTGTTGGGTGACAATGCGTCCACAGCAGCTTTAGTTTTATGTTTTATCCGTGAGAGTGAGTTTTATACTTCTATGTAGGTTTTAGCGCATGTCCTTTGTCCCTATGTGTCCTCCACCCTAGTGCTTTTAGATTGGAGGTTTTAATGTGTTGCAGAGTGGCTGGTTTTCCCTTTTATTCTCGTGGTTGGCCAGCCTCTGTAATCTGCTTTCATGTTTTACTCTCTTCTGTTTCTAGTGTGTTTCTGTTGTTTTCTTGTCCTCTTTTGTTCCTTTTAGTGTTTGATGCCTTCCCTTCGTTCTTGTGGCTTTTCCTTTCTTTCCGTTTTGTGTTATATGTTTCGTCCATTTTATTCTCACACTTGTGGCACTGTTTTGTTAGGAACAGGGGACTGATGACCTCATAGTTTGGTCCCTTCTCCCGCATTTAAGTCAACCAACCAACCACGTTGATGACCTGTGTGGTAGTGACCGCTGCCTCATCTTCCTGTCACTGTCCCAGTGTCAGACCCAGATGGGCTTTAAACAAAGCAGACTGGGAAACTTTCACCTCTCCTGCCACCATAGAATCTCCCACACACGGTGACATCGATGTGATGGTTGAGCAGGTGACTACAACAATTATTTCTGTTTCAGAAAACTCGATCCTTCGCTCTTTAGGTTGCCCCGGCGAAAGGCAGTCACTTGGTGGTCACCGGAAGTCGCTGAAGCAATTTAGGAGTGTCGGCGAATCTCTACAGTGGCATAAGTGGCACCCTTCTCTGGAGCACCTCATTGCCTTTAAGTGGCTCTGTGCCCATGTTCACCAACTTATCAAACGATGGAAGCAGGAGTGTTGGGAGAGATATGTCTCTACCATTGGGTGCCATATGTCACCTTGCCAAGTCTGGGCAATGATCAAGCATGTTTTCCGGTACCAGACCCCTAAAAGTGTTCCTGTTGTTAACATAAATGGCGTGTTATCTACTGACGCAAATGTGATTGCCGAGCACTTTGCTGAGCACTATGCTCGAGCCTCAGCGTCGGAGAATTATCCTCATCCTTTTGCACTCTCAAACGGCGGCTATAAGGGAAAGTCCTCTCTTTGACTACGCGCCACATTAAATTGTATAACGCCCCATTTACAGAGTGGGAGCTCCTCAGTGCCCTTGCACATTGCACCGACACAGCTCCTGGGCCAGATTGGATCCACAGTTAGATGATTAAACATCTCTCATCTGACTTCAAGCAACGTCTGCTTGTCATCGTCAACTGGATGTGGTGCGATGGCGTCTTTCCATCACAACGGCAGGAGAGCACCATCATTTTGCTGCTCAAACCTGGTAAAAACCTGCTTGACGTGGATAGCTATCGGCCCATCAGCCTCTCCCACGTTCTTTGTAAGCTGCTGGAACGTGTGGTGTGTCGGCGATTGGGTCGGGCCCCGGAGTCACGTGACCTACTGGCTCCATGTCAGGACAGCTTGTGCCAGGGTTGCTCTACCACTGATAATTTTGTGTCCCTTGAATTTACCATCTGAACAGCCTTTCCCAGACGCCAACACCGGTTGCCATCTTTTTTGATTTATGAAATGGGTATGACACCACCTGGCAACATCATATCCTTGCCACATTATATGAGTTGGGTCTCTGGGGCCCTCTCTCGATTTTTATCCAATACTTCCTGTCGCTCCGTACTTTTCGTGTCCAAGTTGTTGCCTCCCATAGTTCCATCCATATACAGGAGAATGGGGTCATGTAGGGGTCTGTATTGAGTGTCTCCCTATTTTTAGTGGCCATTAATGGTCTAGCAGCAGCTGTAGGGCCGTCTGTCTCACCTTCTCTGTGTGCAGACAGATTTCTGCATTTCGTACTGCTCCACCAATACTGGTGTTGCTGAGCGACGCCTACAGGGAGCCATCCACAAGGCACATTCGTGGGCTCTAGCCTACGGTTTCCAGTTTTCAGCCCCAAAGTCATGTGTTACGCACCACTGTCAGCATCGTACCATTCATCCAGAACCAGAACTTTACCATAATGACGATCCACTCACTGTAGAGGAGACATATTGATTCTTAGGACTGGTTTTTGATGCTCTATTGATTCGGCTTCCGCACCTTCGTCAGCTTCAGCGGAAGTGCTGGGAGCACCTCAATGCCCTCTGCTGCCTGAGCAACCACCAAATGGGGTGCAGATTGCTCTACATTGCTGCAGCTCTACAGAGCCCTTGTTCAATCCTGCCTTGACTATGGGAGTCTGGTTTATGGTTCGGCGGTGACCTCAGTGGTGCATTTACCTGATTTACCTGACCCAGTGCACCACTGTGACGTTTGCCTAGTGACAGGAGCTTTTAGGACGAGTTCGGTGACCGGCGTGCTTGTCGAGGTCAGAGTCCTTCCAGTGCTGGTTAGAAGTGCACAACTGTTGGAGTTACATTGCACATATTCGTAATTCTCCTGCGCATCTAAATCGCCGTCTCCTTTTCCCACCTGTGGTGGTCCATCTCCCGCGTCGGCGGCCCAGGTCAGGGCTTCCAATTGCAGTTTGTGTCTGATCCCTTCTATCCAAACTGGAGTCGTTGCCTTTACCACCTATATTAGAGGTCCATTCACATACACTTCCATGGTGTACACTTAGGGCGCCAGGACGTTTCACATGGCTCTAAGGACTCAGTTAACCCCGCGGCTCTCTGCTGCCACTTCCTCTCGATTCTCGTCCTGTACCCAGGCCATGAAGTGGTTTACACCGACGGCTCGATGGCTGATACTCACGTTAGCTTCTTGTATGTCCATGGAGGTCATATTGAATAGCATTCCTTGCCCGATGGCTGCTGTGTTTTCACTGCCGATCTGGTGGCTATATCTCGTGCTCTTGAACACAACCGTTCATTCACTGTGTAGTGACTCCTTGAGCAGCCTACAAGCTATCGGCTTCTCTGCAACTGATCTGTGTTCGGTACTACCCACAAGGTTTTGCAGCTTTGGGAGACGAAGTGGCATAACCTCAGCATGCACAGCAAACTGTGACACACAGCTACTGTGCGATAGTGACCCACCTCACTGTCGGTGCGGCGCCCGGCTGACAGTGGGCCATATCTTGGTGAGCTGTCCTCCTTTGGCTGCCCTGCGATGGACTCTTCAGTTACCGGCCTCCTTGCTATTAATTTTAGCTGACAATGTCTCATCGCCTAATTTAATTTTATGGTTTGTGTGTGATGGTGGGTTTTATCATTCTGTATAAGTTTTGGTGCATGTTCTTTGTCCCTTTGTGTTCTCCACTCTAATGCTTTTAGGGTGGATGTTTTAATGTGTCGCAGAGTGGCTGGCTTTTCCTTTTTATTCTCATGGTCGGCCAGCCATAGTCATCTGCTGTCTTGTTTTTACCCCTTCTACCTGCTTTTTTTTTTTTTTTTTTTTTTTACCCCTTCTACCTGTTTCTTCCCCCCCCCCCCCCCCCCCCCCCCCCCCATGAACCATGGACCTTGCCGTTGGTGGGGAGGCTTGCGTGCCTCAGCAATACAGATAGCCGTACCGTAGGTACAACCACAACGGAGGGGTATCTGTTGAGAGGCCAGACAAACGTGTGGTTCCTGAAGAGGGGCAGCAGCCTTTTCAGTAGTTGCAAGGGCAACAGTCTGGATGATTGACTGATCTGGCCTTGTAACAATAACCAAAACGGCCTTGCTGTGCTGGTACTGCGAACGGCTGAAAGCAAGGGGAAACTACGGCCGTAATTTTTCCCGAGGGCATGCAGCTTTACTGTATGATTAAATGATGATGGCGTCCTCTTGGGTAAAATATTCCGGAGGTAAAATAGTCCCCCATTCGGATCTCCGGGCGGGGACTACTCAAGAGGATGTCGTTATCAGGAGAGAGAAAACTGGCGTTCTACAGATCGGAGCGTGGAATGTCAGATCCCTTAATCGGGCAGGTAGGTTAGAAAATTTAAAAAGGGAAATGGATAGGTTAAAGTTAGATATAGTGGGAATTAGTGAAGTTCGGTGGCAGGAGGAACAAGACTTCTGGTCAGGTGACTACAGGGTTATAAACACAAAGTCAAATAGGGGTAATGCAGGAGTAGGCTTAATAATGAATAGGAAAATAGGAGTGCGGGTAAGCTACTACAAACAGCATAGTGAACGCATTATTGTGGCCAAGATAGATACGAAGCCCACACCTCCTACAGTAGCACAAGTTTATATGCCAACTAGCTCTGCAGATGACGAAGAAATTGAAGAAATGTATGATGAAATAAAAGAAATTATTCAGATAGTGAAGGGAGACGAAAATTTAATAGTCATGGGTGACTGGAATTCGAGTGTAGGAAAAGGGAGAGAAGGAAACGTAGTAGGTGAATATGGATTGGGGCTAAGAAATGAAAGAGGGAGCCGCCTGGTAGAATTTTGCACAGAGCACAACTTAATCATAGCTAACACTTGGTTAAAGAATCATGATAGAAGGTTGTATACATGGAAGAACCATGGAGATACTAAAAGGTATCAGATAGATTATATAATGGTAAGACAGAGATTTAGGAACCAGGTTTTAAATTGTAAGACATTTCCAGGGGCAGATGTGGACTCTGACCACAATCTGTTGGTTATGACCTGTAGATTAAAACTGAAGAAACTGCAAAAAGGTGGGAATTTAAGGAGATGGGACCTGGATAAACTGAAAGAACCTGAGGTTGTACAGAGTTTCAGGGAGAGCATAAGGGAAAAATTGACAGGAATGGGGGAAAGAAATACAGCAGAAGAAGAATGGGTAGCTTTGAGGGATGAAGTAGTGAAGGCAGCAGAGGATCAAGTAGGTAAAAAGACGAGGGCTAGTAGAAATCCTTGGGTAACAGAAGAAATATTGAATTTAATTGATGAAAGGAGAAAATATAAAAATGCAGTAAGTGAAGCAGGCAAAAAGGAATACAAACGTCTCATAAATGAGATCGACAGGAAGTGCAAAATGGCTAAGCAGGGATGGCTAGAGGACAAATGTAAGGATGTAGAGGCTTATCTCACTAGGGGTAAGATAGATACTGCCTACAGGAAAATTAAAGAGACATTTGGAGAAAACGGAACCACTTGTATGAATATCAACAACTCAGATGGAAACCCAGTTCTAAGCACAGAAGGGAAAGCAGAAAGGCGGAAGAAATATATAGAGGGTCTAAACAAGGGTAATGTACTTGAAGATAATACTATGGAAATGGAAGAGGATGTAGATGAAGATGACATGGGAGACATGATACTGTGTGAAGAGTTTGACAGAACACTGAAAGACCTAAGTCGAAACAAGGCCCCTGGAGTAGACAACATTCCATCAGAACTACTGATAGCCTTGGGAGAGCCAGTCCTGACAAAACTCTACCATATGGTGAGCAAGACTAAAATAATTCCAATCCCAAAGAAAGCAGGTGTTGACAGATGTGAAAATTACCGAACAATCAGTTTAATAAGCCACAGCTGCAAAATACTAACACGAATTCTTTACAGACGAATGGAAAAACTGGTAGAAGCCGACCTCGGGGAAGATCAGTTTGGATTCCGTAGAAATGTTGGAACACGTGAGGCAATACTGACCTTACGACTTATCTTAGAAGAAAGATTAAGGAAAGGCAAACCTACGTTTCTAGCATTTGTAGACTAAGAGAAAGCTTTTGAAAATGTTGACTGGAATACTCTCTTTCAAATTCTAAAGGTGGCAGGGGTAAAATACAGGGAGCAAAAGGCTATTTACAATTTGTACAGAAACCAGATGGCAGTTATAAGAGTCGAGGGACATGAAAGGGAAGCAGTGGTTGGGAAGGGAGTAAGACAGGGTTGTAGCCTCTCCCCGATGTTATTCAATCTGTATATTGAGCAAGCAGTAAAGGAAACAAAAGAAAAATTCGGAGTAGGTATTAAAATCCATGGAGAAGAAATAAAAACGTTGAGGTTCGCCGATGACATTGTAATTCTGTCAGAGACAGCAAAGGACTTGGAAGAGCAGTTGCATGGAATGGATGGTGTCTTGAAGGGAGGATATAAGATGAACATCAACAAAAGCAAAACGAGGATAATGGAATGTAGTCGAATTAAGTCGGGTGATGTTGAGAATATTAGATTAGGAAATGAGACACTTAAAGTAGTAAAGGAGTTTTGCTATTTGGGGAGCAAAATAACTGATGATGGTCGAAGCAGAGAGGATATAAAATGTAGACTGGCAATGGCAAGGAAAGCGTTTCTGAAGAAGAGAAATTTGTTAACATAGAATATAGATTTTAGTGTCAGGAAGTCATTTCTGAAAGTATTTGTATGGAGTGTAGCCATGTATGGAAGTGAAACATGGACGGTAAATAGTTTGGACAAGAAGAGAATAGAAGCTTTCGAAATGTGGTGCTACAGAAGAATGCTGAAGATTAGATGGGTAGATCACATAACTAATGAGGAAGTATTGAATAGGATTGGGGAGAAGAGAAGTTTGTGGCACAACTTGACCAGAAGAAGGGATAGGTTGGTAGGACATGTTCTGAGGCATCAAGGGATCACCAATTTAGTATTGGAGGGCAGCGTGGAGGGTAAAAATCGTAGGGGGAGACCAAGAGATGAATACACTAAGCAGATTCAGAAGGATGTAGGTTGCAGTAGGTACTGGGAGATGAAGAAGCTTGCACAGGATAGAGTAGCATGGAGAGCTGCATCAAACCAGTCTCAGGACTGAAGACCATAACAACACAACAACCTGTTTCTTGCTTCTCTCTGTGGTTTTCTTTTTCTGTTTTGTCCATGGTAGTGTTGGTTGTCCTTCTGTCGTTCTTCTGGTTCTTTCTTTCTCCTGTTATTGTGCTGTACATCTTCTTTCTTTTCTTCTTTCTCTTGTGTAATTATTTTACTGGGAACGAGGGACTGATGACCTCGCAGTCTGGTTCCTTCCTCTCCCTCTTTTGAACCGACCAACCAGCTAATCAATACATATTGTGACAGGCTGATCCTCCTATAAAAGTATGATTTTGATTTTTACACATTTTATATTTTGGTGTTATGGTTTCTTTATGTGGCTACATAACGGTTCCTTTCTCCTCTTTTTATAGTTATTTACCACATTATTTCTCTTTATATTGAATCGGGCCCATTGTTTTTTAAAATGTATTTTATATTGCGATACTATCATACTTGAAGTCCTTTATGTTCCAAATACTGGTTCATACATTTTATAATGCAGGTGACATGTGGTTTCCACCTTTCCATATATTGTATATTGGTTGTTACTTAAAATAAAATAAAAAAAGCACTTGTGGGATATCAGTCTGTAGTTAGTCAGGTCTGGCATGTGTAGCTTTCAGACACAGGTGATTTAAGATATAAGGCACTTGTTATCCCTGACATGTCAGCAATTGATAGAGTATTCCGTTTCTATGATTTGTGGAATTTTGTAGGTACCTCGTATATTTTTGTTAATATGATGATTAAAATAATGTAGTTTGTCCAGTGATATGCCATGTACTGTATACAGGCCATTTGTATGCCCTTAATGTATTCTGTGGTCACTGACTGTTTTTGTACATGATATCATGATATCAATGAAGTCGGGCACACCAGTAAAATGTGTAACATGCCTATGACGTGTGTTATTGAGTCTTAAGTCTTTGGATAAATATGTATGTGTGACAACAAATTACCAGCTGCTGTCAGTTACCATGTGGTTGTACATAGAGCAAAGAATATGATCTTTAAAGGTGTCACTGTAGTGTGGATCCTTTTGTAAAATGACGTAATGTGGCTACTTTTTACTTGTAATTAAGAGTGATTTGAAAATGACATGAAATACAGATGTTAGAAATGTAAGTAAGAAATTTGTGGAGTAATGTTGTATATTAATGTGAGGTGTGCAGTGTTATTTATACATGGTGATGTATGCAGACAGCGTAGTACTTTGCCATGTTGTTCGTACAGGTGCTCGACAGTCATCACTTACCAGGAAAGTACTTGGGCTCGAACAAACACAAATACACCAAATTCGTGTGAGAAATAATGTAAAGGTCTCTTATTGCACTAGTGATACTCCCGCATCTGCAAAACTCTGCAGTCGTCCATTAGAGGCCTCTGCGTATGCCATGCCGAATTGATCACTGACCTGCCAGTACGCCAGTCGGGACTAGTAGGGACAGTGCAGTGTGCCTCTGAAGCTGCGTTTTGTGACATTATTTGTGTATTGAAGCATCAGATGGCTCGGTGATTGGTAATCAATCCTGCTAATGTATTACGATTGGTTGAGATGAAGTTACGAAGAACCCTTCTTCGTGAAGGTGGTATTGGTGTAGAAGACGAATCATTCGCATATTTTCTGGTATCTATTGTCGTGCAGAAATATGAGCATAAGTTAGACAGATGCTGTTGTAACACTAACACGTAATGGTGATGATAGGGATGATAATGACGAACAACTCGTTGCAAACGGTAGTGCTACAGCAAGTGCGGGAAGAGGCGATGGAAGCAGTGACAGTGAATACCAACCAACCGTCTCCCAAGAAGAAAGTTACAGTTGTAAGTATCATCACGGCATTTGATGACAACACAATGGAGAACATGTACGATGATTATTACGTAAGAGGTTTCGACACATACGACAAGCTTCTGAAAAGATACCCTAAACTGAAGTCCAAAAGCAATATTAAAAACATACTGGATTACGTGGCAAAGAAAAGAGAAGGAAATACAGTTTTCAAAGGAAATTGTACACTGCTGTTAAAGACCATCAAGGAGTGTGTAATGGCGAAATTCGATGAAGCACGAGAATGCGGTTCCGCCGTTCGTTATTGGCATTTAAACATTGGGCATTGGACGTAGCCAGAAATCTCGGGTGTACAAACTTTACAGCTTCACTAGGATTTATTACTAATGTGAAAAAGGAGTTTAGGATAACATCACGCCATATCACTATGCTCCAAGCACGAAAAGATAAGGATGAAGAAGAAGAGCTGATTGAAAGAGCTCAAACATTTGTTGCTGACGTAAATGAGCATATCACGAGAGAAACCATCGATATTAGTTCTGTATGGAACTGTGATCAGTCAGTTCAACTATGAACTTTCTTGTGACAGAACACTATCCATGAAAGGGGAGAGAAACACTGTCGCGATGTTGCAATCAGTTAATTGTGCAACACATAGTTACACGATCAATGTTGCTATATCAATGGACGGACGACTGGCTGACAAACTCTATATTTGCTTCCAAGAATCCAGTGGAAAGTTTGGACCCCGCGTGTCAAGGGAAATAGAAACGCGGTGCCCTCCAAATGTCATCATCGATGCAAGTGTGAGTGGGAAGATGGCGAAACAACATCTCAAGATGTTTTTTCTGTTCAGTTTTGAATCCACATTTTGTCGAGAAAATCATTAGTACTTAGTGACTCCTGGTCTGGGCATAAGGATGAACGAGTACTACTGGAAGCATCTGGCGGAAAACATGTAGATTTGAAAATCATTCCACCTAAAACTACAAAAATGCACAACCTCTGGATGTGTATTTCTTCAGGCAATATAAAATATATGCCAAGAGAATAACAGACTTAATTAAACTACGTTACAGTAATATGCAGCCGAAATTGCATGACAGATTCTTTATCATGAATATGCATTCTGTCATTTACAATCAGTTATCTGCGGGAGTATACAGACCAATGCTTTGTTACGCTTGGCGGAACGCTGGCTATGATATTGGTGAACACGTGAACAACTTCAAAAGTGTCATCGGTGTGGCGGTCAACGCTGATATTATAGAATGTACAAATACGCCATGCAATCAACTTGCATTTCTTCACTGTGCATTTTGCAGTCATTCGTATTGCCCGGAGCATTTTATTGACATTCCGCATTTACATTTATAGTTAAGATTGCTGCATTGCGTATGGCATCTACAATTACATCTACAGTTATATCTAGAGCATGACTGCAGAGTTTTGCAGAAAAACGACACCCACCAGCACATTCAGAGTTACATAATGGTCCTGTAACCAAACATTCATACAGATCTGTTTGTTCGAGCCCAAGTACTTTCCTGGTTAGTCAAAATTAGCTAATTACATGTTTAAATAAACATTGCATTACAGCCTACTATGGACCATGTTTATGTTTATTACAACTGCTTTCATTGAATAATCATTGAACTCAGAAATCAACCCACAATTAGCTGAATGATTAAGAAAAGGGGCTACCAATGTACAAGCTTATGTCAAGGTACTACACAAAAATTTTTAAAATATATCTAGCAGGGGACATCAGGCTGTATAATCTCATTTTAGACCAAAAGCTTGTGTGTATCTTTTTTTCTTCTTTTTTTAAAAAAAAAGATTTTTTAAAAAAGATTTTTTTTAAAAAAAAGATTTTTTTTTAAAAAAAAGATTTTTTTAAAAAAAAAAGATTTTTTTTAAAAAAAAAAGATTTTTTTAAAAAAAAGATTTTTTTTAAAAAAAAGATTTTTTAAAAAAAAAAAAAGATTTTTTAAAAAAAGATTTTTTTTAAAAAAAGATTTTTTTTTAAAAAAAGATTTTTTTTAAAAAAAGATTTTTTTTAAAAAAAAGATTTTTTTTTAAAAAAAGATTTTTTTTTAAAAAAAGATTTTTTTTTAAAAAAAGATTTTTTTTAAAAAAAGATTTTTTTTTAAAAAAAAGATTTTTTTTTAAAAAAAGATTTTTTTTTAAAAAAAGATTTTTTTTTAAAAAAAGATTTTTTTTTAAAAAAAGATTTTTTTTTTAAAAAAAGATTTTTTTTTAAAAAAAGATTTTTTTTAAAAAAAGATTTTTTTTAAAAAAAGATTTTTTTTAAAAAAAGATTTTTTTTAAAAAAAGATTTTTTTTAAAAAAAGATTTTTTTTAAAAAAAGATTTTTTTTAAAAAAAGATTTTTTTTAAAAAAAGATTTTTTTTAAAAAAAGATTTTTTTAAAAAAAGATTTTTTTAAAAAAAGATTTTTTTAAAAAAAGATTTTTTTAAAAAAAGATTTTTTTTAAAAAAAGAGGCTCAATCTACCCTTAAAAATTTTTTGTGCTTTTACTACTTTTTCAAGAGAGAAAAAATGTTGGTAAGACAAATAAAGTGTAAATCCACCTGCCCAGTCAATTTCAGTTCAGTACTAAAGATTGAAACAAACCTGAGATAGTGTGCCAGTGTTAAAATGTGCTTGAAACCCAAAACTTAGTTGAATCGGTTGGTGCAAGAGATAATGTTACAAAAGCTGAAGCTGGATCAGCTTTGCAAGTTGTGAATAGTAAGTTTTCATTGAACTTACTATCAGAAATATTCCAGCACAATAAAAAGACAATTTTCATGAAAAGTAAAATTGTGATTTTTCAATACTATTCCTTTAAAATGTGAATCATTTTTAAGAAAGTTTCAGACTGTTCATCCATTTGCTCCTGATTGCATTTCAGATTTGCTAAGTCTGTGTAACTTGTAGGAAATGCTTAGCTAAAGTACCAATCACAGGGTCTGCTGTTTTTTTTTCTTGAAACTGAAAGTAAACCAAACTTGTTTCCCTTACAAAAATTAGCTTCAATATTGGTTTCCAAACCAGAAAGTTCGTTAAAGAAATCAAAGGACATCATTCTCATATCCAGAAGTTTGGATTGCGATGCGAAGCATGCTACTCAAAGTAACTGAAAAGTCACTAGAAAAATGCCATTTAAAGTACGAAACTGTTAAAGATGTATCATTGTTTGAGCCTAATATAATATTAAACCAACCACAGCAAGGAAAACAGTTTGAACATATTACTAGAATTATTTTTCCCTGGTAATAGATAGGGGTAATGCAGGAGTAGGTTACCTAATGAATAAAAAAATAGGAGTGCAGGTAAGCTACTACAAACAGCTTAGTGAACGCGTTATTGTGGCCAAGATAGACATGAAGCCCATGCCTACTACAGTAGTACAAGTTTATATGCCAACTAGCTCTGCAGATGATGAAGAAATTGATGAAATATACGATGAGATAAAAGAAATTATTCAGGTCGTGAAGGGACAAAAATTTAATAGTCATAGGTGACTGGAATTCGGTAGTAGGAAAAGGGAGAGAAGGAAACGTAGTAGGTGAATATGGATTGGAGGTAAGAAATCAAAGAGGAAGCCGCCTGGTAGAATTTTGCACAGAGCACAACTTAATCATAGCTAACACTTGGTTTAAGAATCATATAAGAAGAATGTATACATGGAAGAATCCTGGAGATACTGACAGGTTTCAGATAGATTATATAATGGTAAGACAGAGATTTATGAACAGGTTTTAAATTATGAAACATTTCCAGGGGCAGATGTGGATTCTGACCACAATCTATTGGTTATGAACTGTAGATTAAAACTGAAGAAAATGCAAAAAAGGTGGGAATTTAAGGAGATTGGACCTGGATAAACTGGCAGAACCAGAGGTTGTAGAGAGTTTCAGGGAGAGCATAAGGGAACAATTTACAGGAATGGGGGAAAGAAATGCAGTAGAAGAAGAATGGGTAGCTTTGAGAGATGAAATAGTGAAGGTAGCAAAGGATCAAGTAGGTAAAAAGACGAGGGCTACTAGAAATCCTTGGGTAACAGAAGAGATATTGAATTTAATTGATGAAAGGAGAAAATATAAAAATGCAGTAAATGGAGCAGGCAAAAAGGAATACAGACGTCTCAAAAATGAGATCAACAGGAAGTGCAAAATGGCCTAGCAGGGATGGCTAGAGGACAAATGTAAGTATTTAGAGGCTTATCTCACAAGGGGTAAGATAGATACTGCTTACAGGAAATTTAGAGAGACCTTTGGAGAAAAGAGACCCACTTATGAATATCAAGAGCTCAGATGGAAACCCAGTTCTAAGCAAAGGAGGGAAAGCAGAAAGGTGGAAGGAAGGGGTGTATAGAGGGTCTATACAAGGGCGATGTACTTGAGGACAATATTATGGAAATGGAAGAGTATGTAGATGAAGATGAAATGGGAGATATGATACTGCGTGAAGAGTTTGACAGAGCACTGAAAGACCTGAGTCGAAACAAGGCCCCAGGAGTAGACATAATTCCATTAGAACTACTGACAGCCTTGGGAGAGCCAGTCCTGACAAAACTCTTACCATCTGGGGAGCAAGATATGAGACAGGCGAAATACCCTCAGACTTTAAGAAGAATATATTAATTCCAATCCCAAAGAAAGCAGATGTTGACAGATGCGAAAATTACTGAACTATCAGTTTAATAAGTCACAGCTGCAAAATATAAATGTGAATTCTTTACAGACAGATGGAAAAACTAGTTGAAGCCGACATTGGGGAAGATCAGTTTGGATTCTGTAGAAATATTGGAACACGTGAGGCAATATTGACCTTAAGACTTATCTTAGAAGCTAGATTAAGAAAAGGCAAACCTAAGTTTCTGGCATTTGTAAACTTAGAGAAAGCTTTTGACAATGTTGACTGGAATACTCTCTTTCAAATTCTGAAGGTGGCAGGGGTAAAAGACAGGGAGTGAAAGGCTATTTAGAATTTTTACAGAAATCAGATGGCAGTAACAAGAATTGAGGGGCACGAAAGGGAAGCAGTGGTTGGGAAGGGAGTGAGACAGCATTGTACCCAATCTCTGATGTTATTCAATCGGTATATTGAGCAAGCAGTGAAGGAAACAAAAGAAAAATTCGGAGTAAGTATTGAAATCCATGGAAAAGAAATAAAAACTTTGAGGTTCGCCGATGACATTGTAATTCTGTCAGAGACAGCAAAGGACTTTGAAGAGCAGTTGAACGGAATGGATAGTGTCTTGAAAGGAGGATGCAAGATGAACATCAACAAAAGCAAAATGAGGATAATGGAATGAAGTCGAATTAAGTCAGGTGATGCTGAGGGAATTAGATTAGGAAATGAGACTACTTAAAGTAGTAAAGGAATTTTGCTATTTGGGGAGCAAAATAACTGATGATGATCGAAGTCGAGAAGATATAAAATGTAGACTGGCAATGGCAAGGGAACTGTTTCTGAAGAAGAGAAATTTAACATCGAGTATAGATTTAAGTGTCAGGAAGTTGTTTCTGAAAGTATTTGTATGGAGTGTATCCATGTATGGAAGTGAAACATGGACGATCAATAGTTTGGACAAGAAGAGAATAGAAGCTTTTGAAATGTGGTGCTACAGAAGAATGCTGAAGATTAGATGGGTAGATCACATAACTATTGAGGAGGTATTGAATAGGATTGGGGAGAAGAGAAGCTTGTGGCACAACTTGACTAGAAGACGGGATCGGTTGGTAGGACATGTTCTAAGGCATCAAGAGATCACCAATTTAACTTTGGAGGGCAGCGTGGAGGGTAAAAATCGTAGAGGGAGAGCAAGAGATGAATACACTAAGCATATCCAGAATAATGTAGGTTGCAGTAAGTACTGGGAGATGAAGAAGCTTGCACAGGATAGAGTAGCATGGAAAGTTGCATCAAACCAGTCTCAGCACTGAAGACAAAAAGCTGAAGCCTGGTAGAGTAGCATTTGCCGTGAAACACATACCACTTTAGTCTATATCTTGATCAACCTAATGAAAATGATTGCTGGTCGAGCATAGAAGGGGCGATATTGTCGGTTTACATGTATAATATTCTTCTCGGGTGTGCAGCCGGATCATAATGTCATCTTGACACAATATTTCAGCGATCCATCTGGCTGCCATCTTCAGGTTAGAGTGCTGGTACATGATTTAGCCAGAACTTCCGTGAGATTGTGTACCAGCACTCTCACCTGAACATGGTGGCCAGATGGTCCGCTGAAATATTGTGTCAAAATGACGTTATGATCCGGCTGCACACCCGAGAAGAATATTATCAATCATTATGCCGGGAAAGCCTTCGTTGTTTACATTTGTTGCGCACACAATATGGTTGCGGCAATGTCAGTGGAGGATTTCCATTGGGGTGGTACATTCCCAGCACCGCCTGTTAAAAGGATGGTAGTAGTCTCATCACATTTCTGTGCTCTTTCTTGACTAGTTTAGGGAGGGAATGCGGTTTATAACAACTTGCTAATGGAAACAATGAGCTGTGTATCATGTTATGAATTAATCAGGTTGGTTTTATTATTTATTCTGACTGTTTGACAAAATCAAACTTAACTGAGGCATAGCCTTCCGTGCTTCACTTTTTAGGAGACATTGGCGACTTGCTACAAAATTGTAATAAGAAAATGCCGCTTATATTGGAAGTTCGAGTATGTATTGAGCTCAAAAGCAACACAATGTCCAGAATATGAAGACAATTGAACTGTTTAAAAAAATCTCGTTGTCCTCAATTTTCTGACACCCAGATCAGAATATCAATACTATGCACTTTCCTTGTGACAGATTTGTAATAACCTCTTACTTTACTTATCATGTTGTCCTGATGATTTGTAACATGCAGTATTATTCTGAATTCTCTTTATGCCCTTTTATTGTCATTCTGAACCACACAAACAAAATTTACTGAATATATCCCTTTTTCACATTAATTTTAAATTCTTTGTGGATTACATCTGTTCTATTTGGATTTCATGTAGCAATAAAATAACAAAATTTGTTTAGAGAAATTTCTATAGTATGGGATTGTCTGTTGCAGTGCGGAAATAGAAACACGTTATGAAATAGCAGAAGGTGATGTGTATATTGAACCATTGGGGGAAAACACTTCTGAACAAGGGTAAGTATAATTAATTCTGATCACAGGAAATCATGATTTATAACTTTATTTAAATTGTGATAAATTACTAGAGATATATAAAAGAAGAAATATGTGAAATATGTTATTTAGTGTAGACACACTTTCAGAATTGTTGCTACTACTGTGTAGCTGCTGCTACATATTAGTAACATTTCATTACTTACATAATTGTCGAAGACTTTGCTATGTATTCTTATACATATTTTATAGTTTTATATTCTGGGCAGTGGTGTAGTGTGGGTATCTGCCACCCAGTGTGAACCCTAAATTTTCTGTCCCCACCCCCTTTCGATTTTTGCAGCTGAGCAAAAATATAGAGAACTTTGATAATGTGTAACAGTATTTGTATTTGATTGAAGCTTATCAAAAGAAGATAGGCGCGTTCTCATCTATTTTCCCTACATAATTTTTTGGGTCTCTTCTACACTTTCTGTTATGCTGAATAAATTATTTTAGCAGATTATTTACATGACCTGTTTGTGCGAGTTGTCTGTAAAAGCAAAGAAAATTTCCTATATTTAAGACAGTCCTGGGAATGAAAGCATATACACTCATCGACTGAGAAGTAAGTAATTCGTAACAATTTTGAGGATGTACAGAATGGGCTTTCATAGCAGTAAATTATGATATTCTCATTTGAGTTTGGAAAGTACTTTCATGTGTATTTATTCTATAATAATTCCTTATCAATTGGAGCTCAGCAGGCATTTCCACTGCCCATTAAACAATGGGCATTGAGTATGCATGCGTATGGACAGGTATGCTCCATATGTCAGCTTATCATTAGAGGACGGGGCGAATTTAGTGAAACCAGGATTTGTTGGGGTCATGAGTATTCCCTGAGTCACAAGAGCTTACCTTGAGGTATAAACTTTTCAACTTTTTGTAACACTGTATCAAGAGTAACGAGTGGTTATTCCTGGAAGCAACACCTAGGAGGAAACTGCTAGTAGCAGGGAGGATATGGGGTGGGTTCTGAAATTTTGCGGCCTGACTACATCTTCAAGTGTTTTTTTTTTTTTTACAGTCACGCTTTTTTTACATAATCACCCTTTATTTCAATACACTTTACACATCTGCGAATTAACAACCTTGTGCCTTTCAGAAAGTAATCTGATTCTTTATCGGCAAAATATAGTTTGGAGAAAAGATAATAGTCACCTGGAGCTAGATCTGTACCATAGGATGAATGGTCAATCTCCTGGAAGCCACTTTCCTTTACAGAAATCTTCACAGTTGCCGCCGTGTGCACTGGCGCATTGTTGTGGAGAAGATGAACACCATGTGACAACCTTCCTCTCCTCTTCAGTTTGAAGGAATCATGTTATTTGTACAGAAGTGAATTCTCGTATTGACACTCACATCGGTGTTTCTCTCTTTGAAATAAACTTAAGATAATTCCTCTGGAATCCCAGAAGATTGTTGCCATGACTTTTTCTGTGGGCGTAGTGACCTTAGTCTTTCTTGGTGGAGCTTCACTGGTTTACACCATTCTAGAGATTCTCTTTTGGACAGAGGATCCTATAAAGAACCATAGTTTCATCCCCTCTCAACAATGGATTCCAGTACGTCTTTCTGGTTGCCACGGCAAAGTTCCAACAACTGGGTGCAGCAAATCATGAGCTGCTGCTCTTGCGCTGCATGGAGAAGACTGGGCACCCATCTTGCACTGACATTTTTCACGTGCAAATCATCATGCATGACTTGAAATTTGGTTGTTTCAGTTAACCCTTACCTTGCTGCAAGTTTCCTTGAGGTTCAACCGCCTGTCACTCAGAAGTTCACTTTCAACAACAGCGATGCTTTCCTCAGTCACCACTTCAACAGGTTGACCAACACGTGGATCATCAGCAATGCTTTTTCCATCTAGACGAAACTGTTTTTACCATTCCTTAACTGTGGACTTTAAAGGGGAAGCCTCACCATTAACACCATCCAAGCAGATTTTGATTTCAGCTGGTGCAAGCCCTTCTTTTGTCAGGAACTTAATCAGTGCAAGATACCCAATTGTATCCATTGCAGCACACAACGTTTTACTCATACAAGTGTCGCCATTCGACTGAGGCCAGTAGCGGGCTGCAATTTGTGTGCGCATCAACTGAACTTCATGGTTGTGTTCAAGGTCAGGCTGGAAACATATGTAACTGATATTGTTGTACCAGTAGCAGAAGAGAGGAATGAGCTGATGGGAATGTTTGTAAGGGGGTGGAAGCCTATCAGTCTGTTACCATAGTACTTATTGGCTGGAACATTTAATCTGAATTGAATGACCTCCAGAGCAGAGACTTACATGACTTAATAAGAAACCCCTGCATAGTCTAGAACATAGGTAGGTATCCCCCTGGGGTGCAGGTTTCATGACAGCTTTGGTTTTCGAGGGCGAGTGCGTATGTACTAAATAACACATGACTGTAATCTTATGGAGGCAGACATGTGTTAGGCTGTGGAGGTAATAGTGGTTTGAAGAAGGCTTTCAATATAGAGAATGGACTCATCTGTAGCTAGGGTTAAAAACAGTGGCAATCATCTACCGAATTAAAGTGAATCATCAAGTATTTCTAGAACTGTCTATGAAAAATAATTTAGAGGTGCATCTTGCATCACTCTTCCGTCACTCCCATGACACCTGGAGCACAAGGACAAGGGCAGCGGACATTATCGTGGACGTCACAAAAACAAGAGACGAACATCGCAATTTTATTACATTTTAGATTCAGTCCAGGTATCTTGTCAAAAAGAGAACAACAAATTCAAATAAAGCTGCATTATTGACATCAGAGTTAAGAACAACATATCTATAAGTATGTAATGGCTTTGGTTTATTGTTTGTAACACGTTTCTGTTTTATAGAAACAATCTGTTAAAGCCCCTCACACATGCTAGTGATTTTCCTTGCAGTCACTTTCCTTTACCCTACCACTCACAAGTGATTAACAAGCTGTTTCAAATTCAGTGTGCTTTGAAGTCCTACCATGGAAAATGAACTGCTGTGTTCAGGAGCCGTGACACTGGTATGATTTCATTGAAAATGCCCTGAAAATATTTCTCTTTTAATGCAAAATTTTAACCAAAGGATGAATATTAATGTGATTTAACTTTGATTTCAGTGTTATGTTAGGAAGTGGGAAGGATTTACATAGTGCAGTGAAAAATTTAAGAAGGGCTTGAACATATAAATATATCTGAATGCAACTTTATGTTCATAGCTTCAAATTTCCTGGCAAAATGTGTATTTGCGTTCTCCTTTATAGAGAGGGCATGTGATATGAGAATATAAGGCTTCACTTTGTAAACACTAGAATGTATTCACAAATCAACTTGAAAGACGAGAATCACTCTAAACATATTGAGGATCAGCGTGAGGTCTCAAAGTTCAGGGAAGTATTACTTTTGCTTGTAACAGTTGTAAAATGCCTGCAAAGAAATGGAAGGCAAAAAATCTCTCATACTCTGTCACTGTTTCAAATGGATTCACAATAAAGTGTCTGTCTTAAACTGAAATTACATTGTACGCATTATTTGCAACACAAATTATTTTAAGTTATTGGTGTATGTTAATTTTTATATCTTGGCTGATGGCCAAAAAAACTAGATTTGTTAACTTTAACATAGACATTGTTGATCTTAAATAATTTTTTTTTATCAGTTTTGACTTAGAGAAGTTTCTCTCACAACTGGCATTACTTACAGCAGCTGTGGGGAGTATTCTGAGCATTATAAAAGCATGTTACCTTCTTCAAGTTTGGACTCGTAAGTAAACTATGACAAACACACTAGGCCGGACTCAATAGATTGTTTCTTACAATTTGTTGTACCTACGAAGCCTTATATACACACTCTCTTCTAGTCATCAATGCCCAATGTCATTGCAGGCCTTAGGAAGGCATACTTTTTGGCCAAATTCTGAAACTACTGGAACCTCTCACGGATTTCAACAATTACTTTATCTAATGAAGGAAACACTTTTTGTTTTAAATCGTTCTCGTGCAATAATCCGACATCTCTACTTCGGTCACCACAAATATCCCCTCTTAATTCAACTTGGAAGTTTAATAGAAACGTCAAATTCTTTGCACAAGTTTTATATGTAACTGAAAGCCTTTTCTACAGACTCCTCATTTATTTTCAAATATTGTCTGTAATGCTTTTATTTTCTCAACACACTAATGTGCATAAAGTCCCTCTGTTTAAAAATTACTTTGGGTCCCTTTCATTTCACGCAGTACTGGTTCCCAGAGATCCAAGATACAAACTTTGTTTTTAATGTTATCCAGTCATGTTTGCTCTGCTACCTATTGTGCTGCAACAAATCTTTTGAGACCTCTTGAAACTCTTGCCTATAACAGCAAACAGAAACTGCCATCCCTGAGTTTACATGAGAAAGAAAGCATAACAGTGTTCCATTGTGCCCAAGAAAGTCAATGAATTCACCTCTACCAACAAATTCAGCCTCGAGCAACAAATTTGCCTTACTATTAAAGTATTTCATCTGTTGCTGCACACCTGCCACTCTTCCAACCATGTTGGCAGTGTTATTGAAAGTTTGTCCTCTTCAGTTCATAAAGTGAAGTCCATCACCATTGGGCTACTTAGTATTATCTCACAAATACCTTTGGCTGTTTTGTTTTTCATTTCATTGAAATCTGTAAAAAATTCCACTACTTGTGCATCCCAATTCCCAATCAAAACATATTGTAGTATAGTAATACTTCGCTTATCTGATCTTTATGGGAAATCTTGGTCAACTGTCAAATATCACAGAATAACATTTGCCTTTTGAACCTTCTAACGCTTTTGAACAATGATGTAAGTGTGAAGTAGATATACTAACTTCCACTCCTTTTATGAGATGACTTGTCTGCAGCCGATCTTCTTCCCTGGCTTCTGGAGTCTCTTTAAACTTCTTCTACGAAGAGTGATGCTAGATACGTTGTTGTTGTGATCTTCAGTCCTGAGACTGGTTTGATGCAGCTCTTCATGCTACTCTATCCAGTGCAAGCTTCTTCATCTCCCAGTACCTACTGCATCCTACATCCTTCTGAATCTGCTTAGTGTATTCATCTCTTGGTCTCCCCCTACGATTTTTACCCTCCACGCTACCCTCCAATACGAAATTGGTGATCCCTTGATGCCTCAGAACATGTCCTACCAACCGATCTCTTCTTCTGGTCAAGTTATGCCACAAACTCCTCTTCTCCCCAATCCTATTCAATACTTCCTCATTAGTTACGTGATCTACCCATCTAATCTTCAGCATTCTTCTGTAGCACCACATTTCGAAAGCTTCTATTCTCTTCTTGTCCAAACTATTTATCGTCCATGTTTCGCTTCCATACATGGCTACACTCCATACAAATACTTTCAGAAATGACTTCCTGACACTTAAATCTATACTTGATGTTAACAAATTTCTCTTCTTCAGAAACGCTTTCCTTGCCATTGCCAGACTACATTTTATATCCTCTCTACTTCGACCATCATCAGTTATTTTGCTCCCCAAATAGTAAAACTCCTTTACTACTTTAAGTGTCTCATTTCCTAATCTAATACCCTCAACATCACCCGACTTAATTCGACTACATTCCATTATCCTCGTTTTGCTTTTGTTGATGTTCATCTTGCATCCTCCTTTCAAGACACTATCCATTCCGTTCAACTGCTCTTCCAGGTCCTTTGCTGTCCCTGACAGAATTACAATGTCATCGGCGAACCTCAAAGATTTTATTTCTTCTCCATGGATTTTAATACCTACTCCGAATTTTTCTTTTGTTTTCTTTACTGCTTGCTCAATATACAGATTGAATAACATCGGGGAGAGGCTACAACCCTGTCTTACTCCCTTCCCAACCACTGCTTCCCTTTCATGTCCCTCGACTCTTATAACTGCCATCTGGTTTCTGTAGAAATTGTAAATAACCTTTCGCTCCCTGTATTTTACCCCTGCCACCTTTAGAATTTGAAAGAGAGTATTCCAGTCAACATTGTCAAAAGCTTTCTCTTAAGTCAACAAATGCTAGAAACGTAGGTTTGCCTTTCCTTAATCTTTCTTCTAAGATAAGTCGTAAGGTCAGTATTGCCTCACGTGTTCCAGTATTTCTACGGAATCCAAACTGATCTTCCCCGAGGTCGGCTTCTACTAGTTTTTCCATTCGTCTGTAAAGAATTCGTGTTAGTATTTTGCAGCTGTGGCTTATTAAACTGATTGTTCGGTAATTTTCACATCTGTCAACACCTGCTTTCTTTGGGATTGGAATTATTATATTCTTCTTGAAGTCTGAGGGTATTTCGCCTGTCTCATACATTGTGCTCACCAGATGGTAGAGTTTTGTCAGGACTGGCTCTCCCAAGGCCGTCAGTAGTTCCAATGGAATGTTGTCTACGCCAGGGGCCTTGTTTCGACTCAGGTCTTTCAGTGCTCTGTCAAACTCTTCACGCAGTATCGTATCTCCCATTTCATCTTCATCTACATCCTCTTCCATTTCCATAATATTGTCCTCGAGTACATCGCCCTTGTATAGACCCTCTATATACTCCTTCCACCTTTCTGCCTTCCCTTCTTTGCTTAGAACTGGGTTTCCATCTGAGCTCTTGATGTTCATACAAGTGGTTCTCTTATCTCCCAAGGTCTCTTTAATTTTCCTGTAGGCAGTATCTATCTTACCCCTATTGAGATAAGCCTCTACATCCTTGCATTTGTCCTCTAGCCATCCCTGCTTAGCCATTTTGCACTTCCTGTCGATCTCATTTTTGAGACGTTTGTATTCCTTTTTACCTGCTTCATTTACTGCATTTTTATGTTTTCTCCTTTCATCAATTAGTTCAATATTTCTTCTGTTACCCAAGGATTTCTACTAGCCCTCGTCTTTTTACCTACTTGATCCTCTGCTGCCTTCACTACTTCATCCCTCAGAGCTACCCATTCTTCTTCTACTGTATTTCTTTCCCCCATGCCTTTGCCCTTATGCTCTCCCTGAAACTCTGTACAACCTCTGGTTCTGTCAGTTTATCCAGGTCCCATCTCCTTAAATTCCCACCTCTTTGCAGTTTCTTCAGTTTTAATCTACAGGTCATAACCAATAGATTGTGGTCAGAGTCCACATCTGCCCCTGGAAATGTCTTACAATTTAAAACCTGGTTCCTAAATCTCTGTCTTACCATTATATAATCTATCTGATACCTTTTAGTATCTCCAGGGTTCTTCCATGTATACAACCTTCTATCGTGATTCTTAAACCAAGTGTTAGCTATGATTAAGTTGTGCTGTGTGCAAAATTCTACCAGGCGGCTTCCTCTTTCATTTCTTAGCCCCAATCCATATTCACCTACTACGTTTCCTTCTCTCTCTTTTCCTACACTCGATTTCCAGTCACCCACGGCTATTAAATTTTCGTCTCCCTTCACTATCTGAATAATTCCTTTTATTTCATCATACATTTCTTCAATTTCTTCGTCATCTGCAGCGCTAGTTGGCATATAAACTTGTACTACTGTAGTAGGTGTGGGCTGCGTATCTATCTTGGCCGCAATTATGTGTTCACTATGCTGTTTGTAGTAGCTTACCCGCATTCCTATTTATTATTAAACCTACTCCTGCATTACCCCTATTTGACTTTGTGTTTATAACCCTGTAGTCACCTGACCAGAAGTCTTGTTCCTCCTGCCACTGAACTTAACTAATTCCCACTATATCTAACTTTAACCTATCCATTTCCCTTTTTAAATTTTCTAACCTGCCTGCCCGATTAAATGATCTGACATTCCACGCTCCGATCCGTAGAACGCCCGTTTTCTTTCTCCTGATAACGACGTCCTCTTGAGTAGTCCCCGCCCGGAGATTCGAATGGGGGACTATTTTACTTCCGGAATATTTTACCCAAGAGGACGCCATCATCATTTAATCATACAGTAAAGCTGCATGCCCTCGGGAAAAATTACGGCCGTAGTTTCCCCTTGCTTTCAGCCGTTCGCAGTACCAGCACAGCAAGGCCGTTTTGGTTATTGTTACAAGGCCAGATCAGTCAATCATCCAGACTGTTGCCCTTGCAACTACTGAAAAGGCTGCTGCCCCTCTTCAGGAACCACACGTTTGTCTGGCCTCTCAACAGATACCCCTCCGTTGTGGTTGTACCTACGGTACGGCTATCTGTATCGCTGAGGCACGCAAGCCTCCCCACCAACGGCAAGGTCCATGGTTCATGGGGGGATGCTAGGTACAGGAATGTTTAAAATTCTCCCTCTACTTGTGAAATAAGTAGATACTCGAAGGTTACGTTCCATCAACTAACGATATATTAAAACTTCATACTGAACAAACTTCTCCCTTCTCACATAAACATCCTGTAAGTCACTCGTATCACCTCACATCAGAAACACATCTAATTACATCCACAACAGAGTTGACTTAATACCATATCTCTATATCACAGGATTCATGAAATACGTCTTGCCTCTAGCAAGACTGGAATAAGGGTTTTAAAAAACTTTTCTTTTTTCACTAACGATAGACACTGACACTATTATCAAAGAGTTACATAAATACTCCTTGGTCCTCTCGTACGCTCTCACTAAACATCCATGGACTGCCCGACAGGTTCTTGTTGGTGCAGTTAGACTGCCGCGTCTACATTCTTCCTGTGACTGAATTTAAACGTACACGCACAGACGTGACTCGCAGTAGGTAGGTTTCCGCTCTCTGACTCACATCTAAAATATCGTGTGTTCAAGATGGTAGAAAATTGAGTGGTTTGAATTCTCAGAACACTACATAACCTTTCCCTCAGATCGAACGCGCAATATTTTATACGTAATCGTTAGGTAGATAATATCATGTATAATAACAATTTCATATTTTAACAGTATACATTTCTTTTCTTTCAATAACCTTGAATAACCTTTTGCTTACTACTTCACTATTCTCTCTCATCCTACTTTAATATTAAGCCATGAGTGTTCACTCGAGGTTTTAGTCAGCTCTTCACTAGTATTTAGGAATTTTTTTCCTAAAGAGGGCAGCAGCCTTTTCAGTAGTTGCAGTGGCAACAGTCTGGATGATTGACTGATCTGGCCTTGTAACACTAATCAAAACGAACTTGCTGCGCTGGTTCTGCAAACGTCTGAAAGCAAGGAGAAACTACAACCGTAATTTTTCCCGAGAGCATGCAGCTTTACTGTATGGTTAAATGATGATGTCGTCCTCTTGGGTAAAATATTCTGGAGGTAAAATAGTCCCCCATTTGGATCTCCAGGTGGGGACTAGTCAGGAGGACGTAGTTATCAGGAGAAAGAAAAGTGGCATTCTACAGGTTGGAGCATGGAATGTCAGATCACTTAATCAGGCAGTTAGGTTAGAAAATTTAAAAAGGGAAATTGATAGGTTAAGATAGATATAGTGGGAATTAGTCATGTTCGATGGCAGGAGGAACAAGACTTCTGGTCAGGTGAATACAGTGTTGTAAATACAAAATCAAATAGGGGTAATGCAGGAGTAGGTTTAATAATGAATTAAAAATAGTAATGCTGGTAAGCCACTACAAACAGCATAGTGAACGCATTATTGTGGCCAAGATAGATGCAAAGCCCATGCCTACCGCAGTAGTACAAGTTTATATGCCGTCTAGCTCCGCAGATGACGAAGAGATTGATGAAATGTATCATGAGATAAAAGAAATTATTCAGATAGTGAAGGGAGACAAAAATTTAATAGTCATAGGTGACTGGAATTCGATAGTGGGAAAAGGAAGAGAAGGAAACGAAGTAGATTAATATGGAATGGGGGAAAGAAATGAAAGAGGAAGCTGTCTGGTACAATTTTGCACAGAGCACAAGTTAATCACAGCTAACACTTGGTTCAAGAATCATGAAAAAAGGTTGTATACATGGAAGAGGCCTGGAGATACTGGAGGGTTTCAGATAGATTATATAATGGTAAGATATATCTAAAAACAAAGATGATGAGACTCACCAAACAAAAGCGCTGGCAGGTCGATAGACACACAAACATACACACAAAATTCAAGCTTTCGCAACAAATGGTTGCTTCGTCAGGAATGAGGGAAGGAGAGGGAAAGACGAAAGGATGTGGGTTTTAAGGGATAGGGTAAGGAGTCATTCCAATCCCGGGAGCGGAAAGACTTACCTTAGGGGGGAAAAAACGACAGGTATACACTCGCGCGCGTGCACACACACACACACACACACATATCCATCCGCATATACACAGACACAGGTGTCTGTGTGTATGCAGATGTGTGTGTGTGTGTGTGTGTGTGTGTGTGTGTGTGTGTGTGTGTGTGTGTGCGCGCGCGCGAGTGTGTACCTGTCCTTTTTTCCCCCTAAGGTAAGTCTTTCCACGCCCGGGATTGGAATAACACCTTACCCTCTCCCTTAAAACCCACATCCTTTCGTCTTTCCCTCTCCTTCCCTCATTCCTGACGAACCAACCATTTGTTGCGAAAGCTTGAATTTTGTGTGTATGTTTGTGTTTGTTTGTGTGTCTATCGACCTGCCAGCACTTTTGTTTGCTAAGTCTCATCATCTTTGTTTTTAGATATATTTTGCCCACGTGGAATGTTTCCCTCTATTATATAATGGTAAGACATAGATTTAGGAATCGGGTTTTAAATTGTAAGACATTTCCAGGGGCAGATGTGGACTCTGACCACAATCTATTGGTTATGAACTGAAGAAACTGAAAAAAGGTGACAATGTAAGGAGATGAGACCTGGATAAACTGACAGAACCAGAGATTGTAGAGAGTTTCAGGGAGAGCACTAGGGAACAATTGACAAGAATGGCGGAAAGAAATACAGTAGAAGGAGAATGGGTAGCTTTGAGAACAAAATAGTGAAGGCAGTGGACGATCAAGTAGGTAAAAAGACGAGGGCTACTAGAAATCCTTGGGTAATAGAAGAAATATTGAAAAAATTGATGAAAGGAGAAAGTATAAAAATGCAGTAAATGAAGCAGGCAAAAAGGAATACAAATGTCTCAAAAATGAGATCTACAGGAAGTGCAAAACGGCTAAGCAGGAATGGATAGCGGACAAATGTAAGGATGTAGAGGCATGTATCATTAACGGTAAGATAGATACCGCCTACAGGAAAATTAAAGAGACATTTGGAGAAAACGGAACCACTTGTATGAATATCAACAACTCAGATGGAAACCCAGTTCTAAGCACAGAAGGGAAAGCAGAAAGGCGGAAGAAATATATAGAGGGTCTAAACAAGGGTAATGTACTTGAAGATAATACTATGGAAATGGAAGAGGATGTAGATGAAGATGACATGGGAGACATGATACTGTGTGAAGAGTTTGACAGAACACTGAAAGACCTAAGTCGAAACAAGGCCCCTGGAGTAGACAACATTCCATCAGAACTACTGATAGCCGTGGGAGAGCCAGTCCTGACAAAACTCTGCCATCTGGTGAGCAAGACTAAAATAATTCCAATCCCAAAGAAAGCAGGCGTTGACAGATGTGAAAATTACCGAACTATCAGTTTAATAAGCCATGGCTGCAAAATACTAACACGAATTCTTTACAGACGAATGGAAAAACTGGTAGAAGCCGCCCTCGGGGAAGATCAGTTTGGATTCTGTAGAAATGTTGGGACATGTGAGGCAATATTGATCCTACAAATTATCTTAGAAAATAGATTAAGGAAAGGGGAACTTACGTTTCTAGCATCTGTAGACTTAGAGAAAGCTTTTGACAATGTTGAATGGAATACTATCTTTCAAATTCTGAGGGTGGCAGGGGTAAAATACAGGGAGCGAAAGGTTATTTATAATTTGTACAGAAACCAGATGGCAGTAACAAGAGTCGAGGGGCATGAAAGGGAAGCAGTGGTTGGGAAGGGAGTGAGACAGGGTTTTCATCTTTTGTACTACCTTTCCTTAGTAGGTACTATTTGTACTATTTTTTGTAGCTTGGAGGAACTCTGGGCAAAGAACATGTTCTTTTGACACTCGTTTATTTCTACAAAACTTGTAATGGTAGTTGTTCATAGAATTTATACTTTCCAGAATAATTTCTATAAAATTTGTGACTTTTGTCACGATACTGTCTTCTTCACCTAGGTTAAGCATCTTTACCTTGTTTGTGGGTTGACCTCATGAGAGCACTTCCTCTTTTCATTCTGGTAGGTACATCCCTTATGAGTAGAGGCACCTGTTTTTCGCAAAGTCCAAATTGTGAAATTTTCACAAAATTTTACCCATTTTGCTGAAAACGCGAAACTATTTACTTTTAAGCCAAATCGCAAAATGATTGACGAAAGTTTGCAAAATCTCGTCATTTGAACTTAACTGCGGAAATTCGATTGGAGTTATGGTAATACAATCCGGATATCGATTGTACACCATTTCGCTATATATAATATATGAAGTATTCCAAAGATATTCTACAATGTTCTGGCGGTGTATTCAGTATTGCCTGTTGGAAATCGTTGTGGATCGTCGGTGCATTGGGTGTGGTATTTTGTGTTTTGTTTTCGTGCTACAGATGATTAATATGGTAGTGACAGTCTTCGACCGAGAAAAGGAATTTTCGTCAGAAGGATTTTATGTTTTCGACAAAAGTAGGAAGATACTTATGTGCAAATACTGCAATGTGCGTGTTGAGTGGCGGAGGAAGGACACGTGCCTGAAACACATTAATAACAGTTCTTCCCATGAGAAGAACAAGGAGAAGGCGCTAACAACTAGTGGTATAAAAAGACAAGCTACGCTCACGGAAGTCACTGGAGCGGCAAAACGAGTGAAAAATGATAAACAAGAATTCATTTTACCGACTACTCGAGCTTTCATTGAGGCTAACATTCCGATAGAAAAGTTGATCATCCAAAGCTGATAGAATGGATCAACAAATACATACCAGTAACAATTTGTCTGTTTTATTTGGACTGTTGAGCTCCGTGGCCATGGATAATGATATTTCACTATAAAAATACAGCAACCTCACACTTTTTAATGCGTTTCATTTATGCCAATATGCATTTCGGGTTTGTGCCCATCTTCAGCTGGCAAATTACATGTATCTTCAGTTCCTACAGTGGTACAATCTCGACAGCAGTTTGGATGCTGCAGCTGGCATTCTCCTCTACTTGTTTTTTCTTGGCTATTCTTCCTTTTGCAACAACACACACTTTTTGTCACGTATTTTACACAGGCGCACTGCATTATCCGCCTTTTTTACCCCAGGCCATGTTGGGATTCCTGGCAATGAACTTGCCAATCGACTGGCTAAATTAGCTACCACCAGGCCACCTCTTGTTATTGGCATTCCGGAAATAGATCTTCGCTCAGCATTACATCGACAGGTTTTGGGCCTTTGGGATGCAGAAAGGCGCACTCTTTCTTCGCCAAACGAGCTCAAGCTCAGGTTGATTAAGAATTCTGCAACTCCGTGGGAGTACTCCTTATGGGCCTCTTGTAAGGCCTGTGTCGTCCTATGCCGGCTCCGCATCAGCTGTACTTGGCTGAATCACGGTTATCTCCTCCGTCATGAGGACCCCCCTCTCTGTCGTTGTGGACCGATGTTGACTGTGGCTCACATCTTATCGGGCTGTCCCAACTTAGCCGCACTGTAACAGACTTTTAGCTTTCCAGGCTCACTACCCCTGGTGTTGGCTGACACTGCCTCTGTAGTGGACTGACAAGACAGCCAGTCAGTGACGGGTAACCGAAAGGCACGCGTTTAATTCACGCAGGCTTGCTTAAGTCTGAAACAGGATACGTAATGAATGCTATAAAGAAAATTACGTAGCTGCTGGAATACTTAACTTTAATCCATCATTTGTATACAGCATTCTTGATGATACAAGTGAGACTCTGTCTAGAAATGGTTAATGGCGCCTTGCTAGGTCATAGCATGGACTTAGCTGAAGGCTATTCTATCTATCTCTCGGCAAATGAGAGAAAAGGCTTCGTCAGTGTAGTCGCTAGCAAAGTCGTCGTACAACTGGGGCGAGTGCTAGTACGTCTCTAGACCTGTCGTGTGGTGGCGCTCTGTCTGCGATCACTGACAGTGGCGACACGCGGGTCCGACATGTACTAATGGACCGCGGCCGATTTAAAGCTACCACCTAGCAAGTGTCCTGTCTGGCGGTGACACAACATTCCTCCCCCGCAAATCGGCGAACGGTCGTGTTATAAGGCTTCCGCCCGCCATGGGGAGGGCCCCATGTTGACGTATGCGATGAGGTGGGGAGCCTAACAACAGGCGAGGCTGTGCCACCCGCACCCGGTCATTCGGTCCGAGGGGAGCTAGGAAATGCCTGAAAGCCTAGTCCAGGGTGCATGTCAACATGCGGTGTATGCGCCCGTAAGGAGACAGGAGGGACCGAAGGGTCGACCTCCATTGCGTCGGGGTATCCGACGCGCGATGACGCCATGTGGTCCGGAGCGGGCAAGAGTTCCATGGCGGAGGACAGCTGGTCACGGGAAGCGATCGACGGCGCGTGACCCAGGGAGGCGCTCGGCGGCTGCAGCGAAGCATCCACTGCGGGCGGCGCCGGCGGGAGAACAGGCGGCGGCGGCGCGTCGCCATGGGGCAAAACTGAAGGCATCGTCGGTAACACCTGGGGATGAGGCGAGCCAGTAGATGGGTCCCCAGGGTGCTGACCGGACGGCACCGTCGCTGAAAGCAGACGGGGAGCGGCAGAACCCGTGCGACGACAGAGGCGCAGCTGATTGAGATGCCAACGCACCTCACCCGAGGCCCCCAAAACCAAATACATCGCGCGGCTGAGGCAGCGAAGAATGCGCCCTGCGAGCCAACGCCATGAACCGCGATAGTGGCGAAAGAATACAACGTCGCCTGGAGCGAAAGCAGGAGTCTGCCGCTGCACAGGAACCTGATGCGGCGGATGCAGCAAAGACATCAAGGTTCGATGAGGACGACCGTGGAGCAACTCAGCCGGCGAGCGACCATCTCGGGGCTGAGAGCGATACGAGGACAAAAAGAGCAATAACGCGTCCTCCCGAGAATGCGACTCTTTCAACTTCAACATCTGTGACTTGAAAGTCCGGACCAATCGTTCAGCGGCACCGTTTGACTGAAGCGAAAACGGCGCGGATGTCAGATGTTGAATACCATTGGCCTTGCAGAAGGACTGAAATTCTGCAGACATGAATTGTGGGCCATTGTCAGAAACAATAGTCTGTGGAAGACCTTCAATGCAAAAGATAGTGGACAACGCTTGGATCGTGGCAGATGACGTCGTGGAAGACATCCGGACAACAAAAGGAAAATTACTGAATGAATCGACCAGAACCAACCATCGAGCATTCCAGAATGGACCAGCAAAATCTATGTGTAAGCGTTGCCAAGGGGAAGTGGCTTTTGGCCAAGCAAAGAATTTCCGCGGCGGTGCGGATTGTTGTTCGGCACACGCCATGCAAGAAGAACACATATTTGTAATCGCAGCATCGATTCCGAACCAAGTACAGTGCCGACGAACAAGTTGTTTCGTACGCACTATACCCCAATGTCCTTGGTGGAGAAGCTTTAAGACAGAGGACTGTAACGAACGTGGGACCACGACCCTAGACTGATCATTGTCAGAACGCAACAGCAAAACACCACGTCGAACAAAAAGTCTCTCCTTGTGAGCAAAAAAGCGGCGAACCAACGGATCCTCGATCCTTGACTTGGACAAGGGCCATTGTGTAGCAACAAAACGCAAAACGGTAGCAAGAACAGGGTCGGCAGCTGCGGTTGTAGCTACACGATGAAAATCAATCGGAAACGATTCGACCACGTCATCAGTTTCCGCATCAATGAACATGCAAGCAAGTTCGGAAGAATCGAATGCTCTATCCTCAGCAACAGGCAAACGGGACAACGCATCGGCGTTTCCATGCTTAGCAGTGGACCGATACAAGATATCGTAGCGGTACTGCGAGAGGAAAATAGACCAGCGCATGAATTTCTGCGCTGTACGCGGAGGTACAGGCTTGTGCGGATGAAAAAGCGATGTCAAAGGTTTGTGGTCTGTGATGATGGTAAAGTGACGACCATACAAGAAATCATGAAACTTGGTAACACCAAATACGAGAGCCAAAGCTTCTTTCTCTATCTGGGAATAATTTCTGTGCGCAAATGACAGCAATTTGAATGCAAATGCAGTAGGGCGATCATGCGAACCATCTTTGTGCGCAAGCACAGCACCGATCCCGAAATCCGCTGCATCGACCATCAACAAAAGGGGTTTCTGGGGATCGAATGGCGTAAGGCAAGTATTAGAAAGCAACGCCGATTTCAACTGCCGAAAGGCGCGTTCGCATTCCGCCGTCCAGACGAACGGAACACCTTTATGGCGTAAGCGATGAAGCGGAGCTGCAATGGAAGAGGCATGGGCGATATAACGGTTATAATAATTAATTTTTCTCAGCACACTCTGTAGCTGCTTCAAATTCTGCGGCGAAGGCAAGTCTTGTATGGCACGAAGGTGCTCTGGACTGGGATGTATGCCTTGGGCATTGATTACATGTCCCAGATATGGTAAGTCACGAGCAAAAAACACACATTTGTCCTTCCTCAAGAGAAGACCATTCTGTCGCAAGACCTGAAATAATGTTCGTAGATTGATTAAATGGTCTTCTGCTGTCTTTCCGGAGATCACAATATCGTCCAGATAGTTTGCTGCAGTAGGGACCGACGCACAAACAGTTTTCAGATATTGCTGAAACAAGGCAGGGGCGGATGCACACCCGAATAACAGTCTTTTGAATCGGTACAAACAAAGATGCGTGTTAACCACCAATACGCGCTGGGATTCTTCGTCCACCGGTATTTGCAAGTACGCATCGGCTAGGTCCAACTTTGAAAAATATTTTCCCGGGCACAGTTTGTAAAAAGATCTTCCGGGCGGGGTAAAGGAAAAGTTGCAGTCACTAGTTGAGGATTCACTGTTGCCTTGAAGTCCATGCAAAGTCTCAATTTTCCGGAAGGTTTTTGCAAAATTACTAAGGGTGATGCCCAGAGAGAAGCCTGCACACGCTCAATTACACCTTGTGATTCTAAATCATTTAATGTTCTTGCGACCTCATCACGCAATGCGTGGGGAACATTGCGCGCTCTGAAAAATTTCGGTTGCGCGTTGACTTTCAGTTCGGAATGTGCTTCATAGTTCTTAGCACAACCAAGGCCTGGTGCAAAAATGTCTGCAAATTCTTCACATAGACGAGAAACACTGGCTGAAGGCACAGTCTGGTTCACTGATAGGACCTGATTTACGATAGACAAGTTAAACAACTGAAATAAATCGAAACCAAACAAGTTCACTGCAGAAGAAGAACGAAGAACGTAAAAAGACAGAAGTTTTGTTTGTCCCTTGTATGTTGCCAGAAGGCTGCACTGCCCTAACACAGGGATAAGCTGTCCTGAATAACTAGTGAGCTGAACATTTGCGGCACGCAACGGAGGTGCGCCCAGTTGTTTGTACGTGGTGTGATTGAGTAGTGAAACAGCAGCTCCGGTATCGAGCCGGAACGGTATCACGTTGCCATTAATTTCCAAGTCTACAAAAAGTTTATTGTCCTGCTGACGATAAGAGCGACTGTCTCTTGCAACGTGAACTGTTTCTGGGACAGAAGCACTGGCGACTTGACGGGATCTCCGTCGACGTCGACGCACACGTTTTGTGGGACGAACACAGTCACTGTTAGAGAGAGTAGCACTGGACGGTGTGGAGTTAACTACATGAATGTCCATGAGCAAAGGTTCACGAGCCTGAGTGTCCTTGGTTCGATTCCGGCGCGAAGCAAAGGGCCTGGATTGGTTGTGAGTGTCCGATCGAAGCTTTTTCTGGCAAACACTTTGAACATGTCCTTTTTTATTACAGAAAAAGCAAATAGCTTGGCGTGACGGGCAATTCTCACGCGAATGTCTAGTTGCACACGGCGGGCATGATTTCAGCACTGTATTTGCTTGCTTTCGCGGGACACGTGGCTGCGCGGACGTGCGCGAGGGCTGTTTACAGTTCCATGCAGCGCGCCCGGCGTGCCGGTTAATGTGACACACAGCTGGCGAAGTTTCAAATGATTCCTGAGCAAAGTCAAGTGTGTCTTGCCTATCCAATATGTCTACCACTTGTTGAAGGGAGGGATTGACTAGTTTCAAAATCTGTTCCCGTATGCGAACATCAGAAACGTTCTGTGCAATTGCATCACGCACCATAGTATCTGAATAAGGGAGTCCACATTCACACTCAAAAGCACAATCCCTTGTAAGGCCTTGCAAAGTTGCAACCCACTCCCGATTAGTCTGACCGGCCGTACGTTTGGTACCTTTTTGCAACTACATTGACTGTTTCTTTGAAATATGCATCCAATGCCGACAAAATTTCTTCGTAGGACAGAGTTGCTACGTCGCGTCGGGGAAACAATTTCACTATCACACGGTACGTGTGCACTCCGACGGATGCTGCCGCTCGTTACCTTGAATTCTGTAGGTGGCAAGATGGAATCCAAATTGGCATGACCACTCCGTCCATGTTTCCTTGGCCGCATCGTATGGCCTAAACTGGGGTGCAACAGCATGTTGTGGCGGCGGTAGTGGTGAAGCGGCGGCGGCCGCATCGTTTTGCAGTGCACGTTGACCCTGGACGAGCTGTCCAAGGGCATCCAATAACGCCTGCGTCTGCTGATTCTGCAAGCGATAAAATCCAGACAGTACATCTGGAGAATGTGGCGAAGCCATGACACAAATAAATCAGAGCAATACGAACGCGAAAGCCTCTTTCAAGACTCATCGCCAAACTGTAGTGGACTGACAAGACAGCCAGTCCACAGTGTCGGGTAACTGAAAGGCACGCGTTTAATTCACGCAGGCTTGCTTAATTCTGAAACAGGATACGTAATGAATGCTATAAAGAAAAGTACGTAGCTGCTGGAATACTTAACTTTAATCCATTATTTGTATACAGCATTCTTGATGATACAAGTCAGACTCTGTCTAGAAATGGTTAATGGCGCCTTGCTAGGTCGTAGCCATGGACTTAGCTGAAGGCTATTCTAACTATCTCTCGGCAAATGAGAGAAAAGGCTTCGTCAGTGTAGTCGCTAGCAAAGTCGTCGTACAACTGGGGCGAGTGCTAGTACGTCTCTCTAGACCTGCCGTGTGGTGGCGCTCTGTCTGCGATCACTGACAGTGGCGACACGCGGGTCCGACATGTACTAATGGACCGCGGCCGATTTAAAGCTACCACCTAGCAAGTGTGGTGTCTGGCGGCGACACCACAGCCTCAGTGGCAGATCTCGGTTTACGTTTTATTCGTGATGGGCATTTTATCGCTTTATTTAAGGGAGGGCTTTCCACATTATCGGTGAGTGGAGGAGATGGCAGGCCCTCTTGCTCTCACCCTTTGCCCTGATTGGATTGGCTTTAGCCGGGATTGGTGGTTCACCTCAGCCCTCTGCTGGTTCATCCCATCCCTCTGCCTTCCCACTCCTTTCCTTCTGGGGGCTGTTATGTCTTGAGCGTCTCTCTTGTCTCCTGTGCTTCTTCCTTCACGCCACTGTCATTAGTCAATTTTCTTCCCTCACCTTTTCTTCTGCCCTTTTCCTTCCTTCTTTGTCAATAGTTTATCATTTTATGGACCTTGTAGTTCCCTCTTCTAATATGGGATTTTATTGGTTTTAGTTACTCCAAGGTCGGAGGGACTGATAACCGCGTAGTTTGGTCCCTTCTCCAACCAACCAACCAACCAATATGGGTTCAGCGATTGCTCACGCTTGACCAAAATTGGAATCTAACGTTTTCCTGACGACTGGAGTCTGTGTGGTGCTGGGGTGCGAGACTCACACGTCTCTCGTGGGTGATTTACGTATTGTGTGCAGCCAATCTTCTTCTCAGGACAGATGGCTGCATTGATTTTCACAATGCTTCTTCTCCGAAGATTTCGTGCTGGTTAGGGAAATGTTACTGAACTACTATTCCACTTTTGAAATAATTTCATACTCTCAAAATACTTTCATATCAATTTCGCTACATTTTCTTCTTCATAATAAAACAACTACAAAAGTTTCACATGCTCTTTCAAGTCTCATAAATCAACCTCGTCTGGAAAACCTTAGTACTTAACATATATCATTACAGTCTCTTTTGGTTGTAATAACTCTTGTCAAAACAGTTCCTGCTCCTTGCAAGTCAAACAATAGAGTATATAAGTCTCTAGATAAAACACATTTCATTTGTTCCCAACTGTCACTACTATTTCACTGCCAAAGAGTAGCCCTTGATTACTCCTAGTACTGGACATAAAACTTCCAAGGCGTGCAGGACCACTACTTGTCAGCGCCGATAGATCGCCACAACGTAACACCTGCCCGTCCTGCACACGCATAAACCGTGGCACAGTACACACATTTCCACTCGCACCCTCATCCTTAAAATATAGTGTGTTCGAGTTGGTGAAATAAGTGTGTCTCTAGAATTTACCCCGAAGTTCTCGAGGCACTACATTTCCCTCTGCTTAGCTCGAACAGGCGATATTTTATACATGTTCATTATGTACATCAAGATTGTATTCACATAACACTAATTTACATTTCAATCAGTTTATATAACACTTTTTTCAAGCAATCATGTACTTAATACACAGCTCATCCTTTCCTTTTTTGTTTCAATCATAGTTATCTGAGCATTGCATCTAATAATGAAGTTAGGACTTTCGTACATGTGACGCGATAATTTTAACCTCCAATCACAGACTCCAGATGTCATAGACACTTAATTATGTCATTCTTTACTCTACTCTTCTGTACCATTTTTTCTTTAGTACACATTAATCTCATTAACTACCGTTTCCCGTAGTCTGGAGGAACTCCAGGCAAGTGAAAAGGTTCTTTCTGACACTTATAAAACTTGACAATGCTAGTGGAATTGAGACTTCAAACTTACCAGAATAATCTCTACAAAATGTGTGACTTTTGTCACGATACTGTCCTTTTCCTTTTAGGCACAGTACCTATACCTTACCTATGGGTTGATCCTACAGATAGCCTTTCTCCTGCCGTTCTGGTAGGTATGCCCCTTTTTTATTCCTATATTCTATGGTACAAGTCAATCCCCTTCTTGGTGCCCCTGCCCAGTATAGGTCAGCCTCTCTTCGGTCTGCCTATCTGCCCATTTCTTCAGTCACTAGCATCTGGATGTGCCCCTCTTATCATTCGTGAGTCGGCTTCATGATTCGTTGCTGTAGTATACATCTTTATGTATATTGTCGCTAAGTATTACCTACCAAAATTCAATTCTACTTCACACTTCTCTTTTACTTCTTGGTACCTTATTTGATCCCCTACAGTCCTCCACTACTTTTCAACTTCTACGCTTTCAGTAGACCTCATATATAATTCACTATACCATACCTTTGGTTATTCTAGACTTGTCCCACTATCCTACAAATCATCAGAGCAAATACTCGACTGACATTCCTAAATAATGATCACCATTGGTTCTTCCCTGGCTTATGCTCATTAGTTCTTCCTTACTTTCTACTCTCTTTCATTTCTCACACTTCCTTGTGAGATATAGGAAATATATAAGAAGAGACAAAAGAAAGGGGGGAAAAAAAGACGATGCAGAACCGTCATATATCAACCATACAGTATGTGCATCTACCCAGATGTACATACTTCTTTATTCTCCTACAACCCTTGTCGGTTCTGACATCGCTTTAGGTTTCTAGCCCGTAATTTTCATGTTTGTGTCAACATGTAATTTTGTGTGTAGGTCGATGTGTGTTCGTGCAGCCTGGTTCTTCGGCCTACTTATTTGAAATAAGTTGAAGTTGGAGGTTATAGGAAACCACAGAGAATGAGGACTTCAGCAATAGAAGTATATGTATATGGAAAGAGGGAAAGATAGATCAGTACTCAGATGAGAAGTAAGAAAGGAAAAAATAGAAACAGTTGCTAAGATCGAAGAAATGAAGGAATATAGCCCCAAAGACAGGAAACCCTTCCAACCCCCTTCCCCAGGATCCATACTTTGCCGGTACTTGAGTGAGTAGCTGGAGGAGGTATGATGATAAATGTCTCCTGCAGAATGGACATTTTCACCTTCACCTTTGAAGTCCCCGAAGAAAGAATCTTAGCAACCCCTATGGAATGGCAAATGGTGAAGGATCAGTCACATTTGTCTGCAAGGGTTGTCTCAAAGATGTGTGTGTGTGTGTGTGTGTGTGTGTGTGTGTGTGTGTGTGTGTGTGTGTGTGTGTGTTAGTTATGTTTGTACCTACACCCTCCCCGTTTACATCACATCTCATAAAAGGTATAAAATATTCTATACTAAATAGAAAATTATACACTATAACATAAACTGGTCTCTTAAATTAATCACAATTTTGTAGTCATATTTGGTCACTTAAATACTAACATGATAGGATAGTTTTAAGAGCTTATTAACAGATTACAGAATAGTTGAAGATTTGAAGGGAATTCAGTGTAGGAAAGCTAATGTGGAAGTAACACCGAAAACAACTTGGGAACTGATAGTCGTCACTCCGCCCATTAACACAGAATGTTAACCTCTCTGAGGAACATCTGACTTCACCCAGATCCCATGGATCTGACATTAACCACACTCGATTACTTATGGACCAATACTTCTCGTTAAATTCTGTGTGAAAGCCTGCCCACAACAAAACAATTACCATGTTACTAGGAAGCACGACATATGTAAAGTGACTCTATGTTCTAATCTGTCCTGGACAAGTTTGAACTCTTTCAACAAATCGTCCATGCCTGTCTTAGTATCATTAAGTTCCAAAGCTAAATGAGACAGAACGTTGTCTAGATTTACCCTCTCGGCAACTTATCGGTCGATTATTTCTTCTAACTGTTCCTCCAGACAGCTTATATTTATGGTGTCTGAGGTTGCTAGCTTTTCTTGAAAATTTCTCTCCATGTCATCGACTCGAGTGTTGACACCTGCAAGTTGCGCTGGGACAAAAGAAATTAGCTTATTTTGTTTCTCAGTAGTATCCTTCCGGGTGTGCAACCTCTGACTTACAGCGGTGAAGGTAACATTGCATATGCTTTGGAATAATCTTAATTTTTCAACAAGTTACTTTTCTACATTATTTAATTTTTCTTCAATGTCAAATTCTAATTTTTAGTTAAATCTTGAAGTTGCGCATCCTGTCTCTGGTTAAATTCAGTAAATAGTTGATTGACATAAGTATTTAAAGAACTGGATAGTTCATTCTTAAAATCTACCTTCAGATTCTTGACTTTATTATTCAGAGTGTCAAATTCAGTCTTCAGCAAACTTATATTTGTTGTTTGACTGTTTAAGATTTCATTTTCGCTACTTTAAACCTCACTCGGAGCATCTAATTTGATGTTCAGTTGTATATTTACTGTATCTAACTTAAGACTTGGAGCACTTAAATTTTCATTCAATTCCTTTCTTAAGGAAACACTCAGTTCCTGTCTTAACGAAGCATTTTGAGCATTTAGTTCTAGTTGTCTTAAAGAAGCTGAATCTGCTCTCTGTTCTTGTCTCTGGTTGTCTAATTTAAGGCTTAGTGCTTTAATTAAATTTGCTACCTCAGTCCAGTCTGGCATTTCCTTTGTTACAGTCATTGCCAGGGTTGCTCTGAAGTTTGTTGCTGTTCTTGATCCATATGTTGTGGATCTTGGACCTACTGATCCTCTAAAGGAAATTCACCATTGAATACAATAACTATAACAACAGTTTATCATGCAATCGTCCACTCAACTTTACCAAAAAATTATTGTTTTTCGCTCACCCGGCATAAAGTTTTAGGCTGCGTCGGTGAGCAGGTGTAGAATCGGCACTGGTGAATAGCACAGGTGCCGGCAGCATCAAACGTTGGTTATGACATCGGTGTGGGTGAGCAGACGCAAAGTCAGCAACGGAGAACGGCAGTCGTTGCAGTCAGCAAAGGTGGTGGGTTACTGTGACGACGACTGCTCAGTCGACGTATGTGTGTGGGCTGCTTACTTCCCCACACCAAATCTTCTTAGTTGTATTATCCTCTGCATCTTCCTTTGTCCGGTGCTTATTAAC
Source organism: Schistocerca cancellata (assembly GCF_023864275.1). Classification (NCBI taxonomy): domain Eukaryota; kingdom Metazoa; phylum Arthropoda; class Insecta; order Orthoptera; family Acrididae; genus Schistocerca; species Schistocerca cancellata. Next base: position 839,192,079 of record NC_064630.1, read on the forward strand.
TTTCAGAATCTAATTCTGCGTAACAGTTGCCTTGTCTTGTTACTCTCGGTTGCCATGGAAACTCAATATCCTCTTATCTCGATTTCTGTCATAAAATTCCTGCTGTCTTCGGGTCCTGTCACTTGGGTTGCCAACCTTCTAACGTTTTCCTGACGACTGGAGTCTGTGTGGTGCTGGGGTGCAAGACTCGCACGTCTCTGGTGGGTTATTTACGAGTTGTGTGCAGCCGATCTTCTTCTCAGGACAGATGGCTGCATTGATCTTCACAATGCTTCTTGTCCGAAGATTTCGTGCTGGTTAGGGAAATGTTACTGAACTCCTTCTTTACTTTTGAAATGATTTCTTACTCTCAGAAGACTTCTATATCAACTTCACTATATTTTCTTCTTCACAATAAGACAACTACACAAGTTTCACATGCTCTTTCAAGTCTATTAAATCAACCCCGTCTGCAAAACCTTAGTACTTAACATATATCATAACCCTTGTCAAAACAGTTCTTGCTCCTAGCAAGTCAAACAACAGAGTATAAAAGTGTCTAGATAAAATGTATTTCATTTGTCCAACAGTCAATACTATTTCACTGCCAAAGAGAAGCCCATGATTACACCATGTACTGGAAATACGGCTTCCAAAGTGTGCACAGCCACCACTTATCAGCACCGATAGACGGCTGCAACTTTAGTCTTCTCATAACACCCGCCCGTCTTGCACACGCAGAAACTATGGCACAGTAGACACATTTCCACTCACACACTCATCCTTAAAATATTGTGTGTTAAAGAGTGTGAAATATGAGTGTCTCTAGAATTTACCCCAAAATTCTCAAGGCACTACAGTATTAAGTTTTAATTATCACTTTAAAAATATGAAATGGCTTTACCCTTTGGTGTGACAGAGGCCTCTGTTGGAGAAGTATGCATTTTGGCTGTTCAGGAAATGTCGCCTGAAAAAATCTCTTTATCATTCTGTAAATGCATATGATTGAATGGTTTTGGATATGTCGAAAGAGGGAGGGGTCACTGTGTGCCATGTTAGGGGAATATGAGAGAATGAAGCAAAACTTGATAGCCCAAACAAGAAGCATATATGACCAACTTGTACAGAATGAGCTAGGGTAAAGACTCCCTCGGACAGCTTCCTGCAACACTTCATTGTTAAGCCTCTGGTAATGTCGCAGAAGATTTTAGTGGTATGCTTCTGTTGCAGTTTGACAGTGTTGAGCATAATCTGTTAGCACCACACCACTGGAGTCCAAAAAACCATTTAGCATCACGATACTAGATTATAGTTCAGTCCTTGCCTTTTTGAGGAACATGTCCTCTTCTTGCTTTTTTCTTTTGTTTTGTCATTGTGATACACCTAACGCTGTGAGCAGTTACACTGTAGTGGGAGCAACCTTTGTCATGCTCAAAATGCTGTGCAAGTGTTGAAGGCTGATCCGTGACTGATTTGCACTTTTTTTACTCTAGTGATATGCTGGTTTTAGAGCGTTAGACTCCACTTATCTTGCAATACTTGGTTCTTTGTAGAGAAATGGTCTGCCACTTTGTTCATCATTTTTGTACGTACTTGACTGTGTCTAGTGTAACAGTACATTATCTACATCTACGTTTATACCAGCATGGTGTGAGACACAGGCTTGGAAGCCAAAAGTGAAATGGAGCAGCTCTAGGTTTCATAAGAATCTAGATCTGATTATTATCTTTCTCATCCTAATGGACATATTTTATGAATCAATAAAATGGAAACATCTGGAACCACTATAATTTTCCCTCTTGTCTCTTGGCGAGTGCTCGCACTGAGCCAGGTGGCTCAGTGAATGAGATGCTAGATTCTCATTAGGGAGGAGTGGGTTTGTGCTCATCTAGGTCTACATGTAACTTCGAATATGCCCCAACAAGTTTCCTTTCCATCTCCCTGGCATCAGACAAAGTGCCTAGTCTCTTACAATCTCTTGTCAACAGGACACTACACTCAGACGTTTGTTTCTTTCTGCCTCTGTACAGTCTAACATACTGCTACGGATTACGGATTTTGGTAAGCTAATTCCACTAGGGTATTTCAGATGAATACACTGCTGGTATCATCATTCCCAAGACATATGGGGGAAGAAGGTGTCATTGTTCAGTTTATTTCATCTGCATGGTCTTAGCAACTGCTCAGAAACAAATAACTTCTTCAGTGTTGGTAATTGCTTCCTGCTTCCTTAACAGTTGTCATTGGCTATGGAAAATCACAATTGTCATTACCTATGAATAATCAGTTCCTAAATTAGATGCCAAACGAGCAGTGGTGAATGATGGGGAATGCTTTTGCAAAACAGTGCACTGTTATCAGATCGCGTAAATTCTTATAGTTAAACACCAGAGGAGTCATACGTCTATGTGCAGTCAATAGAAGTGTGTACTTCATTCTCTGTTGGCAAATGTAGAGTAGAATGTAACACAAAAAGTTAGACAGTTAAAATATAATTCTAGAAGTTGAGTAGCAGTATGCTACTGTATTGCATGTGTGATGAGAAAAATGTTGGGACTTGTAAGTACATGTCGTCCTCCTTTGTTTAATTCAATTAATAATGTCATTGGAAGCTTTGAGCAGTAGTATACCTTATTAAAATTAAGTTAGTTTCAGCATTGAAGAATTCATGATACTGCAGATCACAACTTCATATTTCAGCTCCACATCTCATTGTGTATTTTTCTCACCGTATATGGTCCCTGTCCCCTCATGAGCCATGGACCTTGTCGTTGGTGGGGAGGCTTGCGTGCCTCATCGATACAGATAGCCGTATCGTAGGTGCAACCACAACGGAGGGGTATCTGTTGAGAGGCCAGACAAATGTGTGGTTCCTGAAGAGGGGCAGCAGCCTTTTCAGTTGTTGCAAGGGCAACAGTCTGGATGCTTGACTGATCTGGCCTTGTAACAATAACCAAAACGGCCTTGCTGTGCTGGTACTGCGAACGGCTGAAAGCAAGGGGAAACTACGGCCGTAATTTTTCCCGAGGGCATGCAGCTTTACTGTATGGTTAAATGATGATGGCGCCCGCTTGTGTAAAATATTCAGCAGATAAAATAGTCCCCCATTCGGATCTCCGGGCGGGGACTACTCAAGAGGATGTCGTTATCAGGAGAAAGAAAACTGGCGTTCTACGGATCGGAGCGTGGAATGTCAGATCCCTTAATCGGGCAGGTAGGCTAGAAAATTTAAAAAGGGAAATGGATAGGTTAAAGATAGATATAGTGGGAATTAGTCATGACGGTTGCAGGAGGAACAAGACTTCTGGTCAGGTGAATACAGGGTTATAAATGCAAAATCAAATAGGGGCAATGCAGGAGTAGGTTTAATAATGAATAAAAAAATTGTAATGTGGGTAAGCCACTACAAACAGCATAGTGAACGCATTATTGTGGCCAAGATAGCCAAGATAGATACGAAGCCCAAGCCTACCACAGTAGTAAAAGTTTGTATGCCGACTAGCTCGGCAAATGACAAAGAGATTGATGAAATGTATCATGAGATAAAAGAAATTATTCAGATAGTGAAGGGAGACAAATATTTAATAGTCATGGGTGACTGGAATTCGATAGTAGGAAAAGGAAGAGAAGGAAACGTAGTAGGTGAATATGGAATTAGGGTAAAGAATAAAAGTGGAAGCCGCCTGGTAGAATTTTGCACAGAGCTAACATTTGGTTTAAGAGTCATGAAAGAAGGCAGTATACGTGGATGAGGCTGGGAGACACTGGATCATTTCAGATAGATTATATAATGGTAAGACAGGTTTAGGAACCAGGTTTTAAGTTGTATGACATTTCCAGGGGCAGATGTGGACTCCGACCACGATCTATTGGTTATGAACTGTAGATTAAAACTGAAGAAACCGCAAAAGGGTGGGAATTTAAGAAGATGGGATCTGGATATACTGACTAAACCAGAGGTTGTACAGGGTTTCAGGGAGAGCATAAGGGAACAATTTACAGGAATGGGGGAAAGAAATACAGTAGAAGAAGAATGGGCAGCTTTGAGGGATGAAGTAGTGAAGGCAGCAGAGGATCAAGTAGGTAAAAAGATGAGGGGCAGTAGAAATCCTTGGGTAACAGAAGAAATATTGAATTTAATTGATGAAAGGAGAAAATATAAAAACACAGCAAATGAAGCAGGCAAAAAGGTATACAAACGTCTCAAAAATGAGATCAATAGGAAGTGCAAAATGGCTAAGCAGGAATGGCTAGAAGACAAATGTAATGATGTAGAGGCATGTATCATTAGGAATAAGATAGATACTGCATACAGGAAAATTAAAGAGACCTTTGGAGAAAACTTGTATGAATATCAAGAACTCGGATGGAAACCCAGTTCTAAGCAAAGAAGGGAAAGCAGAAAGGTGGAAGGAGTATATAGAGGGTCTAAACAAGGGCGATGTACTTGAGGAGAATACTATGGAAATGGAGGAGGATGTCGATGAAGATGAAATGGGAAATAGGATACTGCGTGAAGAGTTGAAACAAGGTCCCGGAAGTAAACAACATTCCATTAGAACTACTGACAGCCTTGGGAGAGCCAGTCCTGACAAAACTCTTCCATCTGGTGAGCAAGATGTAGGAGACAGGCGAAATACCCTCAGACTTCAAGAAGAATATAATAATTCCAATCCCAAAGAAACCAGGTGTTGATAGATGTGAAAATTACCGAACTATCAGTTTAATAAGTGACAGCTGCAAAATACTAACGCAAATTCTCTACAGACGAATGGAAAAACTGGTAGAAGCCAACCTCGGGGGAGATCAGTTTGGATTCCGTAGAAATGTTGGAACACATGAGGCAGTACTGACCTTAGGACTTATCTTAGAAGAAAGATTAAGGAAAGGAAAATCTACATTTCTAGCATTAGTAGACTTAGAGAAAGCTTTTGAAAATGTTGACTGAAATTCTCTTTTCAAATTCTGAAGGTGGCAGGGGTAAAATACACAGAGCGAAAGGCTATTTGTACAGAAACCAGGTGGCAGTTAAGAGTCGAGGGGCACACAAGGGAGTGAGACAGGCTTGTAGCCTCTCCCTGATGTTATTCAGTCTGTATATTGAGCAAGCAGTAAAGAAAACAAAAGAAAGGTATTAAAATCCATGGAGAAAAATTAAAAACTTTGAGGTTCGCTGATGACATTGTGATTCTGTCAGGCACAGCAAAGGACCTGGAAGAGCAGTTGAATGGAATGGACAGTGTCCTGAAAGGAGCATATAAGATGAACATCAACAAAAGCAAAACGAGGATAATGGAATGTAGTCGAATTAAGTCGGGTGATGCTGAGGGAATTAAATTAGGAAATGAGGCACTTAAGTTAGTAGATGAGTTTTTGCTATTTGGGGAGGAAAATAACTGATGATGGTCGAACTACAAAGGATATAAAATGTAGTCTGGCAATGACAAGGAAAGTGTTTCTGAAGAAGAGAAATTTGGTAGCATCGAGTACACATTTAAGTGTCAGGAAGTCATTTCTGAATGTATTTGTATGGAGTGTAGCTATGTACGGAAGTGAAACATGGACAATAAATAGTTTGGACCAGAAGAGAATAGAAGCTTTCGAAATGTGGTGCTACAGAAGAATGCTGAAGATTAGATGGGTAGATCACATAACTAATGAGGTGGTGTTGAATAGGATTGGGGAGAAGAGAAGTTCGTGGCACAACTTGACTAGAAGAAAAGATCGGCTGGTAGGACATGTTCTGAGGCATCAAGGGATCACCAATTTAGTATTGGAGAGCAGCGTGGAGGGTTAAAATCATAGAGGGAGACTGGTTTGATGCAGCTCTCCATTCTACTCCATCCTGTGCAACCTTATTCATCTTCCAGTACCTACTGCAACCTACATCCTTCTGAATATGCTTAGTGTATTCATCTCTTGTTTTCCTTCTACGGTTTTTACCCTCCACACTTCCCTCCAATGCTACATTTGTGATCCTTTGATGCCTCAGAATATGCCCTACCAACTGATCCCTTTCTTCTAGTCAAGTTGTGCCACAAACTCCTCCCCAATTCTATTCAATACCTCCTCATTAATAATGTGATCTACCCATCTAATCTTCAGCATTCTTCTGTAGCACCACATTTCGAAAGCTCCATACATGGCTACACTCCATGCAAATACTTTCAGAAACGACTTCCTGACACTTAAATCTATACTCGATGTTAAATTTCTCTTCTTCAGAAACCCTTTCCTTCCCATTGCCAGTCTGCATTTTATATCCTCTCTACTTCAACCATCATCAGTTATATTGCTCCCCAAATTGCAAAACTCCTTTACTACTTTAAGTGTCTCATTTCCCAATCTAATTCCCTCAGCATCACCTGACTTAATTCGACTACATTCCATTATCTTCATTTTGCTTTTGTTCATGTTCATCTTATATCCTCCTTTCATGACACTGTCCATTCCATTCAACTGCTCTTCCAAGTCCTTTGCTGTATCTGACAGAATCACAATGTCATCAGCGAACCTCAGAGCTTTTAATTCTTCTCCATGGATTTTAATACCATTCTTTTGTTTCCTTTACTGCTTGCTCAATATACAGATTGAATAACATTGGGGAGAGGCTACAACCCTTCCCAACCGCTGCTTCCCTTTCGTGCCCCTCGACTCTTTTAACTGCCATCTGGTTTCTGCACAAATAGCCTTTCACTCTGTGTATTTTACCCCTGCCACATTTAGAATTTGAAAGAGAGTATTCCAGTCAACATGGTCAAAAGCTTTCTCTTAGTCTACAAATGCTAGAAATGTAGATTTGCCTTTCCTTAATCTTTCTTCTACGATAAGTCCTAAGGTCAGTATTGCCTCACATGTTCCAATATGTCTACGGAATCCAAACTGATCTTGCCCTAGGTTGGCTTCTACCAGTTTTTCCATTCGTCTGTAAGGAATTTGCATTAGTATTTTGCAGCAGTGGCTTATTAAACTGATAGTTCGGTAATTTTCACATCTATCAACACCTGGTTTCTTTGGGATTGGAAGTATTATATTCTTCTTGAAGTCTGAGGGTATTTCACCTGTCTCATACATCTTGCTCACCAGATGGTAGAGTCTTGTCAGGACTGGCCCTCCCAAGGCCATCAATAGTTCTAATGGAATGTTGTCTACTCGCAGGGCCTTGTTTCGACTCTGGTCTTTCAGTGCTCTGTTAAACTCTTGACACAGTATCATATCTCCCATTTCATTTTCATCTAAATCCTCCTCCATTTCCATAGTATTCTCCTCAAGTACATCGCCCTTGTATAGACCCTCTATATACTCCTTCCACCTTTCTGCTTTCCCTTCTTTGCTTAGAACTGAGTTTCCATCTGAGCTCTTGATATTCATACAAGTGGTTCTCTTTTCTCCAAAGGTCTCTTTAATTTTCCTGTAGGCAGTATCTATCGTACCCCTAGTGAGATAAGCCTCTACATCCTTAAATTTATCCTCTAGCCATCCCTGCTTAGCCATTTTGCACTTCCTGTTGATCCCATTTTTGAGACGTTTGTATTCCTTTTTGCCTGCTTCATTTACTTCATTTTTATATTTTCCCCTTTCATCAATTAAATTCAATGTTTCTTCTGTTACCCAAGGATTTCTACTAACCCTCATCTTTTTACCTACTTGATCCTCTGCTGCCTTCACTACTTCATCCCTCAAAGCTACCCATTCTTCTTCTACTGTATTTCTTTCCCCCATTCCTGTAAATTGTTCCTTTATGCTCTCCCTGAAACTCTCTACAACCTCTGGTTCTGCCAGTTTATCCAGGTCCCATCTCCTTAAATTCCCACCTTTTTGCAATTTCTTCAGTTTTAATCTACAGTTCATAACGGATAGATTGTGGTCAGAGTCTACATCTGCCCCTGGAAATGTTTTACAATTTAAAACCTGGTTCCTTCGTCTCTGTTTTACATTATATAATCTATATGATACATTCTAGTATCTCCAGGATTCTTCCATGTATACAACCTTCTTTTATGATTCTTGAACCAAGTTTTAGCTATTATTAAGTTATGCTCTGTGCAAAATTGTACCAGGCGGCTTCCTCTTTCATTTCTTTCCCCCAATCCGTATTCACCTACTATGCTTCCTTCGCTCCCTTTTCCTACTCTCGAATTCCAGTCACCCATGAGTATTAAAGTTTCGTCTCCCTTCACTACCTGAATAATTTCTTTTATCTCATCATACATTTCATCAATTTCTTCATCATCTGCAGAGCTAGTTGGCATATAAATTTGTACTACTGTAGTAGGCGTGGGCTTCGTGTCTATCTTGGCCACAATAATGCGTTCACTATGCTGTTTGTAATGGCTTACCCACATTATTATTTTCTTTATTCATTATTAAACCTACCCCTGCATTACCCCTATTTGATCTTGTATTTATAACCTTGTATTCACCTGACCAGAAGTCTTGTTCTTCCTGCCACTGAACTTAACTAATTCCCACTATATCTCACTTTAACCTTTTTAAATTTTTTAACCTACCTGCCCGATTAAGGGATCTGAGATGAATACACTACGCATATTCAGAAAGATGTAGGTTGCAGTAGGTACTGAGAGATGATGAAGCTTGCACAGGATAGAGTAGCATGGAGAGCTGCATCAAACCAGTCTCTGGACTGAAGAAGAAGAAGAAGAAGAAGAAGAAGACGACGACATGCTCTCTGTAGCAATTTGAACTAACCAGCTGACTAATTTCATTTGGGCAATAATACTTGTGTAATCACTGAGGCTTAGTTTTAGCTGATGGATATTGTCATTGTTGCCACTCAGTTTTTATATTGATATGTAGAAACTGGAAAGAGTTGTGTAATTTACGGCAGAATTCAGTGTTAATTTTTGCTTAACTGGGATTTTTCAGGTTTTTTTTTTTTTAATTATTGATTTGGTCTCATTTTTTGCCAGCTGATTTTGTTATTATTTTTGCCGAGTTTGCTGCTATTTTTTGGCAGATTCTGTGCAGTTTTGTTGCCAAATTAGGTATTTTTTTTGTGCATTTCGGAGTTGTTTTTCGCTTTTTTTTCCCCCCTCTCCCTCAAGCTTTGGTGCTAATTTTTGTCAATTTCCATTTCGCCAAAGTCAGTTTTTTTATTTTATCAATTTTTTTTCCCAAATTTGTTGCCCCGACTTCCCCTCTCCCCAATTTCAGTGATACTTTTTTTTTGTCAATTCGTGTGCTATTTTTGACGTCACATGTAGTTTGCTACTCAGGAATTGAAGTGACATTTTAAAGTTTTACACCAGCCTCATTCAGCCGCGAGGAGAAAGGAAGACACAATACAATTTCGTTTCTATAACTATCTTAATGAGTATTGGCAAAGTATCATCCTTAGATTTATAACATTTTTTATGCCTGCTATCGGGAAATTTGATGATATTTCATTAAAATTGCAGATTTTCTGTTATTTTACAAAACTTGCTAATTTTGTGTTATCATTTTTTTATATATGTTTCTGTTCCTATCAATATGTATTAACAGGGACAGTAGAACATGAACCATTTGCCCCTGTGTCACATACCGCCTAGCTGCATGCTGTCTGTTATCACCGTGCAGCAGCGCTACAGTCGTTGCTGTAGTTTGTTGTTCTTAGTGTTTTTCTTTTCCTGTTACTACATATTGCTAAACTGAATGCCCCATTACTCTAATTCAAACCACTCTGGTGGATGGGCACATAAAATATCACATTAAAAATAATGTTGTTTGTAATCAGAAAGCAACCTACATTTTCCATTGGCACTGGTTGTCACATGTAATAATTGTTCGGGCTGACTCCAGTTACAGATTGCAAAACTGAAATTCTATCTGCTGAAACACAGAGAGATAACACCTAATGATTGAAGTGACACAGTGAGTGTGTGTGTGTGTGTGTGTGTGTGTGTGTGTGTGTGTGTGTGTGTGTGTGTAATAACATAACTTATTACTTGACTGTGTAGTCACTTAACTACAGCAGTTGACCTTTTTTGAAGTAAAAGCCCTGATCATGTAAATTACCTTAACAGAATGATCTGATCTGATACACGGACATATGCTCTCACTTGTTTTGAGACAACATCTAGATAGTAAACTAATTATTGCTATGCTGTTTAGAACTGATATCCTTGATGATTATGTTTTAGTTTCATCACTTTGAAGTAAATTTGTGGTGGTAGCTATATTTGGATACATCTTGGATTTGATCAGTATGGTGTGCATGAAAATACTATTATTGTTGCAATATGAATAAAATTCTTGTGTGTTCTAATTGTGTCATGTCATATGTAACTGAATTTTCAGACTTAGTTAATTTTCATAATATATTGCAGTTTAGAACCCAGGAAAATTTTATTCATAACTTTCATACTTTTGACATAATTGATTTATATGCACTAAATTTTTAATTGTGTTGTTTGTCCCACAACTTCAGTTTTGTCTTCACTTTTCAGAGAACAACAAGAAAACCAATATGAAATAATTGATGAAAATGTCTTCGTCAGTCAAGAAACTGTGCAAGAGAATAACGAGACGTAAGTATCCAGTAAATCATGGATGAGAATATGTTATAGAGAAGCTTTGTTTCACTTCAGTTGTTAAAACTTTTAAGGGTTTTATATTTCCCTTTTACTTTCTTAGCATCATTAATTCCATTGTATATTTTCACTGCAGTACGTTCAATGTGAACATTAGTGACAAATTTAAATTGTGTGGCAATTGAGGTTGTCTGCTTCCAATGGAGCCTTCTGATCACACTTCATGGTACATATCTGGACTACAGTATACAGCTACCTATTCTCCAGTGCTCTTATTATTGGACATTTCATGCAAAAATGTATTCAGGATCTGAGGTAGGGGTGCAACACACAATAATTTTGAGGAAGGGGCAGCATTAGGGAAACAAACCACTATTTCTTACCAAAATGGTGATCCTTCCCATTCCTTGCTACACCATTTTCCTAAGGAGTACTATTATTCGCCATATGGTTATGAATAATATACCTCTATCCTTTTGCATTTGCTTCCCCTTAACAGAGGGCACAGCAGATTTCCCAAATGATGGGTCTGATTGCCTCTGTTTCACTAGAATACAGCATCTCAGTAATTGTTGTTTAGGCAGACATGCGTGATACCAGAGTTCTCCCTGATCTCTGTCTCCCCTGTACAAGGGCCCAAGAGCTACTACTGACACTTCACTTCAGTCAAGTGGATAAATGATGGTGATGTATCTGGTACTTCCTGGAGAGGAGGTTGTATCCACAGGAGCCGATGGTACTGGAGTTACCTCTGACATCTGATGCGCTTCACTTGGTACCCTTCCCAAAAGACCCAATAACAGGGCAGTAGTCAAGGCAGTTTCTAGCTGCTTACAAACAGCATACCCTGTGCCCAAGAGCAGCATTCACAGTTGGGCTGCATTGTGGCTGGTGCATTGTTATTGCCATTTTCACATGGACCCATGTTTCCACATTTACAACTTTGTGCTAACAGAAGAATGTTGAGGACTTTCAACTACCGTATTTACTCGAATCTAAGCCGCACTTTTTTCCGGTTTTTGTAATCCAAAAAACCGCCTGCGGCTTAGAATCGAGTGCAAAGCAAGCGGAAGTTCTGAAAAATGTTGGTGGGTGCCGCCACAGCTTACTTCTGCCGTCGAATATATGTAGCGCCACACAGGCATGCTTTGTAGGCACAAAGATAAATACTGGCGCCAAAACCTCTGCGTCAGGAAATAAATTTAAAAAAAAAGGTGGAAGACGAGCTTTTTTCTCCGCCCCGAGTTTCGACCACTGCATTTTCATACATTATCCAACGAAGTAAATACAAATTCCGTATTGTTCATCTTCGAATGTAGCAGCATTTCAATGTATTACAAAAATCCGACTGGCAAGACTGTTTGGGATGTTTGTCAATATGGCCAACTCTACGTTCTGAATTTTTTTCCTATCTGTGAGACAAGTTGGTTGCTGATAGGAACTTTTACAAATTGTGAATCACATGCAGTATTCTCGTCACCATAAGAATAATACGAATATAAACATTTTGCCATGTATTGTTTCATGTTGGCTGCTATCTCATTTAAGTCCTGTCAGCCTAATAAACTACGAAACTAGAGTGAGACAACAGCAAACGCGGAGGAATATACATATCATGTCATGTTTATATTTGTATTATTCTTATGCTTAATAGTGATACAGTCAGAAATGAAGCACGGCAATTGACTAGATTTTTAAATCTACGATGACTCTAATTTATGTGCAGAATGTAATGTACTAAAGCGGCACCTGCAAAGATTTTCAAACGGGGAAACATTTTCACTAAACTCTCGTTCAGAACATCTTCTATCATACGCAGTCTATTATTTGGTTCTTGTTGATCATTCTCAAAGAAAGCAGCAGTGTAAGTAACAACAAATAGCAGTCTCTTGCCATTGTTTCGCTAATGAGACAATTCCTCTCTCTCTTTTAAGCCGCGGTAGTGCGCAGAAAAGCAAGCCATGCCGCGAGCGGCGACAGGCCGTGAACACGCACTATCAGAATGCGACAAACAATGCATGACACAGTACAGTAATGCATTTTCAGCTTAGAATGATGTTAACATCTATAACAAAGAAAATGGCACTTATCAGATCAATGAAAAATAAGCAATCAATTCAAACCAGACGAAGCACGTGAAAAAGGAAGGGTACCCGTATCAATACGGACGGAGCACCTGACGCATAGCAATGGCTACCTTGTAAAGCTTAACTGCTAAACTTACGACTCGAACCAAACTACTGTAGTTGTATCGTCATTCATTCGACCTAAATTGTGTCTCATATTAAAATGGACCAACTTTGTTTCGATTTGGAGGTGCGGCCTAAAACTTTTCTCTCCTCTTGAATTTCGAGTCTCAAATTTCAGGTGCGGCTTAGATTCGGGAAATGTTTTTTTCCTTGATTTCGAGTCTCATTTTTGAGGTGCGGCTTAGATTTGAGTAAATACGGCAATGAAGTACATAATTGAGTTGGGGAGAGAAGAAAATATGGAACAGTATGACTAAAAGAAGTGATAGGGTAATCCCGAGGCATGAAGGAATAGTTACATTAATCTTGGAGGGAAGTGTCTGACATGAACAGGGAAACAAAGGCTGTACTACAATAAGCAAGTTCGGCTGGGTGGTGGTCTAACTGAAGACCATAACAACAGTATTCTTTCCACACGGACGTACTTTCACCACGGGAAATTGGTTGAAGTTACTGAATTCAGTATTGGTATTGATGGAACTAAACTTCCCACCTGAAAAAAAAAGTACCCCTCTCTCTTTGCAACAAAGGACGGTTTTTGCCTTTATTTTTATAGTTAAAATTATTCACAAAACAAATTCATTCTAATAATGATTTGCTTCCAGCACTTATTGCAGTCAGTTCTTCACTTCCCTTATTGAAATGGTTATAACCTGTTAGAAAATAAGTTTCACTACAGAATGCTTTACCTGTTAAATTACATTCTTTTCAATAAATGAAACCAGTGTAAATGTGATAACACTTAAATTCTAATAAGATCCATTATTTAAATTGCACATTAGTCATACTAAATATAGATTTAAAAACCTGTTGTTTTAAACTTTCTATTATTTTTGCCTGTTTTAATTGCAGTTTATGTGATGTGTCATTTTTGTTTATAATTTAAGAATTATGAATGATTTGCAAGTTTTCTATTGACAGAGCGGCTGACGATTCGAATATCAATAACTGCCTGGAAATTCAGAAGTCGAATGTTGTGGGGATAATAGTCGAAGAAAATTCCTATGACAGAGATGATTGGCAACAAGGTCAAGATACAGCTCTTGCTAACATATTGTGTCGAATTTGTGCATCAGAAGAAATAGAACTAGTTCCAGTGTTTGGAGAGAAGGGTGAAGAGCTACAGTTAATAGAAAAGATAAAATGGCATCTTCCAATTGAGGTGAGCAACATGTAAGGTGTAGTTGCAGAAATCATTGTTGTGGGGGCTACATGCAGGGTAAATTAGGATCAGTTACCGTATTCATCGAATTATAAAATGATTTTATTCCCAAATTTGTCCTTCAAACAAAGTCGAGATCATCTTACATTCACAGATTAAAGTACTGCTGTTGGGGTCCAATTCTATAAAAGATTAATGTAAGGGACATCTTACATTTTTGGCAATTGACGTAACCTGTGGATTTTCTTATTTTCAAGAATTTGGAAGGGTAGGAGGTGTACAGTGACACCAACTTGGCTAAAAACTAGGACAACAGTGATAGGGGAGTGGTGAGTGGGCAGTAAATATTTTAATGCTGCCAACTGTGGGAATGTATATCGTTATTGTGTTTAAACTGCAGTTTGCCTGAATCCATTTGTAGTTAGAATTGAACTAACGTTAAAATTGGACAAATACACAGAAGTAAATACATTTCTGTAGAAGGCTGTAAAAATATAGTTAGTGGCCAGTGATATACTTCTGTGTTTTTTGCAGCACTTTTGTCAATGGTGGCACGATGGGAATGAAAGGGGGGTGTCATCTGCTGGTTCTGTGCAGCCATTGCAGCACCCTTTACTCGTAAACTAACACAAGTGATTGCACAGTTGCAAACAGTGCACAGTGGATTCGCAAGTGATTTGACAAGAGAATGCAAAGGATCGAATGTCGAAGTGTGCACCATGTATTATTGTTTTGGTGCTAAGGTTGTCACAGTAAAGTTGTTTGACTTACATTCCGTACAGTGTGATGTAGAGCATTACCTTACAACATGGTTTATTTTACATAGTGAGCATGCTGTCAGTCACAAAAGCAAAACAGTATAGATGCAGAAGAATGTGGGTGTCTGAAGTGTTGTGCAGGTGTGAAATGAGCAGTGCTTTGCTTCTGATTAGTGATTTGCAGGTGCAACCATTGCTTGCTCTGTTTCCATGGTGTTTATGGCCTGGGACATCCGGGAAAAACCCGGGAATTTTTTAGAATTCTGGGAATTTTTCATTGTTTTAGTTTTCAATTAAATTTTTGTAGGTTCGACATGTGAGAACTGATGTCCTAACAAAGAATTTTACTTTAGCCCACTACTGCTGAATAATAATGCAGCAATGAAACATAAATCAGAGAATAACACCAAAATAAAACTTCAGTTTGCAAAGAAAATGGTCATTTACACAGCGCTCACACAAGTCTGCCGACACCGAAAAATTTCAAAGGCCTTAGGTCAAAGATAATGCAGTACGTCTTAATAACTAATATGCATTCAATGTGCGCGATGTCACAATTGTTTACATTTCTAACAGATCACTGGAAAATATTACGAATAGTCATTTGAGAAGTGTTACTTTCAAAGTAAATTTCCACGCAAGATGAATTATGTAACTTGTAAAAATGTGCAGTGAATTTCTTAAATCACAGAGCATTTTGACTCTCATTCAAAACTTAACTCTTTGAGGATCAGCCATATAAAAAATTTTGGGCCCAGAATATAAGCTGTTTATGCCATAATTTAAAATTTTACTGGCACATTTGTGTTTGATACGACTTAAAGTGTAACACATGCGAAAAAAGACCGAGCTTCAAGGTTAGTTTTCATATTTATTGTTGTTATTTCATAGATTAAAAATTATGCAATTGATGGCAAAAAGTATAATTATCCTTCAAAAAGTGCATACTGAGTTATTGAGCAATGTCGCACGTAGTCGTCTTTTCTATAGTAAAGTCGAAGTGTTCTGGCATGCAGAGAGATATGCTGCAATAAGAGCAATACCAGTTCTCTTCTTTTCTACTCGTTTTGCCAGTGAATTGTATCTTCGCCTCCAAACAGCTGTAACGTTTGCTGTTGCTTCTTTCTAAGTAATCCTATAAGTAGACAACAGAAGGCAGCACTAGTCAAGCGACAGATAGTGGGACATCCATACCTTGGTCTCGTACAAAATTAGTGTAGTTTTAGAGTGAAAACCTATGTCAAGTGCAGCTACTATATTAGCCGCTATAAAATTTGCTTTCAGTAAGGACAAGTATATCTCTTACCCCTTTCATTCCTCAATTTTTCTGAGATATTATTATTTTTATTTAAATACAAAAACTTGCAGTTTAATCATTGTTAAAAGACCTTCAATTACTTTCTTTCGTTTCAGAATAATAAGAGATTTTTCCATAAAATATTTTGTGCATTTTTACAATCTTTTCTTTTCAGATTTTCGTGTTGCTAAATTTTACCTCGGGTTTTAATTTTAATACTTAATTTCTTAAATTTGGTTTATTTTTCAAACACTTTTGAAGCACGAAAGTTATTGTTTGAAATGTATATCTAAACATCTTTGGTAGTTAGCAGTTTAAAATAAATAACTGTTTCATATTCATTTGTTTTAAAAACATTTTCTGAAAGAAACATTTTAATTATTATTAGACAATACAACAAATAATTTAGAGGTAAGTGCCATAGATTAACAACAAACACTGTAATTTGGGAATTGACTTTGGAGAATAACGCACTTGGACCTGTGTGTGAGAGCATTGATTTGTTCTGTAATAGATTCTCGCTCTATCTGAGCGTTTTGAGTGGTCCCCTCAAGTTTTGCCTCCTTCTCTTTAAGCTGTCTTATTTCTGCGTCAGAAATCTTCCTTTTAGTCAGATCATCTTTTTTTCTGGACGACTCGTCATTTCGATTTTTGAAGTCTTCAGCATATTGATGTTGTGCGTTTCTTACTGTGTGTGTAAGGAACTTTGTTATAGGTACTCTCTTGACTCTGCCGTGTGTTTTGACTGCGTCATACACCAATCTTCTGCTCACTGCAGATTGTTCCCTCATACTCTCAAAGAGGCACTCTTCGTTCACCAAGAATCCTTGCTCCACAGCTACTTGCCCATGCGACAAAGTGTGCGTGATTGCTATTGCCTTCTGCAGCTCACGGCATGTTGTATTCTGGTTCTTGAGACATTTCATCCAGAACCCATCCAGCCATTCTTCCTCTTTTGTTGAATGTTTAGAATTTTGTTCTGCAGTTCTTCTTTACAGTAGAAGCGTATTGCACTTCTGCTTCATCAGTACATCCACCGTCCATCCAAGTGCTCTCCACCAAAATCTGTAGAAAGGAATGAAATCGTATGGAACCAGCCTCCCTGCACGCTGTGGCAGGATCAAAGCAGCTTACAGCTTTTGTCGGCCTAAAGTGTAGGGAGATTCCTCCATCAATTTTGACACGAGCTCTTCTATATTTGTTCCAGAACTTAGCGATTTAAGGACTGTGAGAGACATTCACTTCCTAAACTCATTTTTGATGGTGAACCTTACCTTAACGTGGTTCACACCTGAAAGATTGGATTCTTTGTTGGCGTTGTCTCCATTATCTCTGTCAAAGCAGAGTGGGGGAATGGTGCTAGTGGCCAATGGGATTAGGAATCCTTTAGAAAAGGTGTCAAGGTTCCAGGCAGAGTCTTGAAAAAGGCAGTTGTCAGACAGAGCAGCTTGGCCTTGAGGTGATCCTCCACTACCTTGTAGCTAGCATATTTTGGTTTGTTTTTTTTCTTCCAGCTTCATGACAAATATTCACAGAAATGGAAGCATTACTAGAGCTCACTCACCAACCTCCACATTCTCCAGCCATCAGATCCTGCAAAACTTTAAGGGAAAAGGTCCGATTCCATTGTCGAAATATACGTCATTAAAAACATTGTATGAAGCATGTGAAAACTGAATTTTCATCCACTGTGTTTCCTGAATTGCGGACTTGAAGGCGCCATGAACAGTGTGAAGCCCACACATTCCGAAAAGGTTTTCATTGCTTCGCTGGGAATTTTTTTCTTGAAGGACTCTAGCTTAGCTGCTGTTGAACTGCTTAGAGAAGCTGATGCTTAGTAATGGCGCACACTAGATTCTTTTTAAATGCCCAATAATGCACTAAGATGTCCATCTAGATTCTTTTACACACCTTGTTCAAGGAGATTCATCACAACAAATAACAGTCTGTGATGCATTTACGAGGTCAGCTTTAATTTCAGACACACTAATGGCAGCTGCTTTCATGACGTGCTTCTTGGATTTTGTCATGTGACTTGTAAGAGCAATTCTTCCCATAGTACGGATGTTAATGAGAGTCCCTGGACATAATCCACATTTAGCACTATAGAGCTACAATATAGCAGGTCATCAACTGGAAGCAGTTAATTCCATAAATTATCTGGGAGTAGGCATTAGGAATGATCTAAAATGGAACGATCATATAAAGTTGATCGTCGGTAAAGCAGATGCCAGACTGAGATTTATTAGAAGAATCCTAAGGAAATGCAATCCAAAAACAAAGGAAGTAGGTTCGCCCACTGCATGAACATTGCTCACCAGTGTGGGATACGTACCAGATAGGGTTGATAGAGGAGATAAAGAAGATCCAATGGAGAGCAGCATGCTTCATTAAAGGATCATTTGGTAATCACGAAAGCGTTACGGAGATGATAGATAAACTCCAGTGGAAGACTCTGCAGGAGAGACGCTCAGTAGCTCGGTACGGGCTTTTGTTGAAGTTTCGAGAACCTATCTTCACCGAGGAGTCAAGCAGTATATTGCTCCCTCCTACGTATATCTTGCGAAAAGAACATTGTAATGGATCTGGGAGATGTGTTATTTTCTACCGGATTTGTCGATACCAAATCTAATGAGGGAGGTTGTAAATATTTTCTTACATTTTTGTCAGAATATTTTTTGTGAATTGTAATTTGCCTTATTTTATGCTAATTTGCTTATATGTTCGAGAGTGACAGCATATTGATTAATATTAGTAGATGTGACGAATGATATCAGAGAGACTGGTTACAAGTGGAAGCTAGTGTGTTGTGTGAAATGTCTTTGACGCTGGAGTCGTCTTTGACCGTAATCAGTCGGCAGTGAACACTCGGTGTGTGACGGTGGAACAATATACAGGTCCCCGTTATAATAATTTGCAAGTGACCAGCAAAAATGAGTTATTCTACTACTTTTTTATATAAATATCAAGAAGGAAGCACATTCGGAAAAATGGTATTTGAAGCACCAAAAATGAGGCAAACACATTGAACCAGGACATTTCCGCAGCCGACGAAACAGCATTATGGAATCATACTTTCACTAGACGACTGAAACCAACACAAAAAAGTCAAATATCATCTTATAAACATCCACAGAAAAGTGAGTACTGTCACGAAATATGCTAAATTCATGTATATAAAAATAGTGTTCATATTTCACCATGAGCCCACACAGAGGCATACTGACAATCTTTCTTTCCACAAACAATACGAGACTGGAATAGAAGGGAGATCCGATAGAGGTATTCAAAGTACCCTCCGCCACACACCGCCAGGTGGCCTACAGAGTATAGATGTAGATGTAGATGTAGATAGGTCTGGGGGGTGGGTACTTTCTCCAACCAATCCTTTAATGCTGGATCTGAAAGCCGGCTATCTTGAAAAATAATTGGCATGGCGCTGTCGCAGTGATTGTTGGTGGGCAACCTTTATTGGAGAGAGAGGAACGACAGATGTAAATAATGTTGCGCCTCATTATTATGCATAATGAAATATGACACAATGAGTGTTACCTACCTGGTCAGTTAATAAAACTTGGCTCCACAGGTACGCAGAACTGAATTCAACAGGTGAGCCGAGCACACTGACTACTGACAGACTGATTGAAAAGAGAGCGAGGCTGGAGTGACAACACTCTCTCTGCCAAGCAACAATCAGTGTTAATTACAAAATTATTAGTAGGTGTACTTGGTTGTTGAGGTAGAACAGTTGCTAGCGGGCGACCTCTGGGGAACCTGCCGCCCTCCGGTTGTATTAGGCTTATCCAGGCAAGTGGGGCACTGTCTGGGTGGACATTCCCTCCCCTAGCTGCTCGTGGCACCACCATGAAACGAAATACGAATAGTTCGCAAGCACGAGTCTCTAAGAAAGGAAAGTTCAATGCTTTACAGTATTACCCCCAATCGTTCCCTTCCCTGTCCACACCAAGGGAGGAATGGCGGTCTAAATTACCTGGTGGCACGTATACTCCTCGATTTCTGATTTGCAGCCGAACAGATGGGGACTCATTTCTGACCACAAAGTCTCAGTTTTTTTGAAAAAATTTAGAGGACAAGTTCAGAGAAGTTGAGGGCCTGTCTAAAATGACGTCTGGAGCAGTCCTCATACAGACAGCATCCCCAGCACAGTCACGGGCATTGATGGCTTGTGACAAGCTCGGTGACGCTGCAGTATCCATTACGCCTCATAAGAGCCTCAATATGGTTGAGGGACTTATTTTTCATTGTGATCTGTTGTTGCAGTCTGACGACGAGCTTCGTGCAAATCTCGTACGCCGCGGTGTCCACTTTGTACGATGTGTCTTCAGGGGATATAAAGATAGTAGGGTTGCCAACGGTGCCTTCATCTATGCTTTCGAGGGAGACACCCTGCCCGAGAAGGTCAAGGTGATGATATATCGATGTGATGATGTTAAGCCTTACGTCCCTCCTCCCATGCGCTGCTTTAATTGCTGGAGGTTTGGGCATATGTCATAGAGATGTGACGCCAACCCTACCTGTCGGGATTGTGGACGTGCCTCCCACCCCAACGTCCTGTGTTTGCTGCCCCCTCTTTGTGTCGGCTGTGGACAGAAACATTCATCTTGCTCGTCAGACTGCGTGGTTTATCAAAAAGAATGGAAGATTATGGAGTATAAGACCTTGGACAGGCTTACTTACAGAGAGGCTAAACGCAAGTACGACCGACTTCACCCTGTGCGCATTTCATCTATGTTTGCTGCAGCAGCTTCGATGTCGCCGTCCCTGCCAACGATCCCCCAAGCTCAGCCGCCTTTTGTGGACCCTCCAGCCCGGCCCTCTATTCCTGCCCCCTCAGGTAGTTGGGGGAACACCCTCTTCCCTTGCTCCCATGTTATCAACATCGGGAGTAACAACCCCTCCTCCTTTGGAGACTTAAGTCCCCACCTCTGCGTTGGAGAAGTGCCCGCCTCCTCCGGTTCCCCTCGCGCAGAAGGGATCGCTTGGTGCCCTCCTTTCCACGGTTACTGCCCCTCCAGATGTCAGCCAGTGGCTGAAAAAGCCACCACCTGAGGGCCGTAGGGCTTCCAGGTGAGTGGGTGGGAAAAGCCCACCCAGCCTGATAAACCGAGGGACAAATGGGACCCTACCAAAAAGAAGAAAAGCAAAGGGAGAAGGACATAGAGACAGAAAAGGAGTTCACCACTGCACCTGAAGATGATGTGGAACATCTAGCGTCCCCTCAGGAGTTAGATGTTGCTTGACCCGCAGCTCCTATGGAAGTTGATCAGGCTACTTCGCAATCAGTGGCAGTGAGCAGTTCTAATGCGTAACCTGTCCCCCCAGTTCTTTCATTTCCAGAATGAGATTTTCACTCTGCAGTGGAGTGTGTGCTGATATGAAACTTCCTGGCAGAAGTTTCATATCGGCGCACACACCGCTGCAGAGTGAAAATCTCATTCTCGAAACATCCCCCAGGCTGTGGCTAAGCCATGTCTCCGCAATATCCTTTCTTTCAGGAGTGCTAGTTCTGCAAGGTTCGCAGGAGAACTTCTGTTAAGTTTGGAAGGTAGGAGACGAGATACTGGCAGAAGTAAAGCTGTGAGACCGGGCGTGAGTTGTGCTTCGGTAGCTTAGATGGTAGAGCACCTGCTCGCGAAAGGCAAAGGTCCCGAGTTCGAGTCTCGGTCGGGCACACA
Source organism: Schistocerca cancellata (assembly GCF_023864275.1). Classification (NCBI taxonomy): domain Eukaryota; kingdom Metazoa; phylum Arthropoda; class Insecta; order Orthoptera; family Acrididae; genus Schistocerca; species Schistocerca cancellata. The sequence goes on from NC_064630.1 coordinate 839,213,752, forward strand.
GTTTTAATCTGCCAGGAAGTTTCACAACCAGTTTCTTCGCCATTTCTTGGCGCACTGTCAGGTTGAATTACTCGCCCTGTTTAACCGCATCTGGATGGAGGGCGTTTTCCCAACTCATTGACAGGATAGTGTTACCATCCCGATGCTGAAACCTGGTGCAGATCTGATGGTGGTTGATAGCTATAGCCCTATCAGCCTTACCAACATTACGTGCAAACTCCTGGAACGGATGTTGAGTTGGCGGCTCATGTGGATCCTCGAAGCTCGGGGCCTTCTAGCCCAACAACAGGGGGGGGCTTCCGTCAGGTCGCTCAGTGATTGACAATTTAGTCTCACTAGAGTCGGCTATTCGTACAGCTTTTACTCGGCGAGAACCTCTAGTTGCTGTTTTCTTTGATCTTCGGGAGGCGTACGATACCACCTGGCGCCATCATATCCTTGCTACACTGCACGAATAGGGCTTACGGGGTCCACTTCTGATTTTTCTATGGAATTTCCTCTCCAATTGCTCCTTTCGGGTTAGAGTCGGCTCTGCTCATATTCAGGAGAATGGTGTCCCGCAGGGCTCAGTTCTCAGTGTTCCCCTCTTTTTGGTGGCGATTAATGGTCTTGCGGCTGTGGTGGGCTCATTGGTCTGTTCCTCTCTATATGCCGATGACTTTTGTCTTTATTACAGTTCCCCCCAAGCATCAGTGTAGGTGAACGGCGGCTGCAGGGAGCTATCCGTAAGGCACATTTCTGGGCATCCAACCATGGTTTTCAGTTCTCAGGCTCCAAGACCAGAGTGATGTATTTCTGTCATCGTCGCACGGTCCACCTCCATCCAGAGCTCTACCTTGCCAATGAACTCCTTCGTATTGAGGAGACGCATCGCTTCCTCGGCACGCTGTTTGATACTCAGCTCACTTGGACACCTCATCTTCGCGAGCTTAAGCAACGTTGCTGGCGGTACCTCAACATCCTTCGCTGCCTCAGCCACACCGTTTGGGGGGCTGCGTGATCGACCCTCCTACAGCTCTATAAGGCCTTAGTCCAGTCCTGTCTCGACTACGGGAATGTGGTGTATGACTCAGCAGCACCTTCAACGTTGCAGATCCTCGACCCGATTCTCCATTGTGACGTCGGACTGGCGACAGGTGCCTTCTGCACTAGTCCGGTGACTAGCCTTCTTGTAGAAGCTGGAATCCCTCCCCTACGATTCCGCCGACAACAGTTGCTTGTATCTTACATCTCCCACGTCCATGCCTCGTCCGACTACCCAAACTGGAGGCTCCTTTTTCCATCTCCTGCACTCCCCTCCCCACGACAGCGGCCTAGGTCGGGTCTCCTGATCGCGGTCCACGTTCATTCCCTTCTCTCGTCACTCAAGTCCTTTCCCCTTCCTCCATCCTTACAGCCCTCTTCTTCTACCCCACCTTGGTTTTACGGCCCTCTTCTTCTACCCCACCTTGGTCCCTCCCTTGCTTGCGGCTTTGCTTGGATTTGTCCTGCGACTCCAAGTCTTCCGTTCCACCTGCCAGTCTTCAACAATTCCTGACTCTTCTTGCCTCATTTCGCGATGCTGATGTAGTCTACACTGATGGTTCTGTGGTCGATGGACGTACTGAGTTTGCTTTCATCCACGCGACTACGTTGATCAGCATTCCCTGCCTTGTTTGAGCAGTGTTTTCACTGCGGAGCTGGTTCCTCTTTATCGTGCACTTGCTCACCTTTCCTCCTGCCCTGGGGAGTCGTTTGTCATACTCAGTGACTCGCTGAGTGGATTGCAAGCACTCGACCAGTGTTTTTCTTGGGACCCTTTTGTGCGCGGTATTCAAGATGCTGTTTTTGCTCTCACCGAGTGTGGTCATTCAGCGATGTTTCATGGACCCCGGGCCACATCGGCATTCCAGGAAACGAACGTGTCGATCGGTTGGCGAAGCAGGCCACCACTTCGCCACCCCTGGAGCTCGGTCTCGTGGAAAGAGACTTCCGGTCAGCCCTACATCGCAAGGTCCGTGATGTCTGGAGCACTGTGTGGTCTGTCTTGAACACGCCAAATAAGCTCCACATGGTCAAGTCGTCCATGGCCGTATGGAACTCATCCTTGAGGGGCACATCTAGGGACTCAGTTGTTCTCTGCCGTCTCCGAATTGTACATATGCGGTTGACCCACAGCTGTCTTCTTCGATGTGAGAACCCGCCCAAGTGTCGCTGTGATGCGGGGCTGGCGGTGGTCCGTCTTCTAGTGGACTGCCCCCTTTTAGCCCTCTTGCGGCAGTCCTTTAATTTACCAGCTGCACTTCCTTTAATACTAGGTGACGATGTCTCTATAGCTGTCTCAGTTTTACGTTTTAACCGTGCATCTGGGTTTCATCACTCGCTCTGGTGTGGGTGCTCTTGCATGATTTCTCAGGCTACACCCACTCCAGTGACTTTTAATTGTGACGTGGATACCAAAATACTGTCTTTTATGGTAACGAGTTGTGTGGGTACCTCTATCAACGCTTTCCAGCTGGAGGTTCTTCATTTGTAGTTGAGAGGTTGACCTTTTACCTGATCCATCAACCACTGTAGTCTGTTTTACTCTAGTCAACTATTTGCTCTGCTCCTTTTAAGTGTCCTCTATTTTCTGTTACTACGGTGTTCATTTTAGCTCTGTACCCCTTGGTGTTCCCTCCCTCCGGGTGCAAAGGTTACGCTTTTAGTGTATAGGCCTTTTACAAGTATGTCTGTTTTGAACTGGGGACTGATGACCTCGATGTTTAGCCCCCATGAAACCCCAAAACCAACCAACCAACCGTACCATGAGGCTGCTGCTTCTTCTCCTCCTCCTCCTCCTAACTCTCTCTCTCTCTCTCTCTCTCTCTCTCTCTCTCTCTCTCTCTCTCGCTATTTGTTACTTGCTCTCATCTCCCATCCACGATTTCTAAGTTATGAAGTCTGCCGGTTACGAACGACTTGGCCTCCCAGTTACAGCCCAGGCTGTATGTAAAATTTCCAAAGTGCCTCAGGACTTCATAGACCTTCTGTTGTACATATATCAATTTTAATTTAAAGCCTAGATTCTGTAGTCGCATACATGATGTATTTAAAGCCTAGATTCTGTAGTCGCATACATGATGTATGCGACTACAGAATCTAGGCTTTAAATTAAAATTGATATATGTACAACAGAAGGTCTATGAAGTCCTGAGGCACTTCGGAAATTTTACATACAGTAGAGCGCCTGGGCTGTAACTGGGAGGCCAAGTCGTTCGTAACCGGCAGACTTCATAACTTAGAAATCGTGGATGGGAGATGAGAGCAAGTAACAAATAGCAACAGAGAGAGAGAGGGAGAGAGTTAGGAGGAGGAGGAGGAGGAGGAGGAGGAGGAGGAGGAGGAGAAGCAGCAGCCTCATGGTACGGTTGGTTGTTTACTTGTAGAGGAATGATTTACCCGCTTATGTTTAATATATGGTGTTACTTGACATCCAGTATGTTGATAGTGTAGCTTTTTACGTATCTGTCCATAGCTAAAAACATAATAAATGCTCTTCAGGTGTTGTTGTTCTATTCACGTTATGTTTGCATGCTGTTCTTTGACTTACTTGCAAGCCTCGTCTCCATATTTTTCTACTAAGTCTGTAGTAAAGGAAACACTCTGGATGATAATTCAGTTTTTACATGCCTTGTAAAACCTATTTAAGGATTTCTGTGCCAGAATAGCTCTGTATATTTGGAACATGGAATTGGAACTGTTGCCCTTGAAGTTTTGCGTGATTTGATGACTGGAGAATGCAGATGTTGCAGAGTGCACTCTAGTGACTGCTTCCGTATCTGTGAATGTTTGTTGCAAAGGTAGAGCACAAAAACAACCCAAAATGTGCTAGCTGCACAGTAGTCAAAGATCATCTCAAGAACAAGCTACTTGGCCCAATAAATACGTTTTTCAAGAATCTTGCTCCAGACTTTTCTTCTTTAATTATTGACCAACTTTTGTGATGTTATTGTTTACCACTTCCCTGCCAGCTAGTATTTTCCTATAATACTGTCTCGATATCTTTTACATATACCAAGTTATAATTTTTTGGCATTGGGTGTATAAACAGTAATTGTTGTTTGTTTTTTTTCTTTTTTTAACAGTGGCTGTATGATTATGGCATTTTACAGTACTCGTATTTTGAACATGAAAAGGCACGTAATGATGATAGGTGTTGAAAGCTATGGCTCATTTTTCATGCAATCGATTGCTGGCTCCGTCACTTCATCTCGCCTCGCCTCACCTCACCATCTCAGCTCCCAATGGTCTGTCTTCCCCCTTCATCCAGCCATGGGACTGCTTTGCATTGACCAGCTGACGCCGTGGTGACTGCTCCTATTCTGTCCCATCATTCATTGCCACTCCAGTTCCATTCAAGCAGAACGCAGAATGCTCACGATGATCCCTAGACACTTACTGTAAGTGTTCACAGCCTTATGTCAGTGGGTGTTTAAATATTTTACAGTGTATTTGGAGTTTTGAATAAAAACAGTGTAAAAGTTGTTGCATCACTCTTCAAGAAAACATGGCACCAACTACATATAAGTATAAATTTTACTTCGTAAATGTTCTTCTAAATCACTGCAGCCATGATCATGAAATAAAAATTAGGTAAATTGTGTTGTTGGAAAATGGCTTATGGAAAGGTTACAGGTTTTATAGTTCCAAGCACTTTAGGAGGTGAAATCCAGCAAGAAACAACACGTTTTGGAAAGATCTTTTATTCGCATCGGCATTTGAACTGCACGTTTGCGTAGTACGAAAGTAGAGGTATGAATTACACCAAATACAGCAGTCTTGTTTCTGAAGGTTCCTGTCTAACCATACTGTCAGAGAAAAAACAGCAAAATATTGTTAATACTCAATACTATATGTGAAAGTTTAGCTTTTTGTGAAACTATACTGTACTTACATTACTTTAACCCATTAACCTTTCCTCTTTGTATGGTCGCGCTACTTAACAGTGATGTTGCTATTGGCTGATTACATAAAGTGTCTTATGCTTTGAATGAGACCCACGAGACAGACAGGCTGCGGCGCATACGTCAAGAGGAAAGGCCTGACCTCGCTCATTTGCTTAACTCAGTGGGCAAAATGCCTTTCTAAATCTGTTAACTCGCAACTGGGTGCATGCATACTAACGAGAATTGCATCCTCTACTGAAATCTGCTATTGTGAAGTCTTACTGATAACTATTTGTAAAACAAAATTTAAAATTAATTCTCGACATAAGTGGTATAACTGCTCGTTCATAGCATTTAGTCTCTTCTGTGTAACAGTTCTCATTTCATAGATGATGTGGTGCCTTACATAACTGATAATCATTTTGGCATGATTTTAATTGTATTGTGCCCCAGTACAGCGGTAACGAATTAGGGCCTATTAGTAGGCCTATGGACTTACTATCATTGTGGGACTAATAATCGTAAGGTTCCATATCAGTGGATTCCAATAGAAGATGCAATACTCGTTCATACATACACACCTAGTTAAGAGTTAATAGGTGTAGAAACACGTTTTGTTGAGTTGACCGAGCTCAGCCTACCTTCGTAACGTATGTGCCATTGCCTGTTTTTCTCATAGGTCTCGTCCTCTGAATAACTGCCATCATTGGCTGGTGAGATCACATGACAGGAACTATGAGTGGCTGACGAAAGCGCATCGCTCAGTGCAATCTCTGTTTCAGTGCTCCGGAAGCTACAGTGCTGTAATTTGTGGAATTTGTGTATATACATACGCAATACGAAAATAAACTGTGTATGTATTGCCTCGCATCAAAGATCTTTCCAAACGCATTGTTTTTACTGGATTTCATTTCCTTAACCCTTTAACTGCTTTGGACGTGTTAACGCGCGCGCCTTTGTACCTGTCCCTGTGTGTTCTGAATTTGTTTGCGCGCGCCACCAGTCCTTCTACCTGGTACTCTGAATGTGTGTACTCATGCCGGGGAAGTCGTCTGCCAGTATAAGATCTTTATGATTCAAAGGACTGATAGGTTTTACAGCTCCGAGGGGAAAGTATACTGTTGCTTAACACGGATAAAATGTATTTTTACCCGCTTTATAGGTAATTTCAGCTGGGAGAAAGTGTGTTTTTAACCGGAAAATACAGGAAAAAACCAGGAGCTTTTTTTTTCCACGTATACACCCTGGATTCAAAACTTACATGATTTCCAGCTTCTTCTAGAAGTAATTGACAAGAAGATTTTGGAGGAAGAATTATCAATTAATTATCAATTTCATGATAATCCATATCAGCAGAAGAGAGGCTGGCACAAACACTCCTCTTATTATATATAGTGGTCAGAGTGAGACTGTCTGATATGAGTCACTGTTTCCAAGTTAATTAGCATTGAAATTAACCAATCAGGTTGTTGTGGGCACAAATTCAGTGGCCTTCCAGATACGGTTTCACCAAACATGTTCATTTGGTTACCTAGAACCAAACAAAAGAGAAATACAAAAAATAGTCATGGGACAGTAGTAATGATCGAACCCGAACCAAAGGCTGAGCAGTCTCGTGCGTTATCATCTACACTGTGAGAACAGCTGACACTAACTGTGTCTAGCGGGCCGCTTAATTTTGTGCACAGAATGGCCTGATTGGCTAACTTCAATGCTAATTGACTGGAAAATGGTGCAACATTAAATTTTTTTTTCTTAACAGATATTTCTCAGCATAACCTACCTTGCAACGCCTATGAAAACTTTTCAGACTGTTTCTGAGCACCCTTTGCGTACTTATGTATACCCTTCTTATATACGAGGTGCGTGAAGTAATGATACTGATTTTTGTTTTTGCATGTTTTATTCCATTAATGTTACAATTTAACATTGTCCCTTCAAAGTACTTACCTTGGGAAACCTTATAGTGCTGGAGACAATTCTTCCACACCTCATAGTAATGCTGGAACTTGGATACTGGAGTAATCTTCAGCTGATCAGTTACAGCCATTTGAATCTTTTTCAGGGCCCCAAAGCAACATCCTGTGATGTGTGTTTTTAATTATGGAAAGAGGAAAATCTCACAAGGACCCAAGTAGGGGGATCAAAGAAGCTGAGGAGCCGCAGGAATGTTTTTACTGTCCAAAACATGGTTACTTAAGTTACTGAAAAATAGAAACTTCGCGTTGGAATGTCAACAGTGTAGTAAAAAAATGATTGCTACTTACCGTAAAGATGATAAGCTGCCGTAATTGCTGGTCATGTTTGTGAGGTTGCTTGCTTGTGTGAAAGCTGTGTCTTCTAATTGTGCCTGTCTCCAACTTAACGTGTGATATTTACAGTAAGTAGCAATCTATCTTTTTGTACATTATTGAAGTTATTGTGTGATGAGGTGCGTTACCCTGATAAAACACCCAGTTGTTTTTGATAATGCGTCTCACATTCATGATCCTTTTATGTAGTCCTTCAAGAACCTCTCATTCCCTGGTTATCAGAAAAGCATGTCGTCATGCATTTTACTTGATTTGCTGATTCTTGCTTTTTTTTAGCCTTGGAGAGTTTGGAGGGTGCCATTACATGCTCTGGTGTTTGATATATGGGTTGTATTCATGCCCAAGTCTCATTGCTGGTAATGACACATTGCAGAAATGGGGATAATTTTCAGCCATTTCCAAGAATTCAAAACAATTGTCCCTCCTCATGTTCTGTTGTTACTGCGTGAGGTTTCTTGGAACCACTTTTGAGCAGATTTTTCTCATCCACAATTCGTTGGTCAGTATCGGGTGGAATACAAACAAAACCTTCTTACTAAATAAGCACTATTGACAACCAGTCCAACACTGGCGAGGTCCAACACACACTGATTGTGTAATCATGTATTCACTTGTGTTCCATCCAAGTCCATTGTTACCAGTGTTGCCGGATTGAACACTACACTATGAGTCTCTTTCCCTTATTTACGCATGTCCTGTTATATTTTTCCACTTTACACATGCCCATTGTTTGTTCTTTACACTTTTCTTCCATAAAAGAAGATAGTTCACTTTCTGTCGGCAATTTCAGCACTTCAGCAACTTCTTGCCAAACATTTTTTTAAATTAATATATTTTAGTTCTGGTGTTTTATGCTGTGGATGATGCTGAAGTAATTAAAAAATGAGACATTTAAAGTGGTAGATGAGTTTTGCTATTTGGGGAGCAAATAATTGACGACGATGGAAGTAGAGGAGATATGAAATGTAGACAGGCAATGGCAAGAAAAGCGTTTCTGAAGAAGAGAAATTTATTAACAATGAGTATAGATTTAAGTGTCAGGAAGTCTTTTCTAAAAGCATCTGTTCAGAGTGTAACCATGTATAGAAGTGAAACATGGATGATAAACAGTTTAGACCAGAAGTGAAGAGAAGATTTTGGAATGTGGCGCTACAGAAGAATGGTGAAAATTACATGGGTAGATCATGTAACTAATTGGTGAGAAAATAAATTTGTGATACAACCTGCCTAGAAGGAAGGAATGGTTGGTAGAGCTCATTCTGAAACGATCAAGGGATCACCAATTTAGCACTGGAGATAAGGGAGAATTGGGGGGGGGGGGGGGGGTAAGAACAGTAGAGGGAGACAGAGGTGAATACAGTAAGCAGATTTAGATTGATGTAGGTTGTAGCAGTTATTCAGAGATGAAAAGGCTTGTACAGGATAGAGTAGCATGGAGAGCTGCATCAAACCAGTCTTAGGAGTGAAGATGACAACAACAACAACGACAACAACAACATGATGATGTGGATCTCCAGGATTCCACAAGGACCTGTGGAATTCTGCTCTTCAGTCAACTGCAATGAGTTGTCTTCCACCAGCTCAATTACTCACCTAAATCACATTCAATAATGACAATAGCTCATGCAAAAAAAAAAAGAAAAAAGAAACATACCTACTACAAAGCGAGTGCACTTGTTTTGTCATCAAAGCCAGTAGCAAATCAGATGACATGCAGGCTTTTATGATTCACTGGACAACCACCAGCCAGAAAAACACAACAGAACAACTGTGAATGTGACCCAAGCAAGACCAAATACTATCTGCACATGAGTGCCGAACGTTCTCCTCGTTGTGTGTTTGCTTGTGTTCTCCTTGGTGTAAAGAAGATTCAAGAAAGCAGTTGACAGATGATGTGTTGCAAGCAAGAGCTGAAGGAATATTGACAAATTCTCATGTCATTATGGTTGCAAAATTGCAAAAAACTGGAAAAAAACTACTGTGTTCTCTGATCACACTGTATCCACATCCTCAGAAACAGCCAAGTATTCCTGACAATCAATTTTATAAAATCTTACAAATGAAAAAAATGACGCCGGTGGTGGTGGTGGTGGTGGTGGTGGTGGTGGTGGTGGTTAAAAACAGTGATAGCACAGATAACTGGCATAGATAGTAAGTAAAAAAGGAAGTGAAGATGAAAATTAATGTAAACCATTTCTTTTTTATTTATTGTGTTTCCTCCTTGTGTTAACAAATGTAGAAAATTAATAAACGACGTAAGTTTAGGATAGATAAAATATTAGCCTTTTTAGGCAGGTACGTCATATCAATAAAACAGTTTGTAATGAAGGGGGGGGAGGCAGCAGGTCATCTTATATTAGTATCATCTTATAGGTGGGTAAGTACGGCATTTGTCATCTAGGGGACAAGCTACAAACAAAGCTATAATGGCATTAAGATTTGTAGTGCATTCAAATTATGACATTCTGCTGTGGTAGTGAAGTTGTCTTCATGTTTGTCATTGATGCAAATCTGTGCTGCAGTTACTGTGAAAACCAATGAATACAGAGCTGCTTATGGTGTGAATGTAGCTTCCACTCCACTCTGTATATGTGTAACAAAAGAAACGATAGTTTGTTAACATGAAAGAAACAATTCCCCCCCCCCCCCCTTCTCTCTCTCTCTCTCTCTCTCTCTCTCTCTCTCTCTCTCTCTCTCTCTCTCTCTCCCCCCTCCTCCCTCCCCCCTCAACCCACTCCTTACCATTTCCATCTTCTTGTTTTGTGTTTCCTTCCTTCCATCCCTATATTTGAATATTCCTCTGTCCTGTATCCTTTTTAATTAGAATTAATTGTTGTCCATGTCTCTATTTTGAAACCCAGATTCCCTGCCATTCCATTCCAACCTTAACCACTTTCATGGAGTTTCTATACGTAAAATGAACACTCAACAACTTCTATTCTGTGATACCCAGTGTTCTCTCTTAATAAAAGTTAGTAGCTCACAAATCATGTTAGTAAAGCTGTTACATGGTTTGTCACTAACTGTATATTTTATTTTTACCTTGTGCACATCAAATTCTGAGTGACTGTAACTTTTCTGTATCATTTCTTTGTTAGCTCTCAAATTGTGTAGGCAGTCTGAAAAAATTGTAAACCATTTTCAGTAAGTTTTTTCATCTGTTTCTTGATTTATTACTTTTGAAAGCTATAATATTTATTTCTGTAATGTTATTTGTACATTGTTGTTAATGACGACACTAGTTAAGTTACCGTATTTACTCGAATCTAAGCCGCACTTTTTTTTCCGGTTTTTGTAATCCAAAAAACCGCCTGCGGCTTGGAATCGAGTGCAAAGTAAGCGGAAGGTGCCGCCACAACTAACTTCTGCCGTCGAAAATATGTAGCGCAGCGCTACACAGGCTTGCTTTGCAGGCACAAAGATGAATACTGGCGCCAAAACCTCTTTTTCTCCGCCCCGAGTTTCGACCACTGCATTTTCATACTTTATCCAACGAAGTAAATACAAATTCCGTATTGTTCATCTTCGAATGTAGTACGAATGTACTACGAAAATCCGACTGGCAAGACTGTTCAGGGTTTTTGTCAATATGGCTAACTCTACGTTCTGAATTTTTTTCTACCTGTGAGGAGAGATGGTTGCTAATAGGAACTTTTATGAATTGTGAATCACATGCAGTATTCTCTTCGCCACAAGAGTAATACGAATATAAACATTTTGCGATGTATTCTTTCGTGTTTGCTGCTATCTTATTCAAATCCTTGAAGCACGACAATTGACTAGATTTTTAAATCTACGATGACTCTAATTTCTGTGCAGAATGTAATGTAATGTACTAAAGCGGCGTCTGCAAAGAGTTTCAAACGGGGAAACATTTTCACTAAACTCTCGTTCAGAACATCATCTATCATACGCCGTCTATTATTTGGTTCTTGTTGATCATTCTCAAAGAAAGCAGCAGTGTAAGTAACAACAAATAGCAGTCTCTTGCCATTGTTTCGCTAATGAGACAATTCCTCTCTCTCTTTTAAGCCACGGTAGTGCGCAGAAAAGCAAGCCATGCCGCGAGCGGCGACAGGCCGTGAACACGCACTATCAGAATGCGACAAACAATGCATGACACAGTACAGTAATGCATTTTCAGCTTAGAATGATGTTAACATCTATAACAAAGAAAATGGCACTTATCAGATCAATGAAAAATAAGCAATCAATTCAAACCAGACGAAGCACATGAAAAAGGAAGGGTACCCGTATCAATACGGACGGAGCACCTGACGCATAGCAATGGCTACCTTGTAAAGCTTAACTGCTAAGCTTACGACTCGAACCAAACTACTGTAGTTGTATCGTCATTCATTCGACCTAAATTGTGTCTCATATTAAAATGGACCAACTTTGTTTCGATTTGGAGGTGCGGCCTAAAACTCTTCTCTCCTCTTGAATTTCGAGTCTCAAATTTCAGGTGCGGCTTAGATTCGGGAAATTTTTTTTTTCCTTGATTTCGAGTCTCATTTTTCAGGTGCGGCTTAGATTCGAGTGCGGCTTAGATTCGAGTAAATACGGTATATGATATATGAGTGAAAGATCTGAATGAATATCAGTACCCATTTACTCTCATAGAAGAATGGGAGCTCTTAAAATTGATGATTTCAGCAAAGTAAATGTTTTTCATTTATTTATAGACCAGTTAATCTCTGATAGTCCTACCCAGTGTGACAATGAACTGGCAATTTTTGAAGCTGTTGAGATGTTGGCATGTGCGAAAAGAAAAGTGCTTATTAAAAAGTTGATAATGTCCTCTAAAGAATTGCAAGATACTTGGAATTTCATATTCGGTGGAGACATGTAGGATGACTTACAAGCTTCTGATTGTTGTTAATTTCTTTCCAAGAGAAGTCTTCCCACCTGATATCTGATTATGTAACTCAAAGTGCAATTAATACTCTGTTGGTCATAATTTAAAGGAAAACAAGAAAGTGTAAAATATTGCTGACAGCATGTGCAAAGATTATTTTATTTAATGTATGGCAGTACAAACTGAACTGCAACTAACATACATAAATTGCATAGCTTTACAATATAAATAGAACTAAACAGCTAAATTTACAAATATCTAAACTTCCAATCCATACAAGAATTGCCTGTGTCACTTCAAAGAAATCTTTTAGATTTACCGGGTAAGCTCGTCTGTTTTTTTAGAGTCTTTGATGGTGTGATGTTCATTGCCATAGTCAAGTTGAGAAGAGGAAGCCTTTCACCATCAGTGGAGGCTTTCTGTGTAGATGACACAGACTTTATGAATCCCGTTAATTATTTTCAAAGCTTGTCACGGTAATTCCATGCCAGCTGGTCTTGTGCCAGGTCTCATGAGGATCTGTTTCTGACCACTTCCTGCACATGTTGAAATCCACTGCCTGCTGCAATCGGCCAATCTGATAGATGACTGCTTAGATTTTAATCGAATCATTCTAAGTGTATATGCACAAAGTGGATTGGGAACTGAGGAATGTTAATTAATCTTTCATACCCCTTGAGAAATGATTGTCTTCAAAGATGGGTGGGATGTGGTGGTGGCGGTGGCGGCGGCGGCGGCGGCGGCGGCGGCGGCGGCCAGTGAACTGGAGTGGATTTGATACAACCTGCAGTTGTCCTCATTGCTGCAGTTATTTGAAAATTTCACATGTGACCTGTTAAACTACGCTGGAGCTCAGTATTTGGCAGCAGAGTAGGAAAGCATTAAGGAAGAACATTGTAGTGTTATAGGCCTTGCACCCCATGAGGTACCACTTAGCTTCTGTATGATGTTAGCACAATCTCAGCATTGCTGCGGTGTTTTCTGAGTTTTTGTTACAGGACACGGTTCTATCGAGAGTTACCCCCAGATATTTCGGGAAGTCTTGGTGATGGAAGACTTGAGCATTAAAGACAACATGTAGCTTTGCACTGGCCATTCTTGTTAAGATGTAAGCAGCTAACTTGGGTCTTCATTGGATTTGGTGTTAATCTCCACTTGTTGAAATATTTGTGTATTGAGCTTAGATCTGCAAGAGTATCTCTTCACTAGATTCAACACTTCTTTTCTTTGATGAGTGGCCAAAGCCAGATAATCTGCATAAATGAACTTCCTCGCCTTTGTTTCGGGGAAATAAGATATATGAAAGTTGAACAAAAGTGGAGTGGAAACTGAACCCTGGGGAAGATAATTATTAAGTTTCTTATGTCTGCTTAGTTGATCGCTGAGGACCATTCGGGAGTATCTCTAAGCTAAAATGTTGTTCTTGAACCTAATTAAAGTTTGGCATTGTATAACACCTTCTAGTTCGTGCAAAAGTCCTTATTTTGACATACAGTAGCAAAATCAGCTGTAAGATCAACAAAAGGCACTAGTGTTCTAAATTGACTTTGGAATTCAGGTTCTATGTGTGTGGTTAAGCTAACTAGGGGAGGCCACAGCATTGGGATCACAGATTTACTTCAAACTTTGTACACCTTTAGTAGGTCATTAAAACAACATAATGGTCCTGTAGTAAGAGGCACTTCCCTGGCAATTTCAAGAAAATCCTAGGAAAAGTTCTGTGTCTATTACGTAACTGATGCATCTGTGCGTAGGTGCCAGACGTTAGAATTCTTGGTGGTCAAATGGTTAGCATTCAAGCTTCATAAGATGAACGTGTATGAGGCGACGGTTTGACTCCCACTCAAGCCTTAATTTTTGTGGTACAGTGTTAATTCTGCAATATTCAAAAAAACTGCACCTACACTATTTGTTCATGCTACATTATTGTCTCACCCCTGTGCAGGTTACCGTATTTACTCGAATCTAAGCCGCACTTTTTTTCCGGTTTTTGTAATCCAAAAAACCGCCTGCGGCTTAGAATCGAGTGCAAAGCAAGCGGAAGTTCTGAAAAATGTTGGTAGGTGCCGCCACAACTAACTTCTGCCGTCGAATATATGTAGCGCTAAACAAGCATGCTTTGTGGGCACAAAGATAAATACTGGCACCAAAACCTTTTTTTTCTCTGCCCCGAGAGTTTCGACCACTGCATTTTCATACATTGTCCAACGAAGTAAATACAAATTCCGTATTGTTCATCTTCGAATGCAGCAGAATTTCAATGTACAACGAAAATCCGACTGGCAAGACTGTTAGGGATGTTTGTCAATATGGCCAACTCTACGTTCCGAGTTTTTTCCTACCCGTGAGAAGAGATGGTTGCTAATAGGAACCTGATGAAATGTGAATCACATGCAGTATTCTCTTCACCATAAGAATAATACGAAAATAAACATTTTGCCATGTATTCTTTCATGTTTGCTGCTCTCATTTAAATCCTGTCTGCCTAATAAACTACTAAACTAGAGTGAAACAACAGCAAACGCGGAAGAATATACGCATCGTGTCATGTTTATATTCGTATTATTCTTATGCCTAATAGTGATATAGTCAGAAATGAAGCACGGCAACTGACTAGATTTTAAATGTAAGATGACTAATTTCTGTGCAGAATTTGATGTAATAAAGAAGCGGCCGCAAAGATTTTCAAACGGAGAAAAATTTGCGCCTAACTCTCGTTCAGAACATGTTCTATCATACGCAGTCTATTATTTGGTTCTTGTTGATCATTATCAAAGAAAGCAGCAGTGTAAGTAACAACAAATAGCAGTTTCTTGCCATCGTTTCACTAATGAGACGATTCCTCTCTTTTTTTATTGTAAGCGGCGGTAGCGCGCACAAAAGCAAGTCATGCCGCGAGCGGCGACAGGCCGTACACACGCACTGTCAGAATGCGACAAACAATGCATGACACAGTACAGTAATGCATTTTCAGCTTAGAGTGACGTAAACACCTAAAACAAAGAAAACGCACTTATCAGATCAAAGCAAAATAAGCAATCGATTCAAACCAGACGAAGCACGTGAAAAAGGAATGGTACCCGTATAAATACGGACGGAGCTCCTGACGCATAGCAATGGCTACCTGGTAAAGCTTAACTGCTAAGCTTACGACTCGAACCAAACTACTGTAGCTGTATCGTCTTTCATTCGACCTAAATTGTGTCTCGTATTACAATGGACCAACTTTGTTTCGATTTGGAGGTGCGGCCTAAAACTTTTCTCTCCCCTTGAATTTCGAGTCTCAAATTTCAGGTGCGGCTTAGATTCGGGAAATATTTTTTTCCTTTATTTCGAGTCTCATTTTTCAGGTGCGGCTTAGATTCGAGTGCGGCTTAGATTCGAGTAAATACGGTAACTGCCAAGTGGTGCCTGTCTCCGTGTTTGCAGCTTGCAGTGTTGAGGCGCAAAGTAGTTCTGTGTACCTTACCTGATTGCAAGTATAAGGGATTTCGCATATCATGACAGGCACAATTTTCAGGAAAACTCTGTGCATTTCTTCATTTACTTGTCAGTGTTTATTATTATTCACATATGGTCCCAATAGGACGATGTGAGGTACAATTCATCAATGTCACTTTTGATGTTTGGCCTTCCTTTGTATCCAGATTTGTTTCATCCTTTCAGTCTGTTTCTTTCATCAGACCATGGTGTTCCAGTCCATTTTCTAATTTCCCTCTGACCAACTTTGCAAGCAAATATCTTTTGCCTGAATGTTTTTTTATCTGTAACATCAGCACGAGTTATACCAGCCACTTTAAGGTCATCCTTAATTGTAGTGATCCAATTAATTGGCTCAGTTTTGGCCTTACTTCTGTTTTCGTAGGAATCTACTATTTGTTTTGTCAATTTATGGGTGCCATTCTTTTAATGTGCCCATAAAATTTAAGTCTTTGTTTTGTCATGTCACCATGTATGTCTGTGTATTCTTCTATTTTCTTATTGCATCTCAGTCTGTAAGTTTCTCCATCAGTAATTTTGGGGCCCAATACTTTTCTACTAATCTTTCTTTCTTGAATTTCTTCAATATCCCTCTTTCTATTTAAAATTAATAAAATAAGACATTCAGGTTTGATTACAGTGCTGTAATATCTAAGTTTACTGAATTTAGAAAGTGATTTTTTATTATAAATATTTTGTGTTAATCTGAATGTAGTTGCCATTTTTTGACATTGATCTTCATTTGCAGCTTTTTACATACCATTTTCTTGTATGACACACACACACACACACACACACACACCTAGTATTTAAACAGAGAAACCCTTTTTATTTTTCCGTATTTTTTGTTCAAAGACTTGTCGTATATGCCATTCTTTCGGATGATATTTGTAGTCCTACTTTTCCGCAACTTCTTTAAGAATTTTGATTTGTTTTTGAGCTGTGGTAATATCCCTAGTTAAAATTGCCAGATTGTCTGCAAAGGCAAGACTCTAATATTACTTCTACCTAACTTGATTGAGTGTTCTATATTTTGACTCTACTTTTGCTGTCACCATTCTTTAATCACCTTTTCCAAAACACAGTGAAACAATAATGGGGAGAGTCCATCTCCCTGTCTTAACAGCTGTCTTTATATCAAATGGTTCAGTAATTTCTTGCGTGAATTTAACTGTCAGTTAATGTTTCCATAACCCGTGTTAGAGTTTTATTATCTAGCCTTTGCTTCTTTCAAATCTGGTAAAGAGTTTCATGATCAACTGAGTCGTAGGCCTTTTTAAAATCCACAAGTGTATGCACATTATTGTTACCAAAAATCCATTGGCAAGGATTAATTTTAAATTAAGAATTTGTTCTAGACAGGATCTGTTTGGTCTAAAGTCTGCTTGATATTCAGCAACTGTTCTTGGGCTCGATCAAGTAAACAGTGCGAGAGAATTTTGTATGAGTTGGGGAAGAGAAATTCCTTGCTAAGTATTAACATCAGTTCTATTTCCTTTTTTATGCAATGGATGTATTAGGGCAGTTTTCCAGTCCTCAGGTACTTTCTCAGTTTGCCAGATGTGTCCTTTTAGTTGAGTGCTCTCTGTTACAGTGTTAGGGACAGCTGATTTTAATAGTTCTGTAATTATATCATCTTCTCTGGATGCTTTATTGTTTTTAAGTCTCTTAATTTATTTAATGATTTCAATTTCATCAGGTTCTTAATAGTTACAGTTGGTGTTATTAGTTTGCTGTGGATGGTATTTATTTGCTGGTCCTCAACAGTTTAATAGTTTTTCAAAATAATTAGCAAGTACTTTACAATTTTCCTCATTGTTAAGAGACAAAGAGCCATTTTCAATTTTTAAGCAAAGATTTTGAGGTTGGTAACTAGTTAGTTTTGTTTTGAATGTTTTCTAAAGCTTTCTTATATTGTTCTTTTGGAAGTCTTTTTTGATATCTAAAAGTTGGAAATTTTTGTAATTTCTGTTAGTCTGTCAGATTAATTTAGGTGTTTCTTTTCTTAGATTTTCAGTTTTGTTACTATTCCAATTTTTGAATGTCTCATGCCTAGACTTAACTGCTGTTTCACAATCCACTTTCCAGCAAGGGTGTTTTTGTTTCTTTCAGAGTGGAATTAAATTTGGTGCTGTTGTGATTAACTTTTTCTTTTAGACTTTGGATTGTTTTTTGTCAAGTGTGCTTATTAGAGTTGGGGTTATTTTAGCAGTGTCAAATTTTGGGATAACATTTTTAGTTTTGAATAGTTTTGAGGTTGAACTTTTACTTTTATTCACATTAAATAATGTTTAAAATCTATACTAGCCCCTTTCCTAACTTGAACATTTAAAATTTCTTTGTAGTTAGGGTATGAAATTGTTAGATGATCGATTTGAAATTCCTCAGTAAATGTATTGGGTGCCCGCCAACTTTTTTGTTTAGAATAGTTCTTTTTAAAATGTGTTGACATGAATTTAAGGTTAAAATTTTGGCATGTTTCAACAAGTCTTTGGTCATTTTGGTTTGTCCATTTATATGCAGGAAATCCACCCGCCATTTTCTTACAATTTTTTCTCTTTACCTAATTGAGCATTAATATCACCCATTAAAATTTTAACATGGTTTGAGGGAATTTTCGAGATGATGCTTTCTAACATTTCCCAAACTTCATTAACTTCTTCAGGTTCGTTACAGTTATCCTCGTTGACTGGCATATGGGCAATAATGAAGGTGTGTGCCTTATTTGCACATTCAAGAGAAATTGTCATTAGTCTATTATTAATGAGTTTTACCTCCATTATTGAATGAAAAATATTTTTGGAGACTGCAATGCAACTCCCAGATTTGGTGTATTATTGAGTATTCTTTTATCAGTTTTACTTTTAAAAAGACCGTAATTTCTTAAATCCATGGTGTTATTGTCTGTTTATTGAAGTGCCAAAATTAGAATTTTCTGTGCTTTTAATGAATCTTCCAATTTATGAAGTTTACCTGGTTGCAAAAGTGTATGTTAAGTGTCGCAAAAAAAAAAAAAAAAAAAAAAAAAAAAAAAAAAAAAAGGGTTTAGGTTTTAAGTTGGACAGAAGACTCTGACTTTCTCTGTTGAATCGCACTGCATTTTAACCTGACCACCCCAGAAGCCGGAAGACCATTTGCGGCAGTAAGACTGGCGGTGGATTGACCATCTGGGGTATACAGTGATTATCAAAATGCTCCATGATGTTTGTACCTGCAATCAGGTGGAGTTGAGCAGACTCATTGTGTGAACTCAGAGTTATAAAACTGGAAGGGTTAGTTCCAGAATATTAATTTCAGCCCCACCAATGGTGAACAGACACAGACCACTTTGCCGCTTGCTACGAGACAGATGCGAAGTGGAGTTGATTTTATTTTGCTTTGGTCTGGGACTGCTTATTCTGTATTTGCAGCTATCCACCGTATCTGGTGGAATGTCCACTATTTGCCACCTGTGACCCGTCCAGTACCCTAGACAAGGTTGACTTCTCAGATTTTTAGTTACAAAATCTTGAAGTCTGGACTTGTTGATATGTATAAATATGTTTGTTGTAATAATTAAAGTCAAATAACATGAAATTCACTAAAACTTCATGCAAATACGTGTTTTTTTTAGTTATATTAGCTCACAAATGTCATATAAATTAAATAATACAACCAGTAATGAAAAAAATGTGGATCAACAGTTGAGTTTGAGCGGGAGTCGAACTATTGCTTCATATACATTCATCTTGCAAACCTCGAATGGTAACCACTTGACCACCATGAACTCTAATGTCCAATCCTATGCACAGGTACATCAGCTACATAATGGATGCATAAAACTTCTCTTGCAATTTTCTCGGAGTTGCCAGAGTAGTGCATCTTACTACTTGCACATTATGTTGTTTTAACGGCCTACTAAAGATGTATAAAGTTTGAAGTATATCTTGTGATACCAGTGCTGTGGCCTCGCATTGTAAATTCTTGATTCTTCTGTTGAGTCAGAATCCTGCTTGTCCAATGTGATATAACTTCATGGATCTTTGGATCAATCATGTTAAGGATAGGTCTTCCTAAAAGTTTGTAGCAGCAGCTTGATAGGCCAATTTTACATTAGCTAACAGATTTATTCACTGGTTAACCAGATTTTGGTATCACTGTAATTTTTTTTATTAGTTTTATTTTATTTGTTTTGGAAGGCTCTTGGAGTATTGCCCAATGGCATAATATTGGTGAAGAAACTTGCAAGCCATTTGAGCCTTGTTTCCACATTTGAGGAGGAACTCTGGGTTTATGCCATCAAATCCTGTAGCTTTGCATTCATTTCTTTGAGTGCTCCATTTATCCTGTGTAAGGTGCAGTTTTTGGAATGCTCTGATTTGTTGAGTACCTTCAGCTTCAGGTTGCTAAACTTTTTCTTCACTATTCTTGCATGTGACTTATATAAGAGGATGCTCTGGAGAGTGTAATTTTTGTATTTGCAATTTGGTCTGGTACTAATTCAGGATATTGCCGGTAGGGGATTGACTTACTCCAACTTGCGTTTATTTGGTAATAAATATGCAATCAGTCAATTTTTTTAATGATTTATTCAACTATGAATTCGTTTTCGAGCCACTTCAGGCTCATCATCAGATTGAGGCATTACAGAAATATTATCTTGTCGACCAAGTGTAGCTAAATGCAGTGCTGGTGTTGAGTGCACTGCCTTGTGGCATTCACATCAGATTGCTTCTTATAATGTGCATTATTACACTATGTACACAAATAAACACAGTATGTAGCTACACTTGGTTTTACAGAGTCGCAGTTCGTCATCCACAATGGATATATTGAAATTACTCATACTTTTCGTAAAGAGACTGCGTGCCTCTGCCTGGCCTCTTTAAAAAATCCAGTCTATTTATTTTTTGTTCCCAGAATTCTTTGCCACCTTCATCAACATACTTCAGTAATTCCTTAGTGGTTTCATAGTCATTACTCTTCCGTGGAATGTATTCTTTCTGGAATCTTATCATAAGAAAAAGAAGCTGTTTGGACGTCACTGGTAGGCTAAATTTATTTCATACAACAGTAGATATATACATGAACTGTCAAAACACCTACAATGTTTAAGTTACACAGTCATTATTAAAAAAGAACACCTAACTTGATTATCTACATGGCATTCGAACAAACGTGCCATAAATTACTGGTGTTACTCATCATTTTTCACTGATGTCATCATTACTGGTATCGTTGGAGGAGTCTACATCAGAAACGACTTTATTACCTCTTTCCCATCATCGTTGGTGTTATTCCAGAGTACATAATCTTCACTGCCATCCAGAATATTTGAAATACAGAATTTCTTGAATGACTTTATGATTTTTGGTGCTTCAGCATTTTTCCAGGCAGCCAAAACCCAGTTTGTAGTATTGTGGGGTGCAGCACATTTAAATTTTCCCTGTTAGTCAGCTAATGGTTTGGTTCACAAACTCGTTTTTTGTGCTGTTCCTGAATGTAAACTTCGAAAGGTTTCTTTTCGACTGATGCCTGTTGGTTGTAACACGAAGAAGTCTTTCCATCAGGAATAATAACAAGGTCAGTGACTAGGTTATGGATCTTCTTTTTTACGTTGTGAGTAAGAGGACCACGAAATGCATCAAAGCAAAGCATTGGGAAGCATTTGGGAAGCCCGGCAGGATGGAGTTCCCATATATTTCGTAGCCAGTCAAACATGAAAATTTGTTAGCCATCCCTTCTGTTTCAAACAATGACATCATCAGGGAACAGCTTTTCATCTTTGAAGGTCTTGGGGCCTGTTTTTCACTTGAAGACTAAGAAAAGGGGAAGTTTGTGCCCATCTGCTGTGATTGCCGGCATTACAGATGTACGCTGCTTTTCGCGCCCCGATGTTTTGATGGTAACTTCTTTTGTCCCCTTCTCATCAGTTGTGCGATTATATGGCATATTGTTTCATCTGTATTGCCTGTTTGGCTGATTGAAAAATTATTCTCTTTCAGAATTGAAGTGTGATAACATATTGCTGACATTATTGAAGTTTTTTCTCAACACCATGGAGAAGTTTTTGACATATTGTGGAATGGCGACATTGAGATAAGTCAGCCGTTTCACGAAGTGCTCAACTCATTCATAAACTTAGGCCTCAGTATAGTAAGAAATGCAGCCACCTCTTTTGCTTTGTTTTTTAATGTGTCACTATTCACATGTTGCCCATTCTTCCTCCTTTTCACTGACATATTCCAGAACTTTCACTTCAGTGTCAGGATGTCTTCCATTACGAGGACCAGGGAATTTCTTTGTAGTTGCTGTAGTTGCAAGTAAAGCCAATTTCTATGTCTTCTTTAAACGAGCATTAGTCTCAGCTACATTGAACTCTCATCTCACCTTCCTGTTACCATATTTTTCAATGTAATTACTTTAGGCTTGAAAGTAGTATCATACAATGTTCTTCTATGCTTGCCTTACATTTCATGATTGTCTAGTATGAACGCACTATGCAGTAATAGGCCAACAATAATGTAACAAAGTTGGGAATTACAGCAATGCATTATGACGTAAGGAATGATATCTAAATTTCAGTAATGTTGCCAGTGAATGAGGGATTCTAGTTTTTGTTCAAATGCAGTGTACCATCGAATCTTATGTGCACCCCCAATTTTGAATACTGCACATGGTACAAAAAAGTACGCGTTAGATTCATGTTAATACAGTAGATGTTGCATAACGATAATAGTACCATAATAATCATAGCTACTGGGAAGAAAAACTTGGTATCAGCAGTGAGCACAAGTTTAGAATTTTTCTCCAAACTTGTTGGATTTAAAAAGTTCCTTCCATTCTGCAATCAGTCATGCATGGCAGCAGCATCATCCTTTGTCCTTTATAACAGTCTTAATTTGTTTTCTGTTGCATTTTATACAGAAACTTATAGGAACTTTGACCACGTTCTGTACTTATTACTGTGAGACAGGATAAAATACATATAACAAGTATTCCATACAATATGCGGACTTTGTGTGCAAATTGTTTTTACAGTAATTGAGTAGACATATAAAGAAGTTTCGAGGAAGTAGGTTGCTTTATCAAAGAGCTATTGAATACGAGAATAACTTAAACTAACCTCTTCTTTCCAGTAGTTCCTGGTGAATGATCATAATGAATTTTGCTAAACTTCTTCTTGTGTATGAAGCAGCTCTTTTCCGAAACTGTGCTAGTGGGTGGAATAGTTCATTCTGCTCTTTTTCTGCATCACAATTTTTTATGATGATAGCATCATTTTATAAATTTGGCTTGTTATAAGTGATCTCCTTCCACAAAGGAGAGTGGTAAGAAGTGTCGATATTTTCCTCGATGGATCAAGAACTATCCCACCACCCAGTTTTAAGATGGTACAATAGAATAACAGATCACACAGCTTAATTCACAATTCCATAGAGCAAAGTAAAGCAGATACAACATGACTATGACTATGCCATCATACAAGTGTACACTATTTTAAGTTAAAATTGGTAAGGACAGGAAACAAGTGTATGTCTCTTTTCTTGCAGTTTTTAGACTTCCACAGATATTGAAATTGTCCACCATGCTGAAAGTTTTAGGTTATGCATTTAGTAAACGGATAAGTTGTTCAGCAACTAAGCTGTATGTGCTTCAGAATTAGTCTGCTGGTAAGTTTGTGAATAAGAGAAGGCACTAGTGTGTCTTCGTTACATATGCTCTGTTTTATCTTCATTACAATAATATAGTATATATTTGCTGTTCTTTTAATCTTTATGCCTCTATATGTATGTGATGTGCAGTGACTAGATGGAGTTTTGAGGACTCTCACACTGGTAATCACCATTAGTATAACAACATCCGAAACAATTGTTGACATAATACGAAGAGTTTCAGCATTCACAACTATCTCGAATTTATTGATTCTGTCACAGTAGCTGAATAGTTAATGTAGTAAGACTTTATGGGATGTATTGATCTGGACTGTAGGTTTGTCAGCAATTGAGATTGTGTGTCACACAATAAAATTAAATTTCAAATGAATATATTGACTTCACTGAACCAGCAGTGTGTGTCTACATGGAGACATGACAGAATGGCAGATCATGCTTGGACACACCCATGACCACACCTCAATATTGGTGTGGACTGTCAGATGTGTTTACGAGGAATGGCGTACCACTCAGAGTCATGTAGTATGTTGTAACAACAGGGCTTCTGAAACTGTCCTATCTGAGAAGGACCACAGACAAATGTCACAGCTCCTCAGGGACGATCTGTTTCAAGCCTTAAGGGAACTGCTGCTGTCGGCAGATGCGGATCCCTCTGTCAGTCAGTTTGAACAAAATGCAAAATGGACTGCATCAAGTGGACATTTGGAGTTGGGCACCTGCTAAAAGCCAGCACATAAAAGTTACTCATCTTCCGCGCCCCAGTTGGACAAACACTCAGACACCTAGTTGCACCTCGACTGGCCCACTTATTGGCTCAATCGCAGTTCTCCAGAAAATATTCTGGGACAATTTGGCACAGCACGCAAAATACAGCAAATGAAAGTTACATAGTTTGGCAGTTCTGTGGGGTCTTTGGCAGCTCTGTGGGATCTTACCATCGGAAGGCATCTTGTGCCTGAAGCAGCTCGTGGAATCTTCCTCACAGCAAGGAGATCATTAGTTTTGACTAATTTTTTGTCCATTGCACTTCACACTGTGTGTTATTTGGAAACCATACTGTACTCGCTTTCTGGAGATGAACAGTACACACTGGACCATATTTTACGGACTGTAAGATGCACATTTTCCTTCGAAAAATCACCTCCAAAATTCGGGTGCATCTTATACTCAGAATTAATAGAAAAGTATCCAATGTTTGATTTAAAATCCCTGCCAATCTTAAAAATGGCCATATACTGCGGGAAACCTCCTGGCAACACAGGATTCGGCTGGCAGCAGCAATGCATCGATATGACAAACATGGAGTTGTGGAGATTTACAAGCTTGGTAACGCTGTATCCCTTCCACCCCACTGTCGCAAACCTAGAACACTGTTTAGCCCATAGTGCGTCATTGCAGCCTTCTGTGCCAGTGAACTTGAATTGAAAGTGATATGTGTTATTGGTAATAGTACAATGTTTTTGTTAGTAGCTAATTTTGTACTGGAAAAAGATAAAAGGTATTCATATGATGCGGGATATAAATTGAAAGTAGTAGCATATGTTGAACAACATGGAAACGACCAGCTGAGCAGCATATTGTCGCTCCACCAACAGAAGAAACCATTCGCGATTGGGTGAGTAGGGCTAGTGAAGAAGAACTGAAAAAGATGAGGAAGATTAAATGTACAAATAGAGGACTGAATGCAAAATTGCCAAAAGTAGACGTTGACTTATTGAAATGGTTTCAAGGACACTGTCAAAATGGTATTGGGATTAACAGAAAAATGATTCAAATACACGCTTGTAAGCTAGTGCTACTTTAGGGATGGAGTTGGTTGATCCTACCGGTTTATGAATCATCATGGACTCAACATGTGAATCAAAACTAAAATGTCTCAGAAAATGCCACAAGATATGAAGAGAAAATTGTATCTTCCCGTCTCTTTATTATTCAACATCGAAAGAAATCCTCTGTGGGTCTAAGCCAAATAGTGAATATGGGCAAAACTCCTCTGACATTTCATGTGGCGAGTAACAGAAGTGTTGCCATGAAATATGCTGAAACAGTAACTATAAAAACAAGTGGACGTGGAAAAGTACATTACACTGTTGTGTCTCATGTTGTGCTTGCAGTACTAACTTAATCCAGTGATCATTTTCAACTGCAAAACAATGCCAAAGCCTTCTGAAATACTGCCTGGTGTTAGTGTTCACATACAATACAAGGATTGGATGGATGAGGCTGGTATGAAAGTGGGGGTTAACAGAGTGTGGGAGAGAAGACAAGGTCTCTATTGCAGAAGAGCTCTCTTGTGCAGAAAAGATGTAGTCATGGTTCAGGGCTTATAATTGGAAAACTACTACGGAATATGAATCATCCGAAACATCGTAATCCGATGCATTCACAGAGTAAAACCACACCCACATAACCGCTTAGGTCCAGCAGCTGGAGAGGTCTCTCTCATATTCCGTATGCCAATGATCCCAACTGATTCACCCATTCAGTGACTTCAGTTTCCATAGTTTCCTTAGCAACATCAATAAACAAGCCTTATAGAGTTGGGGCAAGTGGAAGTGGACATAGAGAAGGGGGAGGAGGAGACTGACAGAGAGGGGGGATAGGTGGTGATTTTTTTCTGGGGGGGGGGGGGGCGTTGTTGGAGATGGAGATGAGGATGTTTGTCCATTTCCCATAAATATTTAGCAACTGTGATAGTAGGGGTCATACACACCTCCCTGGCATTCTTGAAGATACCATTGTCTCTGATGAACACTGACTGTATAGGACAACATTGTGGGTTCTATTTCTTAAGATATCTTTGAACCATTCACAAATCTGAGAAACTATTTTTTATGCTTGTACCTTTGTTAAACGTCTGCAGTGGGGCACCTTGTCAAATGTTTTTCATAAACCTATATGGACTCTTACGTGTTGCCCTTCATCCATAGTTAACAGAATATCACGTAAGAAAAGAGCAAGCTGAGTTTCACATGATCAGTGCCTTCTAAAACTGTGCTAATGCACAGGCAGAAGCTTTTTCGTTCTGAGGAAATTTTTTGTATTCGAACTGAGAATATGTTTGAGAATTTTGTGGCAAACTGATTTTGAGAATTTTAGTCTGTAATTTGCCGGTCTATTCTTTTGTCCTCTTTATATACAAGAGTCACCTGCACTTTTTTCATGTTACATGGGACTTTCTGCTCAGCGAGAGGCTCGTGATAAATGAAAGCTTAAGTAGGGGGCCAATGCTGTAGAATACTCTGTAAAACCGAATCGGTTTTCCATCTGGAACTGGCAGCTTATTTTTTCAACGCTTTCAGTTGCATGTCTACGCCAGGGGTGCCTATTACTGTGTCCTTGACTCTCCATTTGATGCCTTCTACTGCCACACCAGGTTCTCAATAAGTGACTGGGTAGAAGCCTTTGACTTGCTTAGCAATTTTATGTAGGACCAGAATTCGTAAAGTTCTCGGCAGGATCTTTTGTTATGGTGTGATGGTAGTAGTCATTGTATGCTTTACACATAGATCTTTTTACAGACTCGTGAATCTCTACTAACTTTTGCCTGTCATCATTTTTGCATTCTCTTTGAACTGAGAGTGCAACAGCCTGTGCTCACTCATCATTTTCTGAATTTCATTGTTAGACCACAGTGAGTCTTTTCCATATTTAATAAACACATTTCCAAGTTAATCGATTAAGAAAATTTAAATTTATGTAAGGAAGAGTAACAAATTAGTAACCAGTATGTGGGAAAAGATAAAAATGTAGCAAAATGGGTGATTCAGAAGGGGATGATGTGATAAGGTTGAAACTTGCAGAACTATACAGGGTGAAGCGAAATTCGCACACTCGGGCTTCGCAGCATGAATCCTCACGTGGCAGCGATAAAAAAAATGTCTGTCACAAAATTTCATCCTGCGAGTACATCCAGCAGAAAAAGGACGTAAAAGAGTGGCAATCTGGCAACATTGTAACCACGTGTATGGTAACTTTTTCTATCAGTACATTTTCGTTGTACTGTTCAGTTGGTAGAGTTGGTACAGTGGGTAGAGTTTTGGGTTAGCATGCAGGAGGTCGAGGGTTCGATTGTGGGTTGGGGTGCATTTTTTTTATTTGCTAATTTCATTCTGACATTTCATACTGTAATATACACCGTTTCTTAGGTCACATGTATCCTAAATTTACAACATTTTGTAATGCTGAACATGACAAACACATGGTTAGACAAATAAGAAATAGGCAGTTGAAACAAACGACCTGTCACAGGACGTAATAACTACAAAAACAGTGTCAATTTAGAGATGATAAAGATGATAACACAGTACTTGTCGTTTATACTACATGTAATGTTAGCACTAAGATGTCATACATTAGCAACCAGTGACAGTAAAAATGTCCATGACCTCCACAACAGAATATGTTGTCCTCAGAACAACAGAATATGTTGTCCTCTGAACAACAGATGCTCTAAGCAACCTCCTTGTACATCCAAACACTGTGCAACCCGCCAGATCTTACAGCACTGGACCCTTCGCAGCAAAGTTGCGTCCACAGTAACAAGAGTAGCATGAACATGAACTACCAATTCTTTCACATTCGTTGGCGGAGTAAAGTACACATGCTCCTTCAGGTGCCCCCTAGAAAGAAATCCAGAGATTTATATCAGGTGAACGCGGTGACCATACAACCGGACCTCCACGTCAAAGCCAGTTCCCTGAAAATGTTTTGTCCAAATACTGTCACACATTAAATCCAGAGTGTGGAGGTGCACCATCATGTGGGGACCATATTCTCTGCCAAGCTTGTAGTGGAATATCTTCCAGCACATCAGGCAGAGAGTTTGAGAGGAATGCAGGATACCTTCATGCAGCCAACTGGTCAGGCAACATGTAGGGGAACGAACACCTGTCACCCAATATTCTGGCCCAGACGTTGATACCAAAGCGAACTTGATATCCACAGTCACAGGTGACGTGCGGGTTAACCTCGCACCAAAGGTGGGTATTGTGCGTATTGAAGACACCCTCATGAGTGAATGCTGCTTCATCTGACCATACATATCACTATGTTCATGAAGTCATCGTTGGATTCCGGTTGGTGTTGGAAGCATTCACAGAATTGCGTCTGCTGATGGCAATCTGCAGGATGCAGGTGTTGCATGAAAGCATAGCGATAAGGGGTGCAGCCCATGCTTGTGCAGTACATTAATGACCATGCCTTGCGAGACACACAGCTGCCTTGCTACACTAAGTGTACTTCGCTGTTGTTCTTGGTGTATCACCTCCAGAATAGCTTCCTCAGTAGCTGGAGTACAGCGAGTCTGTGTACGACCCCTGTCACCTGACTCCCGAAGGCGCAGCTCCAGATGACAAAACATGTTTTTATCTGGATGGCGTCGACAAGGATATCTACTAGCATGTTCACGAGGGGGAACACCAATCTGGTTATCAGATGCACCTAGGACCAGAAGCATATCCACATATTCATCTTTTTGTATGCCATACGTGTGCCACACTGGTTTCGAGGTATACAATTAGAAACCTCGATAAGTGTATGCTTGTACATTGGAGTCTGTCACAGTCGCATTACTCCATTCCCAACTAGTCCCCATCTTGTGGGCAGCGCATACAGTATAAACACATTGTCAGTCCTGCGCACTGTTCCTCCTAAAGTACATTACCCCTCTGACAGATATTGCTCTGCATGATTCATCCCAACACCGCTACAGGTGAAATGTTCGGTTTCGAATTACACTGTTTCACTAACGGTAATAGACATGATGTTTCCACAATCCCATCAGTAGAATAACAATAACAATAACAATAACAATAATAATAATAATAATAATAATAATAATGCATCTAGGTACGTACTAAACAGCAAGCGGTTGCCAGACTCAGTGTTGAAAGGCATAATTAGTGGGACCATGGTGATAACTCATACAAATAGCAACTGAGTTTCGACATTATTCACAAAGCACTTTGCTAGTCCTACTGGTAATGTAAGGCCCTAACGAAATGTAATGGACCTGAACGAGGCAAGAATAATAGTTGTAGCTAATCCACGGTGGCATTGGAAGAGGGACAAACAAAACAGGTTTTGCATCTGGTAGATGAAGTATTGTGAATAAATTAACGCTCACAAAGTGGAAAGGGCTTCTTTCAAAGCTGACAAATCTTCAATTTCTACAATTGTAGTATGTAAGTGCAAGTTTTCTAGAAGACCCACTGCAATCGCTGTTGGTGATTAATATGCCAGATACCGTACCACTTGGACTACATTTACCAAATGAAAAACATATACTTCAACCCAGGATTGAACCATCAGCCTCCTGCATGCTAACCCAAAACTCTGTCCACTGCATGAACTGTGCATCACAACTAGCATGTACTGACAGAGGTAGTTAGCATGTATGTGGTTACAGTGTTGCCAGTCTGCCACTCTTTAACGTCCTTTTTCTGCCGAATGTACTCACTGGATGCAGTTTTGTGAGAGACATTTTTTAACCCTGGCATGTGGAGAGTCACACTGCGAAGCCCAAGTGCATGGATATTGTTTCACCCTGTATATGGAATCTTCGCTTAAATAATACTAATTATTTTAGGCTTAGCTATAACATATTCAGTTCACAAAGTATAAGAAATATTATAGAAAGGATGTAAAGAACTACAGGCCTCTCACACTCTTGTTCAGTTGTGTACAAAAATTTTACAAAAATTCTGGTGAAGCATGTAGGGAAAAAAAGATGTTTAAACCTTAAGTAGTTCAGGGAACAATGTAACTTTGGAACAATGGGAATGATGTGAAACTTTCTGTCATTGTGATTTGTAACTGGTATTAACAGTCTGTAGATATGTGAAGACAAGTGAATGTAGATGATAATTGATGATTGCTGCTGCTGCTGCTGCTGATGATGATGATGATGAGGCACCAATCAAATTACATGATTGAAAATGCATTTTGCTGAGATAAAGATTATTAGCCACAATTCTCCACATTTAAATCAGTTCTTAAAGCACTTTTAATACAGGTGGTCTGAACAGACTGGAGTAATGTACTGTTCAGCAGAAGACAAGATTACTATAGTTAAAAAGCACGTGGCACAGTTACATCAACTGTGTACCTAATCAGGAATGACAGCTCAAAGTGCACTACTTGGCTAATGTTGTTAAATTGTGAACACTCGACAATGGCCTAAGGGCTTGTACTGCCTGTGTAAAAAATTTTTTTTAATGCAAATGGAGGTACCATTCAACCAAAGATAGTGCCAACAATTCTAGGTACTCTGTGTTCAGGAATAAATGTTTGTCAGAATTACAAATAATAATCAAGTAGATGTGCCTGCACTTCAAATGCAAATGTTCTGAATGTTCACTGTATCTGGTCATTTCCTGTGTATCCCTAACAGCTCTCCACTGTTTTTACTTCTTGGAATTTATACTTTCTGGCAATTATTTTCTAATTTAGTCACTTTCACCTTTTGTTGTTCCGTAAATTGTTGCACCGTACATCATGAACTTAGTACCTCAAATGTTTCTTGCATTTGTGGAATAAATATTTAATTTTCCCCATTACTGCATAGAGTGATGTCATACTCTGCGTATACGTCTACATCTTGTTCTGTGGCGCTTTCTTCTCGTGGTTACAAATC
The DNA here is from genome assembly GCF_023864275.1 of Schistocerca cancellata. Taxonomy (NCBI): domain Eukaryota; kingdom Metazoa; phylum Arthropoda; class Insecta; order Orthoptera; family Acrididae; genus Schistocerca; species Schistocerca cancellata. Next base: position 839,244,600 of record NC_064630.1, read on the forward strand.
TATCAAACTAGCGTCTCCAAAAATAATCCATTTTTGATACTGTAATGTAACTGGATATATAAAAAATCTACTCACCAAGCGGCGACAGGAGAACATACATATAGAGAAAAGTTTTACATATGCAAGCTTTTGGAGCCAGTGGCTCTTTCTTCTGGCAGAGGATTTGAAGGTGAAGGAAGAGGAGTGAAGGAAAATGACTGGAGAAGTGTAGAAATATGAGCAGAGTTCGGAAAGTCACACAGAACCCAGGTCAGGGGAGACTTGCCACACAGGATGAGAAAGAAAAGATTGTCTTTCCTGCTCCTTCCCCTTCAACCCTTCTGGCAGGAAAAGGAGCCACCAGCTGCAAAAACTTGCATACATAAAACATTATTTTGTGTGTGTTTTCTCCTGCCTCTGCCCGATGAGTAGATTTTTATCTATCCTATTACATTAAACTATTGTCTTCATAATTTTTCACAGCCAAAAAAGTTTTTGGTCATGTTTTATTCAACAGTTACTTTATTTCTGTTACTCTGTCGATTTAATTACTAAACAGTCTAATTTCCATTGCTGTATCTACTTTCATTCTATAAGGTACAACTTTAAAGATGTAGTATGCTTATTATACTTTTACAGATTTGTATATATTTACTGTTAATGTCTGTATTTAATGGTAGCGGACTGTGTATCTGACAGTGACAGTGGTGTTGTTGTAAATGGACATGTGTATCATGTAGCTACACAAGTAATGTTAATGTTTGTTGTTATGATGAATTAAGTAATAAGAAGGAGCGAAAAGAGATCTTTATCTCACTGTTAAAACACGTAGATGGTGCCCTCTGCATGCACATAAATGTATTCTGCAGAGTATCCATGTAGATGTGGTGTTTCGTTCGCAAGAGGCATCTAAATAGGCTGTAAATGTTATCACCATATTGTCAGCATCCTTTTCTAGCTTAAAATGTGGTGTTGTCTCCCAATATAAGGGTGAATTGTTAGGATTTGTACTGAGTGTTCTGTCATCAATGAAATATTTATTGGGGGGGGGGGGGGGGGGGGGTCAGTAATGGAATATTAATAGGCAGTAGAAATAGCCACATAGGAGAATGAGACACAAGGAAAAAAGCTTCCGTTCATACTGAGAGATGTGTGTATTCTTAAAAATCTGTATTGAATTTGACAGATGGTTATTATATTCAAAACAGTAGTAAATTATCATTTTTGCTGTGTATCTTGGAAAATATTTTTACTATAAGTAACTTGATGAAATTGGCAATAAATATGAAAAAAAAAAAAAAAAAAAATCCCCTCCCCTCCTCCAAAGTCTTATAAATGAAGATCTAAAACATTGTGACTTCTGAAATTTTCCCGGCGTATTTCTTAGAAGATCTAAAACATTGTTCACACAGTTGCACAAAGATCGTCTGGTTCAATTCTCTATGCAGATTCGCAAGTTAAAAAGAAAGAGGGAGAGAATGAGAACAGTGTCACAATTCAGTCACTTGCTGTGAAAATCAGTGTGACAGTGGACGATATTTTGCACTAACTTGTAAGTACATTGTAATGTAAGACTCAGAGTTTAACTTTCTATGCTTGATTATCAGATTCCCAATAATATCCCCCTCACCTCTCTCTCTCTCTCTCTCTCTCTCTCTCTCTCTCTCTCTCTCTCGTAGATAATACTTAATGGAGTAAAAATGCTCTCAGGCCATGTAAAACATTAACAGTTATTGCAATAACACCACATAAAACTTGAATGACTTTGCTCTCGGTGAAATGATATCAGAGCAAAAATAATGTACTACCAGAAGTTCCCCTCTTGAATGACTTTGCTCTCGGTGAAATGATATCAGAGCAAAAATAATGTACTACCAGAAGTTCCCCTGTTGAAGAACAGATTGAGAAAAGAAAAGACAGGTACAGAAATTGGATAATATTGTTAATACAGAAGAATTATCACAGACTCTTGAGTCAGTGGCAGTATTTTAAGCAATAAACATTGGAAAAATGATACCTAAGTGGAACACCAGTAACACACTGGTCACAGGTGTCAGTCATTCCAAGTCAAACATATCCTTTGAGCAGTGTGTCTCGACAGTGTCAACCATACTTTCAAATTAGTGGTATACTCAATAAACTCGACAAGACACATTATTTCATAATACAGTATTCCCCCACTGTCTAATCCATTAACTGATGATCTGGTATTGCCTCAACATTGAATCTTTAGTTGGAACGAGGTGCTTGATGTGTTCCTTTGAGACACTTCAGTATGTTAACTTCATTATGTTATAGTTGGCATTATTCTGAAAGCAATGTTTAGAGGCATTCATGTATGAAGTTCTGTGTTCAGTTTTTGACAATATTACAAAAAGATGGATAGAGGAGACTTCGAGTTACAGACAGGCACAACGAAGAGACTGCTATACATTTAAGCTTTTGGCCAGGAGGCCTCTTTCCAGTTGTATCCTTTCCCACAGTTTCATTTCCTTTGAAGGCATCACCTACAAGCAAATCTGTGGTACAGCCGTGGCCACCTGCATGACACCATCCTATGCCCATGGGCCGTCTAGAGGACTCCTTCCTAACCACCAACCCCTCACTCGGTTCAGATTCATTGATTACATCTTTGCGATCTGGATCAAGGGTGAGGAAACCCTATCCACATTCCTCCAGAACCTCAACAGCTTCTCCCCCATTTGCTCACCTGGTCGTACTCAACCCAGTAAGCCACCTTCCTAGATGTTGACCTCCACCTCAAAGATGGCCATGTCAGTACCTCTGTCCGTACCATACATACTAACCATCAGCAATACGTTCATTCGACAGCTCCCACCCTTTCCACACCAAGAAGTCACTTCACTACAGCCTAGCCACATCCAAGGGTCTCACTGAGATCTTCACAGATTGAAATTACTATCCTAACTTAATACAGAAACAGGTCTTCCATGCTTTTTCTCTTCATTCACCAAGTTCATCCCAGTTACGCACTGTCCGGCTACAAAAGAACGCTCCCCTTGTGACTCAGTACTACCCAGGACTAGAATAACTAAATCTCATTCTGTGCCTGTGTTTTGACTACCTATAATACTGCCATGAAATGAGGAATATCCTTCCCACCCCTCCTATGATGGCATTCAATTACTCACCGAACCTATGCAATATTAGTTTTCATTCTTACCTCAAACTTGCGGCCAACCTCTTGACTCATCGCTCGTATCCCTGGAATAGACCTAGAGAGGCAACGTGTCTTTCGTAAGAGCCCCCACTGCCATCTACTCCAGTCCTATCTCAGGCATTTTCTACCTTATCATAGGCAGGGCTGTCTGTGAAACCAGGCATCTGATATACAAACTAAGCTGCAACCATTGTGTCGCTTTCTATGTCGGGATGGTAGATAACAGGGTGTCTGTACGCATGAAAGACCACCGACAAACTGTGGCCAAAAGACAGCTGGCCCACCTAGTTGCTGAACATGCTGTCCAGTACAACATGCTTCGCTTCCATGAGTTCTTCACAGCTGGCACCATCTGGATCCTTCATACCAATACCAGATTTTCTAAACCATGCAGGTCGGAACTCTCCCTGCAATATATCCTACATTCCTGTAACCGTGGGCTTCACACTGCACTAGTCTTATCCTTCACCAAAATAACCCCTTCCCTGCTTTCACTCCACTACAACACAGCATTCTGACCCACCAATACACCCACAGTCTTTTTTCCTCTTCTTCTCCCCCCCCCCCCCACCTCCTCCTCCTCCTCTCACACAAACCTCACTACTGTAATGGCAGCCCTACCTGGTCACCACCACATCTATGTATGCTCCCACAGCCAGCATTATGTCTCCTCCTACCCCTACCCTGCTACTTCCCCCCCCCCTCCCCCTCCCCCTCCTACTGCTCCAGTCTCATCCTGTCCTCCATCATCCATTTCAGATTGCTTCTCCCATAAGGCACAGTTGCAGTCTGGCTTCAGCAACACGCGACAGTGGTTTTTTGTGTGTGTGTGTGTGTGTGTGTGTGTGTGTGTGTGTGTGTGTGTGTGTGTGTGTAAGCAAGTAATCACTGTACTTGACTGAGTGTGTTTTCTACTTCAGAAATAGGTCTTGTAAATGAAAGCTAACTGTGTGGCAGTCCTTTCATTGTGTTTGTCTGTGACTCATTATCTTCTCTGTTGTTCCATCTTGGGCTTTCAGTAGTGATCTTTCTTCTGTATATTGTGCTAGACTAACTTTTGTTGACATTTTTGTTTATTTACATGACGTGTTGTAGAATTATGAATGCTCGTTCCAGTTATCTAATTATTTTTATACTTCTGATGCTTACAGACAGTAACATAACATGGACAGCTACTTAGTGGCTGCTAATATTATTCTTATAGTTCTTCTTCTGCCATTTACTTTTTTGTAACCATATAACTGCTTTCACTTCTCAAAAAACTTAGTTTGTTGTCTTCTTTTAATGTTATCCACTTTATTAGACTTAAGTGGTTATTAAACAGCTGTGTATGCTTTAATTAAAGCATTCATATACACAATTTGTTCTCCCTTTCCAAGAACTAGGAATTTCAAGCGTGCATGCTCTCATTTTCTGGTTTTTCCAAGCAGTAGTAAAGCAACATACAGAGAATTAGTTGGTTATGTCATTGACATATAAAAGTCTTTTAATGCTGTAATTTCTTGGACAAAATCGGAAGATGGAGCTCAATCTTGAAAACACATTGTTGATGTAAGTGTATAACTATTTATGTGGTTAAAATTAAAATATATACGCCCACAGAAAGAAATCGCATCTCTAGAAAAATAATTAATGTAGTGTAATGAAATTTCAGGACTACATTTGTTAGGTAACATTCTTAAGTAATTAACATTGCAAGATCACAGGTTAATGTAAGCGTGAGATAAGCCATTGCAAATGCGAAATGTTTGTACAGTAATAACCGGTGTAAATGCCAGAATGTTGAGTACAAGCACACAAACGTGCACGTATTGTGTAATACGGAGTTCCGTGCCTGTTGCACTCGGTTGGTCATTATGGGCACGATGCTGTAGGTTTTGTCTGACGATGTGCTTCGTCAGAGACAGATCTGGTGATCGGAGAGATTGAGGCAAAAGTTGACACTCTGTTGAGCATTTTGGGTTACGACAGTGATATGTGGGTGAGCCACCTCGAATGCTGTTCGTGAACGACAGCACAACAGGTTGAATCACCAGATTAATGTACTACAAATTCGTAGTCAGGTCACACGGAGATAACCTGGAGAGTGCTCCTGCTATCATAGGAAATAGCACCACATAGCTCCAGGTGTAGGTCCTGTGTGTAGCACGCAGAAATGTGGTTGCAGGCACTCGACTGGCCTTCTCTTAACCAATGCGTGGCCATCTCTGGCACCGAGGCTGAACCAGCTTTCATTAGAAAACACAACAGACCTTCAACCTGCCCTCCAGTGTACTCTCACTTGACGCCACGGAAGTCGCAAATAGCAGTGGTTCGGGGGCTGTGGAACGCACACTACAGAGCGCCTGGCCTTTAAATAACAAATTTGTAAGAGTTCACTGTGGTGCCAACTGCTGCTCAAGTTGCTGCTGCGGATGCAGTACAATGTGCCAGAGCCGTATGACAAACACAATGGTCTTCCCTCTCAGTAATGCCATATGGCCATTTGGAGCAGTCTTCTTGCCATCCATAACCCGAATCTTCTTGTGACTATACAGTCTTGTGACCGCCACTGCCAGCAGTCGTGTACATTGGGTACATTCCTGCCAAGTCTTCCTGCAATATTGCTGAAGGAACATCCAGCTTCTCATAGCCCTATCCCACTACCTCATTCAAACTCAGTGAGTTGTTGTTAGTAGTGTGTTTGTCACCTTAAAGGCATTCTTGACTAATGTCAACTAACCATGACAAAACTCTTAGGGCCGTTACAGTGTGTATTTAAAGCAAACCTGATTTGCATCCTCGTAGTGGGACTACGAGTGCCAGTGTTATTTGACTGGTGTGACATTTGAATAGACGTATCATTCAGATGTAAAAACATACCTACCAACTTTTGTTTATGTCATACCTTTTTGGTGTTGCCATTTTCTCCCCACATCAGTTTATCTGTATGTTGTATTCTTTCCACATCATTAAAATTTGTTTTTCCCTTTTTATAACACCAGCAAGCTCCCATAGTTTAAATTTGTTAATTTTATGTATCCTTCCATCATAACTTCATTACTAATCCCATGCTTTTTGGCCTGCTTGCCATCTGACTTCAGTACAATTTTGTTTAGAGTCACTCGATGTTAAGTTGATCGGTATGGTTTTTAAGTCTAATTAAGCCTAGAGTTGTGTGGATTTGACTTATTTTTAACATGTAGTGTCTTTCCATTTTTGTCAGCTTTAGAGGAAGTTTCAAATGCATAGAAATTATTGTGTTTCATTTTACTCTTGTAGACATAAGTGTTTGATTTTTCTTTGCGAAGTTCAAACTTTTGTTTGTGACCTCTAACTGCCTGTTTCGTTCCTGTAGTAACGTGCGAAGAACCGTTTAATAGTTATTTTAATGCTTCATTTTGAATACATAAGAATGAAGAAACTTACATTGGCTAAGTCACACCTTGAAATTCCATATCTGACTGCCAGTCACTTGATCAACACACCTATGGGTTTATGGAATCGCGACGAGTAATCAGTATTTGCACGGCAAGCAAAGCTGATTTGCAATACTATGTGAGTTACATAATACACTGGATGATGATAACCCCTCAGTGCTAGCTTGCGAAGAGCAGATTGTTCTGTTCAACAGGAAATATGAATTAGGTGATAAAAAATATGATGATTGGAATATTTGCAGTATACTGCTTAATACAAATGTTTAAAAACATCTCTCATTGCAAAAAGGTCATATTGAGCAGTGGAGAATTTCTTACTGCAACTATTGAACCTACAGTTTTCATCAAGTGCTCACATAGTCTCTCTCTCTCTCTCACTCTCTCTCTCTCTCTCTCTCTCTCTCTCTCTGCGCGTGTGTGCCTTGTCTCTATAGTGGGTAGGTGGGTAGCTTGTGTCCAGAATTTTTTTTATTGTGGCATTAACATTTTCGAGATTTCGCACAAGTCTTACTCAGGCGCTGCCTATGCTGGTGCACATATGACAATCAGATGTTGTCTCAAAAGGGTGAACTTAATATAGTGTTAGAAGAATTGAATCCCAACACTTAACTAACAAATGCTTGAAGTGAATAGGAGAAGGCAATGTAAATGAAGAAAAAGGAAACATAGAAATTGCTGAATGTGCATATTGCTACCCACCATAGAATGGAGATGTTGAATCACAGGCAGCCACAACAAAAAAGACCACTAGACAAGTAAGCATTGGCCAAAAGGTCTTCTCCTGATACACTGTCTTCTTGCAGAATATTACTTTTAGTCTTTCTTTGCATTTTTATAAAGCAGTAAATTCTCATCATACAAAAAGTTTTTTCCATTACTTAGTTGAAAGAAATTCTGCTGGATCTCTTTTCAAAGTACGTGTGAAGCCATTTGCAAAGTAAAGAACGTACCATTATACAAAGTGGTGGCAGAAAACACACACAAAAGGAGGGTATAATTAGGCAAGCTTTCAGAGCCAGTTGCTTTTTCATGCAGAAGGATTGAAGTGGAAGGAAGACAGGTGAAGGAAAAGGACTGGAGAGGTGTAGGAAAAGGGGTAGATTTCAGAGCAGGCTTCTGAACCAGGGGTCAGGGGAGACACAGCAGACAGGATGAGACGGAAAGACTGATTGTTAGGGACTGCAGTGGACAAGATTTGAAACACGAACTAGTTCTTGCGAACTGGTTCTTGCCACCCACTTGGCCTTAATTTACATTAATTTCTTGTATCTCAGCACCTCGTGACAGTAACTACTACTTTCTTCACTCTGTTTTAGTTTTCTACATCTTTCATTTTTTTTACCTGTCTATCTTTCACCATCCCTCTTCCACCTCTATCACATAAAATGCATTTAGCTTTTCACTCTTCGTAACTCGTACACAATGTTTTAGCGGTAATCTCCGTCTTTCACATTACCGTGTCTTCCACCTTTAAGTTCTCAGGTTTTCAAATCTCATCTGGTGCAGTCCCCAACAATCAGTCTTTTTTTCTCATCCTTTCCAATAAGTCTCCCCTGACCTGCAGTTCTGATGACTCTTCCAAAATCAACCCCATTTCATAGACCTCTCCAGTCCTTTTCCTTCATCCTTCTACCTCCCCCTTCAAACCCTTTTGCCTGGATAAGAAGCCACTGGCTCCGGTAGCTTGCCTTATTATAACCTTTTGTGTGTATGTTCTGCTGCTGCTTGGAGGGTAGCTTTAATGTGTATCCAGTTACATTATATTGTCAAAAAACTGATTGTTTTTATTATACAATGATATTTGTTATAAAATTTTGGGACAGAATTGCATTCAGGAGATGAAATTTTTGTATATGTATATTGAGAGTTCTAAAAAGTAAATCAAACTACCCTTGCTTTGTTTGATGCCTCCCCCTCGCATGTTTGTCTGCCCTGTACCTTGTGGGTCCGTGTCATCCTTAATTTGACCTCCTGTCAGGAGGTCAGCAGTTGTCTCTGTTAGTTTTATCCTTTTGATACAAATCTGTTATATTACAAAACTAATGAAACATACTGCTAGCAATATGCTTTTATCTAACTCTACAACTCATTGCTTTGAACATAAAGGGAATTTTTGTACTTTAACATTACTGTTTCTATGATGATCTGTGTACCGTGTGGCCTCCCTGTCGTTTGACCAGTCCGTGACTGTACAGTGGATGTCATAGTATATTAGTTTTTTTATCATCCTTCTACAGAAAACTGTGCAAGGTGAAGGTGCTACATGGAAGATGAAAACATTTATCTCAGAGCTGATCTTCGTGACAAAAAATCTGGACGTTTTGTGCCACAAACAAGAGTAGGGTCACCTCTCCAGTGGTCCCTTGTATTTCGTCAATATTGTCCAGTAGTAATACGATAGCGGTCACCATTTGTAATAGATCTAGCACATGAAGGTATCATGTTCTGGGATGTGGCAAATGAACATAATGAGACTTTGTGAAATATCATTTTGATTTCATGGGACATTGTGTGTAAACTAGTGTGGTACACTCCATGCACAATTTTTATGGTGATGTAGGCATTCACAAGGAGTTTCATACATAACAGTGTATGATACTTTCTGGCAGTGATTATGCCCATTGCTAAAATTAGTGTTAATTGTGTTGGAATATACAAGCCAGTTGCTACTTTAGTGCACACGTAACAATAAAAGACAGCTAAAATCTCTGGGCACATGAATACCATTTAATACAAATGTCTAAAAAAAAAAGTAATTTGCCACAAACAAAAGGGCCTGTGTGAACCAAAATGTCTCTCCTTTGTGTTAGTTGGACTTGGTGTTGTATGTTGCAGTGAATACAGTATTGTATGTCCCTTTGTAATGAAGTCTGTGATGTGTATAATGTGCAAGGCAAGTTTCTACTGAACAAAGATACGGAACTGGCAGCCACAAAAAAAGTGTGCTGTATTACCTCACATACTTTGGATGAGCCATGTGCTAGTTCAACCAATATCAGAAGAGCATTGTGTATTTAGATGATATGTAAACAAACAATTTACACTTCTTTTATGACACTGTGTTTCAATACAGTTCTGAAGTAAATTGATTTGCCTGTAAAATGTTCATATCACCTAGTAATCAGCAGGTGTATCAAAATTAACTAGAAATAAAGCTGTGAAATGGAGGCTCAAAGATATCCAGGTATCTTTCAAAGAGAATTTGTCATCAAGTGGAACTTGCCCATAATACTAAGATTTCATTAATTTGGTTGTGATATTTAATTGTAATAACATACAGTCAGCATTAAATACCTGAATATAATTACTGGAACAAAGAGGAATATGTGGATGCCTTATGTCTTCATGTTCTAAGAATATTTTTAACATGGTAGATTGACACATTGTACTATTTCTCATAACAGTTTCTCATCCGATAGGTCAGAGAAGATGATAAACTTCCACTACAGATATGTATAACATGTATTGATAAATTAAACTCGTGTCATGAATTAGTCAGTTCTTGCTTGGAAGCTGATGCAAAGTTACGAAAATTATTCTGCATTGAAGATGAAGAATCCATTGAAGTAAGTATGTGTGTTTTTGTAGTATACCACGTTCCACCAAATACAGAATTGTTTATCTAGAATGGCTGTTAAGTCCTCCAAAATTATAAGCTTTCTTTATATTAATTTTTCATTGAAAAGTCCATTCTGCCTTCCTGCATTTTTAATAAGTCATTAGTTAACAGGATAATGAATGCATAAGAGGAAAGTAGACTTTGCACGCTTGCGCATGCCTGCTCCCATTCTCGCACCTATCCACCCACTCACCTGTTTACACCACACACACACACACACACACACACACACACACACACACACACACACACAAAGGCTTGCACGCACTACCATCCATCCAACTTGCACCAACTCCTTTTACCTTCCAGAAAATCACTGCATCACTGTTGGGAACCACTAGGTTCTTTTTAAGCCTTAGTTATATTAATCTGTTGCTGGACTTCTCTCTAAAAAATGTTAAACTTCCAATAAAAGTTATAGCTGACTTCATAATTAACTGTTCAGAACTGAGCTTTTTATTGCTTTGTAGATGATACTTCTTGTTGTTAACATTTGGTTACAAATTTTTATTAGAAATTTTAAGATAGAAGGTGGAATGCAATCGCAGTAAAGTGGGGAGGGGGGGGGGGGGGGGGGAGGAAGGGAACCTTTCACCCATAGAAGACAAGTAGAAAAAAATATATTTATATGAGAAACCTCTGGTGACGCAGAGGTTATATTTTCCTGTTCCTTTGACCAAAACAAGAATTGTTTGATTGTATACATGATACATTGAATTGCAGACAGGCACAACAAAGAGACCCTTACACATTAAGCTCTCATCCAAAGCATTCTTAAAAAAGAAAAGGATTCACAGAAGCAGATACACCACACGCACACGTGATCGCACTAGCTGGCGCTGTGTGTGTGTGTGTGTGTGTGTGTGTGTGTTTGTGTTTGTGTTTGTGTGTGTGTGTGTGTGCACGCACATTTTCTTTTCTGAAGAAGGCGTTGACCGGAAGCTTAGTGTGTAACTGTCTTTTAATTATGCTGGTCTTCAACTCAGCATGTCATCTTTACAGTGAGTTGCAATCTATCCTTTCCCTAATTGGTGATATTCCAACTTGGACTTTCTATTTTGTAATTGTTTGTCTATGACTGACTAATGTAATCAGAACAAACAGTCCATTCTTAGCAAAAGAGTGAGTTTATGTTCAATGCAGCGACAGTTCTTACTTTCAGTAACTTTTAACTAGCACTGCCTTCGTCTACTTTTGGTTCCTTTGATTAATTAATATTTCTGGGTGAACATAATTAGAAGAAAAGCATGTAGAAAAGAAGTCCTGTGGACTCAACTAAGGTATTCTGTCTCTTGCTGACTGAACATTTCTCTCAGACTGAGAGACTAATTCGGTGTGCGGGCCGTTGTCCTCAATTACGAAAATTTCGTATACAATCCTAGCTGTGCCATAGCATATTATAATTATTTTTTTTCCAGGACAATAGCTACAGTCAAATCCATGCTCTCCATATATAGGGCCAACATAGTGAGTAGCATAAGACACTTCTATGAATTTTGTGACAATTATTTGCAGTCCAGTAACAAAACTTTTTTTTTTTTTTGTACAAAAGGATCTTTATATTTTCCAGTCTCTTTCTCTGTTAACACCATTGTGTTAAGGAGTGCCTGAGAGTTATGGTTCAGCATTCTACTAGTACTTTCTGCAGAAATCCTGAGGGCTGTGAGGGTTGACTGGGTTATGCCCCAGCTGCCTCGACACTTCCTGATGTTTTTATACTCTGTCAGATGTGTATATTTTGATGAAGCACTCGTGTTTGAAACCCAGAGCAGGATGATGATTCATTCAGGTGTGGTAACATGTCAGCCACCTCTGAAGTGGCTCAGTAAGTGTCCGTGTTTCACAGTACCATATTACTTGGTGGAGAACATTCTGACGATGCAACCATTGTGAGTAATTGCTGGATTACTGTGATACAACCAACAAAAACTTATCAGGCCCCGTCTATATCTCTCCATAGCTGTAGTAAATGTTAAGGTTATTTTTGCAGCAAAATTACCTAAATTCACATTTCAGTGGGGACAAATACATTTTCAAACTTTTCAGTTGCTGAATGAAGTTGATGAGAAATTGATTGCACTAGTTGTTGCATTATAATCCACTACAGTAAAAAGAAAATAACTTTTGTGGTATACAGTCCATTGAAACACGCGAGGGATATAGACTAAGTTACTTATCAGAACTGAACATAATGAAGATCTCCTTTGTTACAACAGAATTGTTGAATAAAATTCCCTGTTTATAACAACGAAAATAGTCCATTATTTATATTAATGTAAATTAATAGATAAAATGTCTACTCGCCAAGTGGCAGCAGGGGAACACACACAAAATGCTTTAATTTTTACAAGCTTTCAGATCCAGTGGCTCCTTCTTCTGGCAGAAGAGTTGAAGGAGAATGGAGAGAGGTGAAGGCAAAGGACTAGAGACGTTTAGGGGAAGGGGCACTGTTCAGGAAAGTCACCCATAATCCTGAGTCAGGGGAGAATTACTGGACAGAATGAGAAGGGAATGTTGAATGTTGGGGACTGAACTGGACGAGAATTGAATACCTGAGAGCTAAAGGTAGACGACAAGGTAATATGCGAGACAGAGATTACTATTACAACATCGTGAAGAGTGAAAAACTAAGTGCATTGCATATAACAGAGCTGGGAGGGGGGACGGTGAAAAATGGACAAGTCAGAAAATGAAAGATGTAAGTAACTAAAATTGAATGAAGAAAGTAGTAGTTACTGTGAAGACATGCTGAGATGGAAGGAATTAACATAAATTAAGCCTAGGTGGATAGTGAGAACCAAGGACATGTTGTAGTGCTAGTTCCCACCTGTGGCGTTCTGAAAACTGGTCTCTGGGGGAAGAATCCAGATGGTGCATGTGATAAAATAGGCACTGAGGTAATGACTGTCATGTTGTACAGCTTGCTCTGCAACAGGATATTTTGTGTTGCCTTTATAAACCCTCTGACTATGCCCATTAGTCTCGACTGATAACTAGGTGGTAGCAATGCTTGTAAAAGGCTGGAAAACGTGTCGTTCACAAGTGGCTCTCTCTTTGATAGTAATGTTTTGTCTGTTACAAGGTTACTATAGGTGGTCGTGGGAGGGAGCATAGGGAAAATCTTGCAGCAGGGATGGTCACAGGGATAGGAGCCATAGGGTAGAGAGACAGGTGCAGAAGGAGCATAGGGCCTGACAAGGATATTACGGAAATTGGAAGGGTGACGAAAAGCTATATTAGGTGTAGTGGGCAAAATATCAGAGAGAATGTATCTCATTTCGGGGCATGATTTCAGGAAGTCATGGGCGTGTCGGAGTAGCTGATTAATATGTTAAAGACCAGGGTAATACTGGGTGACTAGAGATGTGTTCTGGAGTTGTTTTTTTGGAGGGATCAGCAGAACCGCTTTTGAGCTAGGCTATTGGGATAATTATGTCCAGGGAAAGCTGAAGTGAGAGTGCTGGTGTACTGCTGTAAAGAGTCTGCATCTGAACAAATACATTTGCAGCAAATTCCATTGCTGTTTGGGAGGGAATGTTTGACATGGAAAGGATGGCAACTGTCAATATATATAAGTACTGTTGTTAGTTAGTAGGTTTGATGTGGATGGAAGAGTGTAGCTAGCCTTCGGTGAGGATGAGATAAACATCAGGGAAAATGACATGGAATTCAGAATAGGATCATGTGAAATTTAATTGGGAGAAGGTATTAAGAGATTCCAGGAATTTTTAACAGATCATTCTCAACGTGAGTCCATATGGCAAAGATGTCATCAATGTATGTAAACCAAACCAGGAGCTGAAGGCTTTTGGATCATTTACATACATTGTCACTAATCGACTATTTTCATTTTTATATTAGCCCTTGTAGCCATCATTTCTTCTTATGTAGTCCTCTTTTCAGTCTTTGTTGTTATCTGTCTTGTTCAAGCTATTGTCTGTTTTCTACATTTTATGCTAGTATTCCAATCGTTTATTTACCTGTGCCACCCGGATTTATCAACACTTTGCCTCTACATCTTTTCTAGTACAGGTTTTTTTTACGAATTTGCTTATATGAATTCCACTGTTATTTATGAATTTGCCTACAGTTCCACTACACTGCAGGGCATTCTCCCGATCGTCTTTCGTTGATTTATTTTAAAATTTGACCGCTATTTTCTTTCCTATCCTCCATTTACTCTGTTTACACAGTTGTTTCACATTTTTGTGTGTTTGTTTTTCACCAAACCACTCTGATTGACTTTTACTACCATCTCCTACATTACTTTGTTTTCCAAGCAAAGTAGTTTACATTATCTCCTGTTACTTTCTCTTTGTGTCTGACCAGTTTTAAAATTTTGTCTCCTTTCACGACTTTGGCTATCCCCCCCCCCCCTCCCCGCCCTCCTACCACCTCCCATATCATTTTTTCACATCATATAGACCACTCTTGTGGTGAGAAGTTCTTGTCTACTCATGCCTTTTGTTAACCATTGCCCGTTCTCACAATTTTCGTGCAAAATTTTCTGATTTTTTCTTAATTTTTTCCCTACTTTTCTTCCATTTGTCTATCTTTTTCCACCCTGTGCCTCTCGTTTATGCCATTCCCACCCTTTCTATCACTCCAAACTCTCATCTCTTGTCATGGTGAATTCCATCAAATATTACATCTGTTATTTTCAAATACATGCCTCTGCACTGCCGAAATTAAGGTCCCAAATTCAGTTTCTGGAAACCTGCTTCTCCCTTGGAGTTACACCCAAAGGCCTGACTTTGAAAGTTCCTATTTCTGGATGTAATCCTACTCTACACCACCTTCTGTTACAGTTTCAAATACAGCAGTCTTTTGCACATACCCGACTAATCTGTGACCATTTTGCCTCATTTGCCAGTTTCCACTCCACTAGACTTCTCGCCTTCTACAAAATCTTGCAGTTATCTGCCCCTCATGTTTCCTGGGAGTGTATCATCCGCCAAGCCAACTTCAGACTGCAACAACTTGCCAGACTTAACCTCAAAAAGCTATCTCACCTTCTCTTAAAGTACCTCAACAGTAATGTTTCCCTGCTTGTCCCACTGCAGCTTCCTAGACAGCCACACCATCAACCACCACTCTTCTTCTACAAACAGAGCTTGGCCAGCCTCCTCAACATCCCACAGCCTTCGCTGTTGTCTCCCAGATTAGTACAGTGTTCTCAACCTCTCTACCAACCCCCCCCCCCCCTCCCTTGGTGAATTATGAATTATCTGTATTATCTAAGGGTATCACTTTCAGCCCTAAACCATGCTGCTTTGGTGAAGGACCTACATTCTTTTACACTTAGTGTCAACTGGAAATATCACTTTGCAACCCAGTCCCAAAACCATTCAAGCAGCAAACCTGACACTGAAACCTGCCAGTTACGACCACGGTTCCAACTTGATCCACCACCACTACCTCAGAATCATCCCTTACAAATTTATAAAGAATTCCTAACATCCAGCATTGCTTCACAACCTTTCCTCAGGTCCCCACAACATGGCCGTAACCTGTCCTCTGCAGATCTCCAGGCCCTATGTTCCCTGAAAGCTCATGACCCCATCATCATCCTCCCAGCTTACAAAGTATCTACTCCTGTGGTGCTTGACTTACAGGAGTATGTTAGTGAAGGTCTATGCCAGCTGTCTGACACCTCCACATAAAGCATCTGCCATCAGTATCACATCCCTGTGATTCAAACTGACCTGCAGTGTCTCTTAAAAACCTCAGGCCCATCACAAGGGCTTACGCCTCAATCCATAGAACTTCTTACCCAACCCAGACCATGTACTCCCACATTTTACCTTCTTCCTAAGATCCACAAACCCAACCATCCTGGCCATTCTGTAGTTGCCGGCTTCAAAGCGCCTACCGAACTTATACCGCCTTAGTTGATCAATGTCTGCAAAGCATAGCACAAAGACTTCCCTGTTGTATTAAAGATACCAACCATTTCCTAGATTGTCTGAAATCTGTGCCTGTCCTACTCCCACTACACACTTTGCTCCTTCTATACCATCACCACTTATGTACGTAGTCTGTCTGCTGCTAAACATTTCCTCAGTCAGCGCCCACTTGATTCCAAACCTATGACATCTTTCTTATGCACCTTCATCAACTTTATACTTACCAACAATTACTGCACCTTTGAGGGGTAGACATACAAGCTGATCAGCGGTACGGCCAATGGGAACCAGGATGGCTACTTCCTACACCAACCTTTCCATGAGTCACTTGGAGGAAGCTTTCCTGGGATCCATTAGCCTTCAGCCCCTGGTTTGGTTTAGATACATTGATGGCATCTTTGCCATATGGACTCATAGTGAGGCTGACATGTTAAAATCCCTCTATATACTCTCTCCCAGTTAAATTTAACATAGTCCTATTCCGAATCCCATGCCATTTTCCTTGATGTTTATATCATCCTCTCTGAAGACAAGCTTGACACTTCCATCCACATCAAACCTACTAACAAACTTGCCATCCTTTCCATGTCAAATGTTTCCTCTCATACAGCCTTGGCATTTGAGGCAAATGTATTTGTTCAGATACTGAATCTTTACAGCAGTACACCATCACTCTTACTTCAGCCTTCACTGGATGTAAATTATCCAAATAGCCTAGTTGTGCCTATCTGCGACTCACCATCTTCCCTATATGGTGAGAAGCAAACTTTCCTTCCCTTAATAGTGTTACATTCCATCCTGGATTTTCCATTGTTTGATTTTAGCCTAGTTCAAAAGTAGATTTTCCAGGCCATCACATCCAATCCTCGTACTGCTGATGTGGTGTCACCGCCAGGCACCACACTTGCTAGGTGGTAGCCTTTAAATCGGCCGCGGTCCGGGAGTATACGTCGGACCCGCGTGTCGCCACTATCAGTGATTGCAGACCGAGCGCCGCCACACGGCAGGTCTAGAGAGACGTCCTAGCACTCGCCCCAGTTGTACAGCCGACATTGCTAGCGATGGTTCACTGACAAAATATGCTCTCATTTGCCGAGACGATAGTTTAGCATAGCCTTCAGCTACGTCATTTGCTACAACCTAGCAAGGCGCCATATTCAGTTACTATTGATATTGTGAATCATGTACCGTCAAGAGCGATGTTCATCATTAATGGATTAAAGTTAAGTATTCCACCAGATACGTCCGTTTTTCTAAATTCTAATTTCCTTGTCCTGTTCCAGACCTCACGCCAGCCTGCGTGAGCTAAAACGCGTGCATTTCGGCCTCCTCTAGTAACACGGTGTTGGCTCTCCTGCCAACCACAACAGCTGATCCCTCCAAAAAACATCAGAGTAGACCACTCGTCACCCAGTATTATCCTGGTCTTGAATATATTAATCAGCTACTTTGACAAGGCAATGACTTCCTAAATTCATGCTCTGAAATGAGATCCATTCTGTCAGATTTTGCCCACCACACCTAGAATAGCTTTCTGTCGTCCTCGCAATCTCCACAATATTCTTGTCAGACCCTATGCTCCTTCTGCATACATCTCCATACCCAATGGTTTTTACCGCTGTGAGAGTCCTCGCTGCAAGTCTTGGCCTGTGCACCCTCCTACCACCACCTATTCCTACCCTGTAACAGGCAAAAAATATATTATCAAAGAGAGAGCCACCTGAGAAATGGCACATCGTATACCAGCTTTTATGTAAACACTGTTTGGCCTTTTACATCGGCATGACTACCACCCAGCTATCGGTCAGGATGAAGGGGTATAGGCAGAGGATGTATACAGACAACATAAAATACCTGTTGCAGGGCATGCTGTACAAAATGACAGTCATTACCTCAGTGCCTGTTCCATCACACGCACCATCTGGATTCTTGCCCCCAGACACCAGTTTCTCATAACCCCATAGGTGGAAAATAGCACTACAATATGTCCTTGTTTTTCGCCACCCACCTGGGCTTAATTTACGTTAATTCCTTCAGGCTCAGCATCTCTTCACTGTAACCACTCCTTTCTTCATTCCATTTTAGTTTTCTGTATCTTTCATTTTCTGACTTGTCTATTTTTTGCCGTCCCACCTCTCTTAGATATAATGCACTACTCCTTTCTTCATTCCATTTTAGTTTTTTGTATCTTTCATTTTCTGACTTGTCTATTTTTTGCTGTCCCACCTCTCTTAGATATAATGCACTGAGCTTTTCAGTCTTCTTAATTTGTGCCCAATACTGTAGTAGTAATCTCTCTTGCGTATTACCCGTCTTCCACTTTTAAGCTCTCAGGTTTTTAAATCTCATCCGGTGCAGTCCCAAACAATCAATGGGTCTTTACCTGTCATCCATGCAGTAAGTCTCTCTTCTACCAGAAGAAGGAGCCACTGGCTCTGAAAGCTTGTAAAAGTTAAATCCTTTTGTGTTTGGGTTCTCTTGGCCCCTCTTGGTGAGTAGATTTTTTAAAATCTATTTGTTTATATTACATTATCAAAATTCCATGTTTGACATTGTTAGTCAGTTGACAGAAAAATTATTTGTCACCATACTCTGATTCTTGAAGTATTGAAGTGATTCCTCTAAAGTGAATGTAGTTACAAATAAGCAAAATGTTTGGGTGTCATTACATAATGAGAGCTGAGTGGTTTCTTTTGTATTCTAATAAAGTAGCTGTAATACATTTATGTGAATTGTGGAATTTTTGATAACTTGGGTATATTTTTACTAGTCAGTGGCACTCCTCAGGGAAAAATATTTGCAAATTGGTCAAATCAGCCTTTATTTTCTGTTTTAATTTGTAGATGATGCCTGTTTTAATTACATGAATGGAGCAACTTGTCAATTGCACTGAACAGGACTCCTTGAGGTATTGAGGTTTTCATTTACTTTAACCTACATTATGTATATTTTAAAGTGATATTCTTTCTGAATCATCTTGTTCACATTGGTTATGCAATTCATAATTGGGAAGGTATTACATTGCTTCAAAAAGCTCTCCCAAGTGCTCTTCCAAATGTTGTTGAAATATTATTGTTCAGATTTCATTTCCAATTTTTATACAATATCAGCAGAGATGGACACAAAATGGAATCTGATTTACTCAAATCCAGCATGCCGGATGGCAATAGGCAGCAGCTTCTGATTATTCAATGAAATTACAAAACTGTCAAAGTTGAAGTTGGACAGAAGCTTGTTTTTATTTACATAGTGGCTGAAATTCCATGTAGTTTTGATGGTTTCATAATTTCATTGAATGGAAACATGAGTTACAGAAGTCTAACATCATTGGAAAAGTTGTTCAAAATAATCATTATCTGTTAGATAAAAGTCTTGTTTTACTGGTTTGAAGAGACCAATGAATACAGATGGCAAGTATATATGGATGTGGAAAATTGTTAGTTTAATGTTCCCCTGCTGAGTGGCCAATATTTTTCTTAGTGTTTTTGATTGTGCTTGTAAGTATTTTATCTCGCTGTACTGTTGACATCACAGTGAGTATATGAATAGCAACTGAGAAATTTGTAGGATCCATATTATAGTCAATGTTAACTTATTGTGTTCATTGAGGAAAATTTGAGCTGCTATTGACTTTTGCTGATATTCTATAACCCTATTTTTCTGAAAATTACTCTATTCCATTGTAGTGTGGTGACACAACAAACTTACTATGGCTAATACACTGATGATGGGGGGGGGGGGGGGGCAGATCGCAACATGAAGGAGTTGTGCAAAATACATGAATGTCCATAGGTGTGTTTCTACATCTGAAAAATAATGTTTATTCAAATTTCATGCCAGTCACATGAGACTGGCGCTAGCAGTGCCAGTATGAGGACGCAAATCAGGTTTGGTTTAAACACATACTGTAATGGTCATGAGCGTTAATTACCTTTGAGATTGGACATGGTGAGTTGGCATTAGTCAAAAATGCCTTTAGAGCAACAAAGACACCATTATCAGGACCTCACTGAGTTTGAACAAGGGTGTGTAATACAGCTATGAGAAGCTGGGCGTTCCTTCGGTTGTACCGCAGAGAGACTTGGCAGCAATATACCCAATATACGTGACTGCTGGCAGTGGTATTTGCAAAACGATTGGGCTCTAGACAGCAAGCGGACTTGGCTCCAAGTGGCCACATGGCAGTACCAAGACCATGGTGTTCATCATATGACTCTGGCCCATCCTGCTGCATCTGCAGCAGCAGGTTGAGCAAAAGTTTGCACCACACTGAACTGTTAAAAATTGGTTATTTCAAGGCCAAATGCCCTGTACACTATGTGATCAAAAGTATCCTGACACAACCAAAAATATAGGTTTTTCGTTTGTGTGCATTGTGCTGCCACCTTCTGCCAGGTACCCCATATCAGTGACCACAGTAGTCATTAGAGGTCATGAGAGAGCAGAAGGGGGCACTCTGTGGAACTTACGGGCTTCAAATGTGGTCAGGTGATTGGGTGTCACTTGAAGAGGGTCTTAATGTGTAATAGACAGACATCCATCCAGATCATCATTATTTGAATTCTAAACTGCATCAGGATCCACTGCAAGTACTATGACAGTTGGGCGGAAAGTGAGAAAACTTGGGATTTCATGCTTGATAGGCTGCTCATAAGCCACACATCGCACTGGTAAATGCCAACCGATGCCTCGCTTAGTGTAAGGAGCATAAACATTGACGATTGAACTGGGGAAAAACGTTGTATGTAGTGACATGGTATGCCCCCGCTCCCTCCATTGCCCATACACTGAATAAGCAAATTTCTGGCATTTCTCGTGACCCTCACCAGCATCACAGGTAGCTGGTATGTTGGCAATATCTGTCTGCATGTTATCCTTCAGGTCTTTTAAGGTTGACATAAATGCAAGATTTCAAAATCACGAGGGGTCTAATTAGGGATGTGGGCTGATCATTCTAAACACAACTCCAGTTGTCAGAGGTATGCATGTCATGCCCTTTCCGGAAAAATTTCTGAGAACAGATTTATTTATTTATTTATTTATTATCTCCCCCCCCCCCCCCCCCACCTGCCAATTGACCTGACAGGATGCGTCAACGAACAGAACATGTGCTGCTGGGACAACACCAGTCATTGAGAATTGCATCAAAGACCTCTATAGTAATCTAAATTCATAGTGTACTTCACGATCTCCATAGCTGCGAATGTTGGTTCCTAGTTTGTAGAAGAAAAATGAGGTCATAATCATAGAGAATTCAGACCAGTATGTGAACATTCTAGAGAGATTTTTTTCCCCCTCACAACTTGATGAATTGGACTTAGAGCAACAGGTCACACTGAAAGGGCTATTTTGTGGAAACACTTCCCAGAGCTCCTCACCTTAGTAAGGGGCGATTTGGAGTGGCTAACGCGTTTCCCCAATTTGGCAGCTCTCTCTCTCTCTCTCTCTCTCTCTCTCTCTCTCTCTCTCTCTCTCTCATCTTAAACCACATTTATCATTTATGTTAACCATCCAAGGACCCTGCTAGACCTGAAGGCCAATATCTGGGCAGAAATTGCCAACGTAGCTGATGCTGTGCTTGTAAGAGTCGTGCGGAAAGTGAGAAATCAGCTTGTGCATTGTAGCCTATGGGAGACGTCACCTACCTGAATGATTTTGAAATCTCTAGAAATGTATGTACTCATATAAAAAAACATTCATAAAATGTGTTTTGATGGAATAAACCAAAAACCCAACAGTGAAATGAAACAGGAGAAAAACACCAGGAACAGGGATCAGTAGCGAACAGATGTCGTACATTTTGTCATTTTTGACAGAGATAAACTCAAGCTGCAGTGTTCTTCTGTGACACATCAGTGTAGAAGTTGGCACAGAAACAGCTAAGTAAAAAGTCCCTGCAACCTGCACATTTCTTTATATGTAAATTCTGACTTCGGAATTTTCCTTTGTGTGAGACCATGTGTGCAAGATTCGTGCGCTGATTTGAACTTCTAGATTTAAATTTTTGCTTTTCACATCACTTCTGCATAATCTTTCATTTATGTATCAATACCTGTTTTTGTATTATAGTATATTGTGAAATTTCAAACATTCGGCCATGATTAATTCGTACTGTTGTTATCAATTGTAGGCATAAACTTGTTTGTGCTTATTTACAATTTTTGAGAACAGTAGGCCTGTCCTCATTCGATAAAATTGTTTTCTAATTTAATGGTGTGATTACATGAAAAATTTTTGAGAATTTTTGGATGCTTACAAAACTATATTTTTGTAACTTACTCGTAGGAGTGTTTTAGATAACTTATTTCATAGCAAATCAGTGTTTGTGATTTACAGTTACTGCCAATGAATTGATCACTCTGAATTTCATTGTATATCAATGCAAGTAGATGTGCATTTTTGAGAATAATCTAAATTGTAGTAAATTGGCGTTTGTGATTCAGTTACTGTAGCAGATATAGTAAATAACATATTGTGAATATAATAGAGGGAAACATTCCACGTGGGACAAATATATTTAAAAAGAAAGATGATGAGACTTACCAAACAAAAGCGCTGGCAGGTCGATAGACACACAAACAAACACAAACATACACACAAAATTCTAGCTTTCGCAACCAACGGTTGCCTCGTCAGGAAAGAGGGAAGGATAAGGAAAAAAAACCATATCCTTTTGTCTTTCCTTATCCTTCCCTCTTTCCTGACGAGGCAACCGTTGGTTGCGAAAGCTAGAATTTTGTGTGTATGTTTGTGTTTGTTTGTGTGTCTATCGACCTGCCAGCGCTTTTGTTTGGTAAGTCTCATCATCTTTCTTTTTAAATATAAATAACATATTGTGTTACATCTAGTTTTCATTTTGAGAGAAGTATATATTATCTACATATATAATCAATTAACACTATTTTCAACATCATTAGTGACTTCAAAAAATTTTAGACAGCCTCCTCCCCCCCCCCCCCCCCCCCCTTAATAGAAGTCTAATTTTTTATACTTGCTTCAATTCTTATAGCGAATTAGTAATTTTGTAGCTCAATAGATTGAGTTGGTAACAGGCTTAATTTAAAGTCATTGGTTCACTGTGCTATAATACATTGCACCAGCTAAAATGTAACCCAACTGAGAATGCTGTTCTCGAAAATAGGGTGAAGTGGTTCACATTCATAATCAAATGCAGATCTCTGTGAATACTGTCAAACGATTGGCAGCTGTTGCTAATTGGTGTATTGGAGGAGCTCCCGAGAGTTGTGTACCTGTGATAATGGTACCAAGGGTACCTCAAGTACTCTCTTCTCATGTGGATCGTTGACTCCTCTGCAGAAAGTACAGAATCTGTCATTAACTGTCCATGTGACTGTGAGTGGTGTTTCAATGGTAGGTCCCAGCGTCCTGTACAGAGTGGATAGGGATGAGGAAGCACTCAGGGTGTTATACCGTTCCCCTAACCGACACGTTTGAGGTGCTATGTACATCACCTGTTTTGGGGAAACATGTTTTGTTTGGTGACAAGAAGAAAAACACAAAACGGTACGATCTATTACCCTACTGGCAATTAAAACTGCTACACCAAGAAGAAATGAAGATGATAAACGGGTATTCATTGGACAAATATATTATACTAGAACTGACATGTGATTACATTTTCACACAATTTGCGTGCATAGATCCTGAGAAATCAGCACTCGGAACAACCACCTCTGGCCGTAATAATGGCCTTGAAACGCCTGGGAATTGAGTCAAACAGAGCTTGGATGGCGTGTACAGGTACAGCTGCCCATGCAGCTTCAACACGATACCACAGTTCATCAAGAATAGTGACTGGCATATTGTGACGAGGCAGTTGCTCGGCCACCATTGACCAGACGTTTTCAGTTGGTGAGAGATCTGGAGAATGTGCTGGCCAGGGCAGCAGTTGAACATTTTCTGTATCCAGAAAGGCCCGTACAGGACCTGCAACATGGCATCGTGTGTTATCCTGCTGAAATGTAGGGTTTCACAGAGATCGAAAGAAGGGTAGAGCCACAGGTCATATTGTTGTTGTTGTGGTCTTCAGTCCTGAGACTGGTTTGATGCAGCTCTCCATGCTACTCTATCCTGTGCAAGCTTCTTCATCTCCCAGTATCTACTGCAACCTACATCCTTCTGAATCTGCTTAGTGTATTCATCTCTTGGTCTCCCTCTACGATTTTTACCCTCCACACTGCCCTCCAATGCTAAATTTGTGATCCCTTGATGCCTCAAAACATGTCCTACCAAACGATCCCTTCTTCTGGTCAAGTTTTGCCACAAACTTCTCTTCTCCCCAATCCTATTCAATACCTCCTCATTAGTTACGTGATCTACCCACCTTATCTTCAGCATTCTTCTGTAGCACCACATTTCGAAAGCTTCTATTCTCTTCTTGTCCAAACTAGTTATCGTCCATGTTTCACTTCCATACATGGCTACACTCCATACAAATACTTTCAGAAATGACTTCCTGACACTTAAAATCTATACTTGATGTTAACAAATTCCTCTTCTTGAGAAACGCTTTCCTTGCCATTGCCAGTCTACATTTTATATCCTCTCTACTTCGACCATCATCGGTTATTTTACTCCCTAAATAGCAAAACTCCTTTACTACTTTAAGTGTGTCATTTCCTAATCTAATTCCCTCAGCATCACCCGACTTAATTCGACTACATTCCATTATCCTTGTTTTGCTTTTGTTGATGTTCATCTTATATCCTCCCTTCAAGACACCATCCATTCCGTTCAACTGCTCTTCCAAGTCCTTTGCTGTCTCTGACAGAATTACAATGTCATCGGCGAACCTCAAAGTTTTTACTTCTTCTCCATGAATTTTAATACCTACTCCGAATTTTTCTTTTGTTTCCTTTACTGCTTGCTCAATATACAGATTGAATAACATCGGGGAGAGGCTACAACCCTGTCCTACTCCTTTCCCAACCACTGCTTCCCTTTCATGCCCCTCGACTCTTATAACTGCCATCTGGTTTCTGTACAAACTGTAAATAGCCTTTCGCTCCCTGTATTTTACCCCTGCCACCTTCAGAATTTGAAAGAGAGTATTCCAGTTAACATTGTCAAAAGCTTTCTCTAAGTCTACAAATGCTAGAAACGTAGGTTTGCCTTTTCTTAATCTTTCTTCTAAGATAAGTCGTAAGGTCAGTATTGCCTCACGTGTTCCAACATTTCTACGGAATCCAAACTGATCTTCCCCGAGGTCGGCTTCTACCAGTTTTTCCATTCGTCTGTAAAGAATTCGCGTTAGTATTTTGCAGCTGTGACTTATTAAACTGATAGTTCGGTAATTTTCACATCTGTCAACACCTGCTTTCTTTGGGATTGGAATTATTATATTCTTCTTGAAGTCTGAGGGTATTTCGCCTGTCTCATACATCGTGCTCACCAGATGGTAGAGTTTTGTCATGACTGGCTCTCCTGAGGCCATCAGTAGTTCAAATGGAATGTTGTCTACTCCCGGGGCCTTGTTTCGACTCAGGTCTTTCAGTGCTCTGTCAAACTCTTCACGCAGTATCTTATCTCCCATTCCGTCTTCATCTACATCCTCTTCCATTTCCATAATATTGTCCTCAAGTACATCGCCCTTGTATAAACCCTCTATATACTCCTTCCACCTTTCTGCCTTCCCTTCTTTGCTTAGAACTGGGTTGCCATCTGAGCTCTTGATATTCGTACAAGTGGTTCTCTTCTCTCCAAAGGTCTCTTTAATTTTCCTGTAGGCAGTATCTATCTTACCCCTAGTGAGACAAGCCTCTACATCCTTACATTTGTCCTCTAGCCATCCCTGCTTAGCCATTTTGCACTTCCTGTCGATATCATTTTTGAGACGTCTGTATTCCTTTTTGCCTGCTTCATTTACTGCATTTACAGGTCATAACACATCTGAAATGTAACGTCCACTGTTCAAAGTGCCGTCAATGCGAACAAGAGGTGACAGAGACGTGTAACCAATGGCACCCCATGCTGGGTGATACGCCAGTATGGCGATGACGAATACACGCTTCTAATGTGCGTTCACCGCGATGTCGCCAAACACGGATGCAACCATCATGATGCTGTAAACAGAACCTGAATTCATTCGAAAAAGTGACGTTTTGCCATTCGTGCACCCAGGTTCGTCATTGAGTATACCATCACAGGCGCTCATGTCTCTGATGCGAGCTGATAGTCCTTGCTGCTACAAACTTTGTCGAACTGTTTGTGCAGATGGTTGTCGTCTTGCAAATGTCCCCATCTGTTGACGCAGGGATCGAGACGTGGCTGCACGATCCGTTACAGCCGTGCGGATAAGATGCCTGTCATCTCGACTGCTAGTGATACGAGGCCGTTGGGATCCAGCACGGCATTCCGTATTACACTCCTGAACCCACCAATTCCGTATTCTGCTAACAGTCATTGGATCTCTACCAACGCGAGCAGCAATGTCGAGATACGATAAACCACAGTCACGATAGGCTACAATCCGACCTTTATCAACGTCGGAAATATGACAGTACGCATTTCTCCTCCTTACACGAGGCGTCACGATGACGTTTCACGAAACAGAGCCGGTCAACTGCTGTTTGTGTATGTGTATGAGAAATTTGTTGGAAACTTTCCTCATGTCAGCACGTTGTAGGTGTTGCCACTGGCGCCAACCTTGTGTGAATGTTCTGAAAAGTTAATCATTTGCATATCACAGCATCTTATATTTCACGTCTGTAGCATGTCATCTTCGTTGTGTAGTAATTTTAATGGCCAGTAGTGTAATTGTCAGCATTTCAAACGAATGGAGAATGATAGTACTCCATAGAGAAATGGCAGCAAGAGACGGGAAAGGATACCAGGTGCACTGAGTGTAAATGCCTGGGGGCCTCATTCAACATGCTGAAGAGGCAGCTATTGAGGGAATAGGGTGCAAGTAACACAATTTATGGCACACATTGGAACAAATGGTACCAGTTATCTGGGCTCCGAGGTCATACTTGGATCATTCCGCTGAGCGGTTCTAGGCGCTACAGTCTGGAACCGCGCGACCGCTACAGTCGCAGGTTCGAATCTTGCCTCGGGCGTGGATGTGTGTGGTGTCTTTAGGTTAGTTAGGTTTAAGTAGTTCTAAGTTCTAGGTGACTGATGGCCTCAGAAGTTAAGTCCCATAGTGCTCAGAGCCATTTTTTTTTTCTTTTTTTTTTTTGGGTCATTCCAGCAACTGGTGCTGAAGGTTGAGAAGACCAGCCTTGCGTGTGGAGTTTCAGTGGAGCTCAGAATTTGTGGCATTGTCACCAGAACTTAGTTTTGAGTCACATAGAGGGAATGAACCAGAGACTTCGAGGGTTCCATGACAAGCTAGGTTGCGACTTCCTGTACTTACGCCACAGGGTTGAGAACTATAGTGTCCCTCTAAATGGGTTAGGTATGCATCACACATCAAAGGTTGCTACCCATATATCTAAATGTGTATGGGGTGCACACAAGGAGTTTTAAGATGATTAGACAACTCACCATCCATTCCTGGCAATGATAGCTACAGGAAACAGAAGTATCAGTGTAAGATCAAAAGAAAGGCCTCCCACAGCTGAGAGCATTAAAATGCTAGTGGTTAAGTGCTGAAGCATTCACAACAAAGTACCAGACTTCGACGTGCTCCTGAAAAGCAGTGAGGCTCATATAATGCTAGGTACGGAAAGCTAGTTCAAACCTGAAATTTATAGCAGTGATTTTTTTTATGGAAAATTTAAGTTTATGTCAAAATAATGGGAAATGGAGGTGGTCTGTTTCTTACAATATTGTTGTGGCAACAATGATTACCAAATTACAAAGGACAACGAAAGCAAGCATATATATATATATATATATATATATATATATATATATATATATAGAGGGAAACATTCCACGTGGGAAAAATATATTTAAAAAGAAAGATGATGAGACTTACCAAACAAAAGCGCTGGCAGGTCGACAGACACAAACATACACACAAAATTCTAGCTTTCGCAACCAATGGTTGCCTCGTCAGGAGGGAACAGGGTGCAAGTAACACAATTTGTGGCGCACATTGGAACAAATGGTACCAGTTATCTGGGCTCTGAGGTCATACTTGGATCATTCCGCTGAGCGGTTCTAGGCGCTACAGTCTGGAACCGCGCGACCATTGACGATCAACGACCACTGACGAGGCAACCATTGGTTGCAAAAGCTGGAATGTTTCCTTCTATTATAACTATATATATATATATATATATATATATATATATATATATATATATATATATATGCTCAGTAAACTAGATAAACAATCAGTAGTTTCATGACTCACTGAGTAACTTGAAAATTGCAGCACAGGGCAGGACCATGTAGAGGAACTATGGCTCATGGTAAAAAAATAGTTGACCACGTGCTGGATAGATATGTAGCCTGTAGGACAGTTTATAATGAGAGAGGTCCACCATGGTATACTGTCACTGTAAAGAAACACATAAAGAAAGAGGGACTACTGCATAATAGGTATAAAACAAAGTATAAAGTCCTAGATAGATGCTGAATGAAATATATTTGCCAGTCAAGCTAGCTATGTGTGATGCCTTCAGTGACTACCATGGTGGAATATTTTTAAATGATGTTTCACAAAACTCAAAGAAATTCTGGTCATATGTAAAGGCTGCTAGTGGCACCAAGTTCGTGTCCAATCCCTAGCGAATTAGACAGGAACTGGAGTTGAGGATAGCTAAGCACAAGCTGAAATGCGTAAATCTGTTTTCAGATGTTCCTTTAAAAATGGATAGTTGCTACTCACCAAATTGTGGAGATGCTGAGTCACAAGTAGATACAACAAAAACACTGTCAGAAAGTGAGCTTTCAGCCAACAAGGCCTTGGTCAAAACTAGGCAAAACACACACACACACACACACACACACACACACACACACACACACACAATATTTGCGTGTGCGCACGAGCGAGCTTGTGTGTGTGTGTGTGTGTGTGTGTGTGTGTGTGTGTGTGTGTGTTTTTGACGAAGGCTTTTTTGGCGAAAAGCTCAGTTTCTGACATTCTTTTTTTTGTGCCTATCTGCAACTCAGCATCTCCGCTATATGGTGAGTAGCAACTACCATTTTCATAATATTGTTACATTCTATTCTCGATTTTCCATTATCTGATTGTTCCTTTACAAAGGAAGACACAG
Source organism: Schistocerca cancellata (assembly GCF_023864275.1). Lineage (NCBI taxonomy): Eukaryota > Metazoa > Arthropoda > Insecta > Orthoptera > Acrididae > Schistocerca > Schistocerca cancellata. The sequence continues at coordinate 839,273,897 of NC_064630.1, forward strand.
GACAATTGCCACAATTTAATCCACATAATGACATAACTATTAGTGTCAGTGGTTTTGAGAAACATCTCAAATCATTAAATTTGACAGGGTATATACGACCCGGGACAACCGGAAAATCCGGGAAAAACCCGGGAATTTTTTCATCCGGGAGAAAACCGGGAAAAACCCGGGAATTTTTCATTGTTTTAGCTTTCAGTTAATTTTTTTAAATTTTGGCTGCAGAATTGATTCTCTAGCAAAGATTGTTATTGTATCCTGCTACTGGAGAATGATACTGCAGCAATAAAATATAAACGAGAGGGAAAAAAATTAAACTTTAGTGACAAAGGAAATGTGCAATTCACAACAAAAAACCGTGCACGCACAAGCGTTTGCAAATAGCAAAAATATGTCAAAGGCCATAGGGCGCAGACTGTAATTCTTCGTAACAATAAACTGCTTGCTATGAGCATGACGTCACAACTGTTCACATTAGGTTCGTTTGACCAATTGCCAGCGGTCTGTTGCGCATGCGCATTTGACTCGCGTATAAGCAGTACCTTCTCCTTCTACTTGAAGTTTGTCTGTTAGCTGTGTCTGTAGCAGTAGCAAGCAGCCAGATGCAAACGAGAAAAATTTTTCTCACGCGCCCTAGCTGCCAGATTCACACTTGCACAGTAGAGTTGGGCAACACGATTCTTTTTCCCGATTCGATTCCTACGATTCAATCTCACATTGCGAATAGATTCCTACGATTCGTTCACGATTCATTCTAGTCTGCGATGGCACGATTCTTATGGAATGCAAAAAGTTCTACATCTTACTCACAGATGGCAGGACAGTCAATGGGGTAACAATCGAACTGTGTCAAGATAAGATATGCCAGAAATAGTCTATTTATGAGTAAACGTGCATACGACGTTACAAGTGTGATTCTCGATTTATACGTTTAATACCTTAATTGATGAAAGGTCACGTTTCATTTGATTGAATCTATTGTTTTATTTCAGTAAAGGTGGTGCAAAATTACGTGGTATGCCAGTTTGGTTGTGTGGCTTGAACGTATCTAACTACAGAAGTCTGTTTTATAGTAACAAAATCTAGCAGTGAGGCAGACGTGGTTTGGCTCATATCATCCTATTCAAATAAAGTTGAAAGCAAACAGTTAAATAAATATAAATTTTCATTTCCGAGATACCAGCGATCAGAGGAAAACATGTCTAACCTAAAACATATCTAGGATGATTGTTACTATTGGATGTACAGTAAGTCCAACGTCTTCGTATTCGGATAATGTTATACCGCCATCTCACAAAATTTTGATACACCTCTACTGTAACAAAGATTTACGAAATTGTGATACAAAATACTTATTGTGTAAAATTGAGTTTTTTCAGGAAACACACCAATATAGATAAACTTAAAAATCTAAATCTTTATCTAAATATAAAATTCTATCCAAACAGTTAAAGCCGTTCCCAAGGAACACGAAATTGTGTAAAATCGCGTGCTGTAAGGAAAGACACCTACACTCCTGGAAATTGAAATAAGAACACCGTGAATTCATCGTCCCAGGAAGGGGAAACTTTATTGACACATTCCTGGGGTCAGATACATCACACGATCACACTGACAGAACCACAGGCACATAGACACAGGCAACAGAGCATGCACAATGTCGGCACTAGTACAGTGTATATCCACCTTTCGCAGCAATGCAGGCTGCTATTCTCCCATGGAGACGATCGTAGAGATGCTGGATGTAGTCCTGTCGAACGGCTTGCCATGCCATTTCCACCTGGCGCCTCAGTTGGACCAGCGTTCGTGCTGGACGTGCAGACCGCGTGAGACGACGCTTCATCCAGTCCCAAACATGCTCAATGGGGGACAGATCCAGAGATTTTGCTGGCCAGGGTAGTTGACTTACACCTTCTAGAGCACGTTGGGTGGCACGGGATACATGCGGATGTGCATTGTCCTGTTGGAACAGCAAGTTCCCTTGCCGGTCTAGGAATGGTAGAACGATGGGTTCGATGACGGTTTGGATGTACCGTGCACTCTTCAGTGTCCCCTCGACGATCACCAGTGGTGTACGGCCAGTGTAGGAGATCGCTCCCCACACCATGAAGCCGGGTGTTGGCCCTGTGTGCCTCGGTCGTATGCAGTCCTGATTGTGGCGCTCACCTGCACGGCGCCAAACACGGATACGACCATCATTGGCACCAAGGCAGAAGCGACTCTCATCGCTGAAGACGACACGTCTCCATTCGTCCCTCCATTCACGCCTGTCGCGACACCACTGGAGGCGGGCTGCACGATGTTGGGGCGTGAGCGGAAGACGGCCTAACGGTGTGCGGGACCGTAGCCCAGCTTCATGGAGACAGTTGGCGAATGGTCCTCGCCGATACCCCAGGAGCAACAGTGTCCCTAATTTGCTGGGAAGTGGCGGTGCGGTCCCCTACGGCACTGCGTAGGATCCTACGGTCTTGGCGTGCATCCGTGCGTCGCTGCGGTCCGGTCCCAGGTCGACGGGCACGTGCACCTTCCGCCGACCACTGGCGACAACATCGATGTACTGTGGAGACCTCACGCCCCACGTGTTGAGCAATTCGGCGGTACGTCCACCCGGCCTCCCGCATGCCCACTATACGCCCTCGCTCAAAGTCCGTGAACTGCACATACGGTTCACGTCCACGCTGTCGCGGCATGCTACCAGTGTTAAGACTGCGATGGAGCTCCGTATGCCACGGCAAACTGGCTGACACTGACGGCGGCGGTGCACAAATGCTGCGGAGCTAGCGCCATTCGACGGCCAACACCGCGGTTCCTGGTGTGTCCGCTGTGCCGTGCGTATGATCATTGCTTGTACAGCCCTCTCGCAGTGTCCGGAGCCAAGTATGGTGGGTCTGACACACCGGTGTCAATGTGTTCTTTTTTCCATTTCCAGGAGTGTATATACAGATAAAGATAAAAACCAAAACCTTAACTACATTCAATACATACTAACAAAGTTTTACGAGATGGCGTTATAAAAACATGTGAAATAACGTTTTTATAATATAAAATTGGGTTTTTACGAATGGAACTATGTAGGATATATGTACTGTAAAATTGACTTTTTACGAAAGAATGGAACTATGTAGGTGAACTCAAAAAGCAAAAACAAGTCTAAATACAAAATTTCATTCAAATCGTTAGGGCCGTTTTCGAGATACGCGAAATATAATACATAATCCAAGTGCTATTGCTCGTGTGTAAAGAAGGTGTGTGTGTTTTGCATTGCATCTGCAACATGTAAGAGATATGCATTTATTCATCATACTTGGATTTCTTGATTTTAATCGTGTGTATTGGGAGCTGTGTACTCGCTGTATATCGTTCCTGTCATCACTAGTTCGTGTATTACTCGCGCAAAGTAAGCTGACGTAAATGGGAAATGCCTTTACGCTCGTTCCCATCAGCCACCGCCAAGTGTCAGCTTGAGCTTGGTTTTCACAGTAATATTACGGCCCACGAACTTCGTTTTTTAGTTCCGAGCTTCCTTTGTTCACACGCATCCTCCACTTGACTGCCATCTGGCGGTGGTAATCATTCGGCACGACTCGGCATGATTCGGAAGTTGCCTTCGAAGCATAGCGTACTAAGAATAGATGAATCGTTGGAACTTGGAATCGTCACGACTCGGAAACACGCAATCGCTCTTACAATTCTTTTGAACGACGATTCGTCCGTATCACGATTCGATTCTTACGATTCTTTATTTAGAGTCGTTCAAATGAACGACTCATTCACGAATCGCCACAACTCTATTGCACAGAGTTGTCTGAGCTGCAGTGGGGAGGGGGTTAACCTCCACGTGACGCGTGTTTACGTTAAGTGATTTCGCTGCTTCTCTTCGTGTACAGCTCCCAAGTCAAATGAAAACAAAACGGATTTCTGTGGCCTGGGAGCTATCAAGTGAATTAAAATACATTCACATAATTATGGAGGGCAAAAATATATTATTAATTTCAGTTTTCTCATTTTATTTTATTTCCAAGTTAGTAGCAGTCAAGCATTAATTGCCTTGCAGAACAGTGAAGTTATTTTAGCAAGTTTGCTAAAGAAATTTGGCTTTATTAATCTTTCCGCTGAGGCAATCATTTTATTTGAAACGAAGTGTTTCATTCTACAGTACTGGCTAGTTCCAACTTTTCGCTGAATTTCAAGTGCACGTTATCATCTTCTGCCATATATGGCATTATGCTATAATAAAGAACCAAAAATGAGATCGTAGAGTACTGGTACTCCGAGAAAATTTACATCCCAAAAACCACACTAAAAAGCTTAATATCAGATGGGACATACTTCATTGTGAATCTGGAAAAAGGCAATTCGCACTTCAAGCCGAATTATGCATTTTAGTATGGTTTACGAAATTCCGATGCTCTTTGGAGTACCCTCTGATGCCCTGTGTTTCTTTTATGGTGTAATATAAGCTCTTTTAGTGCTTTATAAACACGAACATACTGGCTTCCTACACCACTGCAGTTGCACACGCACAATAATGCCTGTTTTCTGGTGCTCTCTGGAAACTGGTAAATCGAACCTATTTCTAACAGTCTTCGGATTGTATTGCGAACGGTGGTTAGAAAAGCGTTACTTTCAAAGTAAATTTCTTTTTACGCAAGATGAATTATGTTACGTGTGAGAAAGTGGGATGGATATCTAAACCACAGAGCGTTCGAAACTGAACAGTTTGAGGACCATTTATGTCATAATATTAAATTTACTGGCACATTTGTGTGATGTATCTTAAAGTATAACACACGCAAAAAAGATCAATATTACATGTGAAAGCTAAGCTTCTGTTGTAGCGTGTTAATAATATTATATATTATAATATTATATGTGAAAGCTTAGCTTTTATTGTAGATATAGGGTACTGTGTACATTAATGTAAACCGTTAACTTTTCCTCTTGAGTGTTCGCGCTATTTAACCAGTGATCTTGCTATTGGCTGACTATAACACGTGTCCTATGCTCTGAATAGCTGCTGTCATCGGCTGACGAGATCTCGTGGCTTGAGATATGACTCGTTTACAAAAGGACGTCGCAACCTCGGTTTCAACGCTCCGCAAACTAACGTGCTGTGTTTGGTGCAATTCGAATTTATACTTTCGTAATACGAAAATATGCAACGTATATGTTGTTGCAAATCAAAGGTCTCTTTTTTTGTTATAAGTCTCTCCAAACTTCTCTGCCCGTCTTTTTTTTTTTTTTTTCGGGAAGTTCTACGCGATTGTATAAAACGTTAACCATTCAAAGAATTGATAAGTTTTGCAGTTCCGAGGGAAAATCTACGGAAAATCTGTCAGTTAGCACAGAAAAAGTGTATTTTTGCCCGGGAAAAAGCGTATTTTTTAAACGGGATATCCGGGAGAAATCCGGGAATAATCCGGGAATTTTTTTTCCTTGTCCCCATATACACCCTGTTTGAACAAAGTTCCAGGTTCCAATGGAACCCCTATCATATTATGCATAGAATTTGTGTCTTGAGTTAGCCCCTCTTCCATTTGTAGTGTATTGCAGATCCCTCAAACGAATATCCATGCCCAGGAAGAAAGGACAAATTACACCTGACTACAGGGTAAGAGAAGTGATCCATGAAAGTACCGACCAGTTTGCTTGACATTGGTTTGTTGTAATATCTTGGAACATATTCTGAGCTCGAACGTAATTAAGTATCTAGAGAAGAATAATCTCTTCCTTGTCATCCAACATTTATTCTGAAAACATTGTTCATGTGCAATCCAACTAACACTTCATTTACATGACATACTGAAAGCTTCGGATCAAGGCAGCCAGGTAGATGCAGTATTTCTTAATTTCTGGAAAGCGTTTGACTCAGAACTATACCTATGCTTATTGTTAAAGGATTGGTCGTGTGGAGTACCAAGTGCAATTCATGACTGGATTGAGGACTTTCTAATAGGGAGAATCCAGCATGTTATCTCGGATGGAGAGTCATCATCAGATGTAGGAGTTACTTCGGGTGTTCCCCAGGGAAGTGTGTTGGGACCCTTGCTGTTCATCTTGTGTAATAATGACCTTGAGGACAATATTAATCGAACCTCAGACATTTCACAGATGTAGTTATGTGTAATGAAGTACTGTCTGAAAGAAGTTGTATGAATATTTAGTCAGATGTTTATAACATTTTCAAAGTTTTGCAAGATGTGCAACTTGCTTTAGATGTTCAGAAATCTACAATTTTACGCTTCATAATATGAAAAAATGCAGTATCCTATGACTATAATATCAGCGACTCATAATGGAAATGTCAACTCGTACAAAGATCTGGGGATAACACTTTTTAGGAATATGAAATGGAACGACCACATTGACTCAGTTGTGGGTAAAGCAGATGGTAGACTTCACTTTATTGGTAGAATGCTGGGGAAGTGTCATCAATCTACAAACTGTATTCATTACAAAACACTCATATGAACCATTCTAGATTATTGCTCAACTGTACCAAATGGGACTAACAGGGGATATTGAACATACACAGATAAGGGCAGCATGAATGGTCACAGGTTTGTGTGACACGTAAAAAGACTGTCAGAGAGGTGCTGGAGAAACTGAAGTGGCAGACTGTGGAAAACAGATGTAAACCATCCTGAGAAAGTCTACTAACAAAGTTCCACGAATCGGCTTTAAATGATTATTCTGTGAAAATTCTGCAACCACCTACGTAGCGCTCACTTTGGAATCGTGAGGACCAAATTGAAATAATTACAGCACACACATACGTGTTCAATCAGTCGTTCTTCCCATGTTCCATATTTGAATGGAGTGGGAAGTAACCTTAATAGCTGGTTCACTGGTACGTATCCTCTGCCACGCACTTCACAGTGGTTTGCAGAGTATAGCTGTAGATGAAGAAGGAGAAAATGAGAGCAGAGTTACCTCACGATCAGTGGTGACAACAGTCATGGCATTGCAGAACATGACCATGCACACAAGATGTAAATATGGCCCGAGATCAAAACAGTGCTGGAGGCCCATTTGCATACACACAGAGCGTACACGTGAATGGAAAGAGCATGAGCAATGTATTGGGCTAGTAGTAATGCTGGGCACTTGGCTGTGTACCTCAGAATTGTGAATTTTCCAAGGTAGTGTGTGTCGTGCTCTAGTTTAACTTTCTTGGGGTCAAAATATAAGGATAAATTGTTCCATAAAAACATCACATATAAGGATAAAGTTTACCTGCTGTAACAAAATTTAATATCATTATATTCACAGTGGGTGTTCCCAAAAAGATACTGCTTCTTGCATGTATGAACCGGAATGCTGTGAATGTTAGGCAGCTTGCAGTGGCCAGAGAGGAAGGGCTTTTAAACTACATTACTCACAAGGAAGGGGGAAGTTAAATATAAGTCCACCTTCACAAAACTTCTCAAATCCAATGCCCACCTTCCATCAACACTTGGGGAACCTAAGGGCTTTACACCACATATCTGAAGGGGAAGAGACTCAACCTTTTTGAAAAGATTAAAATAGTTTAACATTCATACATTAAGAAGGATATGTTGCTTAATGATCACTTGAACCAGTAAAAATCAAGTCTTTACAAATCCATGTTTCCCATTTTTAAAGAAGACTTTTGAGTGTCTCTTGTTCTTTACAACCAATTCCATTGTTAAGTAAATGCATTTTATTGTATTTATTTATATTTTCATTGTTTCATTTTATTTTTGTTGTTTCATTTTAGCTTTATATTTATTGTCAGTCCTTTCATTTATTATTTCTTCTATGAATTTCATTTTTATTGTACTGCACTTGCGTCTGTGAGCCTTTCTGTTTATACCTCCATGCATAGTTTTCAATCTTATACACAGTGAACTACATTTTATTCTAATATGGTTTTTCATTTATTTGTTACTCTGTTCATTATTATTTTATTATTTTTTTGCCTTTGTTGCACTGCACCCTCACTTAGAGTGGCACATAGCGCTTGTCATTACCCCTAGCCCAACACTTTGCTTGTGCTCTTTTGATGCTCTGTGTGTACATGGCTCTAGTGCCAGTTTTGGTCTGGGATCATATCTGCAGCTTGTGCATGTGGTCTTATTCTGCACTACTATGACTGTTGTCATCAATGCTCATGAGGTAATTCTGCTTTCTCCCTGTTCCTGGTGTTTTTTCTCAGGTCTGTGTTTGTTTGTTCCATTTGATACTGTACCTGTGATTGACACATACCTCGTGGTAGTAACATTAAAATTTTTTGGACAAGTTATCGTATATAACTTTGCTGTTGTAGTAGTCCAGAATAGGACCACCTTAGGTTAATTGTAATTTCGTCCTCTGTTTATATTTCCAGATAACCTGATGATACCATTCACGGGAGAAACACATTGTTCTTGAGTTAATGAAGAACACTGTGCAATTTAAGACTGTTATTAATATTAACTTTTTTCTGGTTGTGGCTTCTGATTCATTTGAAATATAGAAGTTAGTTGCACATTTCTAATGTTCTTTTTTAATGCAAGAATGAGTTAGTATCAGATAAGGAATTGAAAATAAAATGAGATTCCATTTGTAAATTTCAAAGGTATTAGTTGTCCTCCAGAAGCATGGTTATTTTCATAAGATTATCATTTTGATGACTTCAGATGTGACAGATACAAAGTACTCCATTGTGTGTGATCTATTAACTTTTCTCCCCTGTGTTGGTAACTGTTCTAAGACGAGTATTATTTAGGAAGAAAGATTATAATAAATCATCTAAACTGAAATTAATGTTACTAAAGAGTGAATTGCTACAGAATATAATTGTAAAATTATATTTTATAATACTCCCATGTTCACACCTTCAACCCATTACATGCAGTCTCCCATCCTTCATCAAAGACACCAACCACTTTCTCGAACGCCTAGAATCCCTACCCAGTCTGTTACCCCCGGAAACCATCCTTGTAACCATTGATACCACTTCCTTATACACAAATATTCCGCACGTCCAGGGCCTCGCTGCAATGGAGCACTTCCTTTCACGCCGATCACCTGCCACCCTACCTAAAACCTCTTTCCTCATTACCGTAGCCAGCTTCATCCTGACCCACAACTTCTTCACTTTCGAAGGCCAGACATACCAACAATTAAAGGGAACGGCCATGGGTACCAGGGTGACCCCCTCTTACGCCAACCTATTCATGGGTCGCTTAGAGGAAGCCTTCTTTGTTACCCAGGCCTGCCAACCCAAAGTTTGGTACAGATTTATTGATGACATTTTCATGATCTGGACTCACAGTGAAGAAGAACTCCAGAATTTCCTCTCCAACCTCAACTCCTTTGGTTCCATCAGATTCACCTGGTCCTACTCCAAATCCCATGCCACTTTCCTTGACGTTGACCTCCACCTGTCCAATGGCCAGCTTCACACGTCTTTCCACATCAAACCCACCAACAAGCAACAGTACCTCCATTATGACAGCTGCCACCCATATATATATATATATATATATATATATATATATATATATATATATATATATATATATATATATATATATATAAAATAGGGAAACATTCCACGTAGGAAAAATATATCTAAAAAGAAAGATGATGAGACTTACCAAACAAAAGTGCTGGCAGGTCGATAGACACACAAACAAACACAAACATACACACAAAATCCTCCCCACTCCACCAAGAGTGTCTTTCCGCCGTCCACCTAACCTTCGTAACCTCTTAGTTCATCCCTATGAAATCCCCAAACCACCTTCCCTACCCTCTGGCTCCTACCCCTGTAACCGCCCCCCGGTGTAAAACCTGTCCCATGCACCCTCCCACCACCACCTATTCCAGTCCTGTAACCCGGAAGGTGTACACAATCAAAGGCAGAGCCACGTGTGAAAGCACCCACGTGATTTACCAACTGACATGCCTACACTGTGAAGCGTTCTATGTGGGAATGACCAGCAACAAACTGTCCATTCGCATGAATGGACACAGGCAGACAGTGTTTGTTGGTAATGAGGATCACACTGTGGCTAAACATGCCTTGGTGCACGGCCAGCACATCTTGGCACAGTGCTACACCGTCCGGGTTATCTGGATACTTCCCACTAACACCAACCTGTCAGAACTCCGGAGATGGGAACTTGCCCTTCAGCATATCCTCTCTTCTCGCTATCCGCCAGGCCTCAATCTCCGCTAATTTCAATTTGCCGCCTCTCATACCTCACCTGTCTTTCAACAGCATCTTTGCCTCTGTACATCCGCCCCGACTGACATCTCTGCCCAAACTCTTTGCCTTTACAAATGTCTGCTTGTGTCTGTGTATATGCGGATGGATATGTGTGTGTGTGTGCGCGAGTGTATACCTGTCCTTTTTTCCCCCTAAGGTAAGTCTTTCCGCTCCCGGGATTGGAATGACTCCTTACCCTCTCCCTTAAAACCCAAATCCTTTTGTCTTTCCTTCTCCTTCCCTCTTTCCTGACGAGGCAACCGTTGGTTGCGAAAGCTAGAATTTTGCGTGTATGGTTGTGTTTGTTTGTGTGTCTATCGACCTGCCAGCGCTTTTGTTTGGTAAGTCTCATCATCTTTCTTTTTAAATATATATCATCTTCGTGTGTGTGTGTATATATATATATATATATATATATATATATATATATATATATATATATATATATATATATATATAAAACAAAGATGATGTGACTTACCAAATGAAAGTGCTGACAGGTCGACAGACACACAAACACACACAAAATTCAAGCTTTCGCAACAAACTGTTGCCTCATCAGGAAAGAGGGAAGGAGAGGGAAAGACGAAAGGATGTGGGTTTTAAGGGAGAGGGTAAGGAGTCATTCCAGTCCCGGGAGCGGAAAGACTTACCCTAGGGGGAAAAAAGGACGGGTACACACTCGTGCGCACACACACACACACACACACACACACACACACACACACACACATATCCATCCGCACATACACAGAGACAAGCAGACATTTGTAGAGGTAAAGAGTTTGGGCAGAGATGTCAGTCGACGCGGAAGTACAGAGGCAAAGATGTTGTTGAAAGACAGGTGAGGTATGAGCGGCGGCAAATTGAAATTAGAAATTAGCGGAGATTGAGGCCTGGCATATAACGAGAAGAGAGGATATGCTGAAGGGCAAGTTCCCATCTCCGGAGTTCTGACAGGTTGGTGTTAGTGGGAAGTATCCAGATAACCCGGACAGTGTAACACTGTGCCAAGATGTGCTGGCCGTGCACCAAGGCATGTTTAGCCACAGGGTGATCCTCAATACCAACAAACACTGTCTGCCTGTGTCCATTCATGTGAATGGACAGTTTGTTGCTGGTCATTCCCACATAGAACGCTTCACAGTGTAGGCAGGTCAGTTGGTAAATCACGTGGGTGCTTTCACTCGTGGCTCTGCCTTTGATCGTGTACACCTTCTGGGTTACAGGACTGGAGTAGGTGGTGGTGGGAGGGTGCATGGGACAGGTTTTGCACCGGGGGCGGTTACAAGGGTAGGAGCCAGAGGGTAGGGAAGGTGGTTTGGGGATTTCATAGGGATGAACTAAGAGGTTACGAAGGTTAGGTGGACGGCGGAAAGACACTCTTGGTGGAGTGGGGAGGATTTCATGAAAGATGGATCTCATTTCAGGGCAGGATTTTAGGAAGTCGTATCCCTGCTGGAGAGACACATTCAGAGTCTGATCCAGTCCCGGAAAGTATCCTGTCACAAGTGGGGCACTTTTGGGGTTCTTCTGTGGAAGGTTCCGGGTTTGAGGAGATGAGGAAGTGGCTCTGGTTATTTGCTTCTGTACCAGGTCGGGAGGGTAGTTCCGGAATGCGAAAGCTGTTTTCAGGTTGTTGGTGTAATGGTTCAGGGATTCCGGACTGGAGCAGATTCGTTTGCCACGAAGACCTAGGCTGTATGGAAGGGAGCACGCGCGATCTTTTTTGCGGCACGCGCGATCTTTTTTGCGGCACGCGCGATCTTTTTTGCGGCACGCGCGATCTTTTTTGCGGCACGCGCGATCTTTTTTGCGGCACGCGCGATCTTTTTTGCGGCACGCGCGATCTTTTTTGCGGCACGCGCGATTTTGCGGCACGCGCGATCTTTTTTGCGGCACGCGCGATCCTTTTTTCGCCACTCGCTATCTCTGTTTTTGAGCAACGTGTGTTCTTTTCCCCTGATCTGGACATACTTGCTTGGTCTGGTCAACTTTTTCCGTATTTTTCTTATTTAGTGGTCTTCCTTTGGTATTGAACATTACCAACACAATTTCTTTCTTTCTCGTCTTCCCCTACCCACCAGCTACCCACTATGTACCCTAATCCTATACCACATTGTTTACATTCATTCCGGAAACATGCATTCACCGTAGCCAAATTGCAATCCCACATACTTTTCCTCCGGTCCTGCTTAACCTTTGGAATTACCCCTAAAGGGCTTACCTTAAAAGTTCCCATCTCCGGGTGCAATTCCTCCTTCCACCAGTCTCTCCTGGACTTCCAGAACCTTCAATCCTTAGCCCTTACCCAACTTGTCCTGAATCTCTACACTACTTCATGTAACCACCACTCCCAACAGCTCCTATCTCTCTTCAAAGTCCTCCACCTCTCAAACCCTTGCTTGGAGAACACACTCAAGAACATCATCCTAGAAGCCAGCTGCAAACTTGAGTTCCATGCCACACAACACCTGAAAAAACTATCCACAGTGCTAGTGCAACACCTAAGAAGTGGGGTCCCTCTCCCTATCCCTCACAAACACCAACCACAACAGAACCTTCAACAAACCCCCCTCATAGCCAACAAACCTAGCCTAGCCACCCTACTCAATCTCCCCATCCCAGCACATACCCCACACAGACCAAATCTCAACTATAACCACAGTCAAATGCCACATATCGCCAGTCCCAATTCAGTCCTAAACCTCTCATCCAGATCCCTCTCTCCTCCAGAGACATCTGTTCTGTCAAAAGGCTTAACCTTTAGCCCCACGCCTAAATTCAACCACACTGCCCTGGTTAAAGATCTCCTCTCATTCACCCAGAACCTCAACTGGAAATACCACTTCACTACCCAAACACAGCCCCCAAATACTAGACCCAGTGTTGAACCCTGTCTAGAACAGTTCCGACTGCCTTCTCAAAGGGATCCTCCTCCCCTCCCCCAAAACCATCCCTTGCAGACATTTCAGGAATTCCTCACATCCAGTGTTGCCTCCCAGTCCTTCTTGAAGAACATCCCAACAACCCCCAACATCACCCCAGCTGAATCCCGTGCCATTAAGGAGCTGAAAATAGACCGCTCTATTGTCATCCTCCCGGCGGATAAAGGCTCCACAACTGTCGTACTTGACCGTGTGGAGTATGTGGCAGAAGGACTGCGTCAACTCTCCGACACCTCAACCTACAAAGCTGTTACCCAGGATCCCATTCCCTCCATCCAGACTGAGCTGCTAAAAATCCTAAGAATCCAAGGTCCCTCACAAGGCCTCACAACGGCTTCCATAGAATTACTCACTCCACCTGAGCCACGTACCCCTACCTTCTACCTATTACCCAAAATCCACAAAGAGAACCATCCTGGCCGTCCCATTGTAGCAGGCTTCAAAGCCCCAACCGAACGTATCTCAGCTCTGGTAGACCAGCACCTCCAACCTATCACCCGCAGACTCCCATCCTACATCAAAGACACAAACCATTTCCTAGAACGCCTGAAATCCATTCCCACTCCTCTCCCACCTGAAACCTTTCTTGTCACCATAGATGCTACATCCCTTTACACAAACATCCCACATACCCATGGTCTCTCTGCCCTTGAGCACTACCTCTCCCAACGCCCACCCGAAGATCTTCCAAAAACCTCGTTCCTCATCACACTTACCAACTTCATCCTCACCCATAATTACTTCACTTTTGAAGGCCAGACCTACAAACAAATCAGGGGAACGGCCATGGGAACCAGGATGGCTCCGTCCTATGCCAACCTCTTCATGGGCCGCATGGAGGAGGCTTTCCTGAAGACCCAACAGCTGCTTCCCCTGGCCTGGTATAGGTTTATAGATGACATCTTTGTGGTCTGGACTCATGGTGAAGAAACACTCCTTAATTTCCTCCATAACCTCAACTCCTTTTCAAATCTGAATTTCACCTGGTCCTTCTCCAAAACCCAAGCCACCTTCCTGGATGTTGACCTTCATCTTGTTGAAGCTCACATCCACACTTCTGTCCATATCAAACCCACAAACAAACAACAGTACCTTCACTTTGATAGCTGCCATCCATTCCACATCAAACGCTCCCTTCCCTACAGCCTAGGTATTCGTGGCAAACGTATCTGCTCCAGTGACGAATCCCTCAACAATTACACCAATAACCTGACCAGTGCTTTCCTCTCCCGCAACTATCCTGCAGACCTTGTCCACAAACAGATCTCCCGAGCAATACATTCCTCCCCGTCCAACAACAATGTTCCTACCCCCAGACCACACAGAAGCATCCCCCTTGTCACCCAATATTATCCTGGCCTCGAAAACATCAACAAATTACTCCGCCAGGGATATGATTTTCTCAAGTCAACCCCTGAAATGAGATCATCCCTTGACAAAATTCTCCCCACACCACCCATAGTTTCCTTTCGTCGGTCCCCTAACCTCCGTAACATCCTTGTTAAACCCTACAATATTCCCAGACTACCTTCTCTACCCAGCGGTTCCTACCCCTGTAACCGACCCCGCTGCAAAACCTGCCCCATGCATCCCCCCACAACCACTTACTCCAGCCCCGCTACTGGTAAAACGTACGCAATTCAAGGCAGGGCCACATGTGAAACTACACATGTCATTTATCAACTGACATGCCTGCACTGCACAGCCTTTTACATCGGCATGACAACAACTAAACTGGCTGAGCGCATGAACGGACACAGACGAACTGTCCGCCTAGGAGATGCCCAATACCCAGTAGCGGAGCATGCCCTGCAGCATAATTCTAGGGACCTAGGAACCTGCTACACCGTATGTGCCATTTGGCTTCTCCCACCCAACACCAGTCCCTCTGAACTGCGGAGATGGGAACTTGCACTCCAACACATCCTTTCATCCCGCCATCCCCCTGGACTGAACCTACGTTAAACAACCTCACTCCCATTTACTCTTCAGTCTACTCCTCTTTCCCTTTCCTCTTAGCCATTCATGCATCTTTTCATCCTGCATAGTTGTGTTTATCTTTATACTATATACCTCTTTACTTCTGTATGCATCCTCTTTGGTTTGAAGCTGGCACAGTACTTACAGTAGAATATCTTTGGCTTCCCTCTGACAACCATGCCTCCATCCTTGCTACCCTCCCTATTTTCCTTTCCCTGTTGCTTCATAACCTGGGTTGTTTGTAACTGAATCTCCTTTCCCTTCTTCCCTTTCTTTCCCCTCTCCCCTCCCTGATGAAGGAACATTTGTTCCGAAAGCTAGGAACATAAATTTTCGGTTTTGTTTTGTGTGTATCTATCGGCTGTACTGAGCTGAGGTAAGTACTGGCCAGCCCCTCTATCTCTTTGTTAGGGTGTATATAACAGAGATGGTGTGTGTGTGTGGTTTCATTGTTATTTTGTACATCTTAGTTGCTTTTTCATCTTATTACCTTATTTTCTAGTCACTGTGGCCTACCTTGTACAAAAAATTGTTTTGTAGTGTAATGTAATACGGTAGCTGAAGCCTTCCAGTTTACTGTTTATTTTTGGCTAACTTGTAACTTATTCACACCCTTCTTATTTGTTTATTTGTACAACCATCTCAGTCCCTTATTTACACAACTACTAATGTCAGATTTCCCAAGTACTCATAGTTTTCTCTGTTAAATCACTCTTGCAGGAAGATGGAATAGAAACAGAGGACAGTCCAATTCTATTTCCTTAAACATGTAATTGGCATTGTTGAAGTTAGTTTCTCTCTTTGCTTAAAACAAAAAAAATTTGGCATAGAGCCATGACAGTGAATTAACAAAGTTTGGTTTGTCCTTGAATATGTAAGCAGTGTGTTGTGTGTAGAAAGGGAAGAAGTAATATTTATGTATTAGATTCATGCAGCTTTGTTTTAAACATCATGCTGTGTTTTATTAAGAGACTGTGAAAAAATTGTAAAAGAGTAAATGACAATGGAAAAAATGGACAGAATAAATATGCTACTGGAACAGATTTTAACCTTGTTGGGTGGGACAGAAATTATTTTCTATGACAGAGCAATGAATTCAAAGAGCAAAAGATTTATTGTGAGTTAATACTGCAGCAAGCCAAGACTATAGAAACTGAGAACAGCGATAAAGGCAGAGTAGCTAAGATAAGGTTAATGTAAGTGTGTGGTGTAGAGTATGTAAGCACTTATAAAGAGGAAAAATGATGGAGGAAAAAGAGAATGTAAGTGACAAGCAGAGGAGGAAATGAGAAGGACTAGGGAGTGCAGAATCAGTGACAACTTGATGCTTTTGTGAGGTATACTCAGGTGGCATAGTTGCTCACACAGGTTTTGAGACAGTGGTCTGGGTTTGAGACTAGGGCTGGCTTTAACTGTTTTGAGGAGAGGAAATATTTTCTAAAGGAAGCAGAGGAGAACTGATACAAGTACAAAATAAGTAGGAAAGTGAAAAATATATAAATAAAGAAGATGTGTGAGAGGAATACCAGTCATGAAGAAAGATGGATCAGGGAAATCTTAAATTTTCAGTATTTGTTGCTTATTAAAGATATTATTTGTTGCAAAAGTCTCTTAGATTTTGAAACAGTGTAACAGAGCACCTTTAAGATTTTCTCCACCTCTATAATTTATGTTGTAGTCTGCCCTTCGTTGTTGAAAGTCAAAATATGATCATACAGAAAATGGAATGTATGCATAAGTGTCGGATGTTGTTGTAAAATGAACTTCCCATCATATATACACTGAACAAGCAAGACTATAGTACACTTTTTATTCCAGATACTTTTAATCAGCAGAGCTTAAGCACAATAATCACAGTTGAAAGTAATTATCTGCTGCAGAATGAGAGAGGAGTGTACAACAATATTATATAGTGTGTGGTTTGTCAATACTAAGCTGCCAGTGTAGTGTACAGTACAGTAAATACATAATATGAAGAGAATGCCAGCAGTAAGCTGCAGGTAAAGAAGTAGAAACAGCATCCTCTGACTGCTGCCCCCCTCCCCCACCCTCCCCCACCCTCCCCTCCTTCCCAGTCTCTCTCTCTCTCTCTCTCTCTCTCTCCATTATGTGTAGTAAACTACAAACAATCATTTTTCTTTTCTTTTCTGTTTACAGAAAAGGAATGATATACTGCAGTCATTTTCGGGCATGGAGGCAGAGCACGCAGAAAGGAGAAGTAGAAAGAAGTATGTAGTAGCTACATTATGGAAAGTGTTGATATATGTACAAAAAGCACTTGGTATCTTTTTATATGACATATTCCTGCTGCTTTAACAGCTTCTAACTGCACTGCAGAGAATTGAGTTCTGTATTGTCAAATTTGGTATATACTTGATAACTTCAATAGAGCTTGGAACTCTTTGCTGTCAAATATGGTGTAATTAATATCATCATCCCATGATTTTTTTCTGTTGAGCAGACTTTAAGGAATCTGTTTCTTTGTTTGGCATTAATTTTGTTTCAGCCTCTTGGAAAGGACTATATGATATAGTTTCTCAAGCAGTGCTTCACATCTGACAGTAATTTTGAAACTGTGGTAAAGATAAATTTCCAGTATTAGAAGCAGAAATTGGAATAGCTGCATTGGAATGTTTGTTAATTATTACCCGGAACACTTAAACACAACTCTTCGTTAATAACAAGAAAAATATGCTATTCTGATACTGAGCTGTAAACAAAGTTAATTTGTCTTTCTTCTGGGAAAGGGCGATACGAATGGTGGAGCAGAGTAAAATTTGAGGTATCATGTGAAAATTCCACAAGAAATCTGCCTTTTATAAGCACTTCAAAGGGGAAATTGTACAAATTGCATTGGAGAAGGCTGGAAAGGCCAGATTTATTATAGGAATCTAACAGCAACAGAAATAAATCTGCAGCTTGGAAAACTAAATGTTTGGCAGTTGAAAATAGTAATGCAAAATGGGCACAGCAGGGAAATTATAAACATCAGGAAGAGAAGTTAAGTTAATTCACACACAGAGATGACAGTCACAGAAATATTGGTAGAAATAAATTTCTTTCCCTGTTGTTGATAGGCTACTTGTGCTTATTAATAATTATGCATTCCTTCCACAATTCCTTAACTTGTTTGAACCTGTGTTAGTCAGTAGTGTGTTCCTGTATCATCTTATTTTTCAGAAAGAACTGCCCTAGAGGGAGAAATGTATTGCAGTTACAACACCTCATGAAACCTGATGTAATTGACTACTAACTTGAACTGACCTCTCAGTAAAACAGTATGCAACTGAAGTGGTTGTTTAATTTCCATTACGTCATTTTTCAGAATAATTGTGATTGTTATAAATTAAGAAGTTGAGTGCTCAGTGTAGTCCCTCTCTTAAAACAAAGCAAAGTGCTATGTTTTTTCTTCCCTCATCCGATTCTTCGTCCAAGAATGTCAACACCACACATTGCTGTCCTGCTTCCCACTGCTTTATGTTCAATTCCATAATTTATAGTATATATGGTTGTTTTTTGGGCTAATGTCAACAGTGATGGTAGTAGAGGATAGATACCCAAAATTTGTAACTGCTTTATTAAAGATTTGTTATCCATTCTCACATTTCATGTTCAGATTTCACAAAAACTTCTATGGGATATTATGTGTTAGCTGATACATACAAATCTTGTAATTTGTAATTGCATCAGTGGCTTCATTAAGAGGTTTGTACACTTTGTAGGGATAGTGAAAGAGCAGACAATTGGTGAAACAAAGAATTCACCAGATTGGCCTGTTAACAGTTAATCTTAAACGGACTGTAAAGCAGACATACCATAGTTCATTTTCAAGACTGTATTTGAAAATCTGTAGACTCTTGTCTTCTAAACGAGAAAATTGCACTTATCTCTGCAGAATTGGAAGTTGCCAAGCAGCTTGAGTACTTGATAAAAGCATACCACATTACAATCATTTATTGCACTTCCAGTTCTTCCTGTAAAACTTATGTGTCAAGCATTGGTAGTCCAGGATTTGTCTTCTATGTATGTTGGTTTCTTAATGCAGAAAGAGCAAAACTACCAAACGAGAGCACTGGCAGGTCGATAGACACACAAACAAACACAAACATACACACAAAATTCTAGCTTTCACAACAAACGGTTGCCTCATCAGGAAAGAGGGAAGGAGAGGGAAAGACGAAAGGATTTGGGTTTTAAGGGAGAGGGTAAGGAGTCATTCCAATCCCGGGAGCGGAAAGACTTACCTTAGGGGGAAAAAAGGACGGGTATACACACGTGCGCGCGCGCGCACACACACACACACACACACACACACACACACACACATACACATATCCATCCACACATATACAGACACAAGCAGACATATACAGAGGCAAAGAGTTTGGGCAGAGATGTCAGTCGAGGCGGAAGTGCAGAGGCAAAGATGTTGTTGAAGGACAGGTGAGGTATGAGTGACGGCAACTTGAAATTAGCGGAGATTGAGGCCTGGTGGATAACAGGAAGAGAGGATATATTGAAGAGCAAGTTCCCATCTCCGGAGTTTGGATAGGTTGGTGTTAGTGGGAAGTATCCAGATAACCCGGACGGTGTAACACTGTGCCAAGATGTGCTGGCCGTGCACCAAGGCATGTTTAGCCACAGGGTGATCCTGATTACCAACAAACACTGTTTGCCTGTGTCCATTCATGCGAATGGACAGTTTGTTGCTGGTCATTCCCACATAGAACGCTTCACAGTGTAGGCATGTCAGTTGGTAAATCACGTGGGTGCTTTCACACGTGGCTCTGCCTTTGATCGTGTACACCTTCCGGGTTACAGGACTGGAATAGGTGGTGGTAGGAGGGTGCATGGGACAGGTTTTACACTGGGGGCGGTTACAGGGGTAGGAGCCAGAGGGTAGGGAAGGTGGTTTGGGGATTTCATAGGGATGAACTAAGAGGTTACGAAGGTTAGGTGGACGGCGGAAAGACACTCTTGGTGGAGTGGGGAGGATTTCATTAAGGATGGATCTCATTTCAGGGCAGGATTTGAGGAAGTCATATCCCTGCTGGAGAGCCACATTCAGAGTCTGATCCAGTCCCGGAAAGTAACTTGTCACAAGTGGGGCACTTTGGTGGTTCTTCTGTGGGAGGTTCTGGGTTTGAGAGGATAAGGAAGTGGCTCTGGTTATTTGCTTCTGTACCAGGTCGGGAGGGTAGTTGCGGGATGCGAAAGCAAATAACCAGAGCCACTTCCTCATCCTCTCAAACCCAGAACCTCCCACAGAAGAACCACAAGTGCCCCACTTGTGACAGGATACTTTCCGGGACTGGATCAGACTCTGAATGTGTCTCTCCAGCAGGGATACGACTTCCTCAAATCCTGCCCTGAAATGAGATCCATCCTTCATGAAATCCTCCCCACTCCACCAAGAGTGTCTTTCTGCCGTCCACCTAATCTTCGTAACATCTTAGTTCATCCCTATGAAATCCCCAAACCACCTTCCCTACCCTCTGGCTCCTACCCTTGTAACCGCCCCCTGTGTAAGACCTGCCCATGCACCCTCCCACCACCACCTACTCCAGTCCTGTAACCCGGAAGGTGTACACGATCAAATCCAGAGCCACGTGTGAAAGCACCCACCTGATCTACCAACTGACCTGCCTACACTGTGACGCATTCTATGTGGAAATGACCAGCAACAAACTGTCCATTCGCATGAATGGACACAGGCAGACAGTGTTTGTTGGTAATGAGGATCACCCTGTGGCTAAACATGCCTTGGTGCACGGCCAGCACATCTTGGCACAGTGTTACACTGTCCGGGTTATCTGGATACTTCCCACTAACACCAACCTATCCAAACTCCGGAGATGGGAACTTGCTCTTCAATATATCCTCTCTTCCCGTTATCCACCAGACCTCAATCTCCGCTAATTTCAAGTTGCCGCCACTCATACCTCACCTGTCATTCAACAACATCTTTGCCTCTGCACTTCCACCTCAACTAACATCTATGCCCAATCTCTTTGCCTCTGTATATGTCTGCTTGTGTTTGTATATGTGTGGATGGATATGTGTGTGTGTGTGTGTGTGTGTGTGTGTGTGTGTGTGTGTGCGCGCGCACGCGCGCTCGAGTGTATACCTGTCCTTTTTTCCCCCTAAGTCCTTACCCTGTCATTTATCAACTGACATGCCTGCACTACACAGCCTTTTACATCGGCATGACAACAACTAAACTGGCTGAGCGCATGAACGGACACAGACGAACTGTCCGCCTAGGAGATGCCCAATACCCAGTAGCGGAGCATGCCCT
The DNA here is from genome assembly GCF_023864275.1 of Schistocerca cancellata. Taxonomy (NCBI): domain Eukaryota; kingdom Metazoa; phylum Arthropoda; class Insecta; order Orthoptera; family Acrididae; genus Schistocerca; species Schistocerca cancellata. Next base: position 839,295,339 of record NC_064630.1, read on the forward strand.
CCAGCATAATTCTAGGGACCTAGGAACCTGCTACACCGTATGTGCCATTTGGCTTCTCCCACCCAACACCAGTCCCTCTGAACTGCGGAGATGGGAACTTGCACTCCAACACATCCTTTCATCCCGCCATCCCCCTGGACTGAACCTACATTAAACAACCTCACTCCCATTTACTCTTCAGTCTACTCCTCTTTCCCTTTGCTCTTTAGCCATTCACGCATCTTTTCATCCTACATAGTTGTGTTTATCTTTATACTATATACCTCTTTACTTCTGCATGCATCCTCTTTGGTTTGAAGCTGGCACTGTACTTACAGTAGAATATCCTTGGCTTCCCTCTGACAACCATGCCTCCATCCTTGCTACCCTCCCTATTTTCCTTTCCCTGTTGCTTCATAGCCTGGGTTGTGAGTAACTGAATCTCCTTTCCCTTCTTCCCTTTCTTTCCCCTCTCTCCTCCCTGATGATGGAACATTTGTTCCGAAAGCTAGGAATGTAATTTTCGGTTCTGTTTTATGTGTATCTATCGGCTGTACTGAGCTGAGGTAAGTACTGGCCAGCCCCCCCCCCCCCCCCCCCCTCTCTCTCTCTCTCTCTCTCTCTCTCTATATATATATATATATATATATATATATATATATATAAGGAAACATTCCACGTATGAAAAATATACCTAAAAACAAAGATGATGTGACTTACCAAATGAAAGTGCTGACAGGTCGACAAACACACAAACGTACACACAAAATTCAAGCTTTCGCAACAAACTGTTGCCTCATCAGGAAAGAGGGAAGAAGAGGGAAAGACGAAAGGATGTGGGTTTTAAGGGAGAGGGCAAGGAGTCATTCCAGTCCCGGGAGCGGAAAGACTTACCTTGGGGGGAAAAAGGGACGGGTATACACTCGCGCGCGCACACACACACACACATATCCATCCACAAGCAGACCCGCTCCCGGGACTGGAATGACTCCTTACCATATATATATATATATATATATATAACAAGAAAGATGATGAGACGTACCAAACAAAAGCGCTGGCAGGTCGATAGACACACAAACAAACACAAACATACACACAAAATTCTAGCTTTTGCAACCAACGGTTGCCTCGTCAGGAAAGAGGGAAGGAGAGGGAAAGACAAAAGGATATGGGTTTTAAGGGAGAGGGTAAGGAGTCATTCCAATCCTGGGAGCGGAAAGACTTACCTTAGGGGAAAAAACGGACAGGTATACACTCGCGCGCACACACACACACACATCCATCCGCATATACACAGACACAAGCAGAAAATGTCTGCTTGTGTCTGTGTATATGTGTGTGTGTGTGTGTGTGTGTGTGTGTGTGTGTGTGTGTGCGTGTGTGCGTGCGTGCGTGCGTGCGAGTGTATACCTGTCCTTTTTTTCCCCTAAGGTAAGTCTTTCCGCTCCCGGGATTGGAATGACTCCTTACCCTCTCCCTTAAAACCCATATCCTTTTGTCTTTCCCTCTCCTTCCCTCTTTCCTGATGAGGCAACAGTTTGTTGCGAAAGCTAGAATTTTGTGTGTATGTTTGTGTTTGTTTGTGTGTCTATCGACCTGCCAGCGCTTTTGTTTGGTAAGTCTCATCATCTTTCTTGTTAAATATATTTTTCCCACGTGGAATGTTTCTCTCTCTCTCTCTCTCTCTCTCTCTCTCTCTCTCTATATATATATATATATATATATATATATATATATATATATATATAATAGAAGGAAACATTCCACGTAGGAAAAATTCCAGCACTTTCATTTGGTAAGTCACATCATCTTTGTTTTTAGGTATATGTATATATTCAGTTGCCACACAAATAAAAAACTTTGATTTTTTCAAATAAAATTAAATATGTTTAATAACTTCATGATTTTCAGGCATGGACTCTCTCTCATGTTTCAGGAATTACAGTTACAGTACAACTGATGGAATTGAAGATGAACATCAGTTTGAGGAAGGAGATGGTGAAGAATCTGAAGACAGTTCAAGGCTTAAAATGAACCATGCATACCAAATAGTAGATTCTGCAGGAGAGACTGAAGATGGTGAAATGTTGCAGATGCATGTGACGACAGAATTGACTGAGTGTGACCCAGGGCTCAAGTCCAAAATAGCTGGTGCTATGAAAGACATAATGGTGAAAGATGATGGTCCACAATTCTTCAATAACGAAGAAGAGAATGCAATATGGAGATGTGATATGTGTGACTATGAAGCTTCCAAGAAATCAGTTTTAATTAATCACATCAGAAAAAGACATGCTGCTGGTGCTGTAGCATGTAATTACTGTGAAAAATATTTTTTTGACGAAGAGTCAGCTAAGCTTCATGAAAGGACACACTTAAAGTCAAAGGAGGATGAGTCGGAGCCACCTATGTACATGTGTGAATTCTGTGGGAAGTCATTCCGTGGACGAAAGTCATTAAAAGAACATCATTTAGCTAATCATAGTGAAGTGAAACCCTTTAAATGTGATCAGTGCGATAAAAACTACGGTTCATTAGCTAGCTTAGACATCCATAAAGCAACACACTCTACAGAGACTCCTTATCTTTGTGATTTGTGTGGTAAGAGTTTCAAGCACATAAATAACTTAAGAAGCCATAAACGTTGTCATATGGATGATTCGTATAAAAATAGGCAACTGTGTACAAAGTGTGGGAAAGGGTTTAGATCAAAGTTTCATCTCAATGAACATATGAATGTGCACAACGGAGTCCGTCCGTACAGTTGTGAGAAATGTGGTAAACGTTTTCATAAGAAGATACAGCTTCGGCAGCATGGCTCGGCTCACTTAGGTGAACAACCGTTCTCGTGTCATATTTGTGGAGTGAAGTTCAATCGCCGAGGTAATATGACCCAACACATTAAAAGACATGAACATGAAAGGAAATATACTTGCAGGGTATGCAATGAGTCGTTTCCCACATTGGGTGCTGTTCTTACTCATCGAAAATTGCATACTGATCTAGAAGTGGAGAAAAGTATACAGATGCAGGCCGGTGATGATCCAGAGCAGGCTGCCTTCAAATGTGTTATCTGTGGTAAACTTCTTGTCAAGAAGGAATCACTCGCAACGCACATGAGATCACATACAGGAGAAAAACTTTTTGAGTGTACAGTGTGTGGGAAAAAATTGTCTAATAAAGGTTCTTTAACATACCACATGCGGTCTTTCCACACCGGTGAGCGTCCTCACACGTGCCAGTTCTGTGGTGAAGGGTTCCTTTCAAAGGAGGCTCGCCTTGTCCATGAACGAATACATACGGGAGAAAAGCCTTATAAATGTTCAGTTTGTGGTATGGCATTCCGCTGCTCTAGCAACCTGTCACAGCATATAAAAGTCCATTCAGAGGAACGGCCACACCCCTGTCAGCATTGTGGAAAAGCATTTCAGAGGAAAGGCGCACTAGATGTTCATATGAGAACACACACAGGTGAACGACCTTTTACGTGTGATATATGTGGTAGAGGCTTTACACAGAAAAATGACATGCTTAAACATAGACGTATTCATACGCAGGAAAAGCCGTTCCGTTGTGATCAGTGCGGTCAGCTTTTTATGCAAAAACGGGACCTGACAAAACACTTGAGCCTTCACGCTCATAAGCAAGAAGTTGTTGAGGAGGAAGAGACCCCTACACAAACAGTTGTAATAACAACAGCTGATAATAATGTGATAACTTTTCCAGAAATACCAGTGAATGTACCTGTCATGGAAAATACTCAGGCAGTTATCTTGCATAGGTTTTAGGCTTAGTGAACTGCATTTGGATCTACAGTATTTGAGTCTAGATTTGTACATGTGTGCATTGGAGTCAGTGCGTATTTTTTAAGGAGAATGCTGAATTTTCAGCATCATTATTCAGTGGCCATTAAAATGTATTTTAAATACTTTCAGGAGTCATGTATTTGTTTCTAGGTTTACAGTCCATATTTTAAGAATATGTACAGCTAATAAAATAGAATAGTTTGTAAGTTTTCATAAAACAGTGAGAGATTGTGATATTCTATAGTATTGTTGCATGTGTGGACCTTCATAATATCATGTAGATTGTGAGACATGTACAGTTCAAATATTTTTTGCAAGTTTTCATAATATATTTCACTACATGGTCAGAAGTGAGTATGTATGTTATTTTTATTTTTGTAAAGCAGCTATATACTATTTGAAAACACCATGAGAAATTTTTTTACAATTGGCTTAATGCCAGTGGATAGCTGTGCTTGATTTTTTACACCATAAACATACTTGATTTTTTATCATAAGTTGATTTCTCATATCAAGATGTACATGAAATTGATAATACCACTTAGTATTATCTTTTTCTCAGCAGTTTATTATTATAATTATGTATTCACTTTATTGTATCTTTAGGTTTTCCAAATTTGTGAACTCAAAGAAAACTTCACCTTTACAGAAAATTATTTTGATTTTATGTGGCTGGATATAAGTGAATTTTGGGTTTTTCTAGTAATATTATTTTGGTGCAAGAAATATGATGATCGATAATCGTTATTGGGTTTTATAACTAGAGAACAATACTTTTTATCTGTGGATTACTTTTATTTCCCCAGAATCAGGATAAATCAATAGAAACATGTAATTCTTAAAAGCGAATCTTCCTTTCAATCTGTGTTAAGTCAATTATATGTATATATTCTGCCCCCACACAGTGACACACAGCATGATTTATTTCTTCAGTATATAGTATATGGATCAGTTCCTTGTATCAAATTCTCTTTCTTTTGTCAACACATATTTTTGATTGATTGCTGACTGAGAAATACTTTTAAATTTTCTAATTGACAATACTTTTAGTTGTGCTTTGTGCACCTTTCAGTCGATACCTGTATGTTGGGTGTGATGTTGATATAGACTGCTGACATAAAGGACGAGAAATTACAAACGCAAATCCAAATACTTTGCGCAAACGAATTAAAGGGTCACATTTTTGAAACCCCGTCATGTTCCACAGTTGTGACACAGAAGTGTGAAATTAGGCTATGAGGTGCCTATAATCTCCCTATATAATGGTGCAAACGCCCTACAATGTCACCTTTGTGCTTGGCAATGCTTTTTACATTGGCACGAAATCTCAGCACAGTTCTGCTCACCACCACCACGTAGACAATCACACGATGTTAATCCCATTACAACCTCTCTTAACCACATCACCCCTTCTTTCGAAGCTTCTGCAATGGATGTCAGAAGTGTGACACCCAGTGAAATTGCGCAGTTTTCTTACGGTTGGCAGAAGAAAAAATTTCAGACACGCCACCACTCAGAACAGACACAGAAAGGCCTCAGGAGGCGGCATAAAGGTTGTCAATGTACCCACCCCCTTCTCTTGAAGTTTCCATGTTACACATATTCACAGCTGAAAACCACAGTTGGCAGCCTGATGTACACCACCCTGCAGATGTTTCAACCCTATCGTGTGATCTAACCCCTCCAAAGTGTGACTGCAGTTTTTGCGCCGATATGTAGGTTGGAACCACTAGGAACTGTTCTAAGTCATTTGATGAAATTGGAATGCGATCTGAAGCAGTGTAGGGCATTTATACTTTTTCATCTCTGCTATTCTGCTTCCTCCTGTCATGTAATTTGGGGGGGGGGGGGGGGGGGGCTGGTGCTGCGACATTGACACTGGTGTGAATGAATTTGTGGAGCACTTTAAAAATGTACTTGTACAGAGACATCCTTCGACCAGGCATCTACAGGTAGGCAACACCTTAGATGCCACTCAGATTCTGCATCCCTCCAGGTAGCGCTAGAGCAGTGGCATAGTGCCAATCAGCTGAAGGGTATACGGGAGTTGCCTTCCTGCAGGCACCTAGGAATTGGTCGAGGGTTCTCTCATACAAATATATTTTTAAACTGCTCGAGAAAGGTGCGTGGGTTACAAGCTAGAGTGCTGCCAAAAGGGAGAGGGAAGGGGGAGTTTTAGAGTGGCCTTTTGCCATTTTATTCATAGGCATATCAGTGTCAGAGCCTTCCTCTTCCCACAGAAGAGTTGAGTATGCATAAACATCCATTGTGCTTTGAATCAAATTCACCTTATCGAATGATTTTGCACCACCACTAGAAGTTTTGATCAGAACACATTCAGTAGGGTTGCAGGCCCCTTAGACAAGGGCTGAATCATCCAGGAGCAGGGGAGTGGGGGTATTGTCAGTGACAAAGGTTGTCAAGAGCATTGTCGTGTTGCTCATCGCGCTGAAAACTGTCACTTTGGACTGGGAAATATGTGGCAATCAATGCCTCGAGGGAGACCCTTTGTACTACCTCCTGAGGAGGCCTATTCGTCTCACTTCTGAGTAATGGTGTGTCAGCTATGGTGCCTCTGGAATGTTTTCCTCAGACACCCATTAGAAAAAGGTGTGATTTAAATGATGGTCATCACAGTTCTGACCTCCATTACACAGGCATCAAGAGAAGGAGTAAAATGTGGGTTATAGGGGGGATGAACTCATTAGACACGTCACAAGTCATGTGCAAATTGTATTGAAATTTGGTGCCAGTATGACACCATTAACCCACATTAAACTTTCCATGAACTACTGAGCTCTGTATTTGCTCCCCCCCCCCCCCTCCACCCCTTCCATCATCACCACCACACTTGCGCGCTTCTGTGCCAATAACTGAAGCTTTCCTGAACCGGAGGGTGGTGTCGCACTTTTGCACCAGTACAGATTAAGGTTGTAGGCACATTTGAGTCAATTTTCAAAATTCTTTATCACAATGGGAGAAAAGATGGGCTTTCAAAAAAGTGATCCCGTTATTCTTTTGCATAGTGTAACATAGTGTATTTCCAGTATGACTTGACCTTAATTTATAGTCCAATAATACCTCCAGTGTTTTTATTCCATACATTGTAAGAGAGACAGCCAGCTTTTAAAACATAAATGAAGTTAATTGAGCATGAAAGTCACATTAAGGGAAGGGATTGTTCTCTTGAGATGATAAGGACATGTTGACAGTACTGAGCTCTGTGAAAAACTGTGCTAAACAACTACATGAAAAGCATCTTGCAGTAAGACTAATTATGGCACTTTTAGGTGATTTGCTTTAAATAGTGACACTTGTCTGAGGATTTTAAGACATTGCTCACAAAATTCAATGAGTACTAAACGTGGTGAGTCACATCTGTTGTATTTTCTGCAATATTCCAGAGATATGCAACAAACATCATTCTCGTGGGCTGTGAAATATTTCCAAAACCACAACTTCCATTTTATACACCCATAGTCTAATTAGGAGTCTATCTATCTGGATCCCGCTCCAGCTACTGCCAGCTCTGGGTGCTGAAGAATCCTCTCCATTTGGCTCGGTCCTCCCACTACTTTTCTTCCTCCACTTGCTGCCAGGTCACACCTCTCCTTTCTGCAGACATTCTCACTCCCATTTTCCACCATGTTCTTGGGCGCCTTCTAGGTCTTTTCCCATCCATCTTTGGTTCTTCTGTAATTTTGGGGAGTCTCTAATTAGGAGTACTTTATTTAAATGTTATCGAAATACTTAAATTTATTGTCAACAATAAATGGAAAAATGGGAACAGAAGCAAGTACTCTTAATATTCAGTAACTAGAAGCAGCTCAAAAGTGTGATTAAATTTTGGTGTTGTTGTTGTTGTTGTTGTTCTTGTTCTTGTTGTGGTCTTCACTCCACAAACTGGTTTGATGTAGCTCTCCACGCTACTCTACTCTGTCCAAGGTTCTTCGTTTCCCAGTACCTATTGCAACCTACATCCTTCTGAATCTGTTTAGTGTATTCATCTCTTGGTCTCCCTCGATGCTGCCCTCCAATACTAAATTGGTGATCCCTTGATGCCTCAGAACATGTCCTACCAACCGATCCCTTCTTCTAGTCAAGTTGTGCCACAAACTCTTCTCCTCCCCAATTCTATTCTATACCTCCTCATTAGTTATGTAATCTACCCATCTAATCTTCAGCATTCTTCTGTAGCACCACATTTCGAAAGCTTCTATTCTCTTCTTGTCCAAACTATTTATCGTCCATGTTTCACTTCCATACATGGCTACACTCCATACAAATACTTTCAGAAGTGACTTCCTGACACTTAAATCTATACTCGATGTTAACAAATTCCTCTTCTTCAGAAACGCTTTCCTTGCCGTTGCCAGTCTACATTTTATATCCACTCTACTTTGACCATCATCAGTTATTTTGCTCCCCAAATAGCAAAACTCATTTACTATTTTAAGTGTCTCACTTCCTAATCTAATTCCCGCAGCATCACCCGATTTAATTCAACTACATTCCATTATTCTCTTTTTGCTTTTGTTGATGTTCATCTTATATCCTCCTTTCAAGACACTGTCCATTCCGTTCAGCTGCTCTTCCAGGTCCTTTGCTGTCTCTGACAGAATTACAATGTCATCGGCGCACCTCAAAATTTAATTTCTTCTCCATGGGTTTTAATACCTACTCTGAATTTTTCTTTTGTTTCCTTTACTGCTTGCTGAATGACATCGGGGATAGGCTACAACCCTGTCCCACTCCCTTCCCAACCACTGCTTCCCTTTCATGCCCATTGACTCTTATAACTGCCATCTGGTTTCTGTACAAATTATAAGTAGCCTTTCGATCCCTGTATTTTACCCCTGCCAACTTCGGAATTTGAAAGAGAGTATTCCAGTCAACATTGTCAAAAGCTTTCTGTAAGTCTACATATGCCAGAAGCGTAGATTTGCCTTGTCCCAAAATTTCTACGGAATCAAGACTGATCTTCCCCGATGTCGACTTCTACCAGTTTTTGCATTCGTCTGTAAAGAATTCGTATTAGTATTTTGCAGCCATGGCTTATTAAACTGATAGTTAGGTAATTTTCACATCTACCAACACCTGCTTTCTTTGTGATTGGAATTATTATATTCTTCTTGAAGTCTGAGGGTATTTCGCCTGTCTCATACATCTTGCTCACCAGATGGTAGAGTTTTGTTAGGCGTGGCTCTCCCAAGGCTGTCAGTAGTTCTAATGGAACGTTGTCTACTCCCAGTGCCTTGTTTTGACTCAGGTCTTTCAGTGCTCTGTCAAACTCTTCATGCAGTATCATATCTCCTATTTCATCTTCATCTACATTCTCTTCCATTTCTATAATACTATCCTCAAAAACATCGCCCTTGTATAGACCACTATATACTCCTTCCACCTTTCTGCTTTCCCTTCTTTGCTTAGAATTGGGTTTCTGTCTGAACTCTTGATATTTATACAAATGAATCTCTCTTTCCTCCAAAGATCTATTTAATTTTCCTGTACGCAGTATCTATCTTACCCCTAATTATATATGCCTCTACATCCTTACTTTTGTCCTCTATCCATCCCTGCTTAGCCATTTTGCACTTTCTGTCGATCTTATTTCTGAGACACTTGTATTCCTTTTTGCCTGGTTCATTTGCTGCGTTTTTATATTTTCTCCTTTCATCAATTAAATTCAATATCTCTTCTGTTACCCAAGGATTTCTATTAGCCCTAGTCTTTTTACCTACTTGATCCTCTGCTGCCTTCACTATTTTGTCTCTCGAAGCTACCCATTCTTCTTCTACTGTATTTCTTTCCCCCATTCTTGTTAGTCGTTCCCTAATGCTCTCCCTGAAACACTATACAACCTCTGGTTCTGTCAGTTTATCCAGGTCTCATATCCTCAAATTCCCACCTTTTTGCCGTTTCTTCAGTTTTAATCTACAGTTCATAACCAATAGATTGTGGTCAGTGTCCACATCTGCCGCTGGAAATGTCTTACAATTTAAAACCTGGTTCCTGAATCTCTGTCTTACCATTATTTAATCTATCTGATACCTTCCAGTGTCTTCAGGCTTCTTCCATGTGTACAACCTTCTTTCATGATTCGTGAACCAAGTTATGCTCTGTGCGAAATTCTACCAGGCGGCCTCCTTTTTCATTTCTTCCTCTCCAATCCATATTCACCTACTACGTTTCCTTCTCTCCCTTTTCCTACTATCAAAGTCCAGTCACCTATGACTGTTAAATTTTTGCCTCCCTTCACTATCTGAATAATTTCTTTTATCTTGTCATACATTTCATCAATTTCTTCATCATCTGCGGAGCTAGTTGGCATATAAACTTGTACTATTGTGGTAGGCATGGGCTTCGTATCTATCTTGGCCACAATAATGCGTTCACTATGCTGTTTGTAGTAGCTTCCCCACTTTCCTATTCATTATTAAACCTACTCCTGCATTACCCCTATTTGATTTTGTATTTGTAACCCTGTATTCGCCTGACCTGAAGTCTTGTTCCTACTGCCACCGAACTCCACTAATTCCCACTATATCTAACTTTAACCTATCCATTTCCCTTTTTAAATTTTCTAACCTACCTGCTCGATTAAGGGATCTGACATTCAATGCTCCGATCCGTAGAACGCCAGTTTTCTTTCTGCTGATAACAATGTCCTCCTGAGTAGTCCCCGGCCGGAGATCCGAATGGGGGACTATTTTACCTCAGGAATATTTTATCCAAGAGGACGCCATCATTATTTAACCATACAGTAAAGCTGCATGCCCTCGGGAAAAATTACGGCTGTAGTTTCCCCTTGCTTTCAGCCATTTGCAGGACCAGCACAGCAAAACTGTTTTGGTTAGTGTTACAAGGCCAGATCAGTCAACCATCCATACTGTTGCCCCTGCAACTACTGTAAAGGATTCTGCCCCTCTACAGGAACCACACGTTTTTCTGGCCTCTTGACAGATAACCCTCCGTTGTGGTTGCACCTACGGTATGGCTATCTGTATCGCTGAGGTACACAAGCCTCCCGACCAACGGCAAGGTCCATGGTCCACGGTTCATGGATGGGGGGGGGGGGGGGGTGATTATATATTCAATTTTAATTGAATATTGAATGTGGTTATATATTCAATATTAATTCAGTTTAGAAGTGGCAGTCTCAAAGCAGAGATCACAATGCTTCTACCGCCTAATCAATGCAGCAACTTTTTCCCATCATGAGTGATATTAATAAGTTTATCTTATCATTGTTTAATCAGACTAAGATCAAATGGTGATTTTGCTCAAACATTTTTTACCATGGTTACATAAAGACAGCTGTTCTTTACATGCGTACAAAGTAAGCACCACACTGGCTCACATTATGAGAAATGCTGTGCCTGCTCACAAGTTAATAAGTAGCAAATTGCGGCACAAGTACTGTCCTGATTCTCCATATGAGCTGCACTGAGAGGTTGGTGCCTGGTGGACTCGAAACACTACATATCTGTAACCAAAACATTAAACTGCCACGTAGATCACTTTATAATTACTTTTCAGAAATGATTCCCTGCTTATAGCAATCACTGTAACTGTTACGTAAGTTCATATGTAATATTTTTAGTAACTTTGTACCTCAACATTTTGATAGATGTTTTGTCGTGTGTAGTATTTCAGTTGACAAAAAGGAACATAGTTTTCTCCCAAAGATGATGAAGTCATTAGAGACAGAATACAACTTCTGTTTAGGAAGCAATGTGGCAATCACCTTTTCAAAGTTATTGCATGTAGGAGGACGACGGGTCAGATCACTATCAGTGCTTTCCCTAAATCTCTTATTGCAACTTCAGTGTCTTTAACATCTTGGTCTACCCCATTTAATTATTTGCAGAAATCTGTCTATGTCTTATTTAAGTATGCTTGTCATTAACAGGCATATAATGTGTCACTCACACGCAGTCGAAAACTCGGCTGCAGTGTACGAGAAACTGTCAAGGAGAAACAGTCTGAATCTGTATTTACGGGTAGTATACTGTTTCCAGAATATCTTTGATTCTGCAGCATTGTGTGTGTGTGTGTGTGTGTGTGTGTGTGTGTGTGTGTGTGTGTGTGTGTGTGTGTGGAGGGGGAGGGTTGTAAGTTTTGAAATTTTCAGTTAGATTAAAACCACAGATTGTCAGTAGATTTTCTGCCAAACATTTTATTCCCATTATTGATTGTCAGAAAGTTTTGTAGTTGTGGATTTCACTCCTTCCCAGCCAGAGTTTAGTTCCTTCGATAATTGTGTGTAACTCATTCTTCCAAGATAACTGATCTTTGTTCCTTTAGAACCTTAACACCTTCCCTCCCATCCACTTCACATGGTCCTCCTCAACCCAGCTTGCCACCTTCCTATATGTTATCCTCCTCCTCTCTGATGGAGCCGTCTGCGTCTCTGTCCACATTAAACCCACCAACAATACCCACATTTTGACAGCTTTCATCCCTTTCACAGCCTAGCCACCTGAGGATGGCATATCTGCAGTGACAAAAACTCCGTTGCTCAGTTTCACCAACGCCTTCGCCCGCCTCAGACCTAGTGTGCAAACACGATTTCCCGCGCCATTTCTCTTCACACCCCCAGTACTCCCACCACACCCAAGAACCACCCACAAAGGAGTGTCCCCTTCATCACCCATTACTATCCTGGAGTGGAACAACTGAGCTACATCCTTTGGGGAGGGCTTTGTTTCCTATCATCATGCCTTGAAATGAGAGACGTGCTACCTGAGGTACGAGGGTGGTTTTGAAAAGTTCTTGACAGAATAGAAAAAAAGTACTTACATCATGCAAACTTTTTTTTTATTTTTCAATGTAGTCTCCTTGTAGAGTAATGCACTTGATCCAACAATGTTCCAGTGCCTTGATCCCACCTCGAAAATGAGTTTCCTCCGGGCCTGCAAAATAGTTGTCAACTCTGGCTAGCAGTTCTTCGTTTGAAGTGAATTTTTATCCACCAAGAAAATTTTCAGTTTTGAGGAGAGGTGGAAGTGACTGAGCCATATCAGGTGAACAAGGCAGGTGTGGCAACAGTTCATGCCTTAGTTCACGTAATTTTGCTGTGGGGACGGCACATGTGTGCGAGCGCGCGTCAGGGTTCGCGACACCCATCTTGCAGATAATTTTTTCATTTCTAATTCCTCAGTTAAAATGTGATATAGCCCTTCAGTTGATATCTGGCAAGCATGAGCAACTTCACGTGCTTTCAGTCGGTGATCCTCCATGAGCATTTTGTGCACTTTTGCAATGATTTCTGGAGTAGTGACACATCTTGGCTGACCACTTCGTGGGTCATCATCTAAGCTCTTTCGACCAAATTTAAATTCATTTTTCCACTTGACAACAGTTGAATATGAAGGAGAAGAGTCCCCCAGTGTGTTCTGGAAATCGGCATGAATGCCCTTTGCTTTCATACCTTTCTTTACGAAGTACTTGATCACTGCTCGAATCTCTCTCTCTCTCTCTCTCTCTCTCTCTTTCTTTCTTTCAGTCATCGCAAATCACTACACGGGAACAACAACAAAGCCACGTCACTGCCACAATTACCTTCCAAGATCACTGACGTGGCATGTTTACAGGCAACAGTCCAAGTTGAACATAACACGCTTGATTTCAGTGACTGGTTCACTAAATGATCCATCTGGATCCGCAGATGGATGTTATCCTTACAACACATTTTCTGCTTCTGTAAGTATCCCGACCTCAACCTACGGTAAGATACTGTCCTGATACCCTTCACGCAACAGTTTCCACCCCCTGTGTCTTATCATCTCCTCCCCATTCTCATCTCCCAGCCTGTTTATTTGCAGCTCTCTGCTAATGCAACTGCCCATCTTTCACTGCTCTTCCCCTTTCTTTGCTCCTTCTTCCCTAGGCGTCCCTGCTCCACAATCCCTCAACGCTGTGCCTGTTGGTAGTCTAGTCCCTCCATACTCCACCAGACACCATTTGTCTTTCCCCCAGCCAGACACTACTATCCCTTCCCTTCCCTTCCAGATTATTGCTTGCATCCCATGTTGTAGTTGCATTCTGGCCCGAGATGCTGTAGTTGCCGATTTTGTATGTGTGTTAGGTGTGCTTGCTTGTATTTGTGAATGGTGTGGTTCTGTCTTTTACTGATGAAGGCTGTAGCCAAAAGCTCATGAAGTATCTACATTGTTGCCATTCTTCGTTTTAGTTTGTGTATAGTTGGGACACTGGATTTCTATGGATAAGTGTGACTTAATGTGCCTCTATCCATCATGATAAGAGTCATTCCATGTCAAATGAACACAGGTGCTGATCTGACCACCTTCGATATTCATAAAATTCGTTGTGTTCATTGCACGTGACAAGAGAATGAAAAATACCTTACAGAATTTTATCACAAGTAAGACAAGAATAATGGCCACTTGAAGTTCTAAAAGTATGCAGAAAATTTGACGAACACTGCTGACAATAACAGCTGTAACTTCTACTCTAATAAAGACGGAACAGTGAACCAGGTAATTTTGGAAAGGTTATGAAACAAGCTTTTCAATGATACGAAATTTTGTCGTAGTCGAATAAGGTACACGATCAAGGTAAATGACCTTGACCTTTGATTTTGAATGTCTCAAAATGTGTCAGCTTTAAAATTGACGGAAAAAAAACTACATTCACTTCTTTGTGTTACTGTATGCAACACAGAAATCTAGTTGGGATGTTAACGAGATTAGGAGATAGAAATTAATATGTATAGAAATGTGTTGCATAAATTCAAATAAATTGTATCCAGACTACAACAATATGAATGCTGGAATGGGATCAGGGAAGGGGCTAGATGGATAAGGACAATGACTAATGAAGGATGAGGCCAGGAGGGCTACGGGAACATAGGATATATTGCAGGGAGAGTTCCCACCTGCGCAATTCAGAAAAGCTGGTGGTGTTAGCAAGAATCCAGGTGGGACTGGCTGTGAAGCAGTCATTGAAATGATGAACATTGTATTGGGCAGCAAGCTCAGCAACAGAATGGTCCAGCTGTTTCTTGGACACAGTTTGTCGGTGGACATTCATGCGCACAGATTGCTAGTTGGTTGTCAAGCCCACATAGAATGCAGCACAGTGTTTGCAGCTTAGCTTATAGATCACACGACTGGTTTCACTGGTAGCCCTGCCTTTGATAGGATAGGTGATGTTTGTGGTCGGACTTTAGAAGGTGGTGGTGGTGGTGGTGGTGGGAGGATGTATGGAACAGGTTATGCATGTAGGTCTGTTACAGGGATGTGATCCATGGGGCGAGGGTTGGGAGCAGGTGGACGAGGATATTGTGAAGATTCAGTGGGAAAGGAAATACGACTATGAAAGGGTTGGGAAGGTTAGTGGGTACTACAACATTTCTCATTTCAGGGCAGGACAAGAGGTAGTCAACCCTGGCACAGAATGTAATTCAGCACAACTTACACACAGATGACCACAATATCTGGCAGCTAAAGCCAGAATGCGAGCAGCAGCGCATGGTGGGAGAGGCAGTCATGTGATAAGGGTAAGGAGGAGGCTGGGTCGGGGAGGGGGGGGGGGGATGGATAACAGAATATGGGTGGAGGATGGCAAAGTGCTGCTTGTGAAAGTGGTCAGGGACAAGGTGGAGAGAGGGTGGAGTAGGTAAGTGCAGTCCTGGGTGGTACTGAGTCACAATGAAAATGCTCCTCTGTGGCTGGATGGTGGGACTTTGGGAGGTGACGGGTGACTCGAGAAATAAGACATGGAGGGTCTATTTTTGTAAAAGGTTGGGAGGGTAGTTATGATTTGTGAAGGCCTCAGTGGGACCCTGGGTGTATTTCAAGAGGGACTGCTCATCACTATCACTACAGACACAATGGCCACGATTGGCTAGGATGTATGGTAGAAACTTCTTGGTATGGAATGGGTGGCAGCTGTCGAAGTGGAGGTACTGCTGTTGGTTGATAGGTTTGATATGGGTAGAGGTACTGATGTAGCCATCTTTGAGGTGGAGGTCAACATCGAGAAAGATGGCTTGTTGCATTGAATCTCATTCTCTCATTAGTCATTTTACTCATTGCTCATTTATTCTTACATAGCTGAAACTTCAGACAGATGTCTCAATCCACAGTGATCTTTGGCCTTTCTTAATATGATGTGAAGAGTCAGGCTGGTAATCTTGGATTGAGTAGGACCGGGTGAAACAAATGGGGGAGAAGGTGTCAAGGTTCTGGAGGAATGTGCATAGGGCTTCCTCATCCTCAGTCCAGATCATGGAGATGTCTGTCATCAATGAATCTGAGCCAGGTGAGCCTTCAAAGTAGAAGTAATTGTTGGTGAGGATGTAGTTGGTCATTGCAGCCAGAAAAGAGGTGGTTGGTTTGGAATCCTTTGGGCATTCGGAAGGTAGTGTTCAATAGTGGAAAGCCAAGAGCATTAGGGATGTTAGTGGAAGGGAGGAGGCATCAATAGTGATGAGCAGTGCACCATGTGGTAAATGGACTGGATCCGTGGAGAGTCAATGAAGGAAGTGGTTGGTATCTGTTATATAGGAGGGTAGGTTCCAGGTAATAGGTTGATGGTGTTGGTCTATGAGAAAAGAGATTTTCTCAGTGGGGGCACAGTAACCGGCCACAATGGGGTGTCTTGGATGGTTGGGGTTATGGACTTTAGGAAGCATGTAACAGATAAGAGTGTGGGGACTGGTAGGGGTGAGGCAAGAGATGGACACTGGGGAGAGGTTCTGGGAGAGGCCTAAGGATTTGAGGAGAGACTGGAGATCCTGCTGGGGTAACTGCAGGGTTTGTAGGTGGATGACAAGGTGTCAGAGCCCTTCTGCCAGGTAAACTAGTTGTTCAAAACAACTCTTTTTGAGCAGGTAGCATTGTAAGGTCAGAATCGGTTTTTAGGTTGTGGATTGTGGTTCTTTCTGCGGATGTGAGGTTAGTTAGCATGTTGACAGATTTGGGGAATGATGGTGAGGCAAGGATCAAGGTTAAGAATTTGTGGAAAGTTAGCAGAAGGTGATTTGGGGGAAGTGGGAGTGGATCGCAGCTGAATGCAGGAGTGAACTGAGTCAGGCAGCATTCAAAATTGGTCGTATGTTGAATCTGATTGTAGGGTTGGTGGCAGAAAAGTGTGTTTACTATAGGGCCCAGGAGGAGGAGGAGAGATCATCTTCAAACAGGTCCTGCACAATTGAATTTGGGTGTGGGGCAAAAAGTGACTATCATATAGCACAGTAAGTTGATACAGTCAATAGCACAGTAGCAAGCATTGGTAATATGCAAGGTCACACGATGACATCTGACCTTCAGTGATGCAAAACATGATATAACCATCCCAGTTGAACACATTCGTGGAAGTCTCCATACTGGAAAGCAACGTATAACACTGTCTGTGCATCTTTTGGTGAAAGAAAATACATTCGTTTTCTTTCTGTTCTGACATAAACCTTTGTGAGAGTGTCTTTCTTGTCCACATATTAAGATGTCAGGTTTCTCAGGATATGCATATGAAGAAGAAGGCCCATGAGGATGCATGAAGCTAATTGAAACCTCATGGGTATCTTCACTATCATCCAAGCCAGCAGTGAGCTTTCTTACATGTATGCAACAAACCCTGTAATATCAGTGATGTAGGTGTCCTGTTCAGTCCTAGTCACAGATTAACTTCTGATGTGTGGTGAATTGGACAAAACATTCGTTTCGATGTTGTAATGGCTACTGGTAACAACACAGTGTAACTTGTAGGTATCTGCAATTGCATGAATTTGTGCAAACCAGTCTTGAAGGAGAGATTCTTCTTCATCATACTCACTGATACTTGTATAATGAAAGTGACACATTGCAATGTTCTTGTAGCATGATTGAAACAACTCTCTGGGTGTCATTGTCTGAGAGCTAAAGATGCTCTGCAAACTGCCACAGGCAGCAAGTATCTTGACCAGCAGTATCCATCACACGATTCTTTGCCACATGATGTGTCAAAGAATTGTCACTCTACAGAGACACTGAAATTAGCCTGATGAAAAGTTATGATAGAAAAATTCTTGCGATTCTTATACTGGGCTGTGGCACCATATGAGAAGCAGTACACATACTTGGGTGTTCTATGGAAATAGATCTTATGAAGTTAACCAAGTGACACTGTATCATGTTTAAGGCATTCTGATATCACAAAGGAAATGTGATCATTAGCACTGGTCTATGATAAACAACAAATGAATGAATGGTGGGTGGCCTGTGTATTGTTCCAGTGAAACCCTTGCACCTCATCGTGCGGGACAAATGCATAAATCTCTGCAAAATCACATATTACAATGTGTTCATTGTCACAAAGTGTCTCTTTGAGATGTAGAAATTCAGACTGTCGGGTATCTATGAAGGACTGCAACAGAACCCTTTTAATGTGTCTGCAAGGTTATGCAATAACTTTTCCACAGATATACATACCTGGAGAGCTGTTCTGTCTGTATGCGTCCACAATTTATATGTTACTTGATCAATTTTATTTTCATCAAACAACTATTGCAGGTGTGTTATGATAGAATGTGTGCTTGGGTAGTTTTCACATGTGGACAAAGTATTTTGGCTGCACAGGGTTACAACAAATGATCTGAGCAAAACTGTGTTTGTAGGTGTAAGTTGGACAGTCTCCATCATGTGTCTACTCTTGTAATCTACAATCTGGAGCTTCACATTATTGTGACTACTAACACCCCCCCCCCCCCCCCCCACATACACACACACACACACACACACACACACACACACACACACTCCCTGTGGGTATTGATTGCACCAGCCAAAACAGTTATTAGGGTCACAATTGGCAGATAAACTGCAGGAGCGTCTATAGAAAGGTCCCAGAACTGCTCTCATTAAAAAACGGTCACAATGCCCACATAGTATTAGGGACAGAAAGTTGGCTGAAACCAGACGTAAACGGTTGGTTGGTTGGTTTGGGGAAGGAGACCAGACAGCGTGGTCATCAGTCTCATCGGATTAGGGAAAGATTGGGAAGGAAGTCGGCCGTGCCCTTTCAGAGGAACCATCCCGGCATTTGCCTGGAGCGATTTAGGGAAATCACGGAAAACCTAAATCAGGATGACCAGACGCGGGATTGAACCGTCGTCCTCGCGAATGCGAGTCCAGATTCTAACCACTGCGCCACCCCGCTCGGTACGTAAACAGTAATGAAATCCTAAACTCAGATTGGAATGTATACCGCAGAGACAGGCTGGACAGTGAAGGGGGAGGCGTGTTTATAGCGATAAAAAGTGCAATAGTATTGAAGGAAATTGATGATCAGAAATGTGAAATAATTTGGGTGATGGTCATGGTTAAAGCAGGTTCAGACATGGTAATTGGATGTCTGTATAGGCCCCCTGGCTCAGCAGCTGTTGTGGCTGAGCACCTGGAGGATAACTTCGAAAATATTTCGAGTAGATTTCCCCACCATGTTATAGTTCTGGGTGGAGATTTTAATTTGCCGGATATAGACTGGGAGACCCAAACGTTCATAAAGGGTGGCAGGGACAAAGAATGCAGTGAAATTTTTTAAAGTGCTTTTTCTGAAAACTACTTTGAGCAGTTAAACAGAGAACAGACTCATGGCGATAACATATTAGACCTTCTGGTGACAAACAGACCAGAACTATTTGAAACAGTTAACGCAGAACAGGGAATCAGCGATCGTAAAGCGGTTACTGCATCGATGATTTCAGCCGTAAATAGAAATATTAAAAAAGGTAGGAAGAATTTTCTGTGTAGCAAAAGTGATAGAAAGCAGATTTCAGAGTACCTGACGGCTCAACACACAAGTTTTGTCTCAAGTACAGATAGTGTTGAGGATCAGTGGACAAAGTTCAAAACCATCGTACAATATGCGTTAGATGAGTATGTGCCAAGCAAGATCGTAAGAGATGGAAAAGAGCCACCGAGTTAGAAAACTGCTGCGGAAGCAAAGGGAACTTCACAGCAAATATAAACATAGCCAAAGCCTTGCAGACGAACAAAAATTACGTGAAGCGAAATGTAGTGTGAGGAGGGCTATGCGAGAGGCGTTCAATGAATTCGAAAGTAAAGGTCTATGTACTGACTTGGCAGAAAATCCTAAAATATTTTGGTCTTATGTCAAAGCGGTAGGTGGATCAAAACAAAATGTCCAGACACTCTGTGACCAAAATGGTACTGAAACAGAGGATGACAGACTAAAGGCTGAAATACTAAATGTCTTTTTCCAAAGCTGTTTCACAGAGGAAGACTGCACTGTAGTTCCTTCTCTAGATTGTCGCACAGATGACAAAATGGTAGATATCAAAATAGACGACAGAAGGATAGAGAGACAATTAAAATCGCTCAGAAGAGGAAAGACCGCTGGACGTGATGGGATACCATTTCGATTTTACACAGAGTACGCTAAGGAACTTGCCCCCCTTCTTGAGTGGTGTACCGTAGGCCTCTAGAAGAGCATAGCGTTCCAAAGGATTGGAAAGGGGCACAGGTCATACCCGTTTTCAAGAAGGGATGTCGAACAGACGTGCAGAACTATAGACCTATACCTCTAACGTCGATCAGTTGTAGAATTTTGGAACACGTATTATGTTCGAGTATAATGACTTTTCTGGAGACTAGAAATCTACTCTGGGGGAATCAGCATGGGTTTCGAAAAAGATGGTCGTGTGAACCCAGCTCGCACTATTCGTCCACAAGATTCAGAGGGCCATAGACACGGGTTCACAGGTAGATGCCGTGTTTCTTGACTTCTGCAAGGAGTTCGATACAGTTCCCCATGGTCGTTTAATGAACAAAGTAAGAGCATAAGGACTATCAGACCGATTGTGTGATTGGATTGAAGAGTTCCTAGATAACAGAACGCAGCATGTCATTCTCAATGGAGAGAAGTCTTCCGAAGTAAGAGTGATTTCAGGTGTGCCGCAGGGGAGTGTCGTAGGACCGTTGCTATTCACAATGTACATAAATGACCTTGTGGATGACATCAAAAGTTCACTGAGGCTTTTTGCGGATGATGCTGTGGTATATCGAGAGGTTGTAACAATGGAAAATTGTACTGAAATGCAGGAGGATCTGCAGCGAATTGACGCATGGTGCAGGGAATGGCAATTGAATCTCAATGTAGACAAGTGTAATGTGCTGCGAATATATAGAAAGAAAGATCCCTTATCATTTAGCTACAATATAGCAGGTCAGCAACTGGAAGCAGTTAATGCCATAAATTATCCAGGAGTACGCATTAGGAGTGATTTAAAATGGAATGATCATATAAAGTTGATCATCGGTAAAGCAGATGCCAGACTGAGATTCATTGCAAGAATCCTAAGGAGATACAATCCAAAAACAAAGGAAGTAGGTTTACAGTCCGCCTGTTTGCCTGCTGCTTGAATACTGCTCAACAGTGTGGGATCCGTACCAGATAGGGTTGATAGAAGAGATAGAGAAGATCCAACAGAGAGCAGTGCGCTTCGTTACAGGATCATTTAGTAATCACGAAAGCATTACGGAGTTGATAGATAAACTCCAGTGGAAGACTCTGCAGGAGAGACGCTCGGTACGGGCTTTTGTTGAAGTTTCGAGAACATACCTTCACCGAAGAGTCAAGCAGTATATTGCTCCCTCCTACGTATATCTCGCGAAGAGACCATGAGGATAAAATCGGAGAGATTAGAGCCCACACAGAGGCATACCGACAATCCTTCTTTCCAGGAACAATATAAGACTGGAATAGAAGGAAGAACCGATAGAGGTACTCTAGGTACCCTCCGCCACACACCATCAGGTGGCTTTTAGAGTATGGATGTAGATGTAGATGTAGAATCCTATTTTCGGGCCTGGTTGTCCATCCTTGAATGCCTGATACTGTTCACACAGGTTTCCCAACCCTAGTCGTCTTTTTTTATGAATCTTGAAACGATTTTGCTTGACAGAAACAAGACCATTCTTCCCAAGCAAACAGTGGCTTATATCATCACTGTTGTAGAATTATATGACACCTTTCACAATTTGTTCAATTAAGACATGTTTACATCTTGGTTTGGGAGTTGCTAAGATACCGCATTCTTTGATTAATTTGTTTTGCTTTTCTCACTAAATAGTTAGGGGCTCCAAATTAATATTCAGTCCTTCGAATAACTTTTCGGAAGTAGTGTCAGAATTGAGATCTTCTCACTGCTTGTGGTGCTGGTACTGTATTTCTGTTTAAATTGCATTATAATTTCAGATTCAACATTCCTTTCATAATTTGCATTTTCTTCCACATTAGTTACATGTTTACTGTGGAATACCTCAGACACTTACTCGAACATTTTCTGCACATATGTCTTCTCTCCCATTCTCTTCTTTTTCACTGGGAATTAGAGATACCAAACTGTCATTTAATGTGTCTAAAGGATTTTTTGGGGCTACAGATGTGTCTTTCTTATCTGAGGAAGCCACGCAGGTTTGTGGTTTCCACTTGTTTCTATGTATTTTGGCCAGCCACAGGCTATTGTCCCCGAGTTCCACATTGCACTTTATGTGGATTTTTCGTATATCTGTTGTGTCCATCTTCCCTGCATGGATTACAGATATACATTATTTTGTCAAACTCCATCTTCAAGGTAGAATTTTATAATTTCAACACACAACACATTTTGTGGCAACTATCTGTGTACATGTAGCAGCCAAACTGCCATCCAAAGTTTGATAAGTAGATATTGGCATGCCTATATTGTTACCCTTGTTGTGCATTGTTAGAACACTGCCTGTTTAACAATAAACATGTTTCTCAGTGCTTTGTGTCATATTGTTGGAGTCTGAATGTATTTTGCATTAATGCAACATGTTGCTGTACATATCAATTTACATCTTCTAATCCCATTGTGATCCAACTTGACTTTTTGCTGTATTGTATAGTGAAGAGGCAAAAATTGTACATTCTTTGGATATGACAAAATTGCATATAATTGAAAAGCTTGTTTCAAGACCTTTCCAAAATTACCTATTTATTTATTTACACGTCAAGTTTCATAGGAGCAAATTCAGAAGCAAATCTCCAAGGTTATGGAAAATGTCAGTACATGAAACTGCAACATAAAAGTAATAACAGATAAAAATAAAATGTTTGTGAACCCGAAAAAAGTCAATCCATACGTTTAAGTAAACACAGTCAACAATACAACAAGAATCGGCTTAATTTTTAAAGAAACTCCTTGACAGAATAGGAGTGAACCATGAGGAAACTCTTCAGTTTAGATTTGAAAGCGCATGGATTACTGCTAAGATTTTTGAATTCGAGCACAAAAATTCTGTAATTTCGTATATTTCTTTTTCTTGTGATGTGCAATGAATACATCAGGAAAACTGAAGAGGGTCAGGTTGAAAATTGCACTTTTCTGTGTTTATTTGAAAATCATTTCTCCCCCTTGTTAGTTATGTGTTCCATAGAGCATTTGAACAATTTTCAAGAAGAAATTCGTCAGTGGAATAGATGTAGTTCTCCTGAAGAAATGATATAAAGTTAGATACAAATTGCTTTAGTACCTGTCAGACATTTTGTGTTATTGGGCAGATGATCAAAGATTTTTGTTGCTGCATATTGAACTCTTCCCTAAGCCATTGAGAGCTTTAATAATGGTCATTTTCCCCCCATTAGTATTGTAGGTATGGACATCACTGTTCTTATTAAATTGCAGTGGATTATTTATGGTGCATTCGATTAGAAAATATGTGCATTGCGACAGTTCAGTTATAATGACTAGCTCCTACATGAAGCCCGTAGGTGACCACCACAAATTATTCTTACAACCAGATATTGCGCAATCAGTACTTTTTTTATGTGGTGAGTTACCCCAGAAAATTATTCCAGAAAATGTTATTGAGTGGAAATATGAAAAACATGTCAGGAAGTTGATTTGTTTATTTCCCAGATTGGCAGTTACACGAAGAGTGAAAGTAGTGGAACTTAATTGTTTGAAAATTTGAGAAACTCAGTAATATACTTCCTCCAGTTCAGATTTTTTTTTATACACTCCTGGAAATTGAAATAAGAACACCGTGAATTCATTGTCCCAGGAAGGGGAAGCTTTATTGACACATTCCTGGGGTCAGATACATCACATGATCACACTGACAGAACCACAGGCACATAGACACAGGCAACAGAGCATGCACAATGTCGGCACTAGTACAGTGTATATCCACCTTTCGCAGCAATGCAGGCTGCTATTCTCCCATGGAGACGATCGTAGAGATGCTGGATGTAGTCCTGTGGAACGGCTTGCCATGCCATTTCCACCTGGCGCCTCAGTTGGACCAGCGTTCGTGCTGGACGTGCAGACCGCGTGAGACGACGCTTCATCCAGTCCCAAACATGCTCAATGGGGGACAGATCCAGAGATTTTGCTGGCCAGGGTAGTTGACTTACACCTTCTAGAGCACGTTGGGTGGCACGGGATACATGCGGACGTGCATTGTCCTGTTGGAACAGCAAGTTCCCTTGCCGGTCTAGGAATGGTAGAACGATGGGTTCGATGACGGTTTGGATGTACCGTGCACTATTCAGTGTCCCCTCGACGATCACCAGTGGTGTACGGCCAGTGTAGGAGATCGCTCCCCACACCATGATGCCGGGTGTTGGCCCTGTGTGCCTCGGTCGTATGCAGTCCTGATTGTGGCGTTCACCTGCACGGCGCCAAACACGCATACGACCATCATTGGCACCAAGGCAGAAGCGACTGTCATCGCTGAAGACGACACGTCTCCATTCGTCCCTCCATTCACGCCTGTCGCGACACCACTGGAGGCGGGCTGCACGATGTTGGGGCGTGAGCGGAAGACGGCCTAACAGTGTGCGGGACCGTAGCCCAGCTTCATGGAGACGGTTGCGAATGGTCCTCACCGATACCCCAGGAGCAACAGTGTCCCTAATTTGCTGGGAAGTGGCGGTGCGGTCCCCTACGGCACTGCGTAGGATCCTACGGTCTTGGCGTGCATCCGTGCGTCGCTGCGGTCCGGTCCCAGGTCGACGGGCACGTGCACCTTCCGCCGACCACTGGCGACAACATCGATGTACTGTGGAGACCTCACGCCCCACGTGTTGAGCAATTCGGCGGTACGTCCACCCGGCCTCCCGCATGCCCACTATACGCCCTCGCTCAAAGTCCGTCAACTGCACATACGGTTCACGTCCACGCTGTCGCGGCATGCTACCAGTGTTAAAGACTGCGATGGAGCTCCGTATGCCACGGCAAACTGGCTGACACTGACGGCGGCGGTGCACAAATGCTGCGCAGCTAGCGCCATTCGACGGCCAATACCGTGGTTCCTGGTGTGTCCGCTGTGCCGTGCGTGTGATCATAGCTTGTACAGCCCTCTCACAGTGTCCGGAGCAAGTATGGTGGGTCTGACACACCGGTGTCAATGTGTTCTTGTTTCCATTTCCAGGAGTGTATGTACACTGAAAAAATTGGTGGTTGGGGGGAGGGGGGGGGGGAATTCTACCATATTTACTAATTCCTATTCATGTGTCACATAAATTGTTTGTATGGCACCATTTGGTGTACAGAAGTGTTTATAGTGTATTTTTTTCAAAATTTGGGGACTTCATTTTCTGAGAAAAATTTTATAACTCTTTGGAAAACATCATTTACCATCTCTCCTGTTGCTTTCTCTCTAATATTTATTATAACATTAGTATTGTCTGCAAAAAGTACCAGTTCTGCTTGTTGAATATTAAATCGTAGTTCACTCAGATACATAAGGAATGGAAGTGGACCCAAAATGAATCCTGTGGTACTCCCTGTCTGATTTGCCCCCAGTCACTAAAATTTTCTACTGTTCCAGCATTGTTTGAATGATCCGTCACAACTTTTTGCATTTTATTTGTTAAGTAGATTCAAACCAGCTGTGCATAAAGCCACCAGTTCCATAAAACTTGAGTCACATGTATCACTGAGGACATTATTATTAAGTTTCTGTTTGAAATTTCGGCAACACCATATGAACTTTAGTTTTTAGAACTTTTATAATTCTATTAATTTCATTGAAGGATGTTGGTGCTATTTCTAGATGCTTAATCTTTTGTGGAACAGCTTATATAACATATTATCTTTCTTCTTTAACTGATCCATTTAATCCTATTTTTGCTACTACATTTAGAAAGTGATTGTTAAAAGTACTTGCCATTTGTAAATTATCAGCCACAACATTGTCACTTAGTTTAATTGTTATGAGTGCTGTATTAAGCCCTAAGAATTGGCCTTCGGTTTTCTTTAGGCCTGAAAGTTTAGCACTTAACAAATGGGCAAATTTAGAGAACACTAGCCAAATCAGTGTCCCTAAGCAAATCACATCTATGTTCATTAAGATGAGGTTGTTCAGCTGTTCTTCACCCATGGTGTTCCTTAACTCATTTAATGTTGGGTGGAGGGCAAGTTAACAACTGCTGTTGGTGACCATCAAAGGCTTAGTAAATGTGTCTATTTCTACATTTGAGAAACACAATTCTAACATATTTTCCTTTAAAAATTTATGAAACTGCAATACTAGTGGCTCATGCATTTTGCTGTTGGTAGTCACAGCCACATTTGTTTCGAGCAGCTCAGAAAGCAGAACAGTTCGTCCTATAGGCTTTCTTCCAAATTGACTGGGTAAGCTCTGATGATATTTTGAGGTCTCTTTGAAATGTCTTCTGCTATTATAGACCATATGTTTAGCTAATACAAACAGTACATTATCTGTCACAACAAGAAACTTCTGAATTTCAGAATGTTTCCAGGTGTTTTATTTTCTCCAACTTTGTTGAGTGTAATAGCGACATTGAAGTGGTGGTACTTTGTATTTCGCTTGCATTGTCGTGAAATCTGTTGCTTATATTCTTCAAAGCCAGTCAGCAGTTTGGCTTTTACTTCAATATATGAAAATGTGTTACATGTTGCTTGGACATCCATGGGTAACACTGTATAAAGGGTGTCTCCCATGTTAAGGTCTTCATTAGGTGACTGCAGTGAAGTGATAGTCGCTTGCAAGTGTTCTTGGATACTGTTCCAAGCAATGCTATTATTCCCCTTTAAAGTGTATCCATCACTGAAATTGGCCCATAAGCCTGATTATGATGCTCTACCTTTTGATCCATTTTATTAAATGTGCCATCCAAAACTTGGTTGATAGTGGTAAAACCACATAAAAGGTCTTTGTAGCAATTAAGAAAAAGGATGTTTCTCTTCAACATATTCCAGCGCATTTGACAACGAAATTTGATGAATGTGTAAAGCAGGAAATGTATTCTGCATATTTATTTACCTTTTTAATTTATGTTTCTAAGCCACTATAGTTTTCACTGAGGTTGCAAGTATTGTAATATCTAACTTGCTAGTTTTTTTTTTACACCCAGGTTTGGGACCCACTAATGCACGTGACCCCTAGATGTTGCTAACTCTTGTTATGTGGCTACTCGGGCACTGGTTGCCATGGTATCTGATACACCGACTGCCTGTCATGTATTCTGTTTCACAATATCACATATAGTTTCATTATTTGTAAGTAATGTCAGATCTTGACTTGCTCTGTCCTGTATATAAATGTCCCTCATCCTCTTACATGAGATTTTAATTCCTTCAGTTATCCATGGCTCACTTGTTTTTTTAATCTTGTGGATAATTTTTGAGGAAAGCAGCTTTCAAATATTGACACAAATTTACTATGAAATAAATTGAATCCAACAGTAGCATCTCTTGTATAAAACATTCTCATACATCTTACCATGTCAGTCCTAAGAGCCCAGGTTCGATTCCCGGGTGGGTCGGAGATTTTCTCCGCTCAGGGACTGGGTATTGTTGTACGTCTATGGGGATGAAATGATGATGATTAGAACACAAGTTGCCAAGGTGGTGTCAAATCCAAAGACTTGCACCAGGCGAACCGTCTACCCGACGGGAGTCCCTAGTCACACGAGATTTTCATTTTTACCATGTCAGTTCAGCGTAAAACCATGAACTTTTGATGATTTCCTTCATCGTCTAAACTGCTGCTGTAGTGGTGTTGAAATTGGCATACTTCACGGTGAATCCCATGAAGAGTTGGGGGCTACCAAAAGATGTCGTGAAAAATCTTAGAGCTTGTGTTCTAGTGGCTAGCGTTGCTACCTCTGGATCACGGAGTCCCGGGTTTGATTCCTGGCTGGATTGGGGATTTTCTCTGTCCAAGGACTGGGTGTTTGTGTTGTCATCATCATCATTTGTGACAGTGGCTCGATTGGACTGTGAAAAAAATTGGACTTTGTACACTGGCATTGATGACCTGCAGGATAGCCATATATTTAACTTAGTTGATGACTCTAATAATTAGCCACTAAGAACATCACATGATAAACTCTTGAATGTTCATTGAGAAAATTAGACAGATTAGAGTTGTCCTAAACATTATTTTACTCAGCCTGAATGTTGTGTGACTATTTACAAAATTTCCTCTGGAGGATTCACTGAAACTGTTGGCAGAGCATTTTTCTCTTGAGACTATAAAGTTGTTCAGACATGTTATGACATCCACCTACTTCATGAAAGGCAGTAAACTTCACGAAATGATGATGGTCGAACTGTGATTTATATCATTCCTTGTGAGTAAAGAAGCAATTACATTAGTCAGTCCATCCATACTGTTTCTGACCGCTGTGCATATCCTCAGCAGCATATTAAAAATCTAGTACTGGAGAAATATGCAGTTGCTGAGCACAGCCAATGCAGATAAATGGCAGAGATATTCGTCGCAATGTTTATGCTACAATGGCTACATTCTTGGACAAAGAAATATGATCAAATCAAAAATGGAAAATCCAAGATGGAATGTGAGTGTGGTTTCAGTTGCCTGAGACTGCAGTCGTGTGTGTGAGCCACATTTGCGCACACGTGCATGCACTTTCTCTCCCTTCTCTCTCTTTGTGTGTGTGTGTGTGTGTGTGTGTGTGTGTGTGTGTGTGTGTGTGTGTGTGTGTGTGTGTCGCTGCTGCTGTCGTTGTTATTGTTGACAAAGGCCTTAATGGCCAAAAGCTATAATTGAGAGAGTCTTTTTGTTGTGCCTATCTGCGACCCAGCATCTCCGCCCCAAGGGGTATGCACTCGATATACACCACAGTGGTTAGACCTAGGTTTTCCTACAGGGCGTAGTGTGATGGAAGAAGGTAGAACAGCGGAGCGGGTTGCTGCTAAGAAGCTTGCTAAGGTGCAGAGATTGGCCTGCTTAGCCATAATGGGCAGAATTAGCAGCACACCAACCGCTGGAATGGAAGCCGTGCTGGATGTGCCTCCACTTCACCTTTGGGTCAAAATGGAGGCAGCAGCTGGGACGCACAGATTTAAAACTGTCAAAAACTGGGTCTTATTCGGATATCCAAAATCACACACTAACACACTGAGTGAGTTAAATATAGGAATGGCTGGGGAAATGCCTGCTGACTATATAACAACTCCCAACTGCTTCAACAAGCCATACAACATAATAATTGGAAGTAGGGAGCAGTGGGAAAAAACAGGTTGACACCGTACGGGGGACATCATTTGGTTCACCAATGGGTCGAAAACAGACCAAGGCATTGGGGCAGGGGTGTACGGGGTTCAGATAAGACCGGAGAGCATCATCTCTCTATGGAACTGGCCTCTGAATTCCAAGCTGAAATTACTGCTGTCAGGGCATGTGTGGAGGAGGATATGCATAGGTGCTACAATGACCATAGCATCTACATCTATTCAGGCAGCCCTGAAATCAGTGGCAGCTTCTCCAACGAGATCTAAGATTGTTGCAGATTGCCACCAGGGCTCTTGTGGATCTAGGGGGAAGCAATAGGGTAAACCTAATGTGAGAGTAAAAGACACAGGATCTGTGGCAATGATCAAGCCAATAGATTGACTAGGATGGGGGGCATCAACTCCATTCATTGAACCAGAACTTGTCCTGATAATCACCAAGGCTATGATCAAATTAGAACTGACGAACTGGCTTAGGAAACAGCATGTAGGATATTGGATCAAGGTCCATAAACAAAAACATAGTAAGTTAATAATGCTCAAGCCATGTTTTAAAAGAAGCTCTGTAATCCTGGGATTTAACAGAAAAGTGATCAAACTCATGACTGGTTTGATGACAGGCTATGGGAACTTCAATACACACACAATAGGTATAACGGAAGAGGACCCTAAATGTAGGATCTGTGATGAAGGTGAAGAAACAGCAGTCTTTGAATGCATGGCATTGGAGAGTAAAAGACACAGGATCTTCGGGACAACTAGACCTGAAGAAATTATGTCTAACAAAAAACTGGTAGAGGAACTCCTTGCACTATTTAAGGGCACTGGTTGGCTTTACTAGATATGCAGGGAGCGATACTGCACAATAAACCTAGTTTCGGTGATGGCAGTGGCGGGTCAGACCTAAGCTGTTTTAGCTTCCCTGTTAAAATCAATCAATCAGCATCTCCACTATATGGTAAATATGATCAAATATTTGTCAAATTTCTTTGACATGTTGCTATAAAGTGGTATTACACTTTTGTCATATTTTTCGCCAAATTTAGAGATGTTGGACTACTGTTCCCACCACTTATTATGTGCTGCAGTTGCTCGTACCACAATTGCATTGTGTATGCATTTGGAAGAAAACTGACAGAAAAAAGGAAACATACTTGGGTGAATCCATGGGTATTATGTCAAGATGATAGGTGTTCAGCAAAATTTGTAAAGACAGCTGCAAGTAGAGGATGTTAAGTCTTATACAAATTAGGTACAAATGAATGAGAGTGCATTTCAGTATTTGCTCAGTAAAATGGTTTCTCATATTATAAAACCAAAATACTAACTTGAGAGACACTGTATGTGCAGATGATAGGCCACCATGACATGATTCTTGATACAAGAGAGGGCTACTCTAGTAGCACTTGAATACCACATTGCACATTAACCAAAAATAATTCCAGAAATGTGTGAACGATTTATAAAGCCCTGAAGGTAAGTAAATGTTTAGTACACTTTATGGGCAATTAGACCTATTTTTATTTTTGAATAATAATTAATAAAATTAGTGTGCCAACAACTACAAAATTAATGAAGAGTATGAAATAGCTGAAGAGCTTTCTAACTTGTAGCATCCAGCGTTCAAAAGCAGATGAAGTAAAATGGAGAGCTAAGGATTTTTTTATTATTATTATTTTAGAGTGTAACCACCTCCTGTATTTCAGCTTGCTGAAAAGCTGCCTGGATGTTTCCAGATGTAGAGGTGGATGGCTGAAGCAGTGGTTGTGGATATGAAGTTGCCTGTAACCTATTCCACCTGCCCATCAGTACACAATATCATACATTGTACCCACTGCTCCCCCCCCCCCCTCCCCCCCCCCCCTCCACACCATTTGGAGCAATGTTATTAAAAAAGATTTCCAACCATCATTGGTCCCAACAATGAGGAGAGACATCAAATAGCTGTAGCGATGCCAGTGCTCCAAGCGGTTATACGGTTCACGTTGCAGTGAACAAAAGATGAACGACTTTTATGATTTGATCATATTTCTTTGATGAAAGGAGAGATTTGACAAAGTTCCCCATTACACTGTTAAATTTCATTGACATTAAAACTTCGTATCCTGTTCTCATAACTAATTCTCACTGCTTTATATGAACCTGCCTCATGGTTGTAAGGTACCACATCGTTTATTTCCATTAATTGTGCATCGTGACCAGAGGGTCCATTAACAGTTGGGAACACATTAATGGTTTCAATCTGAGCACTGCCTATAAAAATATTGCCAGTGTCTTGCAATCTTGTGGCACATGACTTAAATTAGATAGCAACGCACAAACAATAATTCTACTCCATTTTACTGTCCATACCATTTAAGAGACCTAAATTGAAATTTCCACAGACTATTGACTGCTGCTTCTTATGCGACGGGTAACTCAACAATGCTTGTAGGTTTCTAATAAATAGCTGAAAGGTTCCTAGAGGGGATCTGTTGCCTGTTACAATTATCAGAGCAGTCTTCTACAGTACCAGCTCACAAGCACATGCTTTTAAGTTCTGATCAACCAAAAGCTATTTTAATATTTTTGACTTTGTGTTCAACATTTACAGATCTTACCAAGGGTGGCTTTCATGCCTGAATGGTAAAGGTAGCTGTTCAGTATAGAGTATGTGCAACAACAACATACAGGTGTCTGTCGAGAGACCAGACAAACATGTGAAGAGGGACAGCAGCCTTCTCAGTAGTTACAGAGGCAACAGTCTGGAGTATTGATTGAACTCACCTTGTAACATCAGCCAACATGATGTGCTCTCTCTCTCTCTCTCTCTCTCTCTCTCTCTCTCTCTCTCTCTCTCTCTCCCCTCCCCCCCTCCCTCCCTCCCCCCTCCTCTCTCTCCCCCCTCCCCTCCCCCTCTCTCTCCTCTCCTCCCCCTCTCCCACCTCCTTTCCTATGTGCCCCACCATAAACGGTGGAGCTAATTTTGTACGAGAGTCCACAAATTCTGGTTTTATTTTTGATTTGGTTATATCATATATTTGAATTTCCTCTCGTACAAGATTAGCTCCACCGTGTATGGTGGGGAACGTAGGGAAGGATGTGGTGATTTCGATGCCCCTGCTGGTAAACGTCAACATCAGCTTGCTGCCTGGCTACTATATAAAGTTTCTGTTCCCTTTATAGCATCTCCAAGAACTACGCTGGACTCCCTGATGGATGATATCAGCCACTTGTTAACATTTCGTAAGGGTGAATCTGGAATACACCCTCAAGAGAAAAAAAACAGATGTCAGAGACCTCCAGCTTTCCCAGCATGAGGAATAAATGGCAAAGTGAGGTTAGTCTGGAATTATGAAATCCAAAAACCTTCATTGCAGTAGCTAACCAAGTATCATCTCCCACTAATGTTTCAAATGTATCTGTCTCCGATATAAACACAGTTTCTGCTGTGCAGACAGATTTCGGGGTCACAGCCAATCATCAACAAATTTGTAGGAATTCAACAGCTGTCTGTGAGCCTGAAATTTGTTTAAACATTCTGTTCACAAGGAAAATTTCAAAATTCACAACAGTTTCTGCTTCTGACCCTTGTCAGTAAAATGGTAGAAACATGTATTCGTTCTGTAATGACTTGCAGATCTTCTGACTTCTACAAACATAGTTTGTGGATAGCTCGGATAAAAATATAGGCCACCTGCATCTTACGGCTTATGGGAAAATCATGAATCTTTCCTTACCGGAACTGACGAATGCTATAATTTAATAGATCTTCTGCCAGGAGAACCAAAGTGGAGATAGAATTAAAAACCCCCAGAAAAGGCCAATTCCTTAGTAAACAGTAAAGTATCAAAATCCAAAAATATATAAGCCTATATTCCTTCTTTTGTTGTTCACAAACATGGAGTAATAAGAAAAGTTGATACAAATCTTGAAGAAACGGAGACTTTGGAAGTCGTGCAATCTATATCCCCCATTACAGCAGGCATTAGATGATTTGCTAAGCATATGTAAAGGATAGTAAAGAGCAAACTGTGAAACTAGAGACCCACTGGTTGACATTCAACACTCAAACTTTACCAGGCACTGCGTGGTACTAGATCTCCTGTAGATCCTTGTGTGCCAACAGTCAGGCAATATGGGCACATCAGCAAACAGTGTTGGTCTCAGAAGAGATGCAGCAGATGTAGTGGGTTTCATTCCGTAGAAACCCATGCCACAGCCATTGCTACTTGTGCTCATTGTGGTGGTCAACACACATCCATGCATCATTCCTCAGGAAATAGTTACATTTAGTAGCATAGACTTTAGGGATGCATTGAACATTATTCATATACCATCCTTCACTTCTGTCACAGGAAGATGATATCAATTCTATCATGGACTGATAGTTTCTGTTCAATCAACAGAATGCCAGATCATCAAAACAAAAAACTTTTCCTGCTGCTGCCCATGACAAGTATACACGGTTATCAGCAATCAAATGGGATTAGTGCTAAACATGCGGATGAGCCCCTTCAGACAAACATTGCTAACCGACATAGCTGGCGAAAAGTGCAAGTAAGTGAACACTGTAATATACACGACTGGTCTCAATAATGAAACCTGCTATACCCCGTGCAATGTGCCATCACTCCTAAAATTGAGTCGTATGTGCATGATCCTCACAGGGCAACAACTTCACAAGTACCAAATCGATAATACAGTTTAGTTCACAATGAACTAATTGATAAGATAATAAATGTTATAGATTTTGTCATTCAGAATATTTAACAAAACAGTTCTATGAGAGATAACGATATCAGGCTTCTCATAACAGGTGTCAATTATCTCCCAGTGTTAATTATGAAGCCTATAAAAATTTTCAGTGGAATGCAAGCGTAGCTGACTAATAGTGAAAACTTACAAAGAGAACTGTTGATCAGTCAGCCTGATATAGTCCTGTTTTGTGAAACATGGCTCAAGTCTCAGCAGACTGTTTGCTTTAAAAATTATTTCTTAATAAGGGAGGACTGTCTCAATGGGAAAGCTGGGATTGATATTTTAGTAAAAAATGTGTTGTCTCATAAAATATTCTTGCTCAGTGCAAGAAACAATGAAATCGAATTATTTGTGCAAATAAGAGCTGCCCACAAAACCTTTACTTGTCTTGTGTATAAAGCTCCTGCTACAGAATTGTGGAAGATGACTTCAGACTCCTAATAAGCCAGTTTTGGTCTCCATTTATAATAGGTGCAGACCTCAATTCCCATCACATTGCATGGGGAGAAGAAAAGACCTGATGGGAACGGCAGGGCTGTGATGGATGTTATCAAAGACAGTAACCTAGGGATAGTCAATGAAGGAGCTCCCACTATGGTATCTAGTATCCCTTCAGTAGAGGTTCTGCAATAAATATAATGCTTTTGGTTCCTTGAACTATCTAACTAGCACATTAAAATTGACTCAGTGGCGTCAGATCACAACAGAATTTTTCAATAACGTAAACATTGAAACTAAACAAAATTTTATGCCAATAGTAAGTGGAAAATTGCAGAAGCCAGCTGGGGCAAATATAGGGACACTGTTAAAACACCCTTGGAACTACAGAGAAAAACAATTGTGCATGAAAACAAATTCCTGAAAAAACAAGAAAGGAAAACTGGATTGAATTTTGTTCTTCCATCAATAATGCGCCCACTTTGACTAACATTTGGCATAAAACAGTGCTTTTAGAAACAGCTGTCCACTCTTCCTACTTCAACTTCCTGTATAGACTGGTGTATTGATAGACCTGCTTTACCAACCATCCCATTCCAACTTTATGCGCCTCCAGTTGAAGATGACTTTCATTACATCTTGGTTCATCCCGTATCTAAAGAAGAACTAAATGATACTTTTAAATCGTTGTGTGACAGATGTTCTGGTATTTATTCTATGCTTGAGAATCTACCCATGGAAGCAAAAGATTTGCTCTTGCTCATTTTTAATCAATACTGGATGCGAAAGATCTATTGCAGACTCGGGCTATTATTTCGGTTCTGAAAAATTTGAAAGATCAAGATATCTCCTCCAACTATTAACCAGTCACATTGTTATAGATTAAATGTATTTGTAGTTGCAAATATGGACTACCATAGATGTTTAATGGAGTGACGACAATTAAAATTTGTGCCGGACCATGAATCAAGCCCAGATTTCCTGCTTATCGCAAGTGATTGCCCTACAATTTGGCTATCCAAGCATGACTCACAGCCAGACCAACTATCATATGTCACCATCAATCTTTTGTCTATATCCTGTATTCGTACATCCATTATGAATGTCCCTGTACAGGGGAGACGTTTTACTTGAGAGTCATTTGTCTGGTGTCAGTGGATAAATACAATATTGTAGTGCCTGTGTTGTTCAGAAATACGATGCTTGTGTGTCCGAAAGAACAGGCACTGCAGTGACTATGGCCATTATGAAATACATTGAACATATTCACAGTTGCGAATATGGACTACCATCAGCTGTATAATGGAATGACACAAATAAAAATTTGTGCCAGATTGGGACTTGAACCTGAATTTCCTGCTTATCGCAAGTGGTTGCCTTAACATTTGGATGTCCGAGCATGACTCATGGCCAGACACAAACTACAATATATCATCAGCCATGTGCCTAGATCCTCTACTTGTACGTCCATTATGTATATTCCTCTGCAGGGGAGACATTTTGCTTGAAAGTCACCTTGTCCGGTGTCAACGGATAAATGCATGCGTGTCCGAAGGTCTCAGCAGCCAGACACTGTGGTCATGTCTGTGTGAGTTACGTTTGCATGACTGTGTGCATATGCTCTCTATTTTTGAGGAAGCCCTTGTTGGTCAGAAACTCACTTTCTGACCATATTTTTATTGTGTCTGCGTGTGACCCAGCATCTCTACTGTATGGTAGTAGCAACAATCCTTTTCATAATACTGTACAAATAAGTCATCATCAAACATAGCATCATTTCATACACCAGAAGTACTGATGAAACATGCCAGACCCTTTGACAATGATGAAGTTGTTATGGAATTGCTTTCTGGCAGCTAGTCAGTCTTTGTTTTCACATTTAAAAACAAGTCGGAGACAATATCAGTCATCAGAGACGTGCCTCTGTCAAGACGTACTATAACAGGAAAGGAGGAATTAATAGTGCAAAATATAAAAGGACATCTAATAACAGATTTGTAGTCCTGCTTGTGTTTCTCAATGCAGTTAGGTGAGCCTGTAGATGGCATCAGTTCATCTCAAGTATGATTTTTGAAACATTGATATTTTCAAATTTCAATGTAAAAGAAGACACTACACAAGGAGAATTTTTACAATCCGGGCAAATCCATCATTTCTGAATGATTTTCCAATTCTGAAACTTGCGTCTATTACTATTGATGGAGTGCCTTTAATGGTAGGCAAACACAAAGAAAAATAATGAATCCTTCAGACCTTTCTTTAAGTATCATAGTATCGTGCATCAGCTATAGCCTTGTGGACATATTTTAAAAAGGGCACGTCATGAGTATTGTCACAAAAATTGTGAATTCAGTTGGCTCACCATCATTGCAGGGAAGGAATTTTAGAGTGCTATTAGAAGAATTTGATAGCCAGTATGAAGAACTGCTACCGCACCACACTGAAATTTATTGGCTGAGTGGAGGTATGGTTCTAAACAGATTTAAGTTAGTTCTGCCAGCAATAATACTTCTCATGAATGAAGGTGAGGAAAATTACTCACAACTGCACGATTTGAACTGGTTGTTGGATCTGGAATTTGTAACTGATATGACAGTTAAATTAAATGGGTTAAACACAGAATTTCAATGAAGAAACCAAACTATCATAACTCTTCTGTCTTCTATAGTGTCGCATGCAAAAATTTGATCTTTGGGTAGCACTGTTACAGAAATTAAATGTGAAACACTTTCCTGAAATACAGTCTTAAATGCCAGATCAACAAACATTATCAGATCAAGAAGCTGCAACAAACCCGACAGCACTAAAGACAGAGTTTGAAAACTGATTTTCAGATTTTAAGATAATGGAACCTGTTATAGCTTTCATAGATAACCTTTCAAATAGTGGCTGTGGAAGATATTTCAAATGAAATTAATACTCTTTTCACTTGTTGAGAGACTGAACTTGAAAATAATTAGATTTGAAAATGACA
Organism: Schistocerca cancellata; assembly: GCF_023864275.1. Lineage (NCBI taxonomy): Eukaryota > Metazoa > Arthropoda > Insecta > Orthoptera > Acrididae > Schistocerca > Schistocerca cancellata. The sequence continues at coordinate 839,332,777 of NC_064630.1, forward strand.
TTTCCTTAAATTTGGAATACAAGGAAGTTAACTTTCGGAAATTAGTGAGTGTAAAAACCTACCCTAACATTCTAAAAGTGGCATAGTATGTTTTATTATTTTTTGGATTGAATGATCTATGTGAGGCAGCATTTTCAACAATGGAAATAGTGAAATAAAGTGACTGACCCTCATCTTTCTTGGCTCTGACAAATTATTCACCGGAGTGTAATAAACATGCCAATGATATGCAAAGCTAAGTGTCTCACTAAACTTTTTTCAGCATTTATAATGGTGTGTATTTTAAAGTAGTAGGTCTACAACTTTTGATGGAGAAGAAATTACATGTATTTTATGTAATTAAAATGGTTAATTTTGGCTACAGTGTTGTTTTTTTGTTAAACTTTTTTTCCGTTAAACTTTTTTTTCGTTTCTTCCAGTGTGCTTTCATCTATTCACTTTGTTTCTTCTTTCTGTCTTCAGATCAGTTTGAACCAGTCTTCTTAGCTACCCTGTCTTGGGATTCTTCCATTTTCAATACTTTCCTGAAAAGGCTTCTCTGTTGTTTATGTCTTCTGTTAAAGATGCTGTAACTTACCAAACAAAAGTGTTGGTATATATATATATATATATATATATATATATATATATATATATATATATATATATATATATATATATATATATATATATTTTGTCTGCTTGTCTGCTTGTGTCTGTGTATATGCGGATGGATATGTGTGTGTGTGTGTGTGTGTGTGTGTGTGTGTGTGTGTGTGTGTGTGTGTGCGAGTGTATACCTGTCCTTTTTTCCCCCTAAGGTAAGTCTTTCCGCTCCCGGGATTGGAATGACTCCTTACCCTCTCCCTTAAAACCCAAATCCTTTCGTCTTTCCCTCTCCGTCCCTCTTTCCTGACAAGGCAACCGTTGGTTGCAAAAGCTAGAAATTTGTGTGTATGTTTGTGATTGTTTGTGTGTATGTTTGTGGTTGTTTGTGTGTCTGTCGACCTGCCAGCGCTTTTGTTTGGTAAGTCTCATCATCTTTCTTTTTAGATATATTTTTCCCACGTGGAAAATGTTTCCCTAATAGAGGGAAACATTCCACGTGGGAAAAAAATATCTAATAACAAAGATGATGAGACTTACCGAACAAAAGCGCTGGCAGGTCGATAGGCACGCAAACATACACACAAAATTCGAGCTTTTGCAACCCCTGGTTGCTTCGTCAGGAAAGAGGGAAGGAGAGGGAAAGATTAAAGGATGTGGGTTTTAAGGGAGAGGGTAAGGAGTCATTCCAGTCCCGGGAGTGGAAAGACTTACCTTAGGGGGAAAAAAGGACAGGTATACACTCGCGTGCACACACACACACATATCCATCTGCACATACACAGACACAAGCAGACATTTGTAAAGGCAAAGAGTTTGGGCAGAGATGTCAGTCGAGGTGGAAGTGCAGAGGCAAAGATGTTGTTGAAAGACAGGTGAGGTATGAGTGGCGGCAACTTGAAATTAGCGGAGGTTGAGGCCTGGCGGATAATGAGAAGAGAGGACATACTGAGGGGCAAGTTCCCATCTCCAGACTTCTGACAGGTTGGTGTTAGTGGGAAGTATCCAGATAACCCGGACGGTGTAACACTGTGCAAAGATGTGCTGGCCGTGCACCAAGGCATGTTTAGCCACAGGGTGATCCTCATTACCAACAAACACTGTCTGCCTGTGTCCATTCATGCGAATGGACAGTTTGTTGCTGGTCATTCCCACATAGAACGCTTCACAGTGTAGGCAGGTCAGTTGGTAAATCACATGGGTGCTTTCACACGTGGCTCTGCCTTTGATCGTGTACACCTTCCGGGTTACAGGACTGGAGTAGGTGGTGGTGGGATGGTGCATGGGACAGGTTTTACACCGGGGGCGGTTACAAGGGTAGGAGCCAGAGGGTAGGGAAGGTGGTTTCAGGATTTCATAGGGATGAACTAAGAGGTTACGAAGGTTAGGTGGACGGCGGAAAGACACTCTTGGTGGAGTGGGGAGGATTTCATGAAGGATGGATCTCATTTCAGGGCAGGATTTGAGGAAGTCGTATTCCTGCTGGAGAGCCACATTCAGAGTCTGATCCAGTCCCGGAAAGTACCCTGTCACAAGTGAGGCACTTATGGGGTTCTTCTGTGGGAGGTTCTGGGTTTGAAGGGATGAGGAAGTGGCTCTGATTATTTGCTTCTGTACCAGGTCTGGAGGGTAGTTGCGGGGTGCGAAAGCTGTTGTCAGGTTGTTGGTGTAATGGTTCGGGGATTCCGGACTGGAGCAGATTCGTTTGCCACGAAGACCTAGGCTGTAGGGAAGGGACCGTTTGATGTGGAATGGGTGGCAGCTGTCGTAATGGAGGTACTGTTGCTTGTTGGTGGGTTTGATGTGGACGGACGTGTGAAGCTGGCCATTGGACAGGTGAAGGTCAACTTCAAGGAAAGTGGCATGGGATTTGGAGTAGGACCAGGTGAATCTGATGGAACCAAAGGAGTTGAGGTTGGAGAGGAAATTCTGGAGTTCTTCTTCACTGTGAGTCCAGATCATGAAGATGTCATCAATAAACCTGTACCAAACTTTGGGTTGGCAGGCCTGGGTATCCAAGAAGGCTTTCTCTAAGCGACCCATGAATAGGTTGGCGTACGAGGGGGCCATCCTGGTACCCAAGGCTGTTTCCTTTAATTGTTGGTATGTCTGGTCTTCAAAAGTGGAGAAGTTGTGGGTCAGCATGAAGCTGGCTAAGGTAATGAGGAAAGAGGTTGTAGGTAGGGTGGCAGGTGATCGGCGTGAAAGGAAGTGCTCCATCGCAGCGAGGCCCTGGACGTGTGGGATATTTGTGTATAAGGAAGTGGCATCAATGGTTACAAGGATGGTTTCTGGGGGTAACGGATTGGGTAAGGATTCCAGGCGTTCGAGAAAGTGGTTGGTGTCTTTGATGAAGGATGGGAGACTGCATGTAATGGGTTGAAGGTGTTGAGCTACGTAGGCAGAGATACGTTCTGTGGGGGCTTGGTAACCAGCTACAATGGGGCGGCCGGGATGATTGGGTTTGTGAATTTTAGGAAGTAGGTAGAAGGTAGGGGTGCGGGGTGTCGGTGGGGTCAGGAGGTTGATGAAGTCAGGTGAAAGGTTTTGTAGGGGGCCTAAGGTTCTGAGAATTCCTTGAAGCTCTGCCTGGACATCAGGAATGGGATTACCTTGGAAAACTTTGTATGTGGTGTTGTCTGAAAGCTGACGCAGTCCCTTAGCCAAATACTCCCGACGATCAAGTACCACGGTCCTGGAACCCTTGTCCGCCGGAAGAATGATGATGGACCGGTCAGCCTTCAGATCACGGATAGCCTGGGCTTCAGCAGTGGGGATGTTGGGAGTAGGATTAAGATTTTTTAAGAAGGATTGAGAGGCAAGGCTGGAAGTCAGAAATTCCTGGAAGGTTTGGAGAGGGTGATTTTGAGGAAGAGGAGGTGGGTCCCGCTGTGACGGAGGACGGAACTGTTCCAGGCAGGGTTCAATTTGGATAGTGTCTTGGGGAGTTGGATCATTAGGGGTAGGATTAGGATCATTTTTCTTCGTGGCAAAGTGATACTTCCAGCAGAGAGTACGAGTGTAGGACAGTAAATCTTTGATGAGGGCTGTTTGGTTGAATCTGGGAGTGGGGCTGAAGGTGAGGCCTTTGGATAGGACAGAGGTTTCGGATTGGGAGAGAGGTTTGGAGGAAAGGTTAACTACTGAATTAGGGTGTTGTGGTACCAGATTGTGTTGATTGGAATTTTGAGGTTTTGGAGGGAGTGGAGCTGAAAGTGGGAGATTGAGTAGATGGGAGAGACTGGGTTTGTGTGCAATGAGAGGTGGTTGAGGTTTGCTGGAAAGGTTGTGAAGGGTGAGTGAAGTGAGTTGCCTTTCCGGAGGTGGGAAACCAGGAGATTGGATAGTTTTTTGAATTGGAGGGTGGCATGCTGTTCTAATTGGCGGTTGGCCTGTAGGAGGATGCTCTGAATAGCCGGTGTGGATGTGGGAGAGGAAAGATTGAGGACTTTTATTAAGGATAGGAGTTGACGGGTGTGTTCATTGGCTGAGTTGATGTGTAGGTGAAGGATTAGGTGGGTGAGGGCAATGGATTGTTCAGTTTGGAACTGGTATAGGGACTGATGGAAAGAAGGGTTGCAGCCAGAGATGGGAACTTTAAGTGTGAGGCCTTTGGGGGTTATGCCAAATGTCAGACAAGCCTGAGAAAATAAAATATGTGAGCGTAATCTGGCTAGGGTGAAGGCATGTTTGCGGAGGGAATGTAAATAAAACTTAATGGGGTCGTTGTGGGGGTGTTGTGAGGGTGACATGGTATTAGAAGGTGGAAAGTTTAACATGAGGTTGAAATGAAAAAGAAAGATAGAAATATATGGGGAGAGATGAAGGTGAACTAGAAAGCAATTGGAGATCTGGTATGAAAAAAGGCGAAAAAGTGTTGGTTAAGTTGATCCTGTGGTGAACTTGGGTTGGTAGACAGCGATGTGCATAAAGGTTAGGTGGTTGTGTTGCCACTAAATCACGTTAAAGGACGGAGAAATTCGGGAAAATTTCGAAAAAACGTATTAAAAGGAGTGGTGTTGTGGTGAAAGATTACGAAAATGGGGCTAACAATTGTGGAAATAATGACGTTAAAACCTGTGGGGAGCGGCTAAAATGAGCAGTGATGTGCGAAAAACGGAAGTGGAAATAAAGTGAAAGTTATTAGAACTAGCCGAAATGGTTGTTTAATACGTGAAAGCAGCTGTTATTGAACTAGAAACGGTGGATTTTATAGCAGCGGTAGTGTTGAAAGCGGAATAATAATAATTTTTTTTTTTGTTATGGTTTGGAAGTGGGTTACGTATTATTGAGCTGAAATTAAGTACAAGGAAGGAAATGAACTACGGGTACACCTTTCAGAACCATGTGGACTAAGTCATGGTGTTCCACAGGGCTCCATTTTAGGTCTCTTTCTTTTTTTGGTGTGCGTTAATGATTTCCCATCACACATTAGGGATTTTGAACCAGTACTGTTTGCAGATGACATGCGTCTATTGATTGAAGGGAATAAAGAGTAAAATCTTACTGCATCTGCAAAAGATATTACAAAAGGAGTGTCTGAATGGCTTATCAGAAACAGGCTAATAGTTAATCCCCAAAAAAAGGTACTCATGAATTTCCACACCAATCAAAATAAAAATGTGGCACAACCCCTAATGTGTATAGATAACCAAAACATTAATGCTATCAATGAAACTCAATTTCTTAAATGGAGCACTCATATCACATCCCTAAAATCAAAAGTAGCAAAAATGAGCTACATAGTATGAATTCTTTGCAACAATACTAGTGCAGAAACAGTTAGGGCTGTATACTTTGCTCGTGTACATTCAGTACTGAAGTATGATATCATTTTCTGGGGAAATGTACTCCAGGAAATAACAATTTTCAGGAAACAATAGGCAATTATAAGAATAATGAAACAAGTGAGCAGCAGAAAACCGTGCAAATCTTTCTTTAAAGATCTGAAGATCATACCCCTTCCCTGCATTTATATACTGGGAGTAGTCATTCACGTCAAAAAAAGTATACTGAGAAAAGAAAACCTTTTTCCTCAAAACAAAGTGTCCATGATAAAATACAGTAACAGGTCAGACAGTGACGTACATGTAAATCACTGTAACACCACATTATGCTGGAAAGGTGTATATCATGCAGGAACAAAACTATACAACAGATTACGAAGACATATAAAATCTCTTCCTGAACTACAGAGCTTTAAAAAGTCTGTGCAACATACCTTCTGAAAAACTGCTACCATTCAGTCTCACAGTATCTTATGCAAGAAAAAGTGTAATTTGTATATTTAATTGTAGAAATATGTTATAAATATACAGTATTTTTTTAAAAAGTTTGTAATTGTTAACTATATAGATCCAATTTGTTATAAAAAATTTTAATAATATATGTTTGACACTTGAAAAACCATTAGATAAAAAGGTTTTCTGTCCAATATACTGTGTATTTTATATGTACTGAAAGAGAGATTTATATGGACAAATATACAAAATAAAATGACTTGAGACTGGCCACATGCTTAGCACAAAACTACGGCCAGTTCCAAGGGGCGATGTATAAACAAATAGATGGCTTACCCGTTGGTTCCTTTTTTAGTCTATTGTTGGCTGAAGTATTCAAGCACAACTTTGAACATCATTTTCTAATTAAAAAAAACTTTGAGTGCAAATATTTAATATTGTTTTAGATGTGTAGATGATGTGCTGTGTATGTAGACTGGCACTAAAAGAAAACTCAACACAATTTAACAAATCCTGAACAGTCAACATAAAAGATATTCAGTTGACAATGGAGATTGACAACAAAGCTATTAACTTCTTAGATCTCACCATTGACACCAACAAACAGACACATTGTTGAAAAATTTCTAGAAAAACGACAACTACAGACATAGTAATGCCTTCTTGCCCACAATACCCCATAGCTCACAAACATGCAGCTTTCCAACTCAATGTATCTGTCCACATGTGCACAGATGATTTTAAAGCAGTGTTAGATACAATAAAATTTATTGCCTCAACCAATGGCTACAATCCAGCCTTGATTGGCCACATCTTGCATAGGAAATAAAAACTGACAATTATTCCCCTCCTCTATGCCCCATCTGCTGCCTGCAAGAATTAGTGTACATTACCATATCTAGGAGAGGTATCACAGATTGTAGCAAAAACCACGAAATACTGCAAATACATGCTTTTCTACTACGTTAAGAACACCACAGCCCTGCGTATTTTCAAAAGAAAAGATAAGATCCAGTTATTAGCCAACAGTGGTGTATACAAAATTTTCTGTTCTGATTGTAACAAGTTTTGCATTGGTCAGTGCGGCAGACACATAGCAACTAGGCTGATTGAACATGAATGCAGCTGAAGGTTTGCAGAATTCTGACTCCACATTTGCTGAGCATGTATTGAGTCAGGGCCACAACTACCAGCCAGAGTCCCATGTTCTTTACTTAGCAAATAAAGGCCAAAAACTCAATCTGTTGGCGGCCCTGTCCACAGTCCAGATCTAATCTTAAGACATAGATGCAGCTTAATACCTCCCCTCTACTAAATTTCACATAATCCTCTCTGTTTTTCATTACTTCCCACGCTGTCTGTTCTCCATTTTCCTGTATACATTGAGTTCTTTTATATTACTGAAATTGTCTATGCTGTAGATTGTAACTACATTTGTCAAGTCTTCCTTTAACTGGTACTTGTATTACTTTGTGTCTTTAATACCTCTTGAATTTGTCTCATCAAGTACTGTTTTTATTTTACTTGTTTTATTTGTTTAATGCAAACTGTTACATAGGCACAATTTTTAGTATAGTGGTAATGTTTTTCCTGTTTGCTTCATTTATAGTTGTATATGGTTTCACTTTTTAAAATACAGTACCACCAAACACTCAAAGGTGGCATTTACTGTATGTTCCACCAAATGCCTCCATTTTCTTGCTTGTATTCATTTTCATTTATCTTGTTGATATTGCTGAAGTTCCTCATATATTATGTAGTTACAATGGTAATTCTTTCTTTTAATTGGTATGTGTATCACTGTCCATATTTTATACTTTCATAAGTAGCCTTGTCAAGTACTAACTTTATATTATTTTATTGGTTTTGTTTATTAGTGTAAACTGTTATGTCGGATTGCTGTTCCAGTTTTGTGCTAACATTTTTCCCAGTTTACTCCCTGTATATTTACATACTTTTCAACTTTTTGCATTGCATTACCACCACATTGTCAAAGATGTTATCTACTGTACATTTCTGCTTCAGTCTAGACGTGTAACTTTTTTTTGAATGTCATTTACAAACATTGTAACTTCTTTGGTGACAATAGTCAGTAAATGTTGGCCTTTTAAGCTAAAAACTGGTTAACTCAGTAAAAGTAATAATGTAGAACAATAGCAAATTAGCACTTTTCATTTATTAGCTTAATAAAACTGTGGAAAATACTTCATATGCTACTGGCAGTAAAGAGATTCATCTGTAATGTTTTACATCCCGTTTATTAAGTTTTTTGTGGAGTGGATGTATCAAGGCAACTTTCCACTCCCCTGTTCTTTTTTCTGTTTTCCAGATTTCTTCAAAGAGTAAATTTAGCTTATTTCCTATATTACACAAGAACCACTTCGAAAGTTCAGCTGTAACAGAATCTTCAACCATCAGCTTTGATGTTTATGAGGGGTTTAATTATTTCTTAAATTTCTTCTTTATTATTTATCCAAATTTCCATAACATATGAGAATTCTGTTTATGACTTGGTTCAGGACAGCTCAGAAACTGATAAAAATATCTTGCTAGTATTTCACAATTTTCAGTATTGCTTAACCAAATTCTGCTGTTTCCATTTTTGAAAGATACGTTTGGAGTTTGGTACCCCGTTAATTTTTTCTTATAAGCTTGTAAAAAATAACACCTGTGACTTTTATCAAAGTTTTTATCTATTTCCAAAAGTTTCTCCTTTTCAAAGGCTCATTTGGTATTTCTGATTAACCTAGCTTTTTCTCTTCTTTGTTGTTTAAATTGATCCTGATCTTCAATTTTCTTTGAGTATTTCCATTTTCCCCATTTTCTAGCTCTCTCTGCTATGGCTTCTTATCATGTTTCATTGCACCATATTTTCCTTTCATTTTTTATTGATCCAAATGTTTTGTGTGCAGCATTACTAATTACTTTGGATAATTATTACCAGTTGCCATGGTTAATCACTTTACTTTCATCATCTTAGTTTTAAACTGATACTTTTTGTTATAGTAAATCTGTCTGTGCTGTACTTTATTAACCTTTGTGCCTTTCTTTGTTCTTTATTTGGTACAATAATTTTGACTTTAATTTTAGAGAGGTAATGATCAGAATCAGATTCACCATTCCTTATTACTTTCACATTCAAAATTTCCATTGCACTTTTTTGTACAATAGCCACATGACCTAACTGAAATTTTCCTAACATTGGTTTGGGAGATATCAGTTTCCTAAAGAAGGCTGACATTAGTTTCAGGTGAGAGATTTGACACAAACTGATTAGCCTCATACCATCTGCATTGGTTCTTCTATGCGCTGGGTATTGTCCTACTATATTTCTAAATTTCTTTTCTCTGCCTATTTGTGCGTTGACATTGCCTAACAGAAATATGATGATCATCTTTGGAATTTTTGATCTTTCAGTTTCTAAAAGATTGTAGAATTCCTCTGTTTTTGTAGAATTTTCGTATTGTCTTCATTTCTGGGAGCATGTCAATTAAGAAGTGTGTGTGTATTGTTTTTGCATTTAATTGATAGGAAAGATACTCTCTCTGAGATAGATTTAAATTCTGTTACATTTTGTATTAAACTTTTATGAATGTAGAGAGCTGTATCCAACAATGGCATCTGATTCATAATTTTGATTCCTGGTCTTCCTTTGAAGATTCTGTAGTTACAAGTGTCAACTGCATTTTCATCGAAAAACATCGTTTCTTGAACTGCTAAAATTTGAATTTTGTTTTTCTGTAAAAGTATTTCTAGTTCTTTTTGTTTACCAGTCTTGAGTATAGAATTTACATTTAAAGTGCCTGGAATGAATTTCTTTCTGAATTTTATGTTAGAAGGATTCCAAGGTTGCTCCGATTCAACCTTTTGATTGTAGTTTTTGAGACAACTCAGAATACTTGATTCCAGTGTATTAAGGCAATGGTGGACTTCTCTCTTGGCTTACTAACTGGGGTAGTGCATTGATATTACAGACTTTCCATACTGCAATTGAAATTGTATTACATACAAAGTAAGGAATTAAATTCCAAGATAAAATTGGATCGTTAGTCTAAAATTTGATTTTTTGTTCATGGTTCACTCCACTAGGCTCTCTCCACCATTGGGAATTAAACCTCTTCCATGTTCAAGACTGTTGGCCAGGTTCCACCTGTAACCCTAGGCAGTGGCCCTCACAGGGTACTAACATCCAGTGCCAGATGGACCCAGGTTTCTTAATGAGGTTGCTGCTCCTCCTCCTCCTCCTCCTTCCCTGTCACTTGGTAGATGATTCTTGGGACCAGTAATAGCAGAGTTCCTTAAACCTTTATCAATTTTCAAGTCAGTAGATCTTTAAATGGACTAAATTGCATATAATAGATCTCAAGCCTAAAGAGGCTGAGCACCCCTGATCCAAATGATTATGGTTCCCCCATTCCCCAGATTTAAAGTCTCCGGACTTCTACTTGTGATGCTATCTTAAAGGAACATTATAAGAAACAGGCTGCACTTAGTGCAAGAACTAAACATTAACATAACAATGGAGCTTAACAACAGGAGTCACATTAACATAACAATTCAGTGTTAAACTGCTCTACAAAATGGTTTCAGACATGCTAAAACAAGTTTATACATGCATTACTCAACAGGAAATCAATTTTGAGCATATGTTGTAAACAATATGTTTGAGGTTATGAAATAAAATACTTGTAAAATATACGAGGGTCTGCTGAAAAGTAATGCCTCCAAATCATTTATAAGAAAACTCTCAACATAGTCACCCTGACAAGGGCTTTTCCCAACAACAGACCAGTTTGTTGATACCGTCACTATAAAAAGACTGACTCTGTTGATGGAGGCACAATGTCTCCTCTGCTTACGTTGCTTCATTACTAGCAATGTGAAGTTATTGAAGGTGTTCTTTAAGTTTTGGAAACATATGAAAATTGGATGAAGCAAAGTTGGAACATTATAGAGGATGATCAATGATAGTGAACCCAAATCATCAGATTTTTGCAGATGTCACATCAATCCTGTTTGGTCTGGTATCATCATGCTGAAGGAGAGCGTTCTCCATGTGTGGTCAAAGTTGTCTGCAGACAGAAACTCGATTACAGCATACCATTTCTTATGCACTGACACAGTTGTGTTACACACCGTCATGTTACATGCTACAATTTGGCGCCATCTCTGACAGATGGTTGCAGCTTGTTTCAGCAACGTAGGAAAATCAACCAAGTAATATGCATGATATGTAATACCTCAACTGATATTGACCACAGAATAAAAGATTTCTTTTCAGCCTTATGCTTTTTTGCTTAGGACTGGCTTACCATCTGAGTTTTTGATATTTGTACAGCTATTTTTCTTATCTCCAAAAATCTCTACTTTTACTAGAGGCAGCATCTATCCATCCCATAGTCATACATGCTTCTACAGCCATTATCCTCCTAGCCTTTCTGATTTTGCACTTTTTCTCAATATCATTTTTAGACATCTATACTTTCTTTTGCCCATTTCATTTTGATTTTACTCCTTTCATCTATTAAATTCAATACCTCTCACTTTATACAAGGGTTTCTATTAGACCTTGTCATTTTGCTGAGTCTATTCTCTGTACACTTCAGTATTTCATCTCACAAAAGTACCCATTCATCTTCTGTTGTATTCTTTTCTACTATTTCTATCAATTGTTGCCTAGTACTACCTCTCAAGTTCCTAACAATCTCTGTTTCTTTCAATTTATCTATATCCCATCTCTTTAATTAACTACTTTTCTACCTCACATGTTTCAATGTGTAGTTCTTAACCAGTAAATTACAGTGAGACTCTACATCTACCCTGAACGTGTTTTCTAGTTTAAAATCTTGTGTTACCATATACCATGCATAATCTACCTGAAACCTACAAGTGTCTCCAGGTGTCATCAACATATACAGCATTGTTTCATGAGTCTTCAAGCAAGTGTTAGTGATGATTACATTAAGCTCTGTGCAAAGTTTTCAGGGCTCTTCCTTCCATTCTTTTTCCATATTCCATGTTGTCCTACTATTTTTCTTTATCTTTCTTTTCCTACTACTTAATTCCAGTCCCCCATCACAATTAAGTTTTCTTCTCTGTCAACTACTTGAATAATTTCTTTTATGTTGTCATAATATTTATTCTATATATTCTTCCCCTGTGGGACTTGTAGCATATGAGCTTGTACTATGTTAGATGTTGACTGAGTAGCTTCCCTGCATTTCTATTTTTTATTCTTTATGAAACTTACCCTTGCATTGCTCATGTATGAATTTGTATCTATCATCCTGTGCTCACCCAACAAGAGTTCTGCTCTTCTTGCCACCAAACTTAACTAACTCCCATTATAGCTTCAAACAATCAATTTCCATTTTTTAGTTCTCTCCTCTACCTCTATGGTAAAGGGTTCTAACATTCCACACTCTGACCCATATAGCACATTCTCCAGAAGAGCGCTGTCCAGAGATCCAAATGGGGTACTGTTTTAACTCCAGGATATTTAACTCAGGTGGGTGCCATCATCATTAGGCCATACAATAGAACTGCACATCTTGAGAAACTATGATGGCTGCAGTTTTCCCTTGCTTTCAGCTGTTTGCAGTACCAACATAGCAAGACTATGTTGGCTAATGTTACGAGACCATATCTTAATCCAATATGGGTTGCAATATACTTGTTTTCAATCTCACAGTCAGATTTGAGGTGAAATGGGATTTGAGGTCATCTGTCCAAGGCATATGAGTAGACATGTGCATGGGTCAAGACGGTGATGGGATAGAGCTAAGATTTTTTAGATGTCTGTAGTTAAGAGACAGTGCAAAATGATTTGGATGTCTGGCTAAGGAGGGAATGGAGACACTGAGTTCGTTTTTAGTCTGTTTATATTGCTTCTTCATGTGTTTATGTGAACATTATGAAGAGCAGACACACTGAATTGTCTCATGAGTACCTAGACCCACTTAACAGATGTGTAAAACAGAGATGGACTTGTACCTCACGCTAATATTAATCATTTACTAAAATAAATGACCACACTGGCAAAACACTGTATTAGGTTGCACACAGAAATGTGTAACTATCATACTCCACTCCACGAATCATGTAAAGAAGCCAGTTTCTATTGCTCTTATCAATCCCTCAGGTTCAGTTGCAGATCAAAATGGAAGTGACAAACAGGTACATGTACATACATGGGAGGATTTACGAGGCTCTTTTAGTGTACAAGATTAACTGAGTATAATTCTCACTCACATAGTTTCTACCATCAGCTGTTGATCATCCGAATCACTGGGGTCGAACTTTTCTTGACACTTAGTGGCATCCATGTACCACAGTGGGCTCGTGTGCTTACAGATAATGCATGATTACAACACCTTTTGCCTCCAATTCACAACTGAAGTATGAAAGGAGCAGTTTGCTGCTGACCCTTTTTCAGAAGCCATGTGTCAGTCTTCCTTCCATTGTTGTTGCATCTACAGCACAGCTACCTGAATCATTGAGGTGCACTAGCCATCACCTCGGTGAGGTCCATGTTTCATAGGGGTTCTTGAGTATACCTATGATATATTAATCTGTTGATATCAAGACCCACCAAGCAACTGATAAAATCTGCACAAAGTCAGTATTAACTTTCTGCATACAATGATAAAAAAAAGTAACACAGTATATCAAGGAAGGTACCAGAGTACCCCAAAGCAAAATGTATAATTAGACAAGTGCAGAAATGAAGTAACCACATACAACAACACAGTAATGGGAAATGAAAAATCCTTTACAATAACAATATAATAAGAAAATATTTCACTTCAAGTACGTTGGTAACAAATTATGTAAATTAACACTTTTCTCCTGAATATTGTGCCTGTTGGTAATTACACACATTTCAGTTTGAATCAAAGCCATTTTTGCATACTTTTTCCATTTTCATAATTGCATGTTCATTGCACAGAAAATAGCAGCACTTGCCACATTTTGTTTTTGTGTTACACTTCCAGTGTTTATTCCTAGTACACAGTTTGCAATATCCAACAATGGTAGTCCCTTCCAGAGGTTCCATTGAACTTGATTTCTGTATCAGTGGGCTTGCACCTTCACTGAACAATAATTCCTTCATCACTGTCCTTGTGTTTGGGCATCCCATTCAGCTTCTGCATTCTTTGCTTTACGTAAGGCTTCGTAAGTGCTTCTCTGAGATCAAACAAAAGGTTTTCTCCTTCTGTCAAGTACAAGAGCCTTCCAGTAAGGATTGACTTCCAAATAACATAGGCATTTATGGCTGCTGTATCAGTTACGTTCAAGAATAGCACCAGTGGCCATTGTTCGGTAGTCCTATTGTGAGAATACTCTTTTATCAATTTGTCCATTGTATCAACAGAACATTTGGTTCTGTTGTAGTGTAGAATAATATCAGGTTTCCACTCCTTTTCTGTATTACAATTGTCATCATGATTAAAACTCAAAAGGATTACTGCCTTGTTCTTTTTAGGCACGTTTGATACTAGAGTTAAATTTTCATTGAATGCAAGCATGAGGGCATGCTGAAAAGCAATGCCTTCAAATTTTTTATGTGAAAATTATTAAAGATTTTTAAATAAAATAAATGTTATTAACAATCTGCATCTTTGTTCTTCACATCTACTTATTTATTTCTCAATGTGGTCACCCTCCGATGAGCACATCTCTCCTTGGGAGAGACCAATTTATTGATACTGCCACTGTGGAATGTTTGACTTTGTTGACAGTTTCAAACATCACTTCTGATTGCACAGCTTCGTCACAATCACAGTGAAGTCCTTGCAGGTGTCTCCAAAGTTTGGAAATATGGGGTTAAGTTGGGATTGTTTGGAGGATGAGTGATGACAGTGAAACCAAGGTGTCAGATTGTTGCAATGTTGCAGTGCTTGTGTATGGTCTGGCACTGACATGCAGAAGGGGAGGGTGCTCCATGTATGCCTGAACTATTTAAATTATGCACTACAGTTTGGAGCCTTCTAGTGGTGCTGGTGAGGGCTGCACGTATATAGACATGAAGAATAAAGATGTAGAATGTTAGTAACATTTGGTTTACTTAAAAAGCTGTAAGAGTTTTAACATAAGAAATGGTAGGAATTATTTTTCAGCGTGTCCTCGTAGCTGAAAGCTGTGGTTGGAGTTCAGATATGATTTAGGCTTGTTTTTCCTAACAGTGCCAGTCAAAGTTAGTCCTTGTTTCAAGAGATCCAGTGCAAGTGGAACTATCGTAGAAAAGTTGTCCATTGTAATACTGTAACCAGTTCCTAAAGGAGATGTAAAGTCCATTACAACTTGAGCACCTTGTTTCTTTTCTGTAGAGTCTTCTTTTCCTACACATGCCTGAAATTTAAAGTGTCACAGAGGGCCCAGATTTTCGTGCCATATCTTGCTGGTTTGGACTTCATGTAGACTCTAAACAGACATTTCCCACAAAGCTACCAGTTGCTCATCCACTGTCAAATGACTACTTGCATAACAGTGGACACAAGGTGCCTATGCAGATGTTGTAAATGATTCTATAAATGCACAAAAATTGTCCATTCGTCTCTGCTCCTCTCTTACGGTCATGTCATTGAATCTGATGTAACGATGAAATTCAGGGAACCTATTTCTCAAAAATGAAGCTGGTAACATTTTGCTTTGCAACTTGGTGCCTGTGTACCGTAACACGGTACACGGGCCATAGTTACAAAGAGCCCTATGAAACCAAACATTTCTGTTTTACTTCTTGGGATGCGCTTATACGATGTTAGAATGATTATTTGCATTCAGTAATTATAAACTGTCTCTGCTTTTTGGTTTGTGTGCTTTACAACTTTGTCCACTACTTTAGGTGCAATGAACAATATGAAAGTTTTCACAATTGAAGAGACACTATTGGAAGCCATTGGGAGAATGTTAGGTTTAGACAAAATATCCTGTTTCCGATGCCTGTTTGGTGGTTTGTACATTGATTGCCATATCATTCAATTTTTGCTATGCATCTATGTCTACAGCATTTGAATCTCATCATTCATTCAAGATGGCGGCTAGTGTTAAAGTAAATCGTGTATCTCCGCAAAAAAAAGTAAAATTCGATGGAAAAAAGTCTACAATTCATAATCGGTACTCTAAAACAGGATATAAAAGAACTTCAATCGGGAAAATACGGGAAGCAAGAAGACACGGCCTCCACAGGAAAATGGGAATCAGTGACCGAAGAAAACTCTATCCAGGAAGATAAATCTCAAAGAAGCAGTGTAACTTTAATACAAAAAAACAGTGTGCAAAAATCGAGTGTAGTAAATCATGGAATACAGCCATCTGAAGAAAAACTGTTGCAAGGAATTGAAAGTAAACAAAAACGTGTGCAAACAAACAACTATAGCATGGTAGCGGAAAAGCATGAAAACAGATCAAACTTTCCTCGAAATCGCGAACTTCCAAACATACCGGTAGTGAAAAGTAAACTGTCAAATTCTCAAAGAAAGTTATTGACTGATTCTAATATCGTGTGCAAAAACAGATTCAGTGTGCTATCAGAAAAAACGAACAGACAAAGTGAAGCAGATATACAAACGAAAGTTTCGGAACCGAAAACAACAAACGAAAACAGTCAACGTAAAAAACAAGATGCTGGCATTATTTATTTATTTTCTGATAGTCATGGAAAAGGACTGGCAAAGATCATGAACGAAAAACTAATAAATGAAAGTGTTATTGGATTTGTGAAGCCAGGTGCTCCACTGCGAGAAGTTACTCAGCATATTGACACACACAGTAACCATGGAAGTTGTAACTCTTGCATTATTTTAGCTGGCGCAAACGATGTCTACAAGAACGAGGCAAAATTTCGCTTTGCGATCTTTAAGGGAAACATTGGCAAAAGTTATGGACATGAAAGTTTTCGTGATAAGCATCCCTATGAGACATGATCTCATCAAAACATCGTGTGTGAATGCAGAAATCGAAGCAACTAACCGGAAGTTCGAGAAAATATGTAAGCTCTTCAGCAATGTGACATATATTAATGCAGACAGTCAAAAAAGAGAGAATTTCACTACCCATGGATTGCACAGAAACAAGAAAGGGAAAGTAGCACTGTGCGATGCAATCATGGAACAATTAAACCGAAATCAGCCAGGCTTAGTGCAGCCTCCAATTGCAGCAGCAGCAACAACGGAATCACCAATTTCAAATGAAGAGAATATTACTCCAATGACTTCAGGAAGTGTTGAAGCGGCAAGAAGAGGATCCCCATCTAGCCTGGTTGCGGTTCCTCAAATTACAACTCCAAAAATTACAGCAGAAACTCCATCACACTACAAGTCAACTCGCCCAACACGAAACAGGAAAGAACCACAACGTTTTTTATGGCAAGTGATTCCAGAGAAATGTTGATTTCATCTTCTAAAACATCACTCTGGAAAGAAAACTTCAATTGTAAAAGTGTTAAAAATGATATGTCATGTGCAGCTGTCGAACATAAGGTAGGCCAAAACAACCTAGTAAATAAGTCATCGTCGAAATTTATGCTCCTGCACCAAAATGTACAATCCTTATCAAATAAAGTTAGTGAGATAGAAATATTGTTATCAGATGAACTAAAAGAAGTGTCTGTTATATGTGTTAGTGAGCACTGGTTATCCGAAAATACGTTACATCACACAAGGATAGAGGGCTTTACCCTTTCATCTTTTTTTTGTAGGAAAACCTCCATGCATGGAGGAACATGCATATATGTTAGAGAGGACGTCAAACACGAAAATTTAAAGTTCACTAACCAGCTAGGGGAAGAGCAAAACTTCGAAATTTCTGCTACAGAACTGACAAATTTAAATATAATTGTTATTTGCATATATAGAAGCCCAGATGGAAACGTAACTACTTTCGTTGAAAATCTTGAGAAGGCACTTAACAGTATAAAAACAGTTAGTAAAACAACCATAATATGTGGTGATTTTAATATAGATTTCAACAAGAACTCAAAAGACAGATTAAACCTTGAGACCTTATTAAAAACCTACAACATACATAAAACTATCAAATCCCCCACCAGAGTCACCAAATCGTCAAGCAGTGCTATAGATCAGATACTAATAAATACAGATAAATATTTATACAAATCTGGAAATATGAATACAGGTTTCAGTGATCATTATGCACAGTTTATTGAATTCCCAGTAGACACTGCAGGAAATACTGAACAACAAATGACAAGAAAAGGTAGAAATTTTAGCAAGCACAACCTAGAACACTTCAGGCACTTACTGAAAAAAGAAACATGGAATGATATAGACAACTATGAGGACACATGTAAAAAGTTTGACATGTTCATGGAAATATTCTCCCATTATTTCAATATTTCTTTTCCAGTTAAAAACCAAACATTAAAAACTAAAAAAAGAAATGTTACAAGGCTGACAAAAGGCATTAAAATATAATGTGCTGAAAAGAGGAGACTTTATGAAATCTCAAAAACACAAAATGTTACAGAAGAATTTCTAGTGCATTTCAAGAATTATAAGAGAGTGCTTCACAAAGTCATAAAAGAATCTAAAAAAACAACAAATGATCACCATATAAAAATGGCCAGGAACAAAATGAAAGCCATGTGGAAGATAGTCAGAGAACAAGTAGGAAACGAGACCTCCCAAAATGTAAATCTCCAGGTAATCCAAGATGGCAAAAAAATTACAAATCCAGAAGAAGTAGCCAATGCTTTTAATACATACTTTGCAAATATTAGTGAAAAATTACTATCTGACATAAAATCTTCAAATAAAAATCCTGCTACAACACCATCCAATCAAAATAGAAACTGCAACTCCCTATTTCTTACTCCAACCAACCCTAAGGAAATTATACTATCAATAAGAGAGTTAAAAACAAAATTTTCAACAGGTGTGGATGAGATTCCAGATTATGTCATTAAAAATGTGGGGGACCTCATTGCAATACCATTAGCCCACATTTTCAACAGTTCATTAACAAATGGAGTCTTTCCTTCCTGCTTAAAGACAGTGAAACTAAAACCACTGTTCAAAAAGGGTAAGAAAGAAGACATAGCCAATTATAGACCTATTGCCTTGCTATCTACATTTTCTAAAATACTAGAAAAAATTTTTCATAAGAGGTTGCTAGATTTTCTAGAAAAGTGCAAAATATTATCCACAACCCAACATGGCTTCCGGAAAGGCCGATCAACAGAAACAGCAATATATGAATTTCTGGGTGAAGTACTTGAAAAAATTGATAGTGGACAAAAAGTAACTGGCATATGCCTTGATCTGTCTAAGGCTTTTGACATCATAGACCACACTCTATTGCTGCAGAAGCTTGAAAGAATTGGTATCAGAGGTATGCCTAACAGCTGGCTTAGATCATATCTTACTGACCGCAAGCAAGTAGTAGACATACATTTTCACAAAGAAAATAAATCAACAAGACATTATTCTGATTACAAAGCAGTAAAATATGGAGTACCGCAGGGCTCGGTACTTGGCCCCATCCTATTTT
The DNA here is from genome assembly GCF_023864275.1 of Schistocerca cancellata. Classification (NCBI taxonomy): domain Eukaryota; kingdom Metazoa; phylum Arthropoda; class Insecta; order Orthoptera; family Acrididae; genus Schistocerca; species Schistocerca cancellata. The sequence continues at coordinate 839,352,111 of NC_064630.1, forward strand.
TGATATATATAAATGACCTAACATCAGCCAACCAGTACCATAGCACTATCCAGTTTGCAGATGACACAAGCATATTAGTCAGCGGGAAGACTGCAGAGATACTACAGACAAGACTGTCTGAGGCATTAACAAATGTTGTAAACTGGTTCGACCAAAACAAACTAATAATAAATAAAAGCAAAACAGTAGCATTAAATTTTCATAATATCAAGAGAAACATTGAAGAGGATATAAGAATTCAGATGTCAGACACGGATATTGCAAGTGTGCCTAATACAAAATTTCTGGGGATCTGGCTACAGGATAATCTTAGATGGGAAACTCACATTGACAACATATTAAAGAAGCTAAGTACCATGTGTTATTTAATGAGAGTGCTAGAAAACTGCTGTCATAAGGACTGTCTAATGACAGTTTACTATTCTAATATACATTCTGTCCTAAAATATGGGATCACTTTTTGGGGTAACTCGCCATCCTGCCTAAAACTATTCAGGATGCAAAAAAGAATAGTGAGAATCATGGCTGCAATAAAAAGGAACAAACCATGTAGACCATTATTTAAAAGGATGGGGATTCTTCCCCTTCCATGTATTTTCCTATTTGAAAGTGCAATGTTTATAAATAAATATACAATAACAAATCCTAGTATCCTCCCCAAAAATGAAAATGTTCATCATCATAATACAAGACAGAAAACTGACTTTCATGTACTCCATACAAAAACCAGTTTGTGCCAAAAAGGAACATTACACCATGGAAAAATTATCTACAATAAATTGCCAAGAGAAATTAAAGTAATGACAGATGTAAAAAATTTTAAAGCAGCATTAAAAGAATATCTGTTGACACATTGCTTTTATAGTGTGGAAGAGTTCCTCCAAAATCCTCGAGAGTCTAAGTGATGATTATGCAAATACTGTAACCATTAATATTGGCCTATAAATACATTCAGATGTAATTCTCAAGTTTATAATGGGGTTCAAGTATAAGTTGTATAGCGACTTGCCCAGTATATGAAGTAAAATTCTGTGAATGTAATTCTCTAGTGTACATGTCAGTTCATAGTGTAGAAGAGTTCCTCAAAAATCCTTAGAGCTTAAGAGAGGATCATGCAAATACTTTAATCGTTAATATTGGCTTATACATGTATTCAGTTGTAAACTTCAAGTTTCTAATGTGGTTTAATTATAACTTACACATTGACTTGCCCAGTATATGAAGTGCTGTAAAATTTTGTGAACATAATTTTCTAGTTTCTAAAGTGTTTTAATTGTAAGATATACTTTGACCTGTCCAATATCTGATGTGCTGTACTGTACATGTAAGATTTACTGGACCAATAAATACAATACAATACAATACAATACAACACTTGTTTCCCCCCCCCCCCCCCATGAACCATGGACCTTGCCGTTGGTGGGGAGGCTTGCGTGCCTCAGCGATACAGATAGCCGTACCGTAGGTACAACCACAACGGAGGGGTATCTGTTGAGAGGCAAGACAAACGTGTGGTTCCTGAAGAGGGGCAGCAGCCTTTTCAGTAGTTGCAAGGGCTACAGTCTGGATGATTGACTGATCTGGCCTTGTAACAATAACCAAAACAGCCTTGCTGTGCTGGTACTGCGAACGGTTGAAAGCAAGGGGAAACTACGGCCGTAATTTTTCCCGAGGGCATGCAGCTTTACGGTATGATTAAATGATGATGGCGTCCTCTTGGGTAAAATATTCCGGAGGTAAAATAGTCCCCCATTCGGATCTCCGGGCGGGGACTACTCAAGAGGATGTCGTTATCAGCAGAAAGAAAACTGGCGTTCTACGGATCGGAGCGTGGAATGTCAGATCCCTTAATCGGGCAGGTAGGTTAGAAAATTTAAAAAGGGAAATGGGTAGGTTAAAGTTAGATATAGTGGGAATTAGTGAAGTTCGGTGGCAGGAGGAACAAGACTTCTGGTCAGGTGACTACAGGGTTATAAACACAAAGTCAAATAGGGGTAATGCAGGAGTAGGTTTAATAATGAATAGGAAAATAGGAATGCGGGTAAGCTACTACAAACAGCATAGTGAACGCATTATTGTGGCCAAGATAGATACGAAGCCCACGCCTACTACAGTAGTACAAGTTTATATGCCAACTAGCTCTGCAGATGACGAAGAAATGTATGATGAAATAAAAGAAATTATTCAGACAATGAAGGGAGACGAAAATTTAATAGTCATTGGTGACTGGAATTCGAGTGTAGGAAAAGGGAGAGAAGGAAACGTAGTAGGTGAATATGGACTGGGGCTAAGAAATGAAAGAGGAAGCTGCCTGGTAGAATTTTGCACAGAGCACAACTTAATCATAGCTAACACTTGGTTTAAGAATCACGATAGAAGGTTGTATACGTGGAAGAACCCTGGAGACACTAAAAGATATCAGATAGATTATATAATGGTAAGACAGAGATTTAGGAACCAGGTTTTAAATTGTAAGACATTTCCAGGGGCAGATGTGCACTCTGACCACAATCTATTGGTTATGACCTGTAGATTAAAACTGAAGAAACTGCAAAAAGGTGGGAATTTAAGGAGATGGGACCTGGATAAACTGAAAGAACCAGAGGTTGTACAGAGTTTCAGGGAGAGAATAAGGGAACAATTGACAGGAATGGGGGAAAGAAATACAGTAGAAGAATGGGTAGCTTTGAGGGATGAAGTAGTGAAGGCAGCAGAGGATCAAGTAGGTAAAAAGACGAGGGCTAGTAGAAATCCTTGGGTAACAGAAGAAATATTGAATTTAATTGATGAAAGGAGAAAATATAAAAATGCAGTAAATGAAGCAGGCAAAAAGGAATACAAACGTCTCAAAAATGAGATCGACAGGAAGTGCAAAATGGCTAAGCAGGGATGGCTAGAGGACAAAAGTAAGGATGTAGAGCCGTATCTCACTAGGGGTAAGATAGATACTGCCTACAGGAAAATTAAAGAGACTTTTGGAGATAAGAGAACCACTTGTATGAACATCAAGAGCTCAGATGGAAACCCAGTTCTAAGCAAAGAAGGGAAAGCAGAAAGGTGGAAGGAGTATATAGAGGGTCTATACAAGGGCGATGCACTTGAGGACAATATTATGGAAATGGAAGAGGATGTAGATGAAGATGAAATGGAAGATATGATACTGCGTGAAGAGTTTGACAGAGCACTGAAAGCCCTGAGTCGAAACAAGGCCCCCGGAGTAGACAACATTCCATTGGAACTACTGACGGCCTTGGGAGAGCCAGTCCTGACAAAACTCTACCATCTGGTGAGCAAGATATATGAAACAGGCGAAAACCCTCAGACTTCAAGAAGAGTATAATAATTCCAATCCCAAAGAAAGCAGGTGTTGACAGATGTGAAAATTACCGAACAATCAGTTTAATAAGCCACAGCTGCAAAATACTAACACGAATTCTTTACAGGCGAATGGAAAAACTAGTAGAAGCCGACCTCGGGGAAGATCAGTTTGGATTCCGTAGAAATACTGGAACACGTGAGGCAATACTGACCTTACGACTTGTCTTAGAAGAAAGATTAAGGAAAGGCAAACCTACGTTTCTAGCATTTGTAGACTTAAGAGAAAGCTTTTGACAATGTTGACTGGAATACTCTCTTTCAAATTCTAAAGGTGGCAGGGGTAAAATACAGGGAGCGAAAGGCTATTTACAATTTATACAGAAACCAGACGGCAGTTATAAGAGTCGAGGGACATGAAAGGGAAGCAGTGGTTGGGAAGGGAGTAAGACAGGGTTGTAGCCTCTCCCTGATGTTATTCAATCTGTATATTGAGCAAGCAGTAAAGGAAACAAAAGAAAAATTTGGGGTATATATTAAAATCCATGGAGAAGAAATAAAAACTTTGAGGTTCGCCGATGACATTGTAATTCTGTCAGAGACAGGAAAGAACTTGGAAGAGCAGTTGAACGGAATGGATGGTGTCTTGAAGGGAGGATATAAGATGAACATCAACAAAAACAAAACGAGAATAATGGAATGTAGTCGAATTAAGTCGGGTGATGTTGAGGGTATTAGATTAGGAAATGAGACACTTAAAGTAGTAAAGGAGTTTTGCTATTTGGGGAGCAAAATAACTGATGATGGTCGAAGTAGAGAGGATATAAAATGTAGACTGGCAATGGCAAGGAAAGCGTTTCTGAAGAAGAGAAATTTGTTAACATCGAGTATAGATTTAAGTGTCAGGAAGTCGTTTCTGAAAGTATTTGTATGGAGTATAGCCATGTATGGAAGTGAAACATGGACGGTAAATAGTTTGGACAAGAAGAGAATAGAAGCTTTCAAAATGTGGTGCTACAGAAGAATGCTGAAGATTAGATGGGTAGATCACATAACTAATGAGGAAGTATTGAATAGGATTGGGGAGGAGAGAAGTTTGTGGCACAACTTGACCAGAAGAAGGGATCGGTTGGTAGGACATGTTCTGAGGCATCAAGGGATCACCAATTTAGTATTGGAGGGCAGCGTGGAGGGTAAAAATCGTAGTGGGAGACCCAGAGATGAATACACTAAGCAGATTCAGAAGGATGTAGGTTGCAGTAGGTACTGGGAGATGAAGAAGCTTGCACAGGATAGAGTAGCATGGAGGGCTGCATCAAACCAGTCTCATGACTGAAGACCACAACAACAACGACAACATTCACTTGTTTGTTGCCCCTTCCTTCAGCAATGTCTTCAACCATGCCCAATTCTTCCACATCGCCTTCTATTTCTGAATGCACAGGCTCCACATCACTAGTGCCTTGTTCTGATTCTGCTTCTTCTACTAACTAATTAATAATTTTAAGAATTATAATTATGATGGAAATTTGCTGGCACCACACACAAGGTGCAACAATAGTGAGTTTGCTCGGGAGCATCTGTCTCTGCTAGTTTACACATAGGGACACACACTCCAGACAGTTAGCTGTATGATTTTTCATACACACAAAAAATCTGTAACACATAGTGTTAGAGTATTAAATGGTATTTCTTCTAGCCTTGAAGTTATTTACTTCCTCTCCTACTTTGAAAATAATGTTAGCATTCAGCCTGCTCTGCTTAAATTTCTTGCTTCTCCGAAGTATCACAGGTACTGGTGACACAGATAGATAGATAAGGTGAAACAGAAAACTAATATGCGAAATTGGCTTATTACTGTAAGATTTAATATAATTCACGTTATTAGTGAACTAAACAGAAAGTCACATCCTCTTGCTGTCACGGGCGGAAAAAGACGGACAGTACAAGATCAATGAACTCTCTGATGGGAATTTTTACAAACATAAGAAAGCAACTGTTCTTCATCTTTTTTTGCTATCTCCACAGCCTTGGTTGCTTTGGGCATACCATGTTTTAATCTTTGCTGTAAACTATTTAGGTAAATTAATGGATAAAAATAAACAGAGAAAAATAAAACAAATACCTGTATAGATAAAGCAGCATAAGTCCCAACACAAGTGCCCCCTACTGTGTACTGGCAGGATCCACACTTACTGGACAACACTATACAGCAGTAGTGCCCTTTATACATACAATCATAACATATTAAAATGTATTTGCAGTCATAACTTATATTGCATCTTTGGCCTGACTGGGCTTTAAAATATCGTTACTAATGATCAAACTTATTTTAATGTATATACTAAACATGCCAGCTCTCTCTTATTTTACAGTTTTATCTACATATTCTGAAATTTTAATTTTCCAAGTCCATGCCATGACAAAGGGCATGTTCAAAATTAGTCAGTAGCTCCACTGTTGTGAAGTAACTACTAAACACCTCTTGCAGGGCTACGATCACACACGTTAAGTAATGTGTATTGCATGCACACCTCGTAAGTCCGTCAGTGCAACATGGCTGGGCAGTATAGGTTGTTTTCACAGGTTTTGGATAACAATGAATTTCACATCGGCAAAATGACCATAGAGCTGCTCCATAGGATTCTGTGTATAGGTGATTGTGTGATTGAGAATTTCTGATGCTGCAATGGAAAGGCTCATCATTTCTGATCTTTGGCACTGGAACCATGCTGTGCACCATATATTTCAGTGTCCAAGGCCATCCTGTACATTCAGTATCATGTCAGGGTCTCACCAAGTTTCAGGTTAAGTCGATAAACTGAGCAAAGTCTAGCATTCCTCACCACTACAAATGAACCAAAAACATTTGGCTCATTGTAAGCACCTGCACCTTCACTCACTATAACACACATTGATAATGGAAAAGCTCCTCTTGATATTTGTTTTATCAATACATGTGATCAAAAGTTTCCAGGCACCTAGCTGAAAATGACTTATAAGTTCATGGTACCCTCCATTGCTAATGCTGGAATTCAGTATGGTGTCGGTCTTGATGACAGCTTCCACTCTCGCAGGCATATGTTTGGTCAGGGGCTGGAAGGTTTCTTAGGGAATGTGAGCCCATTCTTCACAGAGTGCTGCACTGAGGTGAGGCCTCGCATTAAGTCAGTATTCCAAAACATCCCAAAGGTGTTCTGTAGGATTCAGGTCAGGACTCCGTGCAGGCAAGTCCATTACAGGGGTGTTATTGTTGCGTAACCACACCACCACAGGTCGTGCATTATGAAAAGGTGCTCTATCGTGTTGAAAGATGCAATCACCATCACTGAATTGCTCTTCGACAGTGGGAACCCAGAAGGTTCTTAAAACATCAATGCAGGCCTGTGCTGTGATAGTGCCATACAAAACAACAAGGGGTGCGAGCCCCCTCCGTGAAAAACATGACCACACCATAATACCACTGCCTCCAAATTTTACTGTTGGAACCACACATGCATGCAGATCAAGTTCACCTGGCATTCGCCATGCCCACACCCTGCCATCACATTGTGTACCCTGATTTATCACTCCACACAATGTTTCTCCACTGTTCAGTCGTCCAGTATTTACACTCCTTACACCGAACAAGGCGTCGTTTGACATTTACCGGCGTGATGTGTTGCTTATGAGAGCCACTGAACCGTGAAACCCGTTTCCTCACCTCCTGCCTAACTATTATAGTGCTTGCAGTGGATCCTGATGCAGTTTGGAATTCCTGTGTGATGGTGTGGATAGATGTCTGCCTACAACCCTCTTCAACTGTCAGTGGTCTCTGTCAGTCAACAGACAAGGTCAGCCTGTACGCTTTTATGCTGTACGTGTTCCTTCACATTTCCACTTCACTGTCACATGAGTTTAGGAGTGTGGAAATCTCATGTACAGACGTATGACACAAGTGACACCCAATCACTTGACCACGTTCGAAGTCCGTGAGCTCTGCGGAGTGGCTCATTCTGCTCTCTCATGATGTCTAATGACTATTGAGGTTGCTGATATGGAGTACCTGGCAGTAGGTGGCAGCAAAATGCACCTAATATGAAAAATATATGTTTTTGGGGGTGTCCAGATACTTTTGATCACATAATGCAAAAATATAAAAAAATACATAAAACCAAGTGAAACCACATAAAAACGTGGATAAATACATTAAAAACATACAGAAACATAGGTGAAAAAGAACAATGAGGTATGGGAGTGCGTGTGTGTTGCAGTAAATGAGAAGAGACAGAGGAGGGATGAGTTAGGTTGAGGATCAAAAATTCGGTGGCTCGGGCAGGTGTGGAAAACAAAACACTAAAGAACATCAGGATGAGGAATGAAGTGGGATCAGTAGGAATAAATATAATTATAACTATTGGAGGAAAGAATCTGGAGCATTAGATGCAGCATCAACAATCTGCCCAGCCATGAAGTCTATGTTGTGTGCAGATGGTCATTGATACAGAGTGGCTCGGAAGTAGATGTGGTACGGCAGGTGGTGAATAAACAAGGAAAGAAGAGAAATAATGGACACTGTGAAGAGTAATGCTATAGAGAATAGTGACAAAGGAAAACATCGCAGGGTTGTAGGATGGAAGAAAGCCTTTCAGCAAAAATCGAACAGTGGAAACTTCAGGTAGGAATATCAACAATTTAGGAAGAGACAGTTTGTTACTTACTGTAAAGAAGACACATCAAGTTAAGACAAGTACAATTCAAAGACACTTATGAAAAGCTTTAGACCACCGTCTTCATGAGTAAAAGGAAGACACCCACCAATCACATACACAAGAAACCGTACGTCATGCACACATGACCACCAACTCCTGCATTTCAGGCTGGAATGCTACTTTTGTATTGGATGGAAGGGGAAGGAATAGTAGTGTACAGGTGGGGGGAGAGACAAATGCTGTCTGGTGGAGTGTGCAGGGAGTAGACTGCCGACAGGAACAGCATCAGGAGGTTGTGGGTCAGGGTGGTGCAGAAAAAAGAAGCAAAAAAGGAGAGTATTGGGGAAAGATTGGTGGTTAAATTGGTAGACGACTGCAAATAAACTGGATGGGAGATGAGAATGGGGAGGAGATGATAGGACAGAAGGGTGGAAACTGTTGTGTGGAGGCTGAAGGTTGAGGCCGGAATAATTACAGGAGTGGAGAATGTGTTGTAAGGATAGCTCCTACCTGCACAGTTGAGAAATGCTGGTGGTGGAGGGAGGGATCCAGATGGCTCAGGTAGTGAACCAACCATTGAAGTCAAGTGTGTGATGCTCAGCTGTACGTTGTGCCACAGGGTGATCTACTTCACTTCTGTCCACCAGGATGAACGGCCACTGCCATCTAGTACTACCAAGGCAGAAAGGGGTCAGACCATGTACACACATGAAAAAAGTTTTGCATCACCCAGGTTCCCAGAACTCTGGAAGATAGATGTTCACTGGTGATGTGGTATCACAGACACAGTCCCTTTGACTGTTGAGAGAGGTCACTAAACCCGCCCAAAGATGTAAGCATGAATGAGCAACCATGCCTAGATGGTCAATACCACGGTTTGATCATGACCGCATTGTTACTCTGTGCCAGGAAGGGCTCTCAACAAGGGAAGTGTCCAGATGTCTCCGAGTGAACCAAAGCAACGTTGTTCGGACGTGAAGGAGATACGGGGAGACAGGAACTGTCAAAGACACACCTCACTCAGGCCACGCTAGGGCTACTACTGCAGTGGATGACCGCTACTAATGGATTATGGCCTTGAGCAACACCACAATGTTGAATAATGCTTTCCATGCAGCCACAGGACGTCATACTAAGACTCAAACTGTGTGCAATAGGCTGTATGATGTGCAACTTCATGCCTAACATCCACGGCAGGTCCATCTTTGCAACCACGACACCATGCAGCTCAATACAGATGGCCCAACGACATGTTGAATGGACCACTGAGGATTGGCATCACGTTCTCTTCACCGATGAGTGTCGCATATGCCTTCAACCAGAAAATTGTCGGAGATGTGTTTGGAGACAACCCAGTCAGGATGAATGCCTTAGACAGTGTCCAGTGAGTGCAGCAAGGTGGAGGTTCACTGCCTGTTTTGGGGTAGCATTATGTGGGGCCGATGTAGGCTGCTGGTGGTCATGGAATGCACCATAATGGCAGTACGATACGTGAATGCCATACTCTGACCAATAGTGCAACCGTACCGGCAGCTTACCGTATTTACTCGAATCTAAGCCGCACCTGAAAAATGAGACTCGAAATAAAAGAAAAAAATATTTCCCGAATCTAAGCCGCACATGAAATTTGAGACTCGAAATTCAAGGGAAGAGAAAAGTTTTAGGCCGCACCTCCAAATCGAAACAAAGTTGGTCCGTTGTAATATGAGACACAATTTAGGTCGAATGAAAGACGATACAGCTACAGTGGTTTGGTTCGAGTCGTAAGCTTAGCAGTTAAGCTTTAACAGGTAGCCATTGTTATGTGTCAGGCGCTCCATCCGTATTTATACGGGTACCCTTCCTTTTTCACGTGCTTCGTCTGGTTTGAATCGATTGCTTATTTTGCTTTGATCTGATAAGTGCCGTTTTTTGTTATAGGTGTTTACGTCACTCTAAGCTGAAAATGCATTACTGTACTGTGTCATGCATTGTTTGTCGCATTCTGATAGTGCGTGTTTACGGCCTGTCACTGCTCGCGGCATGGCTTGCTTTTGTGCGCGCAACCGCCGCTTAAAAAAGAAAAGAGGAATCGTCTCATTAGCGAAACAATGGCAAGAGACTGCTATTTGTTGTTACTTACACTGCTGCTTTCTTTGATAATGATCAACAAGAACCAAATAATAGACTGCGTATGATAGAACATGTTCTGAACGAGAGTTAGGCGCAAATTTTTCTCCGTTTGAAAATCTTTGCGGCCGCTTCTTTAGTACATCAAATTCTTCACAGAAATTAGTCATCTTACATTTAAAATATAGTCAGTTGCCGTGCTTCATTTCTGACTATATCACTATTAGGCATAAGAATAATACGAACATAAACATGACACGATACGTATATTCTTCCGCGTTTGCTGTTGCCTCACTCTAGTTTCGTAGTTTATTAGGCAGACAGGATTTAAATGAGATAGCAGCAAACACGAAAGCATACATGGCAAAATGTTTATATTTGTATTATTCTTATGGTGAAGAGAATACTGCATGTGATTCACATTTCATCAGGTTCGTATTAGCAACCATCTCTTCTCACAGGTAGGAAAAAACTCAGAACGTAGACTTAGCCATATTGACAAACATCCCTAATAGTCTTGCCAGTCGGATTTTCGTAGTACATTGAAATTCTGCTACATTCGAAGGTGAACAATACGGAATTTGTATTTACTTCGTTGGATAATGTATGAAAATGCAGTGGTCGAAACTCGGGGCGGAGGAAAAAAAAAAACGTTTTGGCGCCAGTATTTATCTTTGTGCCCACAAAGCATACTTGTGTAGCGCTACATATATTTGATGGCAGAAGTTAGTTGTGGCGGCACCTACCAACATTTTTCAGAACTTCCGCTTGCTTTGCACTGGAATCTAAGCCACAGGTGGTTTTTTGGATTACAGAAACCGGAAAAAAAGTGCGGCTTAGATTCAAGTAAATACGGTATTGGCGAGGCATTCATCTTCAGGGATGACTTCCTTCATGACTAGAGTGGCCAGCATGTTCTCCAGACATGAACCCTATCGAACGTGCCTTTGATAGATTGAAAAGGGCTGTTTATGGACGATGTGATCCACCGACCACTCTGACATATCTACACCGAATCACCTCTGAGGAGTGGCACAATCTGCACCAACAGTGCCTTGATGAACTTTTGGATAGTATGCCATGACGAATACAGGCATGTATCAATGCAAGAGGACGTGCTACTGGGTATTAGAGGTACCAGTGTGTACAGAAATCTGGACCACACCACCTCTGAAGGTCTCGCTGTATGGTGGTACAACATGTAATGTGTGGTTTTCATGAGCAATAAAAAGGGCAGAAATGAATTTGTGTTGATCTCTATTCCAATTTTCCATACAGGTTCCGGCACTCTCGGAACCGAGGTGATGCAAAACCTTTTTTGATGTGTGTATTAAAAAGTGTATGCTACTGATATTAGCACCACATATGAATATTCATGATGCATTTACACTGGTTCATGACTTACCTGAACATTCTTCTACAATATTTTCTTAGTACAACCTTCATAGTGATATATTTAAGGATATTAACAAAGAGATAGAGGAGCTGGCCAGTACTTACCTCAGCTCAGTACAGCCGATAGATACACAAAAAACAGAACCGAAAATTTACGTTCCTAGCTTTCGGAACAAATGTTCCTTCATCAGGGAGGAGAGACGGGAAAGAAAGGGAAGCAGGGAAAGTAGATTCAGTTACTCACAACCCAGATTTTGAAGCAACAGGGAGGGTAGCAAGGCTGGAGGCATGGTTGTCAGAGGGAAGCCAAAGATATTCTACTGTAAGTACTGTGCCAGCTTCAAACCAAAGAGGATGCATACAGAAGTAAAGAGGTATATAGTATAAAGATAAACACAACTATGTAGGATATAAAGATGTGTGAATGGCTAAAGAGGAAAGGGAAAGAGGAGAAGACTGAAGAGTAAATGGGAGTGAGGTTGTTTAACGTAGGTTCAGTCCAGGGGGGATGGCGGGATGAAAGGATGTGTTGGAGTGCAAGTTTCCATCTCCGCAGTTCAGAGGGACTGGTGTTGGGTGGGAGAAGCCAATTTCCTCCATAACCTCAACTCCTTTTCGAATCTGAATTTCACCTGGCCCTTCTCCAAAACCCGAGCCACCTTACTGGATGTTGACCCTCATCTTGCTGAAGCTCACATCCACACCTCTGTCCATATCAAACCCACAAACAAACAACAGTACCTTCACTTTGATAGCTGCCATCCATTCCACATCAAACGCTCCCTTCCCTACAGCCTAGGTATTTGTGGCAAACGTATCTGCTCCAGTGATGACTCCCTCAACAATTACACCAATAACCTGACCAGTGCTTTCCTCTTCCGCAACTATGCTGCAGACCTTGTCCACAAACAGATCTCCCGAGCAATACATTCCTCCCCGTCCAACAACAATGTTCCTACCCCCAGACCACACTGAAGCATCCCCCTTGTCACCCAATATTATCCTGGCCTCGAAAACATCAACAAATTACTCCGCCAGGGATATGACTTTCTCAAGTCAACCCCTGAAATGAGATCATCCCTTGACAAAATTCTCCCCACACCACCCAGAGTTGCCTTTCATCGCCCCCCTAACCTCCATAACATCCTCGTTAAACCCTACAATATTCCCAGACCACCTTCTCTACCCAGCGGTTCCTACCCCTGTAACCGACCTCGCTGCAAAACCTGCCCCATGCATCCCCCCACAACCACCTACTCCAGCCCCGCTACTGGTAAAACATACACAATTCAAGGCAGGGCCACATGTGAAACTACACATGTCATTTATCAACTGACATGCCTGCACTGCACAGCCTTTTACATCGGTATGACAACAACTAAACTGGCTGAGCGCATGAATGGACACAGACGAACTGTCCGCCTAGGAGATGCCCAATACCCAGTAGCAGAACATGCCCTCCAGCATAATTCTATGGACCAAGGAACCTGCTACACGGTATGTGCCACTTGGCTTCTCCCACCCAACACCAGTCCCTCTGAACTGCGGAGATGGGAACTTGCACTCCAACACATCCTTTCATCCCGCCATCCCCCTGGACTGAACCTACGTTAAACAACCTCACTCCCATTTACTCTTCAGTCTTCTCCTCTTTAGCCATTCATGCATCTTTTCCTCCTACATAGTTGTGTTTATCTTTATACTATATACCTCTTTACTTCTGTATGTATCCTCTTTGGTTTGAAGCTGGCACAGTACTTACAGTAGAATATCTTTGGCTTCCCTCTGACAACCATGCCTCCATCCTTGCTACCCTCCATGTTTTCCTTTCCCTGTTGCTTCATAACCTGGGTTGTGAGTAACTGAATCTACTTTCCCTTCTTCCCTTTCTTTCCCATCTCTCCTCCCTGATGATGGAACATTTGTTCCGAAAGCTAGGAACGTAAATTTTCGCTTCTGTTTTTTGTGTATCTATCGGCTGTACTGAGCTGAGGTAAGTACTGGCCAGCCCCTCTATCTCTTTGTTAGTATTTGTTTCACATCTTTATATTAAATTTTCCATTAATCATTTATTTAAGGATATTATACAACAAGAGAAGATATGGATGTAAGTTAGGTACACTGAATTATACTCACTATAGCACTTCCAAACAAGTCATATTGATAACATATCTGACATTGCACTGTCAGAATTCTGCAAACACTAAGTAAGTAGGTTCACAAAGATAGATAGAAGGGTGCACAAAGAGTTTAGTTAATTATTCTATGGTCTGCAGATCATGGGCTTCAGCAAAAGATTAAAAAAAGAGTATTTCTTTCCACTCCCTGTCACCATTCCTTGTGGATCAGTAGATGCTTTCCCAGTAGATTTGAGAGGCAGCACTAAGCACAGCTATGTCTGCTTGTGTCAGTTAATGTGTAATAAAAATTCCTTCTCTTTTGCTTGCAATCTAGATTTCCAGGTGCACAATTCAGACAAAATGTGTGGACAGCAGTTTATACATATCATCAAACTGTCATTTCAACCTTGAAACTGAAAAACTAATTTTAATCATTACATTATGTAAGATATTACTATTCCTTGAACTCAGAGATTAAAAGAGTTACCTGCTCATGACAAACCTGTAACAGACAGACTTTGAAAGGTAAAATAAAATGTCAAGTACTGTGTATTTAAAATGTCATAAGCTGTTGCTATATGCATCATAAAGGCAAAAGTAAAATCTTAAAGGACACGTAGTAGTACTGAAATGCTGTTTTCTTCACATCATAAATAATATAGCGAATCTAGATGTGAATATGAATAAATTATACTCTATATGTACCTGACGTGTCAGTGACACAAATATAGGCTTATGTATGTTTAGGTTAAATCGTGTGATGTTGAACTGCAATGTTTACTGTGTATATGTGAAATCATATTTCTGCCTATCTGTGCGTGTTTTTTAAGCACCTGTATGCCTCTTTGCGCTTATCCAGCTCCTCTCATGACCATCAACATTTTGCTCGTTTATGCATCATTTCCATTTCCTGCTACAATGGACTCTTGCTCCATCTTTTTGCACCAATTCAGAAAAGTATCTCAGTCCTACACCCTGTTTCTCAAACTCTGCCTAAACCATGGAATCCAGCCAAATGGCATAATTGTAAAGATTCCTTTCTCTGGATTCCACCCCTCCTTTAACAATGATCTACACCTTATCATATTTTGCCATTGCCTGGCTCACACAAACATGGTACCACAAAACACATCTCCAAGGCATAGGCATCCAAGAACCACCTCTGCTCCCTCTGCAAGGTACTACTAATCTGCAATCCCTACTCAATACATCACATCTCAGAAATGGACCCCCTTGCTCTCCAGCACCTGGAGGAGCATTCCAGATGCCACCTCTAGAAGTTATCCAACCTGCTGACATCCTACTGCTGCATTGGGGTACCACTATCCAACCCCTATTGTACCCAGAGTGTTCCTCCTCATCCACCCCTCATAGCAGCTAAACCCTGCCTTGTTGACCTTTTCAACTTGCCACATCCCCCAAAACTCCCTGCCAACTCTCCACTAAATCCAGATCCAAAACATTCCCATAACACTGGTGTTAACTGTCCCACCAAAACCCTCATCTCCACACAAGGTTCAGTCCCTTCCAAAGGTCTCACCTTTAGCTCTACACCCAAATTTAACCGTGCTGGACTCATCAAAGAACTACTCTCCTTCTCCCAAACCCTGCAATGGAAGCACTTCTTTGCCACCAATTCCTCCAACCAAAACCACCCTAATTCCAACAATGAACCCTGCTTCTTCCAGTTCATACCACTATTCAACTGGGATCGCCCCCCCCCCCCCCCCTGCAACCTAACCATCCACTAGTCACCTTCCAGGAATTCCTTACCTACAGTATAGCCTCACTATTCTTCTCCAGGTCCCTTACTCAGAACACCAATCTTTTAGTAGAAGAATGAACAGCCATACATAGAAAAATATATCCTGACCTAATCATCCTACCCATAGACAAAGGTTCCACCACTGTTGTTAAGAATTGGAGGGACTACCTGGCAGACTGATCACTTCCAAGTAGTCCAACACAAACTCCAATCCCTGCTTAAAGCCTGAGGCCTTTTCCAGAACATATCCTCTGAATCCATTCCCAGCCTCACCCCTGTGACACCCTACACACTCACCTTCTACATACTCCTCAAAACCCACAAACCTGGATACCCCAATGTGACTGGTTATTCTGACCCCCTGCAAGAATTTCTGCCCTCATTGACCAACACCTCCAACCAATTGCCCATAATCTAGCCTCCCACACCAAGTACACCAACCACTTCCTTCACCAACTTTCCACCATCCCCACCCCTTTACCTCCTTGATTCCTACTCATTGGTGTTGACACCACCTCCCTATGTACCAGCATCCCTCATTCCCACTAACTTACCGCTTTTCAAGACTACCTTTCCCAATGTCCTTCAGATTCCAAACTCACTATCTCATCCCTGATACACCTTACTAATGTTATTGTAACCAACAGCTACTTCTCATTTGCAGGAAGTATATAAAACAAATCTGCGGTGCAGCCATGAACATTCGCTAGGTGCACTTCTATGCCAACATTTTTATGGACCATCTAGAGGAGACCTTCTTAGCATCCCAAAAGACCAAACCCCTTGTCTGGTTCAGATTCATTGATGATACCTTCACAGTCTGGACTCAGGGTCAAGACACCCTATCTTCGTTTCTTCATAACCTCAACACCTCCTCTCCCATCCACTTCCCATGGTCCTCCACAACACAGCATGCCACCTTCCTAGATGTTGACTTCCTCTTCTCTAATGGCTCCATCTGCACCTCTGTCCAATTAAACCCACCAACCACCAACAGAACATGTATTTTGACACAAAAAAATCCCTCCCGTACAACCTGGCCACCAGGTGACGGTGTATCTGCATTGACAAAAACTCCCTTGCTCATTATGATGAGGGTCTTACAAGGTCTTCACAGACAGGCACTATTACCCAGACCCAGTCCACAAGCAGATCTCCCATGCCAATTCCCCTCACACCCCCAATCCTCCCACATCCCCAAGGATCAGTAACAAAAGGTTGTCCCTTTCATCACCCAGTATCAACCTGGACCAGAACAACTGAATCACATCCTTAGTCAGGGCTTTGATTACCTATCATGATACTCTGAAATGGGGGACATCCTATCTGAGATACTTCCCACCCCTTGTAGAGTGGTGTTCCATCATCCACCCAACTTCCATAACATCCTAGTACATCCCTATGCCACTCCCAATCCCATCCACTTGCCACATGAATCATATTCCTGTGGAAGATCCATGATGATGTGCAAAACTTGCCCAATCCACTCTCGCAACACTTCCTATTCCAGTCCTGTCACATGTTTATCCTACCCCATCAGAGACTGGGGCACCTGTGAAAGCAGCCATGTAATTTACCAGCTCTGCTGTAATCGTTGCACAGCTTTTTATATTGATATGACTACCAAACAGCTGTCCACCAGGATGAATGGCCACCGCCAAAATTTGTCCAAGAGCAAAGCGAATTACCCTGTGGCACATCAAGCAGGATTTCCTACTACCCAAGCTATCTGGATCCTCGCCCCAAAGACCAGCTTTTCTGAACTTTGCAGAGGGGAGCTATCCTTACAACACATTTTCCACTCCTGTAATTATTCTGGCCTCAACCCAGAGCCTCCACACAACAGTTACCACCCTCTCTGTCTTATCATCTCCTCCCCATTCTCATCTCCCATCTAGTTTATTTGCAGCTCTCTGCCAATGCATCCACTCATTTTTCCCAATCCTCTCCTTTTTTGCTCTTTTTTTTCCCCTCCTCCCTTCCCCTTCACCTTCCCCGCCCACTCCAGACTACTGCTTGCATCCCACGTGATAGTTGCATTACGACCCGAGATACAGACGTTGGTGGTCGTGTTTGTGTGAGACATGCTTACTTTATGTGTGTGAATGGTGCATGTCTCTCTCTCTCTCACTGAACTATTACCTAAATATCTTTTAATTGGGCCTGTCCGTAATTTTATGTGTATTCTGTATATTCTGTATGGCAAGTACCAATCTGTCTTCTCCTACATTGTTGGTACACCTAGGTGAAGCTAGCTCTCTCTCTCTCTCTCTCTCTCTCTCTCTCTCTGTCTCTCTCTGTCTCTCTCTCTCCCTCTCCCCCCTCTCCCCCCTCTCTCCCCCTCTCCCCTCCCCCTCCCCCTCTCCCTCCACCTCTCCCTCTCCCTCCCCCTCTCCCTCTCCCTCCCCCTCTCCCTCCCTCCCTCCCCTCTCCCTCCCTCCCATCCCCCTCCCTCTTCCCCTCTAACTCCCCCTCTCACTCCCCCGCCCCCTACCCCCTGCCCTCTCCCCCCTCTCCCAATCCTCCTCCCTCTCCCCCTCCCCGCCCCCTTCCCCTCACGCCTCCTCTCACCCTCCCTATCCCCCTCCCCGCCCCCTCCCCCTCACGCCTCCTCTCACCCTCCCTATCCCCTCCCCCTCCCCTCCATCTCCTCCACACCCCTCCTCCCCTCTGCCTCCTCTTCCCCCTCCTCCACCCCCGCCTCCCCCCGCCTCCCCCTCCCCCTCCCCCAGCTCCTCCCCCACCCCCTCCTCCTCCACACTCCTCCCTCCTCCCCCTCCACCTACCCGTACTCGTACCCCTACACCTCCTCCTCCCCCTCCCCTACCCATCCCCCTTCCCCACCCCTTTCCCATCCCCACCCCCTTCCCCCTCTCCCCCCTCTCTCCCCTCCCTCCTCCCCCTCTCTATCCCCCTTTTGTCAATACTGGGAATAGTAGTGTAGTTTGTAGATAGGTTCCCGGAGTTTCTTCCTCTTCTTCCTCCTCTTCCTCTTCTTTCTTCCTCTGTAAATTTTCTATTGTTTTGGACCTCCTTACTGTAATAGTTTTATTCTTACAGTGTAGACTCCTTCACTTCAATAGTAATTACTTCATACTGAAACCTCCAGATTACAGCTTATTTGGCGGCCAGATGCCAAGTTTGCGCTGTGTTCAGCATGCAAAGCAGCGTGATGGACTGAACTATTTCTGTACATGCACTGATGTGTTAACTCCTAATACACCTGTGTGTCCTTTCCCTCTCTAATGTTACATCTACATCTGCATCTATACTCTGCAAACTATTATGAGGTGCATGGCAGACGGTACATCCCATTGTACAGTTGTTAGTGTTTCTTTCTGTTCCATTCACATATCGAGCGTGGGAAGAATGATAGGTTGTGTGCCTCTGTGTGTACAGTAATTATTCTAATCTTATTTTCACAACCCCTAAGTGAACAATAGATGGGGAGTTGTAGTATATTCCCAGAGTAATCATTTAAAACCAGTTGTTGGAACTTTGTTAATAGACTTTATCAGGATAGTTTAAATCTATCTTAAAGAGTTCTTAAGTTCAGTTCCTTCAGTATCTGTATGACACTCTCCCATGCATTAAACAAATCTGTGACTACTCATGCCACCCTTCTCTACACACATTTAATATCCCTTGTTAGTCCTATATGGTACGCGTCTCACACACTTGAGCAATATTCTAGAATCGGACGTACAAGTGCTTTGTAAGCAATCTCTTTTGTATACTGATTGCTGTTCCCCAGTATTCCACCAACAAAGAAAAGTCTATCACCTGCTTTACCCATGACTGAACCTGTGTGATAATTCCATTTCATACCCCTAAAAAGTGTTACAGCTGGGTATTCGTATGAGTTGGCTGATTACAATAGTGACTCACTGATATTATGGTCATAGGATACTATGTTTTTCATTTTGTGAAGTGTACAATTTTTAATTTCTGAACATTTAGAGCAAGTTACCAATCTTTGCACCATGTTGAAATCTTATCAAGAGCTGACTGAATATTTATGCAGCTTCTCTCAGATAGTGCATTGTTATAGATAAGTGCATCATATGAAAAAAGCCTTATTTTACTATTAATATTGTCTATGAGGTCATTAATATACGACACGAACAGCAAAGGTCCCAACAAACTTACCTGGGGCACACCCAAAGTTACTACTACGTCTGACAGACAATGACTCTGCATCGAAGATAACATGCTGTGTCCTCCCTCTCAAAAACTCCTCAATCCAGTTACAAATTTCACATGATTCCCCATATGACCATACTCCTGACAATAAGTGTAGGTGTGGTATTGAGTGAAATGCTTCTAGAAAATCAAGAAATGCTGCATCTACCTGGTTGCTTGATCCAAAGCTTTCAGTATGTCACGTGAAAAAGTGCAAATTGGGCTTCACATGATCAACGTGTTTGAAATCCGTGATAGTTGGCATTGAGGAGGTCATTATGTTCAAGATACCTCATTATTGTGGCAGGAAGATGCCAAATGTAGTAGAGGGGTGCCAGGAGGTGCCGTATTAACTCGGCGAGAACTTTCCGAGTGGTTATTGTCTTTTAGCAACAGTGTTCTCATTCCTCTTGGTCTGCATCACAGGGCCCCGCAATGCTGAGGAGGCACCCCAGTGGACTGTGCAGTGCAATGCTATGTCGTACTGGCCTCAGCCAGCCCACCGAGTTCTGATGGCTGTGCCAGCACTCGACTCGGCAACTACCGTCCTCATTGTCTCAGTGCTGCTCTGCTGGGAGCAGGATGTCAGGATGGCTGTGCCAGCATTCGACTCAGCAACTACCGTCCTCATTGTCTCAGTGCTGCTCTGCTGGGAGCAGGATGTCAGGATGGCTGCACCATCAACCGACTCAGTGGCCACCGTCCTCGTCGTCTCAGTGCTGCTTCGCCGGGAGCCGTAGGCCGACCCCGCAATGCTTCTTCCTCACCGGCATTGCTGAGATCACGGCAGCAACGAGCACCCGCTATCTGGCATCTGAATCTGCTGCCCTCGCCTCGGGAAGTCTCCGCTACGTGTCGGGAGCCGAGACGACTGCCCACGTTAGTGAGCCGGAGAGTGGCCTGCCGCCGGCTAGCTGTGGCCCCGCATCAGCCTCGGAGGGTCGAACCGACGACCCGCTGTGGACTGGGATGTCGGTATCCCGTCTGCTATTGTGTGCAGCCGGTGGTGTGATGTGCCCGCCATCCGGGAGAGCTACCACACTTGAATGAATCTTGTCAGAGATCGGCACCTATTAATACTCGGCTGTGCGCCTCTGTCTTGCCGAGCGCGCTGCTTCGCGTCACGTATGCGTAACACTTAGGTTGGCCAGTGGCCCCCTTCTGCCTGTGACTTGCACCGTGGAAACTGCGCTGTGCACCCTCACTGGCAGTTCTATGCTCCTGTGGCCTCTATTTGCCTTGTAACTGCTGGTATGCATAACTCACTGCAGTCCAGGCTGCACCTGACTGTATCTTGTGCTCGGAATATCGCACAAAACTAACTTTCCCTACATTGTGTCTGAGCTCAGAATTTGTTCCGAGATCCTACAACAAATCAGTGTCGAGGATATTGGACAGAAGTTTTGTGGATCACCTCTACTACCCTTCTTGTACACAGATGTGACCTGTGCTTTTCTTCAAGAACTGGCCATGGTTTTTTGTTTGAGGGACCTACAATAGATTATAGTTAAAAGAGGGGCTAACTCGGCCACAAATTCAATGTAGAAAGTGACAAGGATTCCATTGGACCCTGGAACTTCATTCAGTTTTAAAAATTTCAGTTTTTTCCCAACACCACTGACACTAATACTTATCTCATTCAATTTTTTGGTGGTACGAGGATTAAATTGGAGTAATTCTCCTGAATTTTCCTGTGTACAGGAACATTTGAAAATGAAGTTAAGCATTTCAGCTTTTGCTTTGCTACCCTCAATTTCAGTTCCTCTCATTCATGCAGACATTGACTTTGGTGCCACCAACAGCCTTTAAATATGACCAGAATCTTTGGGTTCTGCAAAAGATCACTTGACAGTATTCTGCTACAGTAGTCGTTGAAGGCATCACACATTGCTCTCTTGACAGCCAAATGTGTTTCATTCAGTGTCTCTCTATCTATAGCCCTACACTTTGTTTTACACCTATTATGCAGTTATCGCTATTTTTTTAGAAGTTTCTTTACAATGGCTATATACTACGGACATTCCCTCCCATTATTAACTGTTCTAAATGGTACATATCTATCAGTGCATGGTCAACTATTATTTTAAACTTGAACCAGAGTTCCTCTACATGGTCCTGCATTGTACTGAAAGTTTCAAGTTCCTCACTGAGACATGACATTACTGATTTTTTATCTTGTTTACTGAACTATATATCTTTCGGCTTGTTTTGGTGTTCCTTTGTACTATGGTAATCATTTCTGCCACAACTGCATCATGGTCACTGATACCAGTTTCAATGTGGACATCCTCAATGAGGTCAGGTCTATTTGTTGCCATTAGATCTAATGTATTTCCATCATGAATGGGGTTTCTAACTATCTGGTCTAAATAGTTTTCAGAGAAGGCATTTCGTAATGTTTTGCAGGATGTCTTATCACACACATCATTAACAAAATTATAATTTTACTTTTTAGTTGCCTCTTGATTAAAGTCGTCAGCAATGTTTACAGTATAACTGGGGAAGTGAACTGAGGCTTTCTCTAAAGTTTTTGGTTACATCAGGAGATAAGTCTGGTGGGTGATACAAGGATTCAATTATCATTTTATGCCCACCCCTGATACTGAGTCTTGTCCAAAGAATCTCATATGCAGCTTCAATTACTATCTC
This sequence comes from Schistocerca cancellata, assembly GCF_023864275.1. Classification (NCBI taxonomy): domain Eukaryota; kingdom Metazoa; phylum Arthropoda; class Insecta; order Orthoptera; family Acrididae; genus Schistocerca; species Schistocerca cancellata. The sequence goes on from NC_064630.1 coordinate 839,374,337, forward strand.
GGTGGAGTTGAGTTTCTATCCTACTGCGACAAATACACCACCCCAATTTCCCATTTGTCTATCCTTTCATATGCATTTAAATTTCCCCCAAAAATCTCACTGCTATCAATGAGCTTCACTGCTTTTCCTGAGCACTTCAGACTCTGGCACCTTATTGTGAATGCTTTGGCAGTTAACTACTAGGATTCTAATACTTTCAACTGTGGGAGGCATTTCTTTCAATCTTACACTGATACTTCTGGGTTTCCTATAGCTAACATTATCCACATTGGGTGGAGAGCTGCCTAATCTAAAACAACCCTTGTGTGCAGCCCACACATAGTTAGATACCTGTGTAGCCTCTCATATGTAGTGCACACCTAACCTACATAGGGGACCCTACAGTTCTCAACCCTATAGTGCAAGTCCACAAAGTCGCAGCCTAGCTTGTCACAGAACCTTTGAAGTCTCTGGTTCAGCCCTTCCACTCAACTAAGAATCACTGGGCCACAATCTGTTCTGGGGACAATGCTGCAAATTGTGAGCTCCACTGAAACTCCATAAGCAAGGCTGGTCTTCTCTGACAATCACTGGAATGACCCAAGAATGACTTTGGAGCCCAGATAACAGGTATCATTTGTTCCAACGTGTGCCACGATCTGCTGCTGGTTGCACCCTGTTCCCTCAATGGCTGCCATAATAGCCTCTTCAGTTTGTTGAATGAGACTCCAAGGCATACATACTGAGTACACCTTCTGTCCTTCCCTGTCCTTTACTGTTCCTTGCTGCCATTTCCCTAAGGGGTACCATCTTTTGCCATGTGTGTGAACTGTCAATGATTAATAGACCCATAACCTTTTGCATTTGCCTCTTAGGACAAAACACGTCTCCCCAAAACATGTGTAGTAAGACCCACTGGCTCAGTTCCAGTGAAAGACAGCTCCTCAAACTTGTTGGTTGGGGAATTGGTACAACACTGAGTTCTCCCTGATCTCCATCAACCCTGTACAGGATGCCTTGTAGTCACGTGGATGGGTAATGACAGATCCTGTGCCTTCTCCAGAGGAGACAGGATCCACAGAAGAGCATAGTACTTGACAAAGCTCTGGTACAGGTATCACAGGTACATGGCTTCTGGGAACTCTAACAACATACTGATTCACAGCAGCTGCCAATTGTTTGACAATAGTCAGGGTGATTTCCAGCTGCTTACAAACATCAACCAACTCATACTGTGTTTGAGAACGGCATTCACAAGGGGTTTGACCTTCACTTGTTTGCATCACAAGTGCATTGTCACACTGTATTTGAGAAATGAATGTATTATAGAGTAAATTGGCATCACTGTGATAGTGTTTGATTTTCAGGCATCATGTAGTCTTTTGACATTAAACAGAATCTTTAATTACCATAACCTACCTTGTTCCCATTAAGAAACATATAAACAAATAAAATTAAAATTAGATTTAGGTGCATTCATGGTAATACCTCTTGTCCTGTAAATAGTCTTCATGGGTTTGCCGCTGAATCACGTTGTGCAAATTCCACGATATTTCCTCGGAGCAACTGTCAGACATCTTCAGGTGGTTCAACTTCCTGTGTTGAACCACCTGAAGGTGTCGGACAGTTGCTCTGAGGAAATATTGTGGAATTTGCGCAATGTGATCCAGCGGCAAACCCGTGAAGACTATTTACAACACATCTGCTGGGAAAGCTTGAAGAACCACACCTCTTGTCGTACTTGAAACTGTGCAGTGCACCCTAATCTTTTATCATATGACTATTTTCCTCTGTTCAACCTTTTCCTCCAGATTAATCAAAGCCTAGCATACTCTTTCTTCAAGTGACACCTCTCTCCTAGGTGTTTTGGGCAATGGATTTTCCCACTCGATGACTTCTCTCCTTTTAAACAAGTATTCAGTTTCTCTCCTTTTACACAACAATTCAGTATGTTTGAAAACAGTTGAAGTGTGTAGTAAGTCATTAACGATTTGCTGAAATGGTGAGACAAACTCAACCCATTTCATGTGCTTCTGAGGTTTATAGGTATGAATAAATCTGTTAAATTCTTGGAATATCCTTTCTATTAGGCTTGCCTCAGGGTAAAATCTGGATACTAATATATGTTTTATCTTGTTTGTATGGTAAATTCCTTCCATCTCTTGTCTATGAAGTACAATGCATTGTCCATTAACAATATCTGTGGCTTCCCCACTGTCGGGATATAATCTGCTGTAATCCTCCTAATAATAGAACCAGCAGTCACAAACCACACTGCATACAACTCAACATATTTTGTGAAAATATAATGCAAGACAATACCATATTTGACACCTCCCTTCCTTTGCAGATAGGGTTTGGCAGCATCTGAGGACACCAATTCTAAAGGTTTTTTGGGCACTATATGATGTAGTTAAATCAACTTGGACTTGTTTAAGTGCTTTGCTTCACCTCCCCCCCCCCTCCTCAAAACACACACACACACACACACACACACACACACACACACACACACACACTGTTCTTGGTTCAGTGTACCCTGATGAAACAGGACTCCCTTGTGTATAGAACAGAATTTCTTTAAATTCTCATTTTTATTTTCATGCAGTTTTGATCTTACTTTTCTCCATCACTGTTCTCCCTCTTGCAATTGCTCCAAACTATTACCAATCTTTACATAATACGGTTGTTTTGTCTTGTCCTGTGTAAGTAGAAACCTAGTTTCAGAATTCTGTTCTGTGAATTCTAAGAATTCATCAAGCCCTTCAGGTAACCATGACAAGGCTTCTGCAATTATCTTTTGTTTATCCATGCTGTATATGATTTCAAAACTAAACTACAAGTACAGCTAATATTTGATGCAATAATTTGCATGTGAACAGAAAAGAAAGAGCTTGATGGTCACAGTTGACTTTGATGTGCTTGCCCCATAAGTAGTACCAAAATTTCTTAAATACCCATATATCTCTGAAAGCCTTGAGCTCCATGATGGAATCTTACTGCTTGGATTCAGAAAATGTTCTACTATCAAAGCTTATTATCTTGGGTGTCGGTTCATCACCACTATCAGTGATCTGAAATAAGCATGCTCCAAGCCCCTGTGAAGAAGCATCTGTACTCAACCAAACATGTAGTATGACAATATCAAGGAAGCCTTACTATGTGCAGACAAAGTCTGCTTTATATTGTTTGGTCCATATCTATGGATTGTTTTAACTCAAAATGTTTAACAATGCATCACTATTCAATAACTGATCTGGAATAAATAGCCTAAAAAATGAAACCATACTCAAATATGCCTTGAGTTGTTTTTTATTCTGTGGTGGTGGAAAAGGTTTGATCACATCAAGTTTTCCTGGATCAGGTATCATACCCCATGACAAAATAATATGACCCAGGAATTTGATCTTTTCTTTTCCAAACTCTGACTTTGTTAAATTAACTGTGACCCATATTCTGTAAATTGGTACAACACATGTGTCAAAAGCCTCACACATTCTTCCCATGTGGGTGTAGCTATTAACAGGTCATCAACATAGAGAGTGACTCTACTGAGGAGTTCTGGTTCTAAAACTTTGTCCAATGCAGAAATGAAATCACCCACACTCATGTTCAAGCCAAATGGAGAAACACAAAATTCATATCTGTTACTATACATTATCCATCTTGAGCTGACTGCAATCTAATTAAAAAGAATTACACCAGATGTTTTTGCTTCTATTTGCAATGCATCTTCTGTAGTTATTCAGTAAATTTGATACATACATTTGTACATTTTTTTATTGTTTTAGGTTAAAAAAAGTGTTTTCTTTAAAAGGATGGTTTGCAAGCTACTTATAGTGTTTCTTTACATAATCTGCTCCTTTCCTTCTTGCTAACAGTGTTTGGTGTTGACAGGCATCATTTCACATCTGCACTTAGCAGTTTTTAGCATTCTGCAGTATTTCCTGCACTATACTATTCACAATTGACTTTCTTAACTGTTTTTCATCCTGCAATGCCACAGTATTTATGCCAATACATTTGTTTTTGTTCACATTGTGAGTGTTGCCAACCTATGAAATGATTTTGTGTGTGTGTGTGTGTGTGTGTGTGTGTGTGTGTGTGGAGAGAATTTCCGGGTATGCAGCCGGATCCTGTCGACATTCTGCCATGATATTTTGGCCCAGAGACGTCCGGCCATCATTAGGTGAGTACGCAACTACTGAAGAGCCGCACACCAATGCCGGGAAAATTTCAAAAGTCACATTATATTAAGTTATCAATTAGTTTAAAGAGAGTGTGGTTTGCCCTGTTGATCTGATCATTTATGAGTTGTTTCTTTTCTGTTATTGTTTTTTGGATGTAGTAGTTTTCTTGTAAGGTGAGGAGGTGTTTATTGTTGTTGTTTATCCTTATGATTTCCATGTCTGTATCTCTGGTTGTAATTTTATGTTGATGTTGATGTTAGTGTAGGTGTTCTACAAAAGTTGAATGATTTGTCTTATACTTCCATGCTCTTACATGTTCTTTGTATCTGTTGTCAAATGTCCTCCTGATATGATGTATGTATCTTCCATCATATGTATTGCATTTTAGTTGGTGTAATCTTTATTTCTGATATAGATCAGTTTTTCCTATTATTTTTGGGAAGTATTTCTGAATTGAGTTGTTGGTTTGGTGTGCTATTTTTATGTCTTGTTTTTTGAAAATATTGGATATTCTGTGTGTGTATTTATGGTTGTATGTCATTGTGTACTATCTTTTACTTTCTGTTTCTTTCAAACTTTGTGTTGTTTCTATTTTTGTATTTTGTGTACTTGTTTGTCTGTGATTTTGTGCTTGTGTTGGTGACAGTTGTGTGTTTGTTCTTTTCTGTTTCTTGATTTTCTTGTTCAGCTTTGTTACTAGGTTCTCTTTGCATCCATTGTTTGTGGCTATTTGTATTATAGTATTCATTTCTTTTATGTAATTGTCTGTATCTAATGGTGCTGTGTTTTGTCTGTGGAGTGGTTATCCAAGGCTGCCTGCTTTTGAGATGTCTCATGTATAATTGTGTCTGTTTTCAGTATATGGCAAATGTGTGTTGGTTGTTTTGAATCTTTATAGTGATGTCCTAGAAATTAAACTGTGTATTTTGCTCACAAACAAATACACAAAATACAAGAATAGAAACAACACAAAGTGTGAACATAAAGTAAAAATGGTGCACAGTGACGTACAACCACAAATACACACAGCGAGTATCCAATATTTCCAAAAAACAACGATAAAAATAGCACACAAAACCAACAACTCAATTCAGAAATACCTCCCAAAAACAATAGGAAACACTGATCTACATCGGAAATCAGGAATACACCAACTGAAATGCAATACATGTGATGGAAGATACATACATCAAATCAGGAGGACGTTTGACACCAGATACAACAAACATGTATGGGCATGGAAGTATAGGACAAATGATTCAACTTTTGTAGAGCACCTACGCCAACACCAACATAAAATTACAACCAGATACACAGACATGGAAATCATAAGGATAAACAACAACAAAAAACATCTCCTCACCTTACAAGAAAACTACCATCCAAAAAACCATAACAGAAAAGAAACAACTCATGAATGATCAGATCAACAGGGCAAACCACACACTCTCTAAACTAATTGACCACTTAATGTAATATAAAAAGTACACATATGACCACAGGCTCCATTTACCACTGCAATTTCCTCCCAGATTCTGTCCTATAATCACTGCCCAGGCCCATCCTTGTCTTTCCTCTGCCCCTTCCCACCAATCCCACTTTGACAATTTCACTTATTCTCCCCACACCCCACACCCCTTTCTCTCTCTCCCTCTCACCCACTGTTAGCATGAATGGAAGGTGCAGATTATATTAAAAAAACACCGTATGTAGCTAGCAGACCAACTTTATAAAGAGAACGCTGTTTTTAACCTAAAACAATCAAAAAATATACAAACATATGTATCCAATTTACAGATTAGCCATGGAAGATGCTTTGTAAATAAATGCAAAATGCATCTGGTGTAATTCTTTTTAATTAGACTGCAGTCAGCTCAAGACGGATAACCTATAGTAACAGATGTTAACAGCTGCTGCAGAAGATGACCACACAAACAAATGTATTACAATATTCCTACTTCCTGTCACCACATACAAAGGCTGTGTACTTCCTATTGTCTCATTGTATTGCTATTTGCCAATACAATACCTTTAAACAAATTATAGAGGGGTATTTAACATTGTGAAATTTCAGTAATTGTTCTTCGAGGGTGTCAAGGCATGTCCTGACAAGATTCATTTATACTACAGGAATCACACGAAAGCCTGATGCTACTATCAGGCTTGGTGATAGCTAAAATAGGCCTAAAATATGGGGAATGGGAGGGTTGTATGGTCTTCCAAATTATCATCTTTCAATTTCTTTCTTTACAACAATTGGTGCAGTGTATCTTCACCATGAGGCAATATCAGGAAGATGTCATTGATGTACCTTATGAAGCAAGATGGATGCAACACTGCAGAGTTTAGAGCCTGTGCCTCAAAGTGCTCCACGAAGAAATTTGGGTCTGTAGGAGACAGTGGTCAGCCCATTGCTGTGTCATGCATTATTTCATAATATTCATTGTGGTACAAGACGTACTTTGTCATTAGAACATGACTAAATAACTTGACAGTTCCAGACGGAAATTGTTGTGTGTCTTGTACTGGCCCCCTCATAAAAAGTGACACCACATCCAGACAAACCGTTATGTCATTCTGGCCTATTTTAATTTTCTTGAGTGTTTCAACAAATGTATGTGAGTCACAACATAGCAGATATAGCCATCAGAAGCTTGATAGCTTTATTCGAGAAGCTTGTATTGAGACATTCAAAATACTCGGGACACTTAACGATTATGTACATGCTTACGGTAAGACCTCTGTGATGTCAGCTCTGTAGGCTGCTACTGTTTTGCAGCCATTAGGACTTAAGTTTACCGTAATGCTGCAAACTGTCACGGATCTACTTATACTGCCTCGACTATAGCAAGAGGCAACCGTGAAGAACTATTCAACCTGATATGCAACATATGTTTAATACTATCAGACTTTGAGAAGAATTTAATTATTCCAGTTCTGTAGAAGACACATGCTAACAAGTGTCATTGCTTAACTACCTGTTTACTGAGTCTTGGTTGCAAAATACTGACATTTACAGAAGGATAGGGAAACTAGATGAAGCTGATCTCAGGGAAGATCATTTTGGGTTTCGGAGAATTAAAGGAACATGAGGCAACTACTAAATCTATGTTCATAGCATCTGTAGCTTCTCACAGTGCTTATCACACTTTCTGAAACTGAGGATAACCAGGATAAAATGTAGGGAACACAATGTTTTAGCTTTTAGAGAAATTGGAGTTTAGTTTTTAGAGTCCACTGACATTAAAAGTGGAAGCAGTGATCAGGAAGGGAGTGAGGGGATTGTGACCTAACCCTGATATTCAGCCCATACATTGAATAAGCTGTAAAGTAAGCCAGGGAGAATTCTGGAAAGTGAACCCTGGAGCAAAAAACTGAGGCTTGCGAATGACATTTTAATTAAGTCAGACAGCAAACAACAATGGAAGACTCTATCCATTACATTCAACTGCTCTTTGAAGAGGTAAGAGGTTCAAGGATAATGGAATGTAGTCTAAATTGGTCCATGCCAAAGGAATTAGATTAGGAAATGAGAAAGTATGCAAGTTTTGCTATCTGGATAGCAAAAGAGTCCGCCCTCGTGGTCTCGCGGTAGCGTTCTCGCTTCCCGAGCATGGGGTCCCGGGTTCGATTCCTGGCGGGGTCAGGGATTTTTCCTGCCTCGAGATGACTGGGTGTTGTTGTGTCGTCTTCATCATCATCATTCATCCCCATTACGGTCGGAGGAAGGCAACGGCAAACCACCTCCATTAGGACCTTGCCTAGTAAGGCGGTGCGGGTCTCCCGCATTGTTCCCCTACGCTCTGTAAAGAAGCATGGGACTTCATTTCCATTTTTTAGTCCGCCCACGTGGTCTCGCGGAAGCGTTCTCGCTTCCCGAGCACGGGGTCCCGGGTTCGATTCCCGGCGGGGTCAGGGATTTTTCCTGCCTCGAGATGACTGGGTGTTGTGTCGTCTTCTTCATCATCATTCATCCCCATTATGGTCGGAGGAAGGCAACGGCAAACCACCTCCACTAGGACCTTGCCTAGTAAGGCGGTGTGGGTCTCCCGCATCTTTCCCCTACGCTCTGTAAAGAAGCATGGGACTTCATTTCCATTTCCATAGCCAAAGAACCAACAACAGCTGAAATGGCATGAATATAAAATGCAAGTAGCAAGAACAGTATTTCTGAAAACTGGTAAGTATTACAAGGTCTTTCCAGAAGGTCTTTGCCTTTAGTGTAAACTTCTATGGAACTTTACTGCATACAGGTAAGAGAATAGAAGCTTATTAAATTTTGTGTTATGTAGGAATGCTTCAGATTAGCTGTATGAGCTAACTAATTAGGAGGTACTATTGACTTCCATGTACAACCATTGACTACGCCTATTTGGCACAATTTAGACATTAGCACACAAGCAATGATGTGTCTTAAAGCCAGCAAAGTTTTACCATGAGGTACTGCAATATTCTCATTGCTATATTTTAACTGCATTTTGCTGTACTGCAATTTTATTCTCCATACAATTAGTCATTCAAAACATGGTGTGATCAATAAAAACTGACTACATCAATGAAATCAGCAGGGAAGCAGTATGGATTACAGAGAGTATATGCAGACAAGAGTCAGATTTTCCTGGATTTCCCAGCCCAATTAAAAATACGCTTTTTCCCAGATGAAAGTACACAATACCCAGGATGAAAGTACATTTTTTTCTATACTAAATGATATAGTTTCCCTCTGAGTTGTAAAAAGTATCAATCATTTATTTTACGCACTGGCATAGAACTTCTTTGCACTTTAGAAAACTAAATCCATTAAAATATTTTTCTGGCATGATCTTTGATGCACAACAACATGTACTTTGCATGTTTTCATATTCTAAAGAAAAAATACGAATTCCACCCCTACAGCACAGTAGCATCTGAAGCACTTTTTTGAAGGGTAACTAAAAATTCTGCAAAAACAATGCAGAATGTATAATCTATGCAAGAACTGAAATGAATGAATAACCTTGAAGTTTCATCTTTTTAGCATGTGTTATTCTTTAATATATATCAAACACAGAAGTGCTAGTAAAATTTCAGTAATGGCATAAATGCTGGCCTTACACATCCCAATTTTCTCTGAGTGAGTGGTCCTCAAAGTGTTAAGTTTTGAATGAGAGTCAAACACACTGATTTAAGAAATTCATTGTACATTCTCACATGCCACATAATTCCTCTTGCATAAAAGGAAATTACTTTAGAAGTACTGCTTCTCAAAGACCATGCACAATATGTTCCTGTGACCTGTTAGATATGTAAACAAGTGTGATGTCAATCTCACTGCAAGCAGTTTTCTGTTACTAAGTTTTGTGTAATCTTCACCGTGAAGTCTGAGACAGTTTGCTGTCAGCAGAGGCTTTTGTGTGCACTCTGTTTTCTTATCATAAATGGCACATCTTCTCTGGAACTAAAGTTTTATTTTTGTGTTACTCTCTTAGGTTTTATTGCTATAGTATTATTCTCAGGTAGTGTTGAAGTATTGGTTTTTACCAATAAAGAAAAATTTAACTGAAAATCAAATGTAAAATTCCCAGTTTCCTAAAAAATTCCTGATTTTTCCCCCATATTTCTTGATTGTCTGGGTGTATACACCCAATATTAACAGGCCACTCATTTCACTTTTTTACAGCTACGTACACTTTGTGGATTTATGAAGTTCTCGGGTAGGTTTCATCATGAAATAGCCATTTATATACAGGGTGATTCAAAAAGAATACCACAACTTTAGGAATTTAAAACTCTGCAACAACAAAAGGCAGAGCTAAGCACTATCTGTCGGCGAATTAAGGGAGCTATAAAGTTTCATTTAGTTGTACATTGGTTCGCTTGAGGCACTGTTGACTAGGCGTCAGCGTCAGTTGATGCTAAGATGGCGACCGCTCAACAGAAAGCTTTTTGTGTTATTGAGTACGGCAGAAGTGAATCGACGAGAATCCGCGGGAAACAACTCAGTATGAACATGACTCGCCTAAGGTGAACGTTTTCTGTGCCATTTCAGCCAATAAAGTTTTTGGCCCCTTTTTCTTCGAAGGTGCTACTGTAACTGGACTACAGTATCTGGAGATGTTAGAGAATTGGCTGTTCCCTCAGCTCGAACAAGAAGCACAACAATTCATATTTCAGCAGGATGGAGCGCCACCACATTGGCACTTATCTGTCCGTAACTACCTGAACGTCAACTACCCGAGGCGATGGATCGGCCGCCAGGCAGCCCGTGACAGAGCACTTCATCACTGGCCTCCAAGAAGCCCTGATCTTACCCCCTGTGATTTTTTCTTATGGGGGTATGTTAAGGATATGGTGTTTTGGCCACCTCTCCCAGCCACCATTGATGATTTGAAACGAGAAATAACAGCAGCTATCCAAACTGTTACGCCTGATATGCTACAGAGAGTGTGGAATGAGTTGGAGTATTGGGTTGATATTGCTTGAGTGTCTGGAGGGGGCCATATTGAACATCTCTGAACTTGTTTTTGAGTGAAAAAAAACTTTTTTAAATACTCTTTGTAATGATCTATAACAGAGGGTTATATTATGTTTCTTTCATTAAATATACATTTTTAAAGTTGTGGTATTCTTTTTGAATCACCCTGTATAATGAAATGATAATTAAATCGAGATCCTAAGCTGTCAACAGGCGCCGATATACATCAACGGGGACAGGTCAAAATGTGTGCCCTGACCGGGACTCGAAGCCGGGATCTCCTGCTTACATGGCAGATGCTCTATCCAACTGATCCACCGAGGGCACAGATGATAGTGTGACTGCAGGGATTTATCTCTTGCACGCTCCCCGTGAGACCCACATTCCCAACTTAATGTCCACACACTACATTGGTATTGCCCCTGCCCATTACACTCATTACTCGTGGCAGACAATCTTACCAAGTCCTGTAAGAGATCGAGCAATGTGTGTGCATCCAGCACAGAAGAAGAAGAAGAAGAAGAAGAAGAAGGAGAAGGAGAAGAAGAAGAAGGTCAACGGCCAGTTATCCTTAACTATATGAAGATGATATCTGTTCTTTCAGACATGACTGAAAGAACAGATACCATCTTCATATATTTATATATAATTTTTTCTGGAATGTTTGCTACTGATTTTTATTGAGCACTCATTTCATGTAATATGTCAATGAGAAACTACTCAACCTTAAAACTGTTTCTTTCTAAGAAAGATTTTGTTTCTGCCCCAGCTCCTGTGCGCTATTCGTAAAAGGATCCCTTAATCTTTCCAAGTTACTTCAGGAAACATACCCAGATTCTGAATCATGCTCAATGTTGAAGTCTCAGATACTGCTATTTCACAAACGTCACCTACTTCCATCCCCTCACGAGGCACAGGTGGCTGCAGCCACCATTCCCCGGCAGCAGCGCCACTCCTCTGACAGTCGTCAGCACTGTAATGGGAAACCTTTTCTAACCTAACCTTGTTTTTTATATAGAAGTAGCCTATACCAGGTTAAGCCCGAATCTGGTATAGGTGAACATTGTCGGCTGTTTCACTGAAATAATTTCGTTTGATTTTGTATATGATGTATTATATTTCAGGCTAAAATGTACAAAAAGAAATTAATTTGTTTCTACTCTGTAGATACAGTTAAAATTACTCATCTTTTAAAAATATTTGAAATTATGAAATTTCTGGTATGGTATACTTAAAATTCATATTATTAATGCTAATTATTAAATTTATTTCTGGATTCATGTATAAAATAATGTTATCTTGGTGATGATTCTTCTTTTGTCAAGAAAGTTTGTAAACTCTTTTGCGTTGTAAACTGTTTGGAATATTGTGAGTACCGCAGTGATAGTAGTAGTGGGTATGCCCGTGATGGAGACAGACGTATTTATAAGATCAACATTAACAATTTATTTTGGGAAAATGAGTGGAAATTGTAAAAATGGTGTGATATTTAATAATGAGACAAAGAGTAAAATTCAAGAAATATACAGACAAATCTTCGTCAGTTATTTAGTCAACAGGAACCCACAACGTTAAATAAAAATTTCAGCTGCAAGACTATACCCCTAGATGCAAGACTTGGAGCCGTCAACAAGAAGAGAAAATGAAGATAAGTAAACAGTTTTTCTTTGGCAAATCTTATGCCTCTTAAAGCTTTTGAAACTAATAATGACACTAAGAAAAATTTAATAGTGATATGTGGGAGGGTAAGATTACAAGTGCGGGCGTCAGCCACGATCTGTTGACTGATAGAGAGTGTTGTCTGCTGTAGAAGAAGAATGGATTTTGAATTTGTGTATTTGTATTGTTTATGTAAATGAACTTCAATCACTCAACAAAGGAAGACCCGAGAACTGTCCAACAAAGTCGTACCAGCAGTGACGAGATAATATCAACAATGGCGGACTGGATGAACTGAAAGAGGACTTCACGTCTACGATGAGGGACATAAATAAGAAAAAAGGCAAGTACAGACTATCTGCGAAATTAATATTTCTGGTGGACTCATGTGATAGCTAGGAAAATGAAAAGAGATGGGGGTAGTGGTGATGAAGTGAAAGCTGTAGGATGTAACATAGACATGTTTGAACCAAGTGAAAGTGTAGTCAGCAAAGAAACAGTTAAAACTGATGTTATGCAGTTGATTTTCACAAAACTGAGTGCAATTTCTGATCAGTTAATGGAAATACAAACTGAAAACAATGATAAAATGGGCAGGTTACAATACCAAATAGACCAACTTAGTAATCAGGTTTTGGAGCTAAAAAATGGGTTGTCAAATGGATTAAAAGATGGATAAAAAGTGTGAATGAAAATCTGATGTATTAGAAAATAAATTTATTGTTTTGGAAAACGAGGAGTTAGTTGCACAGAAGGCCATAGAGGAAAAAATGGAACAGAAATTTAGTAGTTTAAATCAAAAACTTTTAATGTTGAAAAAGTATGCTTACTGATGTAAGTGTTTTACCGTAGATCAAAAAATTTCAGTAGTTCATGCATTCACAACAATCTGTATTCAAACAATGATATTATGTGGTCCAACATTCCAATCAAAAGTTTTCCATCAGACAATTTACATCCAGTGGATCTTCTACACCACTGTAGACATAGTTTTGTAGTGGGCATGAGTGACAACCAAAAGATTTAATTTTGTTAAGAGATGTCTTGAAGGGTGAAGCTCTGCCTTTGCTAAATCTAAATATAAGTCAATGGGAAATATATCAAAGTTTCGAAATATGTTTTTTAAATAAATTTTGGTCACAAGCTGAACAAGGGAGGATTAAAAGTGAATATATGAATGGTCCAAATTATAGGAATAGGGACAGTACACTGATAGAGTTCTGTAAGAATCAACTTAAGAAATTAACTCATCTTGACAAACCATTGAATAGAATAGAATATTTTTATTAGCCATTCAGTATTTTTCATACAATTGGCTTTGTCAAAGTTTACAGAGTGTTTTAGTTTCAGTACGATATTGAAGTAGTTACAGAAAGGGGGGAAAAGGAACTAAAGACCTTTTCTTCAGCATTATGTAAAACAATGTTTTATACAGTAATTAAATACACACATAAGAAAAGAATCACAGTAAATAACTAGCTTATAAAATATCAAAACATTTTCTTCATAACTTAGGTAAAACATATATTTTGATGATAAGTTTCTAAGAATTCTTCAGTTGTATAGAATTCGTTGTTTTTTAGCCAGGTTTGCAATGTATTCTTATATTTATTTAGTGGTACTGTACGAGCTGAGCATGGTAACTTATTGAAACATTTTATGCTTAAATACTTATAGTTATTATGGACTACAGCAAGTCTTGTGGAAGGCAAGTCCAGCAGGTGACTGTTTCTTGTACTGTGTGCATGCACATCACATCTCATGTTCAATTTTTTCAGATTTTCTCTGGCATATATTAGACAGTTATATATGTACATGCTTGGCACTGTGATTACGCCGAGAGATTTAAAATAATTTCTGCAGGACTCTCTGGGTGCTAACCCCTCCATGCACCTGATTGCTTTCTTCTGCCATCTGAAAATACATTCAGCCCCTGGGGAGTTACCCCAAAGCAATATTCCATATTGCAGTTGGGAATGAAAAAAAGCGTAGTATGAGTGGAGTAGCAATTGCTTGCTCACACTGTTTCTTAATTTATACAATAAGAAAAGTACTCGTGCTAGTTTACTACATAGATAATTGGTGTGTCCTTCCCATGAGAGTTTTTGGTCTATGATTAGTCCAAGTAATTTCACTGTTTTGTTTTCATTTTTAGTTACTTTGAGATTAAATATTATTTCTTCTGTTTTTGTTTGATTTATGCACAGCTGTTTAGCCTGACACCAGTGATTAGTCATTTGCATCATTTCTCTATTTTTGTCCAGTACACTCTGTTCTCTCCTGTACTTATTAATGTCATATCGTCAGCATATAGTATGTTCTTACACGGCATGTAATTCGAGAAGTCATTAACATAGACAATGAACAGAAAAGGTCCAAGAACAGAGCCTTGGGGTATTCCTCTTTCTATAAGGAGTATTTATGACCTCTGCTTATTTGCATATACAAGTTGTAACCTATTGCTTGGATAAGATCTGAATAGTCGGAGTGTGTCATCTTCAATGCCATAGTATTTTAACTTTTTGATGAGTATGTCATGTGACACCGAGTCAAAAGCTTTACTTAGGTCAATAAGTGTTCCAGACATTGATACCCTTTTTTCATACCCTTCATAAACATTGCTTACCAAAGCTTCTACTGCTTTTATAGTTGATAGGTGTGACCTGAAGCCAAACTGTTGTTCATTTAAAATTTTGTTGGTTTCAAAATACCTGTATATCTGCTTATGCACACAATTTTCTACTAACTTGGATATGATTGGTACTATTGAAATGGGTCTGTAGTTATTTGGGAGGTTTCTTTCACCTTTTTTATACACAGGTAGTGTAACTGTGAGCTTAAGACAGTCAGGGAATATTCCTTCATCAAGTACTCTGTTTGATAGTGAGAGAAGTGGCATTTCAATTTCTTTTGCTATACATTTAATGATGAGATTACTGAGTCCATAATAATCTTCTGTTTTGGAATTACTTAATTTGTTTATTGACTTATGAATATCATTTAATGTGATTTGGGTCCAAGTGAACATCTCACTTCTTGTCTGTTTTGCACAAGTGAGCAATGCTTCTGCATCAGAGGCAGAATTGATGGGCGGGGTGGTGACACTATTTACAAAATATTCATTCAGAATATTGCAGTCAATAGGGATACTCCTTTCTTTATTGATATTATTTATTTCCCTTTTAATGACAGTCCAGGCAGCTTTACATTTATTTTTAGAATTTAAAATATATTCATCATTTGCACAGCACTTAGCATTTTTTATTTCTAATCTGTAAAGGTTTCTAATTTTAGTGTAATTTTCCTTGTCCCTATCGCTGTTATGAGATTTGTCGTTCATAATCAGTAGTATTCTGAGTTTGTTAAGTTGTGGGGTGTACCACTTGTTAGTATTTCGTTGCTTATGAGTAATATTACTCTGGTACCTTTTGGTTACCAAGGGGCATGTCATTTCTACTATATGCTTGATCTCTGTCAGGAAAATGGAAAAACATTTATTAATCGTTTTCTTGTTATCCATTACATGAGTCCAATCCATTTCTTTTAAGTGGTTTATCATATGTTTATATTAGATTCACCTAGAATTCTATATGTCACTTCTCTCTCTGTAGAACTGAAGGCTGACTTTTCTATTTGAAGCCAGAGCCCTGCATGATCTGATATTCCTAATTCTATCACATGACATTATATGGAGTCTCTTTCTACATTGCTTATTTCACATTGTATGGAGTCTCTTTGTACATTGCTAATTATGTTATCAAGGCATGCATTCAGTCTAGTGGGTTTTTCATTGAGACAATAATAGTTTAATGACTTCAGAGTGTTAATCATATGAATTACATTTTTCTCTTTGCGCTTATATCTATGTTAATATCACCTACAATTACAATTCTATGCTGTTTATATTTTGACAACAACAATATTAAAGTATTAATTTTTTCTATAAATACTATCTCATCAGAGCCTGGGATTCGGTAGATTGAGACAATTACAGTTTTTTGTTCATGCATTGCTACACCGGCTGCTTCTATTGTAGCTTCAAGGCATATTCTTCTAAGGTCTATAACTGAGTAATGCAATTCAAGGTCACTTTTGACATATATTGAGACCCCACTATGTGTAATACTTTTTCTGCAGTAGCTTGTAACTAACGAATATCCAAGAGGAACACACAAGTCTATTTCAGTGTCTTTCATCCAGTGTTTATTGATGCATAGAACACTACAGTTGATTTTATCGAGCCAGTATTGTAATTCATTGATTTTACACCTAAGAGATTGTACATTTATATGAAGGAGGAGGAAACTGTCACTGCTACATAATGGTATTCTACTTTCACAGAACCTTCTGTATTCATTTATTTTCCCTACATGATCTAGGGTTTCACAATTATCTGAATGAATTAGACTGCTGCAGTTTCCACTTAATGTGGTTTCTAACTTTCCTTCGTCTGTAATGTCGTTTTCTTTAAAAAAGGAGGTGTACAGTCCTGCTCTGTGGGACTGTCTTTTAAGACAAGGCTGCTGCGTGTTGGTATTTCATTTACAACTTTGTTTATCTCCTGACACAAAAATGTTTTCCCATAGTAATTTAGATGCTCACCATGTACAGTGTGCAAATTTTTTCAAGTCTGCTAATATCCACTACATTGCATTTAGCATAAATGGAACAACAGACATTGATTGATGCACTAAAAAGGAGATTACCAGAAAGATTGTAGTGGGATTTAGTACACAGACCCGATGATTACCTTGAACAATTTTTACAGGCTGGATAGGGCAGTAGAAATAAGCATGTACCATAACAATCATAATGATAGAGATCACAATGGTAACAACTACAAAAATGGAAGTAATAGTAATTTCTCTCAAGCTCAGGATGGTAATAGAGACAGAAAGGTTGAACATCAGCAGAATAGGAATAATGGGGATAACCATGGGCAATATAATAGAAGAAATAATCATAGAGGTGGCCATTCAGGAAACAGCAGTCCACCTCAATAAAGGTACACAGTTTTGGTGTGAGGAAACACAAGAAGTACAGGACCCCCAATATACACTTACAATTAGACAATAATAACAGTATTAATGATATGACACAGGTATCTTAAGTTGGACAGAAGGAACATCAGATTTATCATTTATGTTTCGATCAAAAGTTTTGGAATACTATGTTTAATTATAGTAATGTAGATACTAATCACAAACCATAATGTGAGAGTAATGAGAATTTTGATGTAGTGTGTACTAATGATTTCTTCTCTTGGTCAGAAAACAGTGTTATTGATGTATGCAGAACAGATCATGACTGTACTGAATCTGAAAATGGTGATATTTTTTATATAGATGTGAATGAGAGCTGTGAAATGACTGAGGTTGGTAAGTCTGTGACTGGTAGCTTATTGCAAATTTTGATGGTGATGAGACTTGTGTTGTTAATGATGTTATTGATGAAGTAATTTTGGAAGAGTATAGAGGTGGTGGTGGTGATGAAGATGAAGATGATGAATATCAGGTTTTTGTGGAGTTTAAGAATATTGAAGTTTCAGAGTTCTTTGGGAATACAGGTAAGGTAAGTGATGTATGTGATGATGTAAGTGAGAGTCATGGGATACCAGTCCAGTCAAAGCAGTTTTTCATTAATGTCATGCAGAATAATGATCCAAACAGTAAAGGTGAGTTATTTGTATGCTTACAGAATAAAGGTAAAAACTTTTTAAAATTTGTTTGGGACCAAATTGATGATAAAATAGATAAATGTGCATTCTGGAATAAGTTAGCTGTGGTTAGTCAAAATTTGTATCCAAACTGGTGGGATGAAGTGAAAGAAGACCTAAGTGGGAAATGTAATTTTGACAATAATATATTTTGTGTTGCTTTTGTAATAAGTGATGTTAGCTGTGCTGTGGAACCCATTCAGTGTGTTTAATCTTTACCTGACAGCATGTGTAACCAAAGCAATGCTATGATACCAGTAAAGTTGCTAAAACCCTCCAAGCATAGTGTAGATGTAGCATTTGGTGAAATCAAAAGTGGTCTCTTACATGAAGTGTCTAATAACAGAGGTGATAATTCAGATTTTGGGTGTCCTTACATTAAGATTAAGAGTAAGACTGATCGGTAGGAATGGGACTGTTTGATTGACACAGGTAGCCTGATTTGTGGCATATCTGAACAAGAGACAAGATTAAATATAGTAAGAATTTTGTGGAAATGCCAGTTGTAGGTGTAAAGATAAGAGGAGCTAGAGGTAAGCAAAGCAAAGTGATAAAATCTCAGGTACTTTTAATATTTAGTATAGAAGGCAAAACCTTTGAACATAGATGCTTAGTGATCACTAGTCTCGAAGAAAATATAATTCTCAGTATGGATTGGATAGTGGAAGTTGAGGCTTGTTTTGGAGGAAGGTTAAAGAATTGTTTATTTTTGAAATACATATGTGAAAACTAATTTCTGTATCTTAAACTGTGGGAAAAGTTGTAACTATCTACAAAACATTGTGAACCAAGGTGAACCAGGTGTTTGATGATGATATAAATTTTGATGAGATTGAGGATCAGAGTTTTGAAAGTGTAGTAGATTATAAATTAAGGGAAGCTACAATTCTTAATGACATACAAAAGGAACAACTTAGGAATTTGTTATTGGAGTTTAGAAATGAGTTTAGTGAAAAACCAGGGAAGATGGAAAGTTATCATTGCACACTTTACATTAAAGATCATTGATCTCTCTTTCTCAAGCCATATAATATACCATTTTCACAAAAGAAAGATGTAGAGGAAGAAATTCAAAAATGGAAACATGGGGTGTAGTTGAGAGAAGTAGGAGTGCTTACAATAATCCCTTAGTTGTGGCAAGTAAGAGAAATGGTGGACTGAAAATTGTTTTGGACTCTAGTCATCTTAATAAATTTTTTATCAGAGAGAATGATCATCCTGAGAACATGGACGAATTGGTACACAAATTTGATTATGTAAAATACATGAGTAGTTTGGACTTGACTTCTGGAGTTCCCAGATCCCACTTTAAATTAATTCTAGAAAGTATACAGCATTTTTGTATGGAGGTAAGTGTTTTCAATTTTGTGGAATGCCATTTGGACTAAATGTATCTGTAGCTGAATTAATAAGAGCTCTGGATTCTGTCTTAGGAAGTGAAGTGAGTTCAAAATCAATTGTGCATGTTGCTGACATTCTGGTACAGAAAAGACTTGGGAACAACATTTGAATCTGTTAAGAGATGTGTTATCAAAATTACAATCTGGAGACATGAGTCTGAAAATAGGTAAGTGTAAATTTGGTGTGGAAGAAGTTAAACTTTTAGAACATGTTATATCTGAAAAAGGAATTACACCTGATAAAGAGAAACTTGATGCTATTGCTAATTTTCCTCCTTCTCACAATAAAAAACAGCTCAAATCATTTTTTGGGTTAACTGGATTTTATGGAAAGTTTTGTAGCAGCCAAGCTTTGAATCCTCCATGTTTGTGTGGACTGTCGAGGAAGAATGCCATTTGGGATTGGAATCAGGTATGTCAGGATGCTTTTGATTGGATAAAATGACAGTTGTGTCAAAGTCAGGCCAGATTTGTCTCCTCCCTTTTGTATTATGACAGACATTAGTGATGTTGGATTGGGTATCATTTATTTCCAGAGATTGAAGTTGATGGTGTTATTGAACAAAGATCTCTTGCATTTGCTAGTAGAGTATTACAGAAACACAAAAAGACGTACTGTGTAACTGAGAAAGAACTTTTGGCTGAACATTGGGCTTTCAACAAATTTAAAAATTATTTACTAGGCCAAAAAGACGTCATCCATACTGATCACAAAGCGTTATGTTATCTTCAGGTGTTTAAGCTGTACCACCACAGAATTACTTGTTGGCCCTTGTTTTTGCAACAGTTCAATTATGAAATCAGATACATTAAGGGCACACACAATTTAGTTATTTTGCTTTGTCTAGGCTACCTTTAGGAAGTGAGTTATCTAACAGCTTTGGAGGAGGAGAGAAAGAATTTAAAATTATGAACTTGAGATGTGTGAAAGCGGAAAAAGAGATCTCGAAAATTTGCAAAGACATCCATAGGTATAAAAATCATCATAAAAATTGAAAGTTCGTTAAGAGCATGTTGGGTAAGAAAGGAGGAGAAAAGACAGAAGAGTACTATTAGGTGCACAAGGGAATTTTATTCAGGAGACATAAGACTGACTCAGAGGATTGGAAATTACGTTGACCGGAACAGTGTATTGATACTTAAATTACTCATACACATGAGAGTTTTGGTCATTGTGGATCAAGCAAATGCACACAAAAGTCAGGAAAGCATCTATTTTTATATCATAGGAAGGAGAGTCAAGAAGAAAATTGCCAGCTGTGACAGATTATAAAATAAATAAAATAAATAAAATATTATTTAAAATATTAATTAATTATTCTGTATGATGGTGATTGTGATTGTAATTGTAATAAATATTTGGAACGTGGACGTTTATTTATTCGGTATCAGACGCTTGACAATGGCTTTCTCATAAAGGCAATGTTAGTCGTAGTTGACCGTGTAATAAAACTGAAATAATCGGACTTCGTAAATAAATCGTTTCCAAAGACTGCTACGGTAGGTGTGGACTCATAATCTAAATCTCAATATTTCAATAATTTGCCAGCCATGCCAATACGTCGTACAGAGGTGATTGTCTACTAAACATAAAAAAAGTTACACAGTTAGTTAAATCAAATATATTCAATGAATAAGCCTGCAGTTCATAATCCTACTTACTTTTATAAATATAAATTCTTTACACAATCTAGTGCCTAATCTGGTTGCAACTCGCAGTATTCTTCTATAACATGAAATATGGCGGTATGCCAGACAATAGAATAAAATACGTGCTTCTCGCACCACTTCTACCAGAGCTCTCCCTTTCTTAATCAAACATAAGAGTAACGTAATTGTGCTTTTGTTTTATCAGCGACACAGTGCTGCAGTTGTGTGCCATAGGCTTTATTTATTTGTCACTGATTATTTATTTAATTAATATTTCGAGTTTCCGAGGAAACTCACGCTCGGCATGCAAATGTACCTTTATATTGCCCCCTGAATTGCGAGGCGAAAGGACACACCTGCAGGCGAGCAATTCACCTAAATGCACAAGAAAATCTAAGTTATCTACAACTATTTACATGACCTACATTATACACATTATACACATTATATACAAAATTTGAATGACGCGGGTGCGCCGTAAAAGTTCTTATGTTGACAGATAGAGTGCGCGCATGCGCAGAAGCGTCTGTGTGACTCCGGCACTGGCGTTATATCGTACAGTTAGATCACGCGGCACAGTATTGCAGTTCATATTGTTCGTGTGCGCGCGTTTCTCAGTCGTTGTACAAAGAAAATATTCAACCAAGATTACATATGAAGACTACATTCTATGACAGGTAACTTAGTTTTAAATTTACAATATTTGTTATAACACAATACAACTTAGATTGTTGAATGTTCTTAGTTACATAGTATTGTTTTGAAATACTTCAAAGAAAAATGTCCGTATGTTTCAGGTGCGTTGACCTATACACATCGTCTTGTTATTACAGTTCATATTCATTTGCTGCACAATAATTTTTTACAGGTTAGTATCGTTGTGGTAAAGTTTTTTGATCACAGTAACATCGTTGTATAACAACGTGATTAATACATAAGCGTGTCCATTTCCCATTTCCATTATAGTCGTTGTGATGCAGTTCGTTGTGACTAAAAGCATTGCTTATTACAGATCAGACGTGACCCGTCGAGTAATTGGTCCACGTGCAGTTCGTTTTTTACATTCCGTGGAAGCTTGGTTGCAGAACCTCGGACGGCACATAGCTGGCGTCGATCCTTGGACAGTCCAGGTAAGAGTGTCCGTCACATTTCGAGAACATTTCAGTCCCTGAAGTTCCAACCAAAATTCTTCCACCCGTCGTGTTGTTTTCTGGACAGGCACTTTGTGTCCATTTAATCCAGTTAACATCTTGAAGTTAGGTACTGTAGTAATGTCACTAGACGATGCACGAATTATGCCCTTCACATTTTCAGTTTTTTGCTGAATATAGCTCACCTAAATGTTCGTAGTTATTAATCAAGGAAATCATTCATCGCGTTTACATAGATACGCTGCATAATGAATGGCATTAACCATTTCTTTCACATAGGTTTCTGCGTAGTTGCAGAGTTAGTAATGTTCGTTAATGTCCGTGAACAGAGGTTCACTATGCAATGTCTTTTTGGCACTCGTTTTGTTCAAATTTTTACGTAGAAACAGTTACATGATACATCAGTTAAAAAAATAAGTAATTATATATACACACGTCACATATTTTCTTAGCATAACCATAATACAGTTGCACATAAACATGTTTGCATCATCATTACATAGCTATAGGTTATTACATTGTGTCACGTGATGTCATCTGAAATTAAGATAGGTTAGACACAACATTCATTACATCAGTAGGCAAGACCAGGCGTTTTCACTACTCAATAAATATTCAAAATAGTAAGAGAGAGAAAATGTTCGATTCCTCGCGTTTTGTGCGTGTGTGTAGAGTGTCTGTGTGGCCTTGACTACTGATAGATGCTTTTCGTGTTGAGAGATGTGCGTCTAATCTATTTCTCAAAGTAAAAGATCGCTTCACAGATGACGTCTGTCGGTTCGTCAGGTGTCATACCAAGTCAGTGGTACCTACAATAATAAATGTTCCGTGAAAAATTAATATATCATTCACTGCTACGTAATCATAAATTTTATTTTGATATTCCGTCTTCCAGGTGGTGGCGCGCGCTGAAAGAAGAGTTCTTCTGCCTTCAACTGCGACTCTGGAACCGCTGAAAAGAAAATTTCTACACTACTTATTATCTGTGTTGTAACAACAGTGTTTTTCGAGTTGCTTAGCAATTTTTTTGATGGGTATGACTTTGACATTATTCAGCATGAAATGCTCTAAGATCTCGGTGTGCGTATAGCCCAATAATTTTGTTAGTTCTACGATGTTGTAACAGATACGCACCAGGATGCGGTATGTTAACAATTATATAAGGTCCTTCATATAGCAGACGCCACTTAGCGTTGCGTCGTTTGAGTGCTACAGATTTATGATGAGTACGAAGTAGTACAAGCATTCCTACCTCGAATTTTTGTTTTCTTTTTATTATGTTTCTGTGATGTTTGTTTCGTATCTGTGCGTGATGTGTCAGCGTAGTCAATACTTCTTTTATTTTTTGTTCAGGTGTGATTTCCTTGTCTGACAACTTAGGTAATGGTTCTATCCACTGATCGTTCTGTTTGCGATTGAACATGAACTCGTTAGGTGTGTAATTTGTATCATAAATATTTAAGTTATTGTGTACGTCTTCGAAAAGACTTAGGTAGGACACCCAATTAGTATGTTTTGATGAAATATAGGTCCTCATGAATCGGTTTAGTTCTCGGAAAAGTCTCTCAGTCACGTTACATTGTGGACTAAACCTCGAAATAAATATACTTTTAATGTTATTGTCCTTCAAGAAATTTCTCCATTTGTATCCTGAGTAGTATGCTGCATTATCTGACAGAATTGCTTTAGGTTTTTCCACGTGCGTCAGGTAATCACTTGAGAATCTTCGTATTATAGCACTTGCAGTGGCGGATTTTAAATCATAAAGTTTGACATGTTTAGAAAATATATCGTAAAAAGCTAAGATATATTTGACGCCTCCAGAGCTTGCTGATGTCAGTACACAGAATTTCCAGGGGTTTACTAGGTAAAATAGAATGTAAATCTGTTTTTGTGGATAAATTCTGAGGTTTTGATTTTTGACATATGACACATGTTTTCAGTTCCCTGTAAATTTTTCTTCTCATATTGCTAAAATAACAGTATGTGCTGAGCTTTGCCAAACACTTTTTCGTCCCATAATGACCCCAAACTAAGTGTGTGTGTGCCAAATTAGATTACGTTCAGACTCTTTGGGAATGCATACACACCAGTTAGTAGCATTTGGATGTCGGCGGTAAAATAACACATCATTGTGTAACTTGTAATACTTAGTCGAAGGATGATTGTGTTTTTCTACCAGTAATGTTATTATCTTATACCAGTGAGGGTCAGATTTTTGTAATTTAGCCATGTTTCTGCACATGTCAATATAATATTGGTGATACTGCTTGTCTTGCATTAAGAGAATCCTGTAGTCATTTATATTTTCTAAGTCACTGTTGGTATCATTCATACCTTGTGGAAGTCTAGACAAAGCGTCTGCAATGGTGTTGTCCTTACCTTTTATGTACTTAATTTCAAAAGAGTAGTTCTGAAATGTAACTGCCCATCGTGATAGTCTAGGATGTACAAGTTTACAAGTTAACAAAAATGTCAGGGCCTGGTGATCGGTGTAAATTACTGTATGTTTTCCAAATAAATAATAATTTAATTTCTTGAATGCCCATACTATGGAAAGTGTTTCTAACTCAGTAGTGGAGTATGTACGCTCACATTCAGTTAGAGTACGACTTGCAAACCCAATAATTCTTATCTGTTCCTTTTCTTTATTCTTTACAACTTGAAATAAGCAACATCCCAAGCCAGTACATGAAGCGTCACAAGTCATACAAAAATCTAAATTGAAATCTGGATGCCTCAATAAGTTTGCACCCACTAAAGCATGTTTAATTGTATTAAAGTCATTCTGGCACTGTTCCGACCAGATCCAAACTTGATTCTTTCTGAGTAGATTTAGCAGATGTTTACTGTTCAAAAGTGGTTGTGGCAAAAAACGTCTGAAAAATGAACATAGCCCAAGGAATGATTTTAACTGCTTTTTAGTTCGAGGGCTAGGAAAGTTTCTGATAGCATCTAATTTACTGGGATCCGGACGTATGCCCTGCGAGTTAATGATATGTCCTAAATATTTTATCTCACTGCAACCAAACTTTGATTTTCTAAGATTGGCTGTGACTCCAGCTTGTGCAAATTTTTCTAAAATTCTTTGAAGTGTGTCAACGTGTTCCTTCCAAGACTGAGTAGCTATCAGTATATCATCTACATAGTGTGTGACTGTCTCAACTAAATCGTCGCCAAGCACGGTATCCAGGGCTGTAATGAATACCCCAGAGCTGACATTCAGTCCGAAAGGTAGAACACAAAACTGATAGGTTCGCCCCCCGAACATAAATGCAGTATATTTCCGTGAATCAGGAGTGATACCCACCTGCCAAAACGAATTAGCGAGATCTATTGTGGAAAAATATTTTGCATCTAGAAATTTCTGTAATTGCTCTTCTAAATTTTCGGGTTTTGTGTGAACCGGTAAAATTATTTCATTAATTGCTCGTGCGTCTAACACTAACCTAATGCTTCCATTTGATTTTTTGACAACAAGTAGAGGACTACAATAAGGTGAGGTGGATGGTTCAATGACCTTCCAGTCTAACATTTGTTTTAATTCTTGCCACACAGCAGGTCGTTGAGATAACGGTACGTTATATGTCTTGTGGTAGAATATCTTGTGAGGCTTAACTTCAATCTTGTATACATACGTGTTGATAACACCTAATCGTTTGGTAAAAACTTGTAAATATTTGGATAACACTTCCTGTAGTTTTATACGTTCATGTGCACTGAGAGCTGTAGCTTCACTTATCTTATGATCAAGCAATGTTTTCAAGTCCATTAGCTCTGTGTCAGATGAGTGTGTTTGCATATCTTGGAATGTCATTGTCAAGTACTAACTGAACCTTGTACCCTGTACAGTGTTTGTAATGCTTTAGAGTTCTCCTGTCCAAATCAATAATAATTACACTGCCTTTATCATTTAAAATACATTTACCTTTGGAGAAGTCTATAATAGAGTCCTTCTCGCTCATAATATCTATTCCTAATATGCAATTTGTCACAAGGTTTTGTACAACCAGGAATGGCCATTGTACGGTTCCATTACCAATTTTAATGTTTACAAAAACTTGCTTCGTAACCCTACATGACTTATTACCTAGTGCAGTAGTTATTTTACAGTTTTGGGCAGGAAACTCAGGCACAGGTTCCAATTCACACATCTTTTTATAGAAATTAAAAGACAAAAAGCTCACAGCTGCACCTGTATCTAGGATAATAGTAGTTGGAATCCCACCTACTACATCAGTAGTAGATGCTAAAACAATTTCATTTGTGTTTGAACGACATTGTGTACTGTCTTGTAAAAGTTCATCTGATATATTGTTATTGTAGTTGTATCTTATAAATAAAACAGGTAGTTTTTGTTTAGTATTATTAGGCATATCATTATTCTGTTGTTCAAGTGTGGTGTCAAATAACTGATTAACATTGCAGTCGCCCCGCAAGAATTCTTCAGCCACGACCTGGGGCATAGAAGTGACTGTTTCTAGTTTGTTGGATTAGCATTTGTACTAGGTACTGACACAGATTGAGGTTGTGTATCAGGTGTCATTTCTATTATATTCACATTCGGATATTGCCTATTATGATCTCCAAACTTTTGCGGTTGTTGTTGCTGTTGCGCATTATAACTTACCTGTCGGTCGTAAGGTATGCTCCAATTTTGTCCTGGTGGCTGCTGTGGTAAAGCAGAGTTTGAATGGAAGTACTGATCGTTACGAGTCCAACCTTGATGCTGTCTTGGCTCGTAGTTATTATTATTTCTATTTCTGTTTGTGTTTTTGTTGTTGCCTTTGTATCCGTTGTTACCGTTGTAGTTATTACCGCGGTGCCTTTTGTATGGATTGCCGCATGAAGTGTTATTACTGTTGTAACTATTGTTTGTATTGGAATACGCGTGTTGATTTTGATTTTCGTATTGAAATGGCATGTGAGTTTGCTGTTTTTGCCGTACCGCGTATCCAACTGTGGGCGCGCCAGAATTGAGTTGGCAAGCCTGCATGTTTTGCATACCACTAGTGTAAACATTGTGGCTGCTGTTTTGCCGTGTGAAGCGCTGATCTTCAAGTAACATGTCAACCGAATCTAAGGCTGTTAAAAAATAATCTGAATCGTCATCCGGGATATGTAGGAGTTTTTCTTTAATGTTGAAAGGCAATTTGGCCTTCAACGCACGGAGTATATCACGCGTTGCGACTGGTTCGTCTAAAAAGTGTCCCATGTTCAAGTATTTTTCAAAATATCTGCGTAAGTTGCCATTTTTACTGTTAAAAGTTTCAGGTTCTAAAATTTGTCTTCTGAGTCGCTCCTGGACGGTTTGCGACCAGAATTTGTTCAGAAAAGCACGCTCAAACTCACTGTACGTGGTACATACGTCAGCTTGACTGTATGCCCAGACAGCTGCATCGCCTTGGATGTAACCGACAATATATGAAATCTTTTTCCGGTCACTCCAAGTGCGTGGAAATGCGTTACTAAAAGATTTAAGAAAAATCACCGGATGAATGGTTCGTTTTTCTGGGATAAAAATCTGAAATTGCCTGTGTTTCATTAAGCTTTCTTCTTCCTTCGCATTGTGATATGGATTTATTCCACTGTAATTACTGGTATGTTCAGCTGGCTAGTAATTACGATAATGTTGCTGTGGTTTACCATGATAATAGCTTGTGTTTGTGTTTGCACATCGTGGTATGTGTTGTAGTCGTGGTGTGTTTTGTTCTTGTGTGTTTGTCGTGTGCGGTATGTATGTGTCATACTCGAATGTATATTGGTTCCTGAACTGTGCATTTTGACTGATATTTTCGTTACATTCAGACTGTGGTCGATCGGTGAATTGTCTCATGGGTGCAGTGACGGATTGCACTGCGTCACTGATCAGCTGTTTGTTATTAGTAATGTATTGCACTACGGAGTCGTGCACAATTGTTGGTAAATTTTCACATAAGCATCTATCAAAATGTTTGTCTTTGTTCACTACCCAATCATGAAATTCTTTATTAATATTTTGAAAATGAGCTGTGGCATCAGATTGTAAGATGTCAGTCAGGTGTTGTTCAACATTGTCAAATTTATTCTGTACGTCAGTAATTCGTTTTTCAAGGTTGTCATGTACTGAAGGATATGTTTGAATTTGTTCAGTAAGAACTTCACACGTGACATTAAGGTTTTTTACTTGTGTCTGTAAAAGTGCTACGTCAGTTGTAGTCTTTTCTTGTCTCGTATTAAGCTGGGAAAATTTAGTACTGAGTTCGGTCATCTGTTTGGTCAGTGTGGCGTCTATAAGTTCCACACGCTTACATAAAGTGTCATTACCTATCTTGATTGCTATGAGATCAGATTTGATTCCGTCATTTTGTGTCTTTAACTGTTCATTTTGTGTCTTTAATTGTTCATTTTGCGTCTGTAAGGTTGCCATGTTTTCGGCGTTTTGTTTCATTAGCATTTGTAACATGTCGGCAATGTTTACTGTTTGCAAGGTCTGTGCCCCCGTCGCGTCATTAGACGTGACGTCATGCATCAACATGGGCTCTGACTGAGACTTTGAAATTTTTGTAGTGGACGGCCTATTGCCAAAATTTCCGTCAACACTTGCGTCAATGTTTGATAAATCGTCACTACCGGTTGCTGTCGTAAAGTCATTTTCTAACATTTGTCTCTCGTCCGAGTCGGATTGCGTCTGAATAGTACGTCTTTGCTGTTCCATTTTTGCGTATTGATTTCTAGTTATTACCATGCCACACGTGATATATGTTTCAAGAAAATATTTGACACTGATTTTAAAATAAAATGCAGTTGAGCATGAATCGCTCGTAGCAACAATGGCTGTCTGTTAATTTAAAAATATAAACTGAATTTGAGATTATTGGTAATGGCTGCTGTCCATGTTACTACGTATCGTACAGAGGTCGGCCATATTGTACACTCGTGTATTGGTATTGTTGCATACGTTATTGTTTAAGGAAAAGTACTGAGAATGAAATTTATCACTGAAAACTGTTATGCACGAAAGAAACACTACAGAATCTACTGAAAAGCTAATACACTGAATTATACGTCTGGTCAAGCCTGCTAATGCAAAGATGCTGCGTCTTACCTTATTTTGCTGGAAGTTTCATTGCGTCTTCCCGCAAAATTTTAGAATTGGAAAATATCTTCAGATTTTTTTTTTATCTCTCATACATTCACGTCCAGGTCCAGAAAGTTGATTTTTTACATGAAACAAAGAGAACAATGTAACAAATGACAAATTGAACAAAGTCCGACACGCAGTCGCCAATATAAAATAAATAAAATATTATTTAAAATATTAATTAATTATTCTGTATGATGGTGATTGTGATTGTAATTGTAATAAATATTTGCTTATCTGGAACGTGGACGTTTATTTATTCGGTATCAGACGCTTGACAATGGCTTTCTCATAAAGGCAATGTTACTCGTAGTTGACCGTGTAATAAAACTGAAATAATCGGACTTCGTAAATAAATCGTTTCCAAAGACTGCTACGGTAGGTGCGGACTCATAATCTAAATCTCAATATTTCAATAATTTGCCAGCCATGCCAATACGTCGTACAGAGGTGATTGTCTAATAAACATAAAAAAAGTTACACAGTTAGTTAAATCAAATATATTCAATGAATAAGCCTACAGTTCATAATCCTACTTACTTTTATAAATATAAATTCTTTACACAATCGAGTGCCTAATCTGGTTGCAACTCGCAGTATTCTTCTATAACATGAAATATGGCGGTGTGCCAGACAATAGAATAAAATACGTGCTTCTCGCACCACTTCTACCAGAGCTCTCCCTTTCTTAATCAAACATAAGAGTAACGTAATTGTGCTTTTGTTTTATCAGCGACACAGCGCTGCAGTTGTGTGCCATAGGCTTTATTTATTTGTCACTGATTATTTATTTAATTAATATTTCGAGTTTCCGAGGAAACTCACGCTCGGCATGCAAATGTGCCTTTATAAGATGTCAAAGAGTGAAGGTAAGTAACAAAACAAGTGGAGGCCAAATGCAAAACATACTGCCTAATATCTTGTGTCTGTGGATGTAAATGGACATGTAACTAAGTCTAAGAATGGATTTTGTTATGTTTTTGTGGTGTTTGATGTATTTTTGAAGTTCATAAAGTTGTTTTCTTTTAAGAAATCTACCAGTAAGCAAATCATCACTAAGTTTGAAAACACATATTTTCATCAGGTGGATACGGCCAATAACAATTTTATCCGATAATGGTTCTCAGTTTACATCTCAAGCTTGGAAAGATTTTGTTGATCGCACAAAAATAAGGCATATTCTAACCTCGGTGTACCATCCTTCGAGAAACCCTGCGGATAGATATATGAGAGAGATTGGAAGACTGTTTAGAACACATTGTAGTAAGAATCATACCAGCTGAATTGTTTATGTCAGTGATTTTGAGGATATTATGAACAGCTTATGACATTCTTCAACAGGTTTTTCACCATTTGAAATCATGTTTATTTGTAGACCATCTAACATTATTTCTGTAAATGTTGAGTTTCCACCATATAAAATTCTGTCACCACAAGAGAGGGAAGAATATGTTAGGGAGATGATGAAAAACCAGGGGGTAGCAGAGACATGATGGCAAAGGTAAATTTTCTAAGTTTGAAGTAGGAGAACTTGAGTTGGTGAAAGCCAAAGAGAAATCTAAAGTGTTGGCATGTGAGAGAAAGAAGTTTATCGATATTTATACTGGACCATTCAAAATTCTTGAAAATCCACATCCTAATGCATGCAGACTTGTGTAACCTATATCTAAGAAGTTGTTTGGATTGAGCATTACCACTGAACTGAAAGCATATAGACATAAACCATAAGTATCTACTTTTTGTTTGTTTGTTCTTTTTCCATTGCCAAGACTTTATATGTAAGATCATGTAGTTTTTTTTTAGGATCTGTCTTACCTATTGACTGAGTTAAAAATATATGATACACTATACAGTTGTGTTCTGTAATAGATATGCACTTATATATAAAAAAAACAAAGATGATGTGACTTACCAAACGAAAGCGCTGGCAGGTTGATAGACACACAAACATACACACAAAATTCAAGCTTTCGAAACCAACGGTTGCTTCATCAGGAAAGAGGGAAGGAGAGGGAAAGATGAAAGGATGTGGGTTTTAAGGGAGAGGGTAAGGAGTCATTCCAATCCTGGGAGTGGAAAGACCTTGGGGGAAAAAAGGACAGGTATACACTAGCGCACACACACACACATATCAATCCACACACATACAGACACAAGCAGACATATACAGAGGCAAAGAGTTTGGGCAGAGATGTCAGTTGAGGTGGAAGTGCAGAGGCAAAGATGTTGTTGAATGACAGATGAGGTATGAGTGGCGGCAACTTGAAATTAGCGGAGATTGAGGCCTGGTGGATAACGGGAAGAGAGCATATATTGAAGAGCAAGTTCCCATCTCCGGAGTTCGGACAGGTTGGTGTTAGTGGGAAGTATCCAGATAACCCGGATGGTGTAACACTGTGCCAAGATGTGCTGGCCGTGCACCAAGGCATGTTTAGCCACAGGGTGATCCTCATTACCAACAAACACTGTCTGCCTGTGTCCATTCATGCGAGTGGACAGTTTGTTGCTGGTCATTCCCACATAGAATGCATCACAGTGTAGGCAGGTCAGTCGGTAGATCACGTGGGTGGTTTCACACGTAGCTCTGCCTTTGATCGTGAACACCTTCTGGCTTACAGGACTGGAGTAGGTGGTGGTGGGAGGGTGCATGGGACAGGTTTTACACCGGGGGCAGTTACAAGGGTAGGAGCCAGAGGGTAGGGAAGATGGTTTGGGGATTTCATAAGGATGAACTAAGAGGTTACGAAGGTTAGGTGGACGGCGGAAAGACACTCTTGGTGGAGTGGGGAGGATTTCATGAAGGATGGATCTCATTTCATTGAAATGAGATCCATCCTTCATGAAATCCTGCCCACTCCACCAAGAGTGTCTTTACAAATGTGTGCTTCTGTCTGTGTATGTGCGGTTCGATATGGGTGTGTGTGCGAGTGTATACCTGTCCTTTTTTCCCCCTAAGGTAAGTCTTTCCACTCCCGGGATTGGAATGACTCCTTACCCTCTCCCTTAAAAGCCACATCCTTTCATCTTTCCCTCTCCTTCCCTCTTTCCTGATGAAGCAACCATTGGTTGCGAAAGCTTGAATTTTGTGTGTGTGTTTGTGTTTGTTTGTGTGTCAATCGACCTGCCAGCGCTTTCGTTTGGTAAGTCTCATCATCTTTGTTTTTTATATATATATGTATATATATAACATTCCACGTAGGAAAAATATATCTAAATACAAAGATGATGAGACTTGCCAAACAAAAGCGCTGGCAGGTCGATAGACACACAAACAAACACAAACATACACACAAAATTCTAACTTTCGCAACCAACGGCTGCTTCGTCAGGAATGAGGGAAGGAGAGGGAAACACGAAAGGATGAGGGTTTTAAGGGAGAGGGTAAGAAGTCATTCCAATCCCGGGAGCGGAAAGACTTACCTTAGGGGGAAAAATGACGGGCATACACTCGCGCGCACACACACACACACACATATCCATCCACACATATACAGACACAAGCAGACATACTAAAATGCAGATGGCGTCTAGTGCAGTTGCGTGTAGTGATCAAGTGAACAAAAGTTACAGTTGTGCCCTAAAAACAGGTGTCTGTGGGAATTGTTGTAGTGAAATCGTGAAGCTAAAAGATCGAATTTCAAGTTTACAAAAAACTGTGGATATTTTAAGAGATGACGTTTCGAATTTAAGAAACGAAAATGCTGAGCAACTGAAAGTCCCTCGCAACATGGCGCCAATTGTAAATAATCAGTCGAATTACTCGACAAACAAGAGTAAAATTTACGAAAATACGTGTTGCGTGTGTAAAAAGTACAACACTTTCAGTGACAGCATGTGCTTAGCTTGCACTAAAATATCATGAGTTGCGGAAAGGAGACATGCAGAATCGGAGAAATCCCAGTGTGTAGCAACTACATCTAACGAACAAAATCAGTATATTACGCCTAAAACAACATCTAAAGCTGTGAAAAAAATTGCGAATGATTCCTCGTTATACATTATGACAAGGAACAGGTTTGATGTGCTACAAAAAGATGAAAATTGTGAACAACAAAGCACTGGGGTAAATAAAAACTTCATAAGTTCAAGAAAACAGCATAAGTAGCAAGAAACATTCGTACAACAGACACAGCACTAACACAAAAAGTTCACCTAAACACAAAAAAGGTATAACAGTGTTTGCAGACAGCCATGGGCGATCAGTTGCAGCTAACTTAATGCATCAAAGTCATAATAATTTCGTAATCCAAGGAAATGTTATACCAGGTGCACCATTAACTTCAATACTTGAAAGCTGTAACAACTTACAAGATCTCACAAAGAATGACACAGTTATAATCTGGGGTGGCACAAATGATGTAGCCAAAAACGAAGCAGACAAGGCATTAAATGCTACATCGTCAGCATTAATTAAGCTTCAGCACACAAATGTAATCATAGTAGGGGTACCCCATAGATATGATCTTGAAAGCTGGTCTTGTGTGAACGATAAAACCAGGCGAACAAATGGGAAAATAGCCAAAATAGTGAAATCTTTCCAAAACACTCAGTTTGTAACAGTCCCTGAGAACAGAGACTGGTACACTTCTCATGGACTACACCTAAATGCTAATGGCAAGGAAGAAATGGCCAGAACTTCACTTGCAGCCATCTCTCCAAAAAATCAACTAAAGCCTGCAATATCACTTGAGTGGAAGGATCCAGATGGAACTGAGCAAATAATACCACAGCAAGAAAAAATTACAGTACCAGAAATCAACCACAATGTTGTCAAGAGAACAGTAATGAACAATGGAGTAGGAAGATCAGTTTGCAGGAACAGGATATTCAAAAGTCCAGAAACACATTGTGCTCCTAGAGGATCCTCAAGACCAATAAAACCCAGAGTTCAAAGTGACATGTTTTTGTGGGAAAGTAAAGCAACTAATAAATTCCCAGGACTGGGTAAAAACAACTGGCCAAGCCAGCTAGTTAAAACAACAGAAGCTGTTGCATCAACTGCAGACTCTTCAGCATCACTTACTCAATCAAATGTGGTGGAGTATACAAGTCCAGTTACTGCAACGCCAGGCAGTTCAGCAACTCCTCGGACTGTACGGAGCAAGAAGGCACCTCAACAGCTGCCTTGACAACTAGACAGACAGAAGCCAGGTTGGGTAGTAGATTGAGAAATGCAAGATCGCCAAAGAACAGGAACACTTTTAGTGCCTGGATCCAGACTTATGTAAGTAAACCAACTCAGTGCATTTTAAAGGAAGATAATCAGAGAGACCAGTTAAAAATACCACTAAGGCTCATGCACCTAAACATACAGTACATCTAAAAAGAAAGATGATGAGACTTACCAAACAAAAGCGCTGGCAGGTCGATAGACACACAAACAAACACAAACATACACACAAAATTCTAGCTTTCGCAACCAATGGTTGCCTCGTCAGGAAAGAAGGAAGGAGAGGGAAAGACAAAAGGATTTGGGTTTTAAGGGAGAGGGTAAGGAGTCATTCCAATCCCAGGAACGGAAAGACTTACCTTAGGGGGAAAAAAGGACAGGTATACACTCGCGCACACACACACATATCCATCCGCATATACACAGACACAAGCAGACAAGCACCCCTACCTTCTACCTTCTTCCTAAAATTCACAAACCCAATCATCCCGGCTGCCCCATTGTAGCTGGTTACCAAGCCCCCACAGAACGTATCTCTGCCTACGTAGCTCAACACCTTCAACCCATTACATGCAGTCTCCCATCCTTCATCAAAGACACCAACCACTTTCTCGAACGCCTGGAATCCTTACCCAATCCGTTACCCCCGGAAACCATCCTTGTAACCATTGATGCCACTTCCTTATACACAAATATCCCACACGTCCAGGGTCTCGCTGCGATGGAGCAGTTCCTTTCACGCTGATCACCTGCCACCCTACCTAAAACCTCTTTCCCCATTACCTTAGCCAGCTTCATCCTGACCCACAACTTTTCACTTTTGAAGACCAGGCATACCAACAATTAAAGGGAACAGCCGTGGGTACCAGGATGGCCCCTTCGTACGCCAACCTATTCATGGATCGCTTAGAGGAAGCCTTTTTGGTTACCTAGGCCTGCCAACCCAAAGTTTGGTACAGATTTATTGATGACATCTTCATGATCTGGACTCACAGTGAAGAAGAACTCCAGAATTTCCTCTCCAACCTCAACTCCTTTGGTTCCATCAGATTCACCTGGTCCTACTCCAAATCCCATGCCACTTTCCTTGATGTTGACCTCCACCTGTCCAATGGCCAGCTTCACACGTCCATCCACATCAAACCCACCAACAAGCAACAGTACCTCCATTATAACAGCTGCCACCCATTCCACATCAAACGGTCCCTTCCCTACAGCCTAGGTCTTCGTGGCAAACGAATCTGCTCCAGTCCGGAATCCCTGAACCATTACACCAACAACCTGACAACAGGCTTTCGCATCCTGCAACTACCCTCCCGACCTGGTACAGAAGCAAATAACCACAGCCACTTCCTCATCCTCTCAAACCCAGAACCTCCCACAGAAGAACCACAAAAGTTCCCCACTTGTGACAGGATACTTTCCGGGACTGGATCAGACTCTGAATGTGTCTCTCCAGCAGGGATACGACTTCCTCAAATCCTGCCCTGAAATGAGATCCATCCTTCATGAAATCCTCCCCACTCCACCAAGAGTGTCTTTCCGCCGTCCACCTAACCTTCGTAACCTTTTAGTTCATCCTTATGAAATCCCCAAACCATCTTCCCTACCCTCTGGCTCCTACCCTTGTAACCACCCCTGTGTAAAACCTGTCCCATGCACCCTCCCACCACCACCTACTCCAGTACTGTA
This sequence comes from Schistocerca cancellata, assembly GCF_023864275.1. NCBI lineage: Eukaryota > Metazoa > Arthropoda > Insecta > Orthoptera > Acrididae > Schistocerca > Schistocerca cancellata. Next base: position 839,410,521 of record NC_064630.1, read on the forward strand.
ACCCGGAAAGTGTACACGATCAAAGGCAGAGCCACGTGTGAAACCACCCACGTGATATACCAACTGACCTGCCTACACTGTGACGCATTCTATGTGGGAATGACCAGCAACAAACTGTCCATTCACATGAATGGACACAGGCAGACAGTGTTTGTTGGTAATGAGGATCACCCTATGGCTAAACATGCCTTGGTGCACGGCCAGCACATCTTGGCACAGTGTTACATCGTCCGGTTTATCTGGATACTTCCCACTAACACCAACCTATCCGAACTCCGGAGATGGGAACTTGCTCTTCAATATATGCTCTCTTCCCGTTATCCACCAGGCCTCAATCTCCATTAATTTCAAGTTGCCGCCACTCATACCTCATCTGTCATTCAACAACATCTTTGCCTCTGCGCTTCCGCCTCGACTGACATCTCTGCCCAAACTCTTTGCCTCTGTATATGTCTGCTTGTGTCTGTATATGTGTGGATTGATATGTGTGTGTGTGTGTGCGAGTGTATACCTGTCCTTTTTTCCCCCTAAGGTCTTTCCGCTCCCAGGATTGGAATGACTCCTCACCCTCTCCCTTAAAACCCACATCCTTTCGTCTTTCCCTCTCCTTCCCTCTTTCCTGACGAAGCAACCGTTGGTTGCGAAAGCTAGAATTTTGTGTGTATGTTTGTGTTTGTGTGCTTTCGTTTGGTATGTCACATCATCTTTGTTTTTATATATATATAATCTCAAAAAAAGTTTTCCATCACCTCAGTTCCGAGAGTTCCACAACCTCTACAGGAAATTGGAATAGAGATCAACATAAACATCATTTCTGCCCTTTTTATTGCTCATGAAAACCACACATTGCATGCTGTACCACCATACAGTGAGACCTTCAGAGGTGGTCTAGATTGCTGTATACACTGGTACCTCTAATATCCAGTAGCACATCCTCTTGCATTGATGCATGCTTGTATTCATCATGGCATACTATCCAGAAGTTCATCAAGGCACTGTTGGTCCAGATTGTCCCACTCCTCAATGGTGATTCAGCGTAGATCCCTCAGAGTGGTCACGTCATCCATAAACAGCCCTTTTCAGTCTATCCCAGGCATGTTTGATAGGGTTCATATCTGGAGAACATGCTGGCCACTCTAGTCAAGTGATGTCATTATCCTGAAGGAAGTCATTCACAAGATGTACATGATGGGGGTGCAAATTGTCGTCCATGAATGTGAATGCCTCACCAATAAACTCCCGATATGGTTGCACTATCAGTCGGAGGATGGCATTCACGTTTTGTACAACCATTATGGCATCTTCCATGACCACTAGCGGCGTATGTTGGCCCCATATAATGTCACTCCAAAACAGCAGCGACCCTCCACCTTGCTGCACGTGCTGGACAGCGTGTCTAAGGCATTCAGCCTGACCGGGTTGCCCAAATACACATCAGTGAAGAGAATGTGATGCCAATCGTGAGCGGTCCATTCAGCATGTTGTTGGGCCCATCTGTCCGACACTGCATGGTAATATGGTTGCAAAGATGGACCTCACCATGGATGTCAGGAGTGAAGTTGTGCATCACGCAGCCTATTGCCCACAGTTTGAGTCAAATCATAACGTCCTGTGGCTGCACAAAAAGCATTATTCAACATGGTGGAATTGCTCTGAGCCATAATCTATGGGTGGTGGTCATCCACTGCAGTAGTAGAACTTGGCTGGCCTGAGTCAGGCAGTTCCTGTCTCTCTGTATCTCCTCCATGTCCATACAACATTGCTTTCGTTCGCTCAGAGACTCCTGGACACTTCCCTTGTTGAGAGCCCTTCCTGGCATGAAGTAACAATATGAACGTGGTCAAGCCGCAGTATTGACCATCTAGGCATGATTGAACTACAGACAACACGAACCATGTACCTCCTTCCTGGTGGAATGACTGGAACTGATTGGTTGTCGGATCCCCTCCACCTAATAGGTGCTGCTTATGCATGGTTGTTTCCATCTTTGGGTGGGTTTAGTGACATCTCTGAACAGTCAAAGGGACTTTGTCTGCGCTACAATATCCACAGACAACGTCTATCTTCATGAGTTCTTGGAACCAGGGTGATGTAAAACTTTTTTTGGTGTGTGTATGTACCATGAGACTAAATGAGTAGATCTTTTTACAATTTTGAAATGGAATAATGTTCATAATTTGCACTGCAAAGATTAGGAATGATACCTTAGCATATCTGTGTGTATTAACTTAGTAGTCCATTCTTGTCATTGCATTTAACTCTGTTTATTGATGTTTCATATGTAAACACTTTTTAATTTCACCTGACATAAATCTCATATAATTGACTTTGGATAGTTACTAAGGAGAACATATCTCATATGATGTGAAGGAAGTACTGAATAGCATATTTAGTACACAAAACAATGTTTCCAGATCTGTTGTGAATGCTAGACAGGAAGTTACCTATCCGTTAGAGCGTGTGATGAGACTCTATGGAAGAAGCTGAAAGATGTGGGCAGATCCACTCCCCACACTCACTGCTGTATGGCTGTACCCTGCTGGACCAGTCAACTTGCAAGAGATCATGGATGCTGGGTAATGTACTTGAGCATCTATTTATTGGATCTGTGTTGTGACTTGTATTATTCAGCAAAAATTCATGTTTTTTTCAAGAAGAGGATTGGCTTTCCAGTACATTATGTAACTTTAAATCAGTATGTATTTTTTATAATTTGTAAGTGATGGACAATTAGCAAATAGTGTGGAAAACATTTACTAGGGTACACAATATAACAAGGTCTGCTTTCATATCCTGATTTTGATTCTCAAGCTACTGAACTGTGTCATCCTTCAAAGATAACTATGACTCTGTTTACCTGTATTTATCCTGAGTATTGCAATATTGTATCTGATTGGAACTTGTTTTGTGGACAGACTCATGCTTAACTCTGTTTTGGATACCCCTAGTCATCGCGACGCGTGCGCGCGCGCCTGTGTGTGTGTGTGTGTGTGTGTGTGTGTGTGTGTGTGCGCGCGCGCGCGCTGTCCCATCTCACTCATGTTGACCCACACAATCACTCTATCTCATAGCCCTTAATACAACAGAGAATGGTGAAAGGTACTAGACATGGGATTAAAACAGAAGTAAAACCACAGAAGAGCTGAAAGAAAGGCTCATGAAAATGTGACTGGGTGATTAGCCATTTTTTTACAAAACAGGTAAGTGAGCCAGTCACACTGTTAACATATTTCGAACATTGTACAATTTGTTCCCACAAATTTTAGGCATGATTGCAAAACCTTAAAACTCTAACAACATTCGTTTAAGTGTTTCTTGAAACAGGCAGCAGATCTGCTGGCAAATGTGCTACTGCCCTCTGTTCCGAAAATAAAACACAGTCTAGTAAAACATGGTGCACAAGCACCACACATTGGAGGGTCGACACGCTGGAGCAAGAAGTTGGGGGGTCGTGCCCTATGCGAGGACAAGTATCGAGGACCTCAACCCGCCGATGTGACTGGAAGGAGTTACGCCTTGGCCACGTTGTGGGCATTACTTGACAGAGCTTATTTTCAGTCACTTCCAGTGACTCACCCTCCCATTGACACAAGACTCTGTATCTCGACAGCAAGGCGATAACACACAGGGGGATGGCACACTGAGGTAATTGAACTAACCGAGCATTGTGATATGCTTCCTTGCCTGTACAACCCCCCTTTTCATTCCCCACAAATTCCGTATGCCCTGGCACCCAGCAGAAAGACACTGCCCTCTCCAGTCGTAGTTGGGGGAAGATGTCCTGAATATTCTGGACTACTTTACCTGCTGGGTACAAATGTTGTAGAGAGTGTAGGGCAACAGAGAATCAGAACAGAAAAGAAATTTAGCACTTCAAGCATATCTCATCTGCGCCACTGCCAGAAGATCACACATAAAGCCTCAAGGCAGTAGGACCTTAAAGACATGATCAGGGGAAACAACATAGCAACCAACGGAGTCCCTCTGTTTCGACCCACCTGTAGAGATGGCTGTAGAGTAGTGGTGCTCAGCTAAAATCTCATAAGATAATGTATTAAAAACAATCTCTCCTGTACTGCACTAAATTTAAAATTACTGTCAGCCTATGCAGTAACTGTGGTGGTTGGTGGTTAAAACCCTGGATTTGGAGTAGTATGTGCTCCATTCCAAGTGGCTCCACCACATGCAGCATGTGGTTCCCAAATGGGCTTGTTGCTCACGGATGATTGGAGAAAAGGCATTTCACAAGTGGATGAGCAACAGCTGCAAGAAACTTACATGCCTGATGTACCGTTCCAAGCTGCCACCAGATGGTGAGTGACAGTTCACTGGCATCAGAACAGAGAGTGGATATGGGGCTAGTCCTGTAAGCACCTGTGGCTAGCATAATCCCCTCGTGGCAGGGAGTGTCAGCAATCTTCAGGTAGGAAGACCTCACTGACCTGTACACTGTCCCCCATAGTCTAGCCATGAATGCACATAAGCCTTATAATATTTGAGCAGTTGCACCTTGTTTGCTCCCTGAGACCTGTGGCTAAAGCACTTTAATGTATTCAATACCTTCAGGGTCTTGGGAATAAGGTATCTCAGGTGTGATAACCAGGAGAATTTCGAGTCAAAGATGAGGCCTGGAAATCTCACTGAGTACTTAAAATGTAGAATGGTGTCCCTCATATAGGAGTCAGGTAAATTGAAAATATGACGAGAATGATTAAAATGCAAACACATACACTTATAACCAAAAAACTGAAAATTCGTCTTCACAGCTCACTCTTACAACCTCCACACTGTAAGTTGTAACTGAAGAATCACTGTTGAAACACTGCAGAAGGAACAGAAAACAGCAAAATCGTCCACAAATAAGGAGCACTGTACAGCACTCCTTACAGTAGATGTGTTATGCTTACATCTGTGCCAAAGAGGGTAACACTTAAAACACAACCCTGAGGAACACCATTCTCCCACTCAAGTCGATCTGGTGGTGTTTGATAACTCGAGACCTAAAAAACGGCTTGATCAGGAAAGCACATATGAAAATAGGGAGGCGGCCGTGAGAGCCCCATTGGTGCTGATACACGAGAATACTCGGTGACCGAGGAGTATCACACATCTGTCTGATATCAAAGAATATGGTGACAGTGGACCGAAATCTCCAGAATCCTCACTGAGTGTGGCTAAGGTGTTTCTTGCTCTCTAACGATCAGACCAGACGATGTTCAACCAATCGTTCCAGGGTCTTTCCTATACAGCTCATTAAAGTGATACTCCAGTAACCAGTGGGAGATATGCGGTTCTTTACTTGATTGAGGAGAAGTATCAAAATTCTCTGTCTCCTCGTGTTTGGGAAGTGGCCTGTCTGTGATGACAAATTAAAACATTTCAGGAGAATTTTCTTTGACGTTGCTGCCAAATGTCAAAGCATGTACTGTATTTGGTCGTGCCTGCATCCATTATCGCAAGTCTCAGGCAGTGCCGTTTCCAGCTCCCACATGGAGAAGGTGTAGTTGTAAGACTCGTATTTGTGAGATCTGAAATCCAACTTGCTCCTCTCTAAGGTTGCACCGTAGTGGCGGAACACCAGATCTTGGCTGGCATTAGCAGCAGTAACTGCAAAATCTCTGCCAGCATGTGAGCAATGTCTGAGGGCTTTGTTTGAGACACCCCCATTTCAGCACTGCTGCTACTGGTAAATGACTGTGTTTACCAGAAATCCTCCTTATGAGTTTCATACAACTGTAGAACAAGTGGAACGGTTGGTGGAGTCCAGAAATGCTCGCTATGGCCTTTTCCTACTCTCCTTAACTAGAGTTGAGATTTGGTTCTTGTGACCAGGAATGCCGTGGAGATTTTCTGCTGTTGGGTGGTACATAAACCACTGAAGAGCTGCTCTCCTGACCCAGATTCCTGATCGGCACTCACCAGTCCACCAAGATACAAGTTGCATCCTAAGATGACCTGAGAACTTCAGCATGATGAATCACTTATGTATTGTTCTCCACCCATTCCTGAACACTGTCTCAGCGTTCAAACACAGCCAGCTGGCTGAGCAGCGTCCAGGTACTCCTGCTGACCACCCATTTTGGTGGATTATCTTCAGGTAAAGCTCAACTCAGTAGGGGAATGCGGAGTGAAAGAGGTCACTGATGTGAAGGTCGTCAGTGACTTCTAATGAATGGAGTCTAGATGGGCTAAAGAGCAGAGAGTCCTCGATGTCTGAGAATGAGCCAATAGCAGCAGAGAAATGGGTGCAAAGCTCATGAGACGCCACAAGGCTCTCCAAAACCCGTCTATAAGGGCAAGTAGAGATCAAGCTCCAAAAAACATGATGTGCATTGAAGTCTACCAGTAGGAGAAATGGTCGGAGGTGTATTCCACAATATTTTTGAGAGCTGTGGAGTCTACTGCATCTTGTGGATACAGTGAGCAAACATTGATCCTCTGACAGACATGAATTTCAATAGCAACCATTTGCAGGTCAGGAGCTAGGGGGAGAGCAGAGGAGCATTGTGTGTTATTGAAAAACACAGCAGTCCCTTCCTTGGCCCTTGCCCCAGTCAGGTTATCCTTCCAGTAGAGCATACAGCCAGCAACACAGGAACATCAGACACTTCAAGATGCATTTCCTGCAAACACAAGCACAGGGGGCATTCCTGTGCTAGGAGTTTCAGGTCCTCCACGTGTCTTCTTCTTTTTCTTCTTTTCCTCAGGTATTAGGCAAAATTGCCTGTTACAATATGCATTATTGCCCGGGACTTTCTCTATCTTTTCTTCCTTTGCACTTACATTTTTTAGCCTTTAAGGGGAGTCTGTCACTCTCCATTCTTTCTAGGTGTTCCTTCCAGTTTCTCCCATACCCCACAATTTTATCATTTAGGCTAAAAATTTCTAGTTCTTCTCTAATATTTATTCCTTAGTTTGTTTTATAGTGTACAACCTTTAACTTGTCTGAGGAATTTCATTTCCTGTGCCGGAATAGCACTTTCTTGCTTTTTGCTAATGACTCGGGTCTCGCTTCCACAGAGAAGTGTGGGGACTGTAAATGTTTTGTAGAATTTAATTTGAGTATCTTTTCTAGTTTTTTTAATTGTTCCACATACCTGGCTAAATTTACTAATCTTAATTTCTAGATCTTTGCTTTATCCATATGTCACTTCACATCCTAGGCAACTGAAGTGGTGTACTTGCTCTAAAATCTACCGCTATTTTGCTTCTAATGTGTTCTTTCCCTATGAACGCCATTGTCTTAGTCTTTTCTGTTGTTATCTCCACGTCAAATTTCACACTTATTTGTTTCAGCAAGTAAATTCCTTTCTAAAGATGTTCTTTATCTGCTAGGATCACTGAATTGTCAGCATATAGTAAATTATGTAGAAGAGTAGTCCTGTCTACGTATATAATTTTTTGAAATTCTGTTTTCCATATACACATTATTTCATGTATGTAACTGTTAAAGAAAGTTGGGGAGATACAGCATCCTTGTTGTACTCTTTTGTTAATTTGTATCCCATTAGTCATTTTTTTGTTGAGGCCTGGAGTGATAGTCCTGTTCTGATACATACTTTCCATAGCATTTATTAGATATTTTGGATACGCGTGATTCTTCACGATCTAAAGTTACTGCCTATTGAAACTGTTAAAAGCTTTTAAAAATCGACAAAAGCAATGTGTGTTTTTTTTTGTATTCTTTGTGTTTTTTATATCTGTTGTAAAATAAAAACTGCATCTATTGTAGAGCACCCTTTCCCAAATCCCATTTGTTCCTGATGCAGTACTGCTTCTGTTTTGTTTTTAAGTCTTGTGTTTAAAAATATTAGCATACATCTTGCATGCTCAGTCTAGTAAACTTATTCTTCCATAGTTGCTGCATAGGCTTTTGTTTCCTTTTTTAAAAACTGTTATCACTCTAACAATCTTCTAGTCTTTGGGGATATTTTTGCTCTCCCAGTATTCGTTTAGGAGACTTAACAGTCATACATATAGCATCGTTCCTCCATATGTTGGCAATTCAGCATTAATACCATCTCTTCCTGTCACTTTTCTGTTCGTAGGTTATGTTAAGGTGAATTTTATTTCATCAGGCTCTATTTCATCTAATCCCTTATCATTTATTGTTCCAGTTTCACTTTTTTGTGCTGTATCATCATTCATTAATGTTTTGTAATAATTTCGTTCTGGCGTAACTGCAAGCACCGGAACGAAGACGAAGAACAGAAAACCAGAGAAGGCGGTGAGGAAATGTTAGCCAATAGCCATGCCACGCTAGTAGCGCCCCCTGCAAGAAGTGAATATAAGCTACACTTCGGCCAGCCTCAGCTGCTCAGATTGGCTCCTTATATGAACAATAGTGGACAGGATTCGCCGAGCAGTGTTAGTGGCGAGTGTCAACTTCCAGGAACATTACACATAGCCAAGGACTGTAAATTATATTGCATGTCGCCCCTTGTTTGCGACTACTACTCTCTCAGTTAAGTACTGTCAGTTGCTTTACAGAAACAAAAGTAATAATGTTATTAGTTTGAATTGTTGCACAGCATTCCGAGAATGCACAAGTGACGAATGGGCAAGGTCCGACGGCTGGCGATGAGGTGTTACAGATGGACTCCGTGCCGACGGCCACAGACATATTTTTGCAGATGCTTAATGCTCTCTTGTCTTTACTTTGTAGGAGTGCTCACTTTGCTTTAACAGTTTCTTGTCGTTTTTGGTAATCAATGTTTTCAGGTGGGTGTTGCAGAAATTCTCTTTGATTTTTTTGTCTGTTTGTTACATTTGCGTCTTCCAATATGGCCACCGCCCTTGTCCCACCCACTTCTCAGGCGCCACAGCTTCAAGCATTCGATGCCAAACAGTTAATTCAGATGTTTCAGCTCCAGACTCAACATATCTCCACCCTGCTCAACGTGGTGCAGCAGCTGCTGGCCAATGCCGTGCACCCGCTGGAATAAGCACTGCCTACTACAGCTGCAACACCACCTTTACGATAGTTTAATGAGCAAGACGAGGAATGGCTCGAGTGGTTGTCTCAGTTTGAAGCCCACATCATCGCTCCCTATCTATTATCACCGGTAGGAAGTGCAGTGTTGAACTTAATTCAAAAACTCTTTCCTAACGCCACTCTGCACGATCTTAGTTATGGAAAGGTGGTACGGGCCCTAACAATATACTATAATACGTATAAACTATCGTGACCAACAAATGAATGTGGTAGCAGGTAGGTATCAATTCTTCAATTGTAAAAGATGGTTAGAACAAACTTATCGTGAGTGGGTAACAGATTTTCAAGGTATGACACGAAAATTCAAATGTGCTTGCGGCATTTTATATTCAGATGTCATGTGTGATGCAATCGTGTGCAGTGTACATGATGAACCCTCACCGGCGGTGTGTGCTAGCCACACCAAGTAAACAACACCTGTCCATACCGCATAAGCCATTCACTAAACAGGCAGCTACACAGGCGAACAGAATTAAGTCTCGTTCTATGTTCTAGGCACAAACGCCAAGACTGCCCTACCTGACAAGCTCAGTGTTACACTTGTGGAAGGAAAGGACATGTACGATCCGTATGTTTGCAATGGAACAGACATAAGAATTCGGCCCACTCACAAAAATATTGTCACAAGGCCCACGTCATCAATATAGTATCTTCCACGTCTGCAACTAGCAAGCGTGCAGTTTCATCAGTGATACATCAGTCCTACAAACTTTTCGTTCATTTACTTATTTGTAGGAAACGTGTGAAACTTCAGTTGGACACAGGTGCCTCTGTCACATCGCTCAATCGTCACACATATGAACAGTCGGGCTCCCCACGCCTGTCTAAAACTAGCACACAACTGACGGCGTATGATGAGATGGACAAGACATTCCCGTTCTCGGAACGTGCACTTTCCCTGCTATGTATCGGTCGCATACGCGAACATTGACTTGATTCTAATGATTTGTTTGGCTTTAATAATCAGGACGATGAGTTGTCAGTGTCTACATTCAATGCTAAAGACAGTGAAGCATTGCTACAATAATTCCCGGAAATATTTTCTGAAGGTTTAGGCAAAGCTAACAGTTTTGTCGCACATATTACACTGAAAGACAATGCTCAGATGAAATTTTGCCAGACAAGAACAGTTCCCGTTGCATTAAGGGACAAAGTCGCTGCTGAACTTAAAGAACTGCACAATAACAGCGTTATTGCGCCATATCAGCTAGTCAATGGTAAGTCCACTGGTTTTGCTCCCCAAATCTTCAGGTCGCATTTGCCTCTGTGTTGACTTTAGTCTACAGTCAACCCACAAACTGTCGTTGATACTTATCCACTGCCATGCCCAGAGGATCTTATGGACAAATTTGGCGCTGGATACTACTTTTCAAAAATTGATTTGGGTGATGCATCTCTTCAAATGATGAAGAATCTCAAAAAGTGTGTGTAGTGAATACTGATTTGCGTTTATTCAAATATTTGCATTTGCCTTTTGGTAGTGCTTCTGCACCCGCCATTTTCCAACGGTATTTGGAACAGCTGACTGCGCAAGTACCGAACTATTCAAACTATCTGGATGATATTGTCGTAGCAGATCGTACATCAGAAAAACATATTGCAAATTTACGTGCTTTGTTTTGTGTGTTTTCTGAGGCAGGACTAAAGTGTAGACTGGACAACTGTGATTTCTTTAAATCTGAGTTGCAGTACCTAGGTCATGTCATAAACAATCGAGGTGTATGTCCTCTTCAGTCGCATTTGTTAGCCATGCAGGACTTGCCGGTTCCTCGCAATATCACAGAATTGCAGTCAGTTTTAGGGAAAATGAACTATTACATTCAGTGCATACCGAATGCTGCGCAAATTGCAGCTCCATTGCATCGGTTGCGTCGCAATAATGTCCCCATTAGTTGGACAGATGTGTGCCAAGTAGCTTTTCAAAAACTTAAAGATGCGTTGCTCAGTGATCGATGCTTTGATCCAGAGAAACCAGTTGTATTTTTTATTTATTTATTTATTTATTGTTCCGTGGGACCAAATTAAGGAGAAGTCTCCACGGTCATGGAACGAGTCAATACATGAAATTATAACACGATATTAGAAACAGATAAAATGAAATATAAAAAAAAAAACATATTCAGGTGACAAGTCGTAAGTTTAAACGAAGACAATCAACAATGTAACACTGGAATTTGCTTAATTTTTTAGCTCTTCCAGGAGCTCCTCGACAGAATAGAAGGAGTGAGCCATGAGTAAACTCTTCAGTTTAGACTTAAAAGAGTTTGGGCTACTGCTAAGATTTTTGAGTTCTTGTGGTAGCTTATTGAAAATGGATGCAGCAGAATACTGCACTCCTTTCTGCACAAGAGTCAAGGAAGTGTATTCTACATGCAGATTTGATTTCTGCCTAGTATTAACTGAGTAAGTAAGTTGATGCTTCCTCATACAGAATCAGTGCAGTGCTTTCACACAGAATTGGTGATAAAGACAGACCTATCGCTTTCTCATCAAAAGTGTTGTCCAAAGCTCAGTGTAACTATTGACAAATTGAAAAAGCAGCTTTGGCTATTGTCCATGGTGTCACCAAATTCCACCACTATTTGTACGGCAGAAAATTCTACTTAGTAACAGATCACAAGCTTTTGCAGTCCGTGTTTCATCCGACGACACCGGTTGCTGTATGAACTGCCCAAAAATTGCAACGATGGGCTTCGTTATTGTCTCAGTACCAGTACGAGATTGTGTATCGTCCGACAGCTCAACCTTGTAATGCGGACGCACTTTCGCGCCATCTGATTGGCCCTGACGCGGACTCTGACGCTTCTGCTGCATCTTGTTGTCACGTCGAAGCACAGGTTTCTGAATTGCTTCAGTCTTTTCCGCTGAACTATAAGAAAATGACACAGGCCGTGGACACGGATCCAGATTTGAACATTTTTCTCAACTAAATTCGCACATCTCGGCCTCATTCCTTGCTTTGCATAAAGAACTCTGTAGTGTGCCGATACTTTGCACATCAGCATAGCCTCGCTGTACAGAAAGGTGGCATTCTTGTTGAAAATGACAATGGACAGTCACCTAAAGCTTTGCAAAAAGAAGTATTGCAGTTACTGCACCTGTCCGCAGCTCGTGGTCGTGCGGTAGCATTCTCGCTTCCCACGCCCGGGTTCCCGGGTTCGATTCCCGGTGGGTTCAGGGATTTTCTCTGCCTCGTGATGACTGGGTGTTGTGTGATGTCCTTAGGTTAGTTAGGTTTAAGTAGTTCTAAGTTCTGGGGGACTGATGACCGTAGATGTTAAGTCCCATAGTGCTCAGAGCCATTTTTGTTACTGCACCGAGGACACTGGGGGATTTTTCGTACGAAACAGTTAGCGCGTCGACACTGTACTTGGCTGGTTATGGACACCCAAATAGAACAGATGACGACACGTGCCACACATGTGCGGAAAATCAGTCCACTCCACCACAAGTGTTCTTTGTTTGGACTAAGTCGCAATCGCCATGGCAATGTATGCACATAGATTTTGAGGGACCTTTTTGGAACCCATGTCGGTTGATTGTGGTGGACTCACATAACAAGTTTCCTTTTGCTGTGGCAGTGAACTCGACAACATCCCGTAGCACAATTCTAGTGTTGTCATTGCTTTTTTGCCTAGAAGGCTTGCCTGAAGTAACAGCATCAGACAATACGCTCTGCACACACCGGGGATCGAGCACTCCAACTGTTTCTTGCCTCGTATCGTTGATACCCACGAGATGGACCATCGCTGGCGGAATTGCTTCGAGGCCACCTCCATAGGACACTACTCCATCTGCTCCACCCTCCTCAGCGTCCAGTGGCAAAGGAAGGCTGCAAGTATCGCTTCGCGCTGTACCATATTGTCGTGTACAGGGTTTTTAGCGGCAGCAGATGGTGGGCACGAGGCGAGATCATCCGCCGACTTGGCTCTTGCACGTATCTTCTTTCAGCTCCAGACAGCTTGCAGTACCACCATCAAAATCAATCTCTGTGGTGTATACCTTTATGTTTCACCCTCTGTACCCCCAGATTCACGAGTCCACAGGACAGTGCAGGCACCGCAGCCACCAGAGGGTGTCACCACGAGACTGCGGGATGACCCCCACGGAAACGGAGCCTTCGCCTCCTCGGCCTCCTCTCGTCCTACCGCCTGCAGAGCAGCAGTTCCCACCTTCTTCAGGAGGAGGCGGATGCGCACACTTCTGCTCTTTTCCCGGAGGACGTTTCCGCCAGAGCGCAGGCCAAGTGGCGGGGTACAGCTGGAAGGTCGATGTCTCCTGTAGCCACAGCTTCCGGACCGACATTACACCACACTCCTGCATCCCCTGCCACGGTCGCACTCCATACACGATGACGGTCCACGACTTTGGGTGAGGGAAGAATGTTCTGGCATAACAACGAGTGCTAGAATGAACACGACGAAGGGAAAACCGGAGAAGGCGGTGAGGAAATGTCAGCCGATAGCCCACTGACGAGGACCGAGCTGCGCCAGGAGCGGCCCCTGGTGGAAGTGAATGTAAGCGCTGCTCCTGCCAGCCTCGGACGCTCAGATCGCCTCCACATACGGACAACAGTGGACAGGATTCGCCGAGCAATATTAGTGACGAGTGTCAACTTCCAGGGACATTACACGTAGCTAAGACTCTAACTTCTATTGCATGTCACTCCTCGTTTGTGGCTACTACTTGTAAATCTCAAAGTTAAGTATTGTTAGTTGCTTTATAGAAATAAACACAGGGGTATACAGATTACAATGTGGCAGGTTTGGAGGCTTTTATGTGGGATAAACAGGGAGATCGTTTTTCACGCACTTTCGTGAGCACACGAATGCTCACATAAGTTTGCTTTGGGTGCCCATCTGTGGGACTCGAACCATAAAATTACTGATATGCAACAAAGTATGAAAATCTTGCCTAAAGCACCTGAAGGAAGCAAACTCGATGTTTTGGAAAATATCGAAATTTACAAAAAAATTTCCAAGCAACTTGTTGAACGACCAATTGGAATCGACGGACCATAATGTCTTTGACATATTTGATGCAGTGCCCTAGAGATCATGTGCAGCCTAGTCACACACTATGATGGGTGTTGTGTATCTGTTATGCTCGGAAAACCACCTATAGAGTACTGTTAATGTCATTTATTGGTCACGTTTTTTGCAGGGCGTGGCCTGTAATGTTATTGTAAATGTTTGTTATGAGGTCTGACGTGTTGTTGGTCAGCCTCACCAGTAACTCTTGGGTTGATGATTACTATTGCCCGCCAATTGTCACATTTCTATATTCTTCAGATATATCTGTGTATGGCCAACCAGAATGGGGTTTTCTTGGTATCGTAGTAATACGTTTTCCATTACTCCCCATTCGGTGAGTTGAGTGGACTGAATGAGTTCCACGCCGATGAGAGCGCATGTGGAGTGGCTGGGCATTTTGGTGCGCATGTCTGTTTTCTCCGCCCCGTTCCCGTGCCCCCTCGGTTTGTTTCTGACCTGGCCTTCCTTAATTTCATGTGCCTATGCAGGTTTTCATAGTCGGTCTGTACTACATTCATAATGAGTGAAATGGTGAGAGCCTTTTATAGCATGTTAGTACTTTTTTAGCGTTTACAATACCTAAGACCATAGTGCCCAGACAGGTAAAGCCCAGCATATAGGTTTTAATCACTCGTCACATTGTATCTAACTCGAGTTATGAACAGCTTATTATGTGTAAATACCCGATTTCCATATATGAATAAGGGTAAATTATAATATGTAGTTTTGTACGGCGCTAATATGGGTAATGCCTTTGCTTCAGATGATTATATTCTGTAATTGACATACTTCATAGTATGTATAGTATGCATAGCATGTATAGTATGTACAGTAAGTGTATACAAGAGTGTTCTTTGCATGGGTATTTGATTAGCAGTAATAGTAAAGTTGTATTGTAGTAGTAATGAGTGGTTACACCATGGGACTGTGTGTGCACTGCTTGGGCAGCGCTATCTAATGGCTGGTTCTGAACCAGTAGAATTGCAGCAGGTAACCAGCGCGGAATAGGGCAGTGCGATGCTGACCGCTGTTAGTCGAGCAGCGGTCATGTACCACATAGTTTTATCTTATGACTTCGATTTTACATATCTGATGTAAAGAATGACCATGAGAGCAGCTGTTTTTTATTTTTTTGTGACAATGATTTTATATCAGCTGGTCTGCCTCATGTACCGTTATATCCAAATGGTTTACAAATGTTAAGCTACATTCAGGTATGTGGTACTGTACTAATAGTAATGTATATAGTGTAACTCATGTAAGCCCTCCCTCAAACCTGTCATGGTATATCTTCACAGATCCGATGATGGCACCTTTAGTGTGTTGAAACCGGTTATCCAGTAAACAGTATTTAAGCGATCTTGGCTTTTGAATTATTTATGTCACTGTATTTATTTAAGGTCTTCTGTAGGTCTTCATAGAAGGTTCTAGATTCATCCTTTTTTCTTCTTGTGGTGCATATATGCTTATAAATGTAGCGTTGCCTCTTCTCAGTCTCATACTGACTATGAGTATTCTTTCGTTTTCGTATGTGCAATCTTTGATCTCTTCTTCCCCCTTCTTACGCAGGAGTACTACCACACCTTTGCTTGCTCTTTCCTTTTGTTCGACTCCGCTACAGAGTATAACGTAATCACCTACATACGGGTATTTATTACCTCTCATTTTCTTTTTCGTTTTGTGATTGCTAGAGCATCGATATTCATGTCTTGCAGTACATTTGCTAGTTCTATCCCTTTTTGTGAAATTCCTCTGACATTCCAGGTTGCTACTTTGATATATTAGTTGTCTATTTTCATTTGTCCTTTTTCATAACGTCGTCATTGACATCTGCGACCATCCTGTCTCTGAGGCTCCTTTTCCGAAAGTTGGTTATCAACTCCCTTTCTAGGAGGACCAGAATTTTCTTGCAGGGTTATCTCCCGTAGCCGATATGTTCTGGTTATTTAAAGGCGCCAGAAAACACGACTTTCATCCTCTCCCACTGACTGCATGACGCTATACGCCATACATTGAGAAGAGGTTACATGACTCATGTTTCCTTGGTTCAAATGGTTCAGATGGCTCTGAGCACTATGGGACTTAACTTCTGAGGTCATCAGTCTCCTAGAACGTAGAACTACTTAAACCTAACTAACCTAAGGACATCACACACATCCATGCCCGAGGCAGGATTCGAATCTGCGACCGTAGCGGTCTCGCAGTTCCAGACCGTAGCGCCTAGAACCGCTCTGCCACTCCGGCCGGCGCAAAGTTTCCTTGGACGTGGGAGTAAGATTTGTTGGCAGAGAAGCCTCGAATTCTTCAAGGACTGATTCATTCATCAAATTTCAGTGGACGTTTCTCAGAGTTTTGATTCTGAACACGTATTGGCAGCTTGAACAGACTCTGAGATCCTCTTCCAACCTTCGACCATCGGAGATGGAAAAGGAAAAAGAAAACGAAAAACATCCTCAGCACTCGAAACATAATACTGTAGGGGTCGAAAAAGGGAGGCCGATGACACAAAAAACCATGGGTCCTGAACCCAACAATGTTCCACTGTAGGATGAGAGCCAGCATTTTCATCCTGACTTTCTACAAGGGAGGGGAGCCCACAATGAGTGTAGTCCCAGTCGTATGGCGAGATGATTACCCAAGTCCTACTTCAAGGTCCATTGCCTATGAAGAAGAGTTAAGAGAAGCATCAGACAGTATGATGTCACCATCATCAGACTGTGTGTTTCCCATCTCTTGTCAGTCGGCAGTTCTTCGCCTTTGTTTTTATTTTGTTCGTGGCAACTGCGGAGCTACAACTGCGTAAGTGGCAGGTGGACAAGACTTGATCTTTGGACAGTCAGCAACCACAGCCTTTTCTAATGTTTTGGGTAGCGTGTGGGGGGCTAGGGCAAGCTTTAAAGTAGCTGCAGTAGCAGAAGTCCATTGACAAATGCACATACTAGAGCTGACACTAGCAACCTCCATTTGTGCAGTGGTATCGGTTTTCTGGACTGGCTGCTTGAATACAGACGCAAAGGAGGCAGCAAAGGTGGGTGGCTGCCTGTCCTAGTATCTTTTTGGTTTCACCACATGAGATGCGCTTTGTCTTTTTTATCTCCTGGATCTACTGTTCTTCAAGAATTCACTACAGCCCCTACTCCAGACAGGATGATCCCCACAGCAGTTGACACACTTTGGAGGAGAGTCTGTCGTGGGTTGCTTTAACACATTTTCCACGAGTGACTTCTCTCTTACAACCAAGAGTAGTGTGCCCAAAGTGCTGGCAGCTAAAACAGGACATTAGGTTTAGGAAATAAGGCCATACGCTTAAGTGAAGAAAATGCGCTTTGAAATGCTCTGTAAGTATGGTGCTGTTAAATGTGAGAGTTAAAGAGTCCAGTTTCACAAGATCGCCATCCAACCTTTTCATAATGTTTTGCACATCAAGAGTGCCTTCCTGGGACCACTCAGCTTTATTTCCTCTTGGCGAATGTCAACCACATGCCTGCAACTCACGTCTTTGAACTACACAACAGCGTGAACTACAATAGTTACAGTTGCAAACTCCCTGAGGCTTGCTGGAGGTTCTTCACTTGTTTGTAACTAAACCTTTCGATCAACAAGGTCCCGTTTTGCAAGCTCTTAACAGATTTTTGAGGTTCCAGTAATTCTGTCTAAAAATTTCTGGTTGTACAATAGTGAAACTTTATCGAAACTTCCTTTATTTCTTTTAACTATTATAAACATATTCTGAAAAATGGACTGCATTCTGTTACCACTGACTCAATCAGAAGGACTGACTCCCAGAGCACTCTTGTTAGACCATGTATTGGTACCTTCCAGTGGAGGAATGGAAAATTTGGAATGATCCATTCCAGTCCAACGAGGAGCTAGGGAAATAAAAGTCCACCTACACAGAGCCCTGCATACCTTATACATCAGAGGTGCAGCAGGTTCCTCAGAGGTTTCCCACTAATGACTGTTCCCCATCAATAGCGATGCATCTCATCAGCGTGCAGCACACCTTGAGATTTTTAGAGGTTTTTGCCATCCTGGCGATCTGGGTGGTCGGGTCGAGTTCCCCATTCCCTGTGACACAACGTTACGATGCTGCGGCACACGACGGTCGCTGAAGAACGCCCACAGCTTTCTCTAACAGAGGACTGTTGGCGCTTTCCAGTCCCCGGTTCAGGAACCCCACAGTGGCCAAGCCCGTACTCAACAAACGAATACTGAGCCCCAAAGGCTTTAATACCAATGTGAGGTTGCTTGGCCCCCATTGGGTGCCTCGCCAATTGGCAGATAAAGGAATGCCTTAAGGTATTAATGGTGTAGGGGAAATCAGACGCCTGGGTGGACTGTAACCAGGTATTGGAAGGAAAAACCACAATACAAAAGTAAAACGACTAGTCAATGGCTTCAACCCCATATAAAGATCATAGGTGTCAACAATTGTTGAAACAGAGTCAGTGGTCAAATAGCGTACACTCCCGATGTTAGGGGCGGCCTTGTGACACATGATAATAGCTATGAAATACTTAACCAGCAAAAAAGAGACAGTCAGCATGAGAAGCCTTGGTAAAAAAGAGAGCCTGCTGTGTTCAGAGCACTGGAGCATTTCTGAAGTTATCGCTGTGGGTTATGTGCAGGGAGACAGGGAAGGGGGCGTTGCAAGGCTTCCAGGCAGCATGGCCAGCGGCTCCAGCCACCAATGAAACGTCTACATGACTACATTGCAATTTATACTCGAGTTATTGCTAGAGGGTTCACAGAATCACCCTGAGACTTTCTCGACCACTCTATTCTTGAATAGTACCTGAGAAAAGTGGACCCCTAAATCTTTCCGCATAATCTCAGATTTGTCTTATCTTATTGCAGTAATCACTTATCCCAGTGTAGGTGGGAGGCAATAAAATATTTTCATATTCGGAGGACGAAATTGGTGACTAAAATTTTGTGCAAGGATCTCACTGGAACGAGAAACGCCTTCATTTTAATGGTTGACATCCCACCTCCCATATTTTATCCACGACACTCTCCCCAACCCTATTTTACGGCAGTACAAAACGGCCCACCCGTCTCTGAACATTTTCTATGTCTTTTGACAATCCTATCGGTTAAGGACCCGATACTGCTGAGCAGTATCCCAGAAGAGGACGGACAAGCGTAGTGTAGGCAGCAAACAAACACCTTGTTTACATCATTTTGAAATTCAAATGGTTCAAATGACTCTGAGCACTATGGGACTTAACATCTGAGGTCATCAATCCCCTAGAACTTAGAACTACTTAAACCTAACAAACCTAAGGACATCACACACATCGGTGCCCCAGGCAGGATTCGAATCTGCGACCGTAGCAGCAGCGCGATTCGGGACTAAAGCACCTAAAACTCCTCGGCTACAACGTTTTGAAATTCCTTTCGCTCTTCGTGTGCTGGCGTAAGCTGTCGTCAATCCCTTGTCGGCAAAGACGTACTGCGAAGATCAGTAGTATGTGCTGTATCAGACACCACAAGCAGTAGGCCGCTAACGCTCCATGGAGATCGTGTATGTAGACTGCCTCCACTGACCGCAGGGCCTCATTGACTCACTTCCTCACTCACTGAGTGGGCGCAGTTCACGTCACAACCTACGTCAGTGCAGAGCGACCAGAATAGTGTCTATAGCGAAACTGTTGTTGTTGTTGTGGTCTGCAGTCCTGAGACTAGTTTGATGCAGCTCTCCATGCTACCCTATCCTGTGCAAGCTTCTTCACCTCCCAGTACTTACTGCAACCCACATCCTTCTGAATCTGCTTAGTGTATTCATCTCTTGGTCTCCCTCTACGATTTTTACTCTCCACGCTGCCCTCCAATGCTAAATTTGTGATCCCTTGATGCCCCAGAAGATGTCCAACTAACCGGTCCCTTCTTTTTGTCAAGTTGTGCCACAAACTCCTCTTCTCCCCAATTCTATTCAATACTTCATCATTAGTTATGTGATCTACCCATCTAATCTTCAGCATTATTCTGTAACACCACATTTCGAAAGCTTCTATTCTATTCTTGTCCAAACTATTTACCGTCCACGTTTCACTTCCATACATGGCTACACTCCATACAAATACTTTCAGAAACGACTTACTGACACTTAAATCTATACTCGATGTTAACAAATTTCTCTTCCACAGAAACGCTTTTGTAGCCATTGCCAGTCTACATTTTATATCTTCTCTACTTCGACCATCATCACTTATTTTGTTCCACAAATAGCAAAACTCCTTTACTACTTTAAGTGTCTCAGTTCCTAATCTAATTCCCACAGCATCACCAGACTTAATTCGACTACATTCCATTATACTCGTTTTGCTTTTGTTGATGTTCATCTTATATCCTCCTTTCGAGAGACTGTCCATTCCGTTCAACTGCTCTTCCAAGTCCTTTGCTGTCTCTGACAGAATTACAATGTCATCGGCGAACCTTAAAGTTTTTATTTCTTCTCCATGGATTTTAATACCTATTCCGAATCTTTCTTTTGTTTTCTTTAGTGCTTGCTCAATATACAGATTGAATAACATCGGGGAGAGGCTACAGCCCTATCTCACTCCCTTCCCAACCGCTGATTCCCTTTCATGCCCCTCGACTCTTATAACTGCCATCTGGTTTCCTTACAAATTGTAAATAGCCTTTCGCTCCATGTATTTTACCCTTGCCATCTTTAGAATTTGATAGAGAGTATTCCAGTCAACATTGTCAAAAGATTTCTCTAAGTCTACAAATGCCTTTCCTTAATCTTTCCTCTAAGATAAGTCGTAAGGTCAGTATTGCGTCACATGTTCCAATATTTCTACGGAGTCCAAACTGATCTTCCCCGAGGTCGGCTTCTACCAGTTTTTCCATTTGTTTGTAAGGAATTCGCGTTAGTATTTTGCAGCTGTGACTTATTAAACTGATAGTTCGGTAATTTTCACATCTGTTGTTCTTTGGGATTGGAATTATTATATTCTTCTTGAAGTCTGAGGATATTTCGCCTGTCTCATTTATCTTGGCCACCAGATGGTAGAGTTTTGTCAGAACTGGCTCTCCCAAGGCCGTCAGTAGTTCTAATGGAATGTTGTCTACTCCGGGGGCCTTGTTTCGACCCAGGTCTTTTAGTGCTCTGTCAAACTCTTCACGCAGTATCGTATCTCCCATTTCATCTTCATCTACATCCTCTTCCATTTCCATAATATTGTCCTCAAGTACATCGCCCTTGTATAGACCCTCTATATACCCCTTCCACCTTTCTGCTTTCCCTTCTTTGCTTAGAACTGGGTTTCCATCTGAGCTCTTGATATTCATACAAGTTGTTCTCTTTTCTCCAAAGGTGTCTTTAATTTTCCTGTAGGCAGTATCTATCTTACCCCTAGTGAGATAAGCCTCTACATCCTTACATTTGTCCTCTAGCCATCCCTGCTTAGCCATTTTGCACTTCCTGTCGATCTCATTTTTGAGACGTCTGTATTCCTTTTTGCCTGCTTCATTTACTGCATTTTTGTATTTTCTCCTTTCGTCAATTAAGTTCAATATTTCTTCTGTTACCCAAGGATTTCTACTAGCCCTCGTCTTTTTACCTACTTGATCCTCTGCTGCCTTCACTACTTCATCCCTCAGAGCTATCCATTCTTCTTCTACTGTATTTCTTTCCCCCATTCCTGTCAATTGTTCCCTTATGCTCTCCCTGAAACTCTGTTCAACCTCTGGTTCTTTCAGTTTATCCAGGTCACATCTCCTTAAATTCCCACCTTTTTGCAGTTTCTTCAGTTTCACTCTACAGTTCATAACCAATAGATTGTGGTCAGAGTCCACATCTGCCCCTGGAAATGTCTTACAATTTAAAACCTGGTTCCTAAATCTCTGTCTTACCATTATGTAATCTATCTGATACCTTTTAGTATCTCCAGGATTCTTCCATGTATACAACCTTCTTTCATGATTCTTAAACCAAGTGTTAGCTATGATTAAGTTATGCTCTGTGCAAAACTCTACCAGGCGGCTTCCTATTTCATTTCTTAGCCCCAGTCCATATTCACCTACTATGTTTCCTTCTCTCTATTTTCGTACTGTCGAATTCGAGTCAGCCACGACTATTAAATTTTCGTCTCCCTTCACTACCTGAATAATTTCTTTTGTCTCATCATACATGTTTTGAATTTCTTCATCATCTGCAGAGCTAGTTGGCATATAAACTTGTACTACTGTAGTAGGCGTGGGCTTCGTGTCTATCTTGGCCACAATAATGCGTTCACTATACTGTTTGTAGTAGCGAAACTTAAGTTTGTAATAGCAAGATTACCTATGTTGTCTGCAAGAGGACTATTACTGATGAGCTTGTATGACAGAAGGTAAGTAAATGTTCATGTAAATAAAGAATCATATTAACCCGCGCGTGCATTTGTGTTGTAGGAAGAGGATACCGGTCATCCGTACCGACATCCTCTCCGTTTCTTCCAAGCGGTACGAGAGTACACTTCTGTATATAATCGGTGTAGAATGTAAGATATCCTTTCGTTACCTTGCTCACCAAAGAAATGCGACAATATTGTTTGCTTTCTTATTAGCTAACGCGACGTTTTTTGTTTTAGCTGGGAGCGGAAGCTTTGAAATTTGGGTTAAAGAACGAGAGATGTGAGTTAAAGACGGAAAACGCTTTCAGTCAAAAAGAATCGACCACATATCAATGTTTCAATGAGTGGTAAACCGAAGAGAGTTGCATACAGTACGGTCATAATTATACTTTCGCTACTTGAGAGGGCCCACATCAAAAACCAGTGATCGCAGGACAGTGAAACTTTGTGGAAAGATGTGTGAGGATATGCGGAAGAGAAGTAACGAATAAACCGTTAGAAGGAAAGCATTTTGATTTCCACACGAGACTGTAACATTTGTTGTTTGTGTACCATTTTTACGTTGCGGGTTACAAACGCTGCTGACTGTGACGGCCATCTGCATCGACGAGAGGTGGGAACCGCACTAGAGATTGCCCCAAACCTGCCAGAAACAACGGCGGTTACGAAATGTTCGGCTACTCGAAGGTCGGACATTGCATCCGTCATTCTCAGACGTGGCAACAGCAACTTCTACAAAACCCTTTGGCACAATTGGCCATCGGATTGTAGCCGAACCAATTCGCAAATCGCCAGTTAATTCTAACTTCCGCGTCGTGTTCTTCAGCCCCGGTGCGGAACGAGGCCTCTCCGTATTGCCGTAACGTAGCAGTAGTCGTCGAGAGGGGCAGCACTGTTGCTGCGGTACGAGTGGAGCCGCGCCCGCCCGCCCAGCCGAGGCCCGCGCCGACTGCCCGCTCTCTGGGCCGGCGGCTCCCGCCTCGGCCGCCCGTGCGCCGCTGTGCCGGCGCCGGCGCCCGCCCGCCAGCCGCGCCACGGACGCAGTCTGCACGTCCGTCGCCTGGTTACGAGCACGCTGTGCATCGGACGCGCTACGACGCGTCGTTGCCGCCGACGAAACAGGTGACGGCAGTGCTCGCAGTACTGGGTGGGTGAGTAGGCAGGCGCCTGTGCTTTCCTCCTTGCAAAACACGCGCAGGTTCACTGAGGTCAGGCAGAAGCCTGTGACTTCCGGAGCAGTGAAAACACGGGAGCGCCTCAGTGAGCAGCGGGTGTGAAAGCAGAGGGTGGCGCAGGGAGGGAGGGAGGCTGCAGGCGGCGTGGCGGAGCCGCGGCCGCGGCCGTGGCCGTGGTTCACAGCAGGCGCTGAGCACCTGACAGAAGCAGTTCGCGGCGGGAGGGACCCTCTGTGGTACACGGTCACTGTAAACAAACAAACAGCGACTGCTGCTTAACGATAATTGTAAAGGAAAGCAACGGGCTGTAGACACAGAAGTACTGCACGAAAGGCTGTCGAGAGAGTTATGCGTTCAGCAGAATATTATCGAAAACTCTCTCACAAAACATAAAGAAATTCTGGTCTTACGTTAACGCTGCCAGCGGCACCGTATTACTCTCTGTTCACTCGCAAATGACACAAGAAATGAAACTGAAGGTAGTAAAGCAAACGTTGAGCCACTGAACTCCGTTTCCAAATGTACCGAGATACAGATGTGCTGCTCCAGTTTAATCTTCACTCCGCGCACGACTGCAAAGATGAGAGGTATCGCTATTAGTGTAGGTGGCGTTGAGAAACAGCTGAAATTTCTTCGTCTGAGGAACGGCATCTCTGTCAGACTCTATACAGAATTTGGAGCTGAGCTGCGTCTCATTTTAATCGTAATATACCACAGAGCCCCCGAACAAAAAGAAAAAAAAATTGTGTGCAACTTGCTCTTTTCTGACACGACATCCTGAAAGTCATGTATCGAGGCAGTCACGAACACGGAGTATTACTTTACTTCCGAAAAGCATTTGACACTACGGTTATTGTCGAAAGTACAGTCGTATCGCGTGACGAGCGCAATTTATGACTGGACTGACGATTTGTCCGTAGGGAGGATGCAACATGTCTTCTGGAGAAGTGTATCGGCCCGTAGACGATATTAAGGGTATCGTCATATATTTCGCAAATGATGCGTTTATCTTTATTGTAGTACAGCCTGAAGAAAGCTACACAAACATTCATTCAGATCTTGGTAAGTTTTCGAAGTGATGCAAAGGTTGACAGCTTACTATAAATGGTCAGAAATGCTAAACTGTGCACTTTACGAAACAAAAAAATCAAGTATCCTACGAAAACAGCATCAGCGAATTACAGTTGGAATTGGTCAGCTGGATGTAACAGTTTGTAGGATTATCAATGGAACGACCACATAGGTTCAGTCTTACGTAAAGCAGGTAGCACACCATGCATTTCCCTAGTACTACTATCAATAAGCACTCAGGAAGTTGCCTACGCATCGCTCTTGCGACCCACCTTAACATATTCGTCAAGTGTATGGGGCCTGCGCCAAATAGTACTAACAGGAGATACTGAACGTATATACTAATGGGACTGTGTCACGGAGCTGCTGATAGAAATGAACTGGCCGACGCGGGAAAGCCTATTTACAGAGTTTCAGAAACCATCTTTAAGTGATGTCCGCAGGAACGTACTTGAGCATCCAGCCTGCCGCACCAGTAGGGATGACGGGGACGTGAGAGTGCGCGCTTAGGCGTTCAGCTGATCATTCTTCCCGCGCTCCTTACGTGATTGGAAAGGGAAGAGGCCCTAATACCTGGTACCCTCTGCCATGCACTTCACAGTGGTTGGGAGAGTGTGGACCTAGATGTAGGTGTCATGTTGACCATTCTGTGTGTTTTTCTTTCCGCGAACTGGGTGAGTGGGAAAACCACAGTCTGTTTAAATCTGAAAGTGGTCTCATCCCTCATAAGCTATCTTCATTGCACCTATGCGAGACTCGCGATGATGACAGCGGAATTATCGCCCTGTAGTCCTGGAACGCCGGTTCTCTGAATGTTACCGTTTTCTGGCCCGTTCCGTCCAGACACCGCACTAGCGAATTTGGCAGCCTACATAGACGCTCCTATACCGGCGGTGGGTTACGTAGGGGATATTCTTCCTGAACGGCTTCTCGAACCAGCATGCCGTACGAGCAAACCAATCGCGACTTTTGTCTGCGGTTACTCGTATCTTAGGCAAGTGGGTAATGCACGGCTCTGTTGAAGAAGGAAGTGCTCTATAATGTCGTACGGTCCGAGCCGCACACGTCTGCTTTCATGCCCAGCAACTAAATCGCTGCAAATAATTGACTGTAGCTTTGATCCTACACTCAAATAGTTTATATACTGGCTGCAATTGCGAAATAATAAAATACCAAAAAATACCTAAATAAAACATTAATGAACAATTAATTACAGACATGGAAACTCGTGCTCTGTTTATTCTCAATCCCGGAATGCAATCGGTAGTCCCTTCAGAAGTTGGAGTATTGTAGCGGCTGTTCACCGCCCATAATCAGTCACCTGAAAGACCGAATATCATACGTTACCAAGAGCACACGTTTCTTCTTCCCAATCTGAACTCCAGCGTGTCAAAAATTACTGTCGTGTAGGGGCAGTTAACCACCGAGAATCAATCACCCAGACGACAGAATATCTCACTAGACCGCGGGCTGGTCTGCTTTCTTCAGGAAATAGCGTAAAAACGTCTCAGAATTTAAAATCTTATAGCAGTTGTTCATCATCCAAAATCTATCTCCTACACAACCGAATTACACACATTACCACAGGCATTTTTGCCTTCTTCCAGAGCTCGACGTAAGATGTCTAGAATCGGTCCCTTGAGTGCATCACTTAAAATACACTCCTGGAAATTGAAATAAGAACACCGTGAATTCATTGTCCCAGGAAGGGGAAACTTTATTGACACATTCCTGGGGTCAGATACATCACATGATCACACTGACAGAACCACAGGCACATAGACACAGGCAACAGAGCATGCACAATGTCGGCACTAGTACAGTGTATATCCACCTTTCGCAGCAATGCAAGCTGCTATTCTCCCATGGAGACGATCGTAGAGATGCTGGATGTAGTCCTGTGGAACGGCTTGCCATGCCATTTCCACCTGGCGCCTCAGTTGGACCAGCGTTCGTGCTGGACGTGCAGACCGCGTGAGACGACGCTTCATCCAGTCCCAAACATGCTCAATGGGGGACAGATCCGGAGATCTTGCTGGCCAGGGTAGTTGACTTACACCTTCTAGAGCACGTTGGGTGGCACGGGATACATGCGGACGTGCATTGTCCTGTTGGAACAGCAAGTTCCCTTGCCGGTCTAGGAATGGTAGAACGATGGGTTCGATGACGGTTTGGATGTACCGTGCACTATTCAGTGTCCCCTCGACGATCACCAGCGGTGTACGGCCAGTGTAGGAGATCGCTCCCCACACCATGATGCCGGGTGTTGGCCCTGTGTGCCTCGGTCGTATGCAGTCCTGATTGTGGCGCTCACCTGCACGGCGCCAAACACGCATACGACCATCATTGGCACCAAGGCAGAAGCGACTCTCATCGCTGAAGACGACACGTCTCCATTCGTCCCTCCATTCACGCCTGTCGCGACACCACTGGAGGCGGGCTGCACGATGTTGGGGCGTGAGCGGAAGACGGCCTAACGGTGTGCGGAACCGTAGCCCAGCTTCATGGAGACGGTTGCGAATGGTCCTCGCCGATACCCCAGGAGCAACAGTGTCCCTAATTTGCTGGGAAGTGGCGGTGCGGTCCCCTACGGCACTGCGTAGGATCCTACGGTCTTGGCGTGCATTCGTGCGTCGCTGCGGTCCGGTCCCAGGTCGACGGGCACGTGCACCTTCCGCCGACCACTGGCGACAACATCGATGTACTGTGGAGACCTCACGCCCCATGTGTTGAGCAATTCGGCGGTACGTCCACCCGGCCTCCCGCATGCCCACTATACGCCCTCGCTCAAAGTCCGTCAACTGCACATACGGTTCACGTCCACGCTGTCGCGGCATGCTACCAGTGTTAAAGACTGCGATGGAGCTCCGTATGCCACGGCAAACTGGCTGACACTGACGGCGGCGGTGCACAAATGCTGCGCAGCTAGCGCCATTCGACGGCCAACACCGCGGTTCCTGGTGTGTCCGCTGTGCCGTGCGTGTGATCATTGCTTGTACAGCCCTCTCGCAGTGTCCGGAGCAAGTATGGTGGGTCTGACACACCGGTGTCAATGTGTTCTTTTTTCCATTTCCAGGAGTGTATGTTTGTCTGCAGTTGACTCCAGCAGTGTTCCGCCACTGTTTAATTCTTATTGGCTGAAGGGAATCTCTACGAAAAATAAATGATTCTTACCTTCTACAGACATAATGTGACTCAATTTGATCACTTTCTGCACTAAACTACTTTATTGCAACAATATTTAAATAGGAAAAATGTTATAAACAAGCGCATACACTCAGACCATTCACAAAAAATATAAAAAAGGTATGTTTATAAACAAATGAGTTGTAACATGAGGGCTTTGGCGCAAGAATGCTAAGACAACAAAATGTTAAATATTGTTTAAACAAGTATTTTTCTCAGCTCGATAGAAGCGGCTCGTTGTACTCTTTCCAGTGGTGATGTCGGCTGACACATGCGATGATTGCCTAAGTTAAGACGGGTTTCAATATTCGTTGTGATCCCTATTAGCTAACTATATCAGTATGACGAGACACACTGTATGATCAAACGTATCCGGCTGAAAATTATTAACAAGTTGGTGGAGCCCTCCGTAGGTAATACTGGAATTCAATATGTTGTTGGCCCACCCTTAGCCTCGATGGCAGCTTCCACTCTTGCAGGCATACATTCGATCAGGTGCTGGAAGGTTTCTTAGGGAATGGCAGCCCATTCTTCACTGAGTGCCGCACTGAGGAGAGGTGTCGATGTCGGCCGGCGAGGCCTCGCACGAAGTCGGCGTTGCAAAACATCCCAAAGGTGTTCTGTAGGATTCAGGCCAGCATTCTGTGCAAGCCAGTCATTTATAGGGAAGTTACTGTCGTGTAACCACTCCGCCACACGCCGTGCATTATGAACAGGTGCTCGATGGTGTTGAAAGATGGAATCCCCATCCCCGAACTGCTCATCAACAGAGTGAAGCGACAACGTGCTTAAAACATCAATGTAGACCTGTGATAGCGCCTTGCAAAACAACAAGGGGTGCAAGCCCCTTCCATGAAAAACACGACCACACTATAACACCACCACCTCCGAATTTTACTGTTGGCACTACAGACGCTAACAGATCACAATCACTGGGCATTTGGCATACCCACACCCTGCCATCGGATCGTTACTTTGTGTACCGTGATTCGGCACTCCACACAACGTTTTTCCACTCTTCAATCCTCCAATGTTTTTGCTCCTTACACCAAGCGAGGCGTCGTTTGTCGTTTACCGACGTGATGTGTGGCTTATGAGCTGCCGCTCGACCATGAAATCCAAGTTTTCTCACATCCCGCCTAACAGTCATAGTACTTGCAGTGGACCCTGATGCAGTTTGGGGTTCATGGATACATGTCTGCCTATTACACATTACGACCCGCTTCAACTGTCGACGGTCGCTGTCAGTCAACAGACGTGGTGGTCTGTACACTTTTGTGTTGTACGTGTCCCTCTTCACGTTTCCACTTCACTACCACATCACAAGCAGTGGACCTAAGCACGTTCAAGAGTGTGGATATACCGCGTACAGAGTATGAAACAAGTGACAACTAATCACTTGACCACGTTCGAAGCCCATGAGCTCCGCGGAGCGCCCCATTCTGCTCTCTCACGATGTGTAATGACTGCTGAGATCGCTGATATACAGTAGCTGGCAGTAGGTGGCAGCACAATGCAGCTAATATGAAAAACTTATGTTTTTGGCGGTGTCTGGATACTTTTGACCGCATAGTGTATGAGGTATTCATGCTACATTCAGTTGTTGTGTTATTGTGGAGGAGACAACGTTCTAACAAACATTTGCACAATGAGAAAGACATAAAACTTAATAAATTGATACATAAATTACATCCAGGTGACTAGCGTTCTGGAATGACAGCTACAGTGCACTGGTATCTGAGATATTGGTTGCTGTAATTGCGTATTGCGTTTGGAAGCTGTTAATCCTAAGGCTCATTCCGAAAATATTTAATCGCTGTAAAACGTAACACGTAAATGTGACACATTAGCTTGCTAACTTGGCACATTAAGTTGCACCAAATTTGACGTGCTTACATAATAATATAATAGCTGTGAGAACAGTAGTGTAAGTATCTTTGTGGTGGTGTATGAAGCAGCATGTACGTCCTAGGAGATGACCTATATTATCAGCATAAATTGATTCTAAATCTAAGACAAGTTATAAAACCATGACGTATTAACTAAATGCCGAAATAAACGCAAATCATATAAATTGAAAAGAATTTTGCTCATAAACGTTTTTAGCGCAGTTGTGCTCCTTTGGCAGCAGTTTCCCCCCCCCCCCCCCCCATTTTGTCGCAGCACTTCACCGTCACGATTTCGTACACAGCGCATGGTCGGTGTTTGGGTGTCAAAATTTAGGCCGTCTGCAGAAACTTGTGACTCCACTGGCCATACACTACACTGAAACATGCGGCCATCCGCAGCCACCGCCCGAATTGAACGGCAATAGCTGCCGCAATACGTCTGTGGGGTAGTTACCAGCGGTCATACCATTTCCCAAACCCCCGTAGTTCAGGCATTGAACGCCCCCCCCCCCCCTGCCCCTCCCTGCACCTTTGGTAACTGGGCAATGCAAGGCTCTGTTTGAAGAAGGGTAGTTCGATAATGTCGTAGAGTCGAGCCGCATACGTCTGCTTTCCCGCCTAGCGGCCAACTCGGTGTAAGTACTGTAATAGCCTGAAGCTGTGATCCTGCAACACTTTAATCTGCCAGCAAGTTGCATATCGGCACACATTCCGCTGCAGAGGGAAAATTTCGTACTGGAAACGTCGCCTATCTCTGGCTAAGCCATGTCTCTACAATGTCCTTTCTTCCGACACAGAGCCGACTGCCTGGACCGGATTGCTATGCGGCATTCGTTGCTCCACCGAGGGACAGCTTGTCTGATGACTGCGGACGGATGCTTCAGCGGAGTGGTGGATCATATGGGTAATATGCTCTACCCATTACAGGATACTGTCACGGTATTCAAACACAGCGAGTTGGCTGTAAAGTGTCGAGACTGCCCTATGAAGCATCCGTTGTGGCGGATGTCTGTCAGTCATCACTCCATCTGGCAGGTGAATTCAGGTTGCGAACGGGTCACTTGGGTCTAAATCATTGACTACTTCCCATTGAGCGGTGTGTGCGAGGGATGGAGAGCATGGCGAGAGATCTACAGCCAAAAGGAGTGCTGAGGAATATGTTCCACCCAACATTCAACAAACATGCGTGTAAGGACAAGAGAAGGCTCCCAATCGCAGGTAGTTGCAGACCTCCAAAGCACATTATATGCATTAAAATCGCCACACAAAATGAAGGGGTGTGGGAGCTCAGACAGGAGGTCACGGAGAACCTCTTTGTCGAAAACCTCATGTGGGGCCAGGTAAAGAGAACATATTGACAACTGAAGACACACGTGGACTGACCCAGTGACTGATTACAGGCCGGTTGTGGGGGAGAGAAACGAAGATGATCAGGTATTGTTGGCGAAAATGGCCGCTTCTCTTTTAGCTCTCTCTCCACTGTCGTCGTCCTTCTTGTGGCGAATGTAGCCACGTAGCTCAGGAGTGTCACAGTATTTAACATGTATCTCTTGAAGAGAGAGACACATTGGCCTATTCTGAGTAATAGACAGAGTTCCTCCTACTTGTGTCCTGAAACAATGCAAGTTCCATTAACGGTGAGGTTTTTTACTATGGCTTTCTCTTCTCTTTCCGTCGTTGTGGCGATACTGCAAGGAGGGTGGGGGGAAGGATCGGTTGTTGAGTGACTTCAGGCAGACGTCAACGTCGATACCGGCGATGGTACGGTCATTGTCAGATCCATCATACAGCAACAATGTCGCACGGTCCGACGGCTTTGGAGCGTCGGCTTTCGTCCCCAACTTGGGTTTTGGGGATGGTAGCGTGGCCATTGTGACAGAAACTCTCTGCTGGATCTCTTCCCATGTATGGCATATGGCTTTTCTATCTATGGAGATATTACGTTTGGCAGTTTTCAATGTTCCAGCGATAGGATGATGGCGACGCCACCATCAGCAGCAGACGGCTACTCCGGGTCGTTAATGACCGAGGCGCCATAGTGCTAGGTCCCTTCGACCCTACGCACTACCCGACGCACGGCTGTCCTGACGTGCTCGACATCGCGATTATGAAAGGGGCAGCACACAACACGATCACGACCACCCGCTGTGCCCTGTCTTCCGATCTTTGACCAGAACACAGAGGGGATGGCACCACCTGACCATCGCAGTGCCCGCCTCGACACCAACTGGGCACAATTCCAGCAGCACCTGGCACAGACAGTCACAGCTACACCCGATCCAGACAAGGAGGGGGTGGATGCAGCACTTGCCGCACTCACCCACTACACACTTGCTGCGGCAAATGCAGCAGCGCCGCGGTGACCGCAGAAGCCGAAGGAGAACCCCAAGCAGCTTCCGCCTGACATCTTGGAGTCCATCCGCGTGAAGAAACGGCTTTTTCGTGAGTGGCAGATCACGCGAAACATCGCCACCAAGCGGCTGCTCAACCGCTTGCGCCGTGAGATTTCGGTGGCCGTCGGCCACCACCGAAACCGGGACTGGGCTGTCGAGATAGCCACGCTCAGAATCGACGATGGAAGCGCCTATGCCGTGACCGAGAGTTTTCTGCGCAAGGGCCAGCGCATCCCGCCGTTACTAGCTGGTCGTGACGTTTCTGCAGAGGCATACATCGAGGCCAGTGTGCTCGCGGACACCTTCGCAGATAGTGGACGACGTTGTCGACGACAACATGATCCGGGAGGTGAACGAGCGTCTTCCACTGCACCTGAACCGACAGGACGAGGACGACGTCATCGAAGCCACCACAGAGGAAGAAGTGCAACGCCACCTCACGTTCCTACAGCCCAGGAAGGCAGGGGGATGTGACAAGATCGACAACGCACCGCTGAAGAAGCTGCCACCGGAAGCAGTGCGCATCGTCATGGCGATCTTCGACGCCATCCTTCGCACTGGTGTTTACCCCGCAGTGTGGAAACACGCCGAGGGGGTCGCCATCCCGAAGGCTGGCGAAGACCCCAGGCTAGCGCACAACTATATAAGCCTCCTGCCTTCCCTCTCGAAGACCTTCGAGAGGATATTTGCCAAGCGGATGCAGCGTCACGTCAGTGAAGAAGGCTTTCTTCATGACGAGCAGTTTGGTTTCCGCAGCGGTTATTCGACGCAGCATAAGCTTCTGCGACTGGTGGAGCAGGCGATGGGGGCCCCGGAGCGTCGCGAGTACCTTTGGGTCGGTGCTCCTTGACGTCTCGATAGCGTGTGGCGTGGCGGTCTCCTGTATAAGCTGACGGTAAAGGGGGTACCCGTGTCGCACGTCCGCCTTCTCCAGTCGTGTCTGCACGGGCACACTTTCCGTGTGTCGTGGCAACGGCGCACCACATCCGAGCTGGTGTATCCCTCTTCGCTGCTGACGTCCCGAAGACGACGCCGACGGTACATGTGGCGCTCTACGCCGATGATACCGCACTCTGCACATGCAGCATAAGCCCGCAGCTGATGCGCCCCTGCCTGAAACCCGCCTAGAACGAGCTCGGAGTGTGGGGCACCAAATGGCGGCTCAAGTTCAACACTGGGAAAAGCCAGGCGGTGGTGTTCACGCGCCACCGCATACCCAATGCGCTGCCGCAAGTACGGATCGTAGGAGCCCCACCCCAAGGTCGCGCACTGGAAGAAACCTCGGCGTCACCCTGGACCGACGCCTGCCCTAGGGTCCACACATTCGGGAGCTGAGGGGCCGAGCACTTGGACGGATGTGCTCGTTGCATCCCCACCTCAACTCCACGACGACGCTGCCCCCTCACTGCGGCCTCTTGCTCGCTCTATCTAGCACTCATCAGGCCGGTGCTCGAGTACGCCGCCGTGGTGTGGGGAAATGCGTCAGACACCCACCTTCAGATGTAGAACAAAGCCCTTCGGCTGGCGCCCCACCTGCCAAGGGACTACGACACTCGTATGCTGCACGGCATCGCGGGAATCCCGTTGTTTCAACAATCGCACGTCCGCCTTCTCCAGTCGTACCTGCACGGGCGCACATTCCGTGTGCGTGCTGACGGTGGCGTGTCAATGGCGCGTCACATCCGAGCTGATGTACCCCAGGGGTCCGTGCTTCTCCTCCTGCTGTACTCCCTCTTCACCGCCGCCGCGCTCTCACAACAAGTTTTTACGAAACTTCCTAGCAGATAAAAACTGTGTGCCCGACCGAGACTCGAACTCGGGACCTTTGCCTTTCGCGGGCAAGTGCTCTACCATCTGAGCTACCGAAGCTCGATTCACGCCCGGTACTCACAGCTTTACTTCTGCCAGTATCTCGTCTCCCCCAGGCTGTGGCTAAGCCATGTCTCCGCTGTATCCTTTCTTTCAGGAGTGCTAGTTCTGCAAGGTTCGCAGGGGAGCTTCTGTAAAGTTTGGAAGGTAGGAGACGAGATACTGGCAGAAGTAAAGTTGTGAGTACCGGGCGTGAGTCGTGCTTCGGTAGCTCAGATGGTAGAGCACTTGCCCGCGAAAGGCAGAGGTCCCGAGTTCGAGTCTCGGCCGCGCACACAGTTTTAATCTGCCAGGAAGTTTCATATCAGCGCACACTCCGCTGCAGAGTGAAAATCTCATGCTGGAAGTTTCTACGAGTCGGCGAGGACATCACCGCTGGTCAGTGGACTGGGAAACCAACCCCACTGGCGCCCAGCGACCAGATGGCTCGACCTGCTGCTGGAATAACCACCAGGCAGCAAGAGAAGAGGAAGACACTAGCGTGATAACGAGAAGACGATTCTAACAGAGAGGAACACACACCAATTGTGATCTACGATGCAGGAATAGCAGGCCCTGCTTAACCTGCTCCAAACGGGCATCGAACGCACGCAAGTCATGCACGCACGCACGCGCGAACGCGCGCGCACATGAGGTCTAACCTTAAGGCACAGAAGGCGTGCTGTAATATACTCAGGCAACTTTGGCAGGTAGAATGTCAGGATAAATGACACTGACTTTTGAAGCTCTCCATCAACCCTTTTCTTTGCAAATTTCTTTTCTATCCGTATCTATAAAGTCCTGATGTCTTACAGCAACTTAAAGATTATTTAATCCAGTCTGCATGTCACTGTTGACAGGATATTCTTCAAGTACCTTGGCATTCAACAGCTTCTGTACAGCTTTGTACTTAGGGTGTCATCATAGTCCGTAGCAGAAGAATACCAATACGCAGCCTCTTGATAGATTTCAGTTGCTCTGCAAGTGCCTCGAGAGCTTCATGACAACAAATTCGTCACGTACCACACTTTAAATACTGTCCGAGACTTTCAGAAATGACCCAGGTTGACTAGCTACATGAGTCCTCTTAGAATTTCGGGTATTAATACTGTCCAACGACTCGTCCGAGCTGCTGGGATTAGAAGCATGTGATTTACGTTTCATGGTGTTCCCAGAGGCAGTTAGGGGGGGGAGAGGAAGTGCACCCAGTCAGAGCTCCGCTTGCCTGGGTAGGCCTTACACAACTGAGACGCGGCAGGTTGCACAGAGGTGCCCACTAGTGACTGTTCCTCCTCAAGCGTAATGCATCTCATCAGCAGGCAGCACATCTAGAGATTGAGTGTTTTTTTTCTTTTTTTTGTGGAGTTTTTACCTTCCCCATGGTCCAGGCCTACCTGTGGAGACAGCAACATAGCTTGGTGTCCATTTAAAATGTCAGAAACTATTGCATTAAAAAAAGAAGTAGGAGTACGATCCCTCCTGTGCTGCACTAGCTCTCAAATTACTCTGGGCCTCTGCAGTAACCAGGGAGGCGGTCAGTTAACAACCCAGATTTGAGAGTGTACGTGCTCCGCACCAGAAGATTCGAGAACACATTTTACACGGATCCCAAATGACCTCATTGCCCGTGGACGATTTATATAGAGGTCTTCCCCAGCAAATCACACCGTTGTCCATCCAGCTATGGAAATGGGAGTAGGGAGGAGCTGACACGCTTGATGCGCCATGAGAAGATGCTGTCAGGTGGTGAGTGGCAGCTCACAGAGACTGGGCATGCGCCTGCCCCTGTGGGAGCCCCTGGCCGTGTGATGTACAGCGTCAGTGATCTCCAGGCGTGAAGGCCTTCTTCACCCATACACTCTGTACCCATAACCAGTTGTGATCACACTAGAGCCCCAGAACATTCACATAATAGAAAGGCCTTCGAACGTGGTCAAGTGATTAGGTGTCACTTGTTTCATACTCTGTACGCGGTATATCCACACTCTTGAACGTGCTTAGGTCCACTGCTTGTGATGTGGTAGTGAAGTGGAAACGTGAAGAGGGACACGTACAACACAAAAGTGTACAGACCACCACGTCTGTTGAGTGACAGAGACCGTCGACAGTTGAAGCGGGTCGTAATGTGTAATAGGCAGACATGTATCCATGAACCCCAAACTGCATCAGGGTCCACTGCAAGTACTATGACTGTTAGGCGGGATGTGAGAAAACTTGGATTTCATGGTCGAGCGGCAGCTCATAAGCCACACATCACGTCGGTAAACGACAAACGACGCCTCGCTTGGTGTAAGGAGCAAAAACATTGGAGGATTGAAGAGTGGAAGAACGTTGTGTGGAGTGCCGAATCACGGTACACAAAGTAACGATCCGATGGCAGGGTGTGGGTATGCCGAATGCCCAGTGAATGTGATCTGTCAGCGTCTGTAGTGCCAATAGTAAAATTCGGAGGTGGTGGTGTTATGGTGTGGTCGTGTTTTTCATGGAAGGAGCTTGCACCCCTTGTTGTTTTGCAAGGCGCTATCACAGGCCTACATTGATGTTTTAAGCACGTTCTTGCTTCACTCTGTTGATGAGCAGTTCGGGGATGGGGATTCCATCTTTCAACACCATCGAGCACCTGTTCATAATGCACGGCGTGTGGCGGAGTGGTTACACGACAGTAACTTCCCTGTAAATGACTGGCTTGCACAGAATGCTGACCTGAATCCTACAGAACACCTTTGGGATGTTTTGCAACGCCGACTTCGTGCGAGGCTTCGCCGGCCGACATCGACATCTCTCCTCAGTGCGGCACTCAGTGAAGAATGGGCTGCCATTCCCTAAGAAACCTTCCAGCACCTGATTGAATGTATGCCTGCAAGAGTGGAAGCTGCCATCGAGGCTAAGGGTGGTCCAACAACATATTGAATTCCAGGGCTCCACCAACTTGTTAATAATTTTCAGCTGGATACTTTTGATCACATAGTGTATATATGTGCAGGTTGCTCATGAACTACAACGATGGAAAGGGACTGGAATGGTACAACCCATTTCAGCGTGTCAGTGGCTGTCACTCTTAGTGATATTAAAAAAGCCATAAGGAAGTTTACACTCATGTGCTGATTTTAATAAACCAACAAACCGGATAAATTTATGGAGAGACTGGGATGGGACTCATTCTTTTCGAAGACTGATTGTTAATTGTAAGTA
Organism: Schistocerca cancellata; assembly: GCF_023864275.1. Taxonomy (NCBI): domain Eukaryota; kingdom Metazoa; phylum Arthropoda; class Insecta; order Orthoptera; family Acrididae; genus Schistocerca; species Schistocerca cancellata. The sequence goes on from NC_064630.1 coordinate 839,447,648, forward strand.
TGCCTCACATCAGTTGACGTGCAGTCCAAGCAATATTTTGTGATCTACACTCACATGGGTTTGTCCCAATTTGAAACACTTCCGTAAAAAGTGCTTCAGCTCTCGCTATATTTCATTGGTTTCTAAAACAATAAACAGCCAAAAAGCGTCTCATATATTGTCGCCACAAACTGTATGCCTGCTGCACACTTAGCAGATGTAAAAAGTTTATTTTAAGTACTTGGTGCGACTAGCTTCAAGAGTATCAAGAACAAGTCAACGAAGAACTTGAACGCTCTGCGCATTTATGACATGTCCTAATATTCATTCTGCTTATTCATATTTGTCTGTGATTAAAGGTCTGCTGGCGCCCCAAAACGTAATAAGCTCAATTGTCATGTTTGCTTAACTTTATTGCAAACGCTGTTCATATGGCTGCTCCTCTGAACCGGCTGTGACGGAAATCCCTTTGAGTGAGCCCAAGAATGTGAGGACACATTTCAGCAGTTAAAAGACGCATTGTTAAGTGGTCGTCGTTTGATTCAATTTCATCCTACTAAGCCTTTTGTCTTGGATGTGGGTGCATCTTCTTACGGGATTGGAGCTGTGTACTCCCACAGAATGGATCCGTCTGATAAAGCTATTGCTTTTGGCTCGAAAACTCTTAACAAAGCGAGTGCAATTACAGTCAATCAGAATAAGAGTCACTCGGCATTGTCTATGATGTTACCAAGTTCCACCAATACTTGTATGTTCAGAAGTTCTATTTGATTGTAGATCATCTGCCTTTAATGCCTTGTTCAGTACTTCCAGATCTGTCCCAAAACAGACAGCTCAAAAATTGGTACTATGGACTCTGTTATTGTCTAATTATGAATGCAAGTTGTTGTACAGGCCCACTGCATAATATTCGAATGCTAACTTGTTGTTTCGGTTACAAGTTGGTGCCGACACAGGGTTTGAGGAACCGTGTTATTAAACTCATACTCAAGATTAGGAAATTCTCGAAAATTTTCCACTACATTTTAGCGTATTGCTGGAGTAACAGCTGCCGACACAGCTCTTCAGTTAGTTTCGCAGTAAGTACGACATTGTGAGCACACAGTTTGAAAGAAATTCCCCACCCAATGGCATGTCACAACTTTTTGCATTGTCAAGCGGTATTCGTGCGGTCAGGTGTTCTGCTGCTGCACACAGAGAATGACGATGCACAGGTTGTGATTCCTCAGTCCCTCCAGCGACGAGGTTTGTCACTGTTGCATCACAAAGTCATTGGAGCGTTGTTCGCACACAGCAATTAGCCCACTGTACTAGGAAGGTTACGGACACCCGAATTCAGCAGATTTTCGCTCGCTATAACGTGTGTACGTGTAGTATCAATCGACGCCTCCGCTACGCTTTTATGTTGCCACGACCGTTCTGACCGTGGCGACGTGTCCACACTGATTTTCTGGGTCCATTCTTGAACAGGGAATCATTGCTGATGACAGACGCATACAGTAAATTTCCTAGTATCGTCACGTCATCCACATTGGTGCTACGACTGTATCGGCTTTTTCTTCTTTTTTTTTTTGTTGCAAAGGTCTTCTTGAGGCCCTTGTCTCCGACAATGGAAAGCAGTCCACGTCTCCCAGGTTTTAACAGTTTTGTGATGATAACGGCATCCACCAACTACTGCTGCTCTTCACTGCCAGTCTAATGGCGAAGTTAAATGGTTCTTCAGAAAGCTCAAAAGTCACACGGAGAAACTGTGTCCCTCCCACATATGGGAGTGAGCGTTAAATGTTTTCCTTTGCGACGTGAGGGGAAATGACTGGTGTAATTATAACACTGTCGTCATCACCGTACCCTTTAGCATTTTCTGTGACCAGTACGGTAACATATCGTACTGCCAGTCAGACCAAGTCTGAGCCACAGGACGGGGCTTTCTTTAAAGTTTTTGGAAAGAAACAGCTTCGGTAGCACAGTGCCATTACACGAGTCTCGGGCCACCCCGAGAACACTGTTTAAAGTTCCTCTGGGCTGCACTGGCATCTGCAGAATCAGGTGCGGATCCAGTACGTGAGTGATCTGGCCGGCCGCAGACGCAGCCCGCCGCTGCAGTCGCCGCCAGCGCGGTCCAGTGTGGTGCAGCTGGCAGGCCGGTTCCCACTAGGGCTGCCGCGCGTCACAACCGCGCGTCAGCGGCGTGGTTGCCATGGAAACGGCGTCGGCGGCACGGCGCGGCAGGCTCTGCGTCGCGGTTTGACCATGTCGAACCGCTTCCGCTGCCGCGTGCCGCGCTCCAGGTGCGCGCCGCCAATCACAGGACGCGCTGAGCGTGACGTAAGGTACGGAACCCCGGGCCACACGAACTTTCGCCGAACCGCTGGCGCGGACGCGGCGGCAGCTATGAAATACTTATCATCCGATTCCAAGGAAACTATTCGGTAGAAAAATTTGATTCTTGGACATGTTACAGCCTGATATCTTCTCTCGATAAAGGACCAAATTTCTTTTCGTTATTCGTCGTGGTTACTTGCTGTATCGCATTTACGTAAACCTTTACACGAAATTTTAATGAGTGTGCAGAGGTAAAAACGCATTGCGTGGACTTTGCGTACAGTTCATTTTAGGTAATACATTATTGCGTATGAAATTTAGTCAACATATCGAAATTGTTTTTAAAGCTGAGAGCAGACCGATAGCTATCACCGTTCTCGAGATATTGAATGATATGTCGGCGGACGGGCTGTGCGGTGACCGAGCGCAGGTCGCTCGCGACGCGACCGATACTTCGTCCTGCTTGTCGTAAACCATGTGGTTGTATCAACTGCAAATTTCGTAAACGGTTCAAGAAATCGAAAAGTGCTTTTTTGAAAACGATTACTTGTGAAAAGTCATGTATTTCGTCACATGGTAAATATCCTAAATCTGTTTATATACCGAGATATGAAAGAAACTACAGTTTTTCGGAAGGGATAGATGAAATTTTTTAAACAGCATTTAATAGCATGTGGAATGAGAAGTTAAACCGAGACTAATTTACTGGTATGTCATAAGATGTAATTTGCTAAGTATCTACAGCTGTTGATTATTTCCTTTGGAAATAACATACGTTTTTTTCTTTATCCAGTGTACTTTATTGGTTCAAGACGCGTTTCGCCTTTTACTTTAAGGCATCTTTGGTGGAATCTAGAAGGATTCAGTTCTGTTTTGATATGTGATACTTGCAGATTATAAAACAGTTCACATCTTTTTTTAAGTGAATAACTGATTACGTACAGTGAATCGAGTTTTTGGCGGCCATCTGCGTTTCCCCTCACCTGGTCACATGCTGTAGGTTGAACTGAAACTTAGATTATGGAACATAAGCACATTTTCATGTTCCTTTTTTTTCTTCTGTCACTAGCTGTAGACGTTTTACCGAAAACACTGATTTGAAGCCTTAACTACAGTGTGTTCACCTCATGTCCCTTCCTGTTTGGTTTGTTTATGTACATGTTGCCAACCTAAAGAATTATATGCTGAAAACTAATGTTTGTTTATTTCTGTTCTCCTTATATCTGTATGTGTGTGTGGCTAGCCAGTGATAGTTATAGAAAGTTGAAAGTGAATGCAGTAGTTGTCAGACAGTGGTTGAAAGATTTGGTGTTCAACTGATTTCAGTTTTGGTTTGAATGTTTTGTGGAGGAGTGCATGGAAGAGCAAATTCACTGCTTACATTAATAGATAAAATAGTAGAATATCATTTCAACAGATGATTATTATCAGAATACTATCACCCAACCCCTTTGTCCTCACTCTTTGACACCTCATAATACGTTCTGTCAACTTACCCCTGTTGTAGTCAAAGTTGTACCATAATTTCCTCTTCCTCCTCTATTTAATTCCGTACCTCTTCTTTAGTTACACGATCCTCATATATAATCTTCAGCATTCTTATTGATCACCACGTTTTGAAAGCGTCCATTGTCTTCTTGACAGAACTGTTCATCGCCCACGTATCACTTACATACAAGGCTGCACTCCACACAAATACCTTTGTAAAATAGTACCCAGTCATCAGAATTTATATTAGATGTGAGCAAATTTTCTTTTTCAGAACGCTTTTGTTGCTTATTTACAGTCTTCATTTTATATCCTCTCTACTTCTGCCTTCTCAATTACTGCTTCCCTTTCAAGTCATTGAAGTCTTAGAAATGCAGTTTGGATTCTGTACAGGTTGTAGGTAATCTTGTGGCCCTGTGTTTTATCGATGACATCTCCAGAGTTTGAAAGAATGTTTTAATTAAGATTGTCAAAACCTTTCTCTAAACATGCAAATGCTATAAACACAGTTTAGCAGTTCATCAGTGTGTCTACTTAGCTAAGTGGTGGCCTTGCGTGTTCAGACATCTCACAGGAATCTAACATTGTGCTTATGTTAGTTTGTACAACCCCTACCCCTCTCCTCTCTACATATTCCTTCCACTTTCTAGCCTTCTCTCATTTGGTTAGTTGTGGCTTTGCCAAATGAGTTCTTGACAGTTGCTTCTTCTTTGAGCAAAGTTTTCTTTGTTCTTTCTCATTTTCATTCCCCTATGTTTTCCAAGAGCAAAATCGCATTGCAATTTTGGACTTTCTGTTAACGTCATGTTTAGACATTTCTATTTCCGATGGCCTACTTTATTTGCTACATTTTTATATTTTTCCCTCGTGTCAAATTTAATATATCACGTTTTATCTAACAATTTCTACTGTACCTTCTTCCCGTTCACATACTCTGCTGCATTCACCACTTCTTCTCTCAAAGATATCCACTCGTATTCTAGCGGATTCCTTCTTCTGTTTCTCTCAGTCGTTGCATTACGGTAACTTTAAGGTTATCGAAAAACTGTGGGTCTCGACTTATTCAAGTTCCATTTCCTTAATTTGCTACCATTTACTGTCTCTTCAGTTGTAAACCGCAGCTCGTAACCAATAAATCATTGTAGGTTTGCATCTGCACCAGGAAATGTCTTTTAATTTAAAATCTGGTTTCGAAAACTTTGTTCCAAAAATATATTATTTTTTCATGATTCTTAAGCAAGGTGCTGGCGACGATTACATTATGCTCTGTGCGGAATTCTATCAGGTGGCTTCCACTTTCATCCCTTCCCCCAAGCCTTTGTGTTCTTACCGTTTTCCTGTACATGCTACCGTATCACATTTTAAATTTTTGTCTCGCTTAACTATCTGAGTAATCTCTTTTGTCGTACATTGCTTCAATGTGTTAGGAGATAGTGAACAATCGTGAACGGTAGTCACGAAATCTGTTTATGGTGAAATGAGAAAACATGAATAATGAAATATGTGAAAGAGTTCATTGTACAGAAAGTGAAAAATTGGTATGTCTTCACCCAACTTCGTCTTTCCTTCATGTAGGTGTAAAATATAGTTAATCAAATGCACCAGGCGTTTCAGTGGGTCCCGGCCCGTATCTCAGTGGCTGTCCGTCATCGGCTACCGCTAGCGTATGGCGCTTCCAGATGGGAACGCCAATTCCGCGAGCCGCCGCGTCAGAGCGGAAAACGCTTGCCGCTGCCGCTGCCGCTGCCGCTGCCGCTGCCGCACGACGCGCTGCCGCGCTCTAGTGGCACCGACCGCAGCCTCAGTGGACGTGCGCGCCGTGCCCAGTTCTTCGGCCGGTGTCCCCCGTCACTCGCGGGCTCGTCACCGGGGTACTGTCGTCCTCCCTCGTTACACTTGCTGTCTCCTCGACTACATTCCAGTTCGGGCGTCCACCCCGCCATTTACGTGACACGGCACTACACGACGATGGTGCTCAGGTTTGTGGGGCCGGAGTGTGCTGTGGGACCGAGTTCTTCAGCCGACACCGACGTCGGCACCCCCAGCCTGGTCTACAGTCGTCGCTTACGACGACAGCACGGTCTCGAGTCGGATCGAGCAGCACGAGCTGTATTACAACCCACAAGTGTATCGAATTTGACAGTCACCTGTACACTGCGAGAAGAGATTAGCATTGTGTACTGACAGCACTTACACGAGTCAGTGCTCAGTGACAGTAAAAAATAGACGTGATATTGTTTTGCACGTGGATTGAAATATTTAAATTGGAAAGAGGTTGTCCACGTTTCGAGAAAGTGATCTAAGATTTCGTGTGTGTTGTTGTATCCACTCGACCTCCTACAGAAGTAAATCTATGACTTAATACAGTGCTGACGAGTGTTATTTCCTCCGTCACTACACGTGCAGAAACAGTTAACATTGCAACTCTATTTGAGTGAAGAGGAGTGTGGCCCGCCTTCCTTAGAGTGGATATAAGGAAAACGGGACTAACAACACGCACACCCACTCCAAAGTCCTCAAAAGCGTGGCAGGAACTTACCGTTCAGAGTGGCCTCAGCCCAACCCAGCTTAATGCAACCCCCTATCTTATACTGCTTCAGAGATCTCCTTTTGTCACAAGCAGTCACACCTGAAATGTGCCTTCACACCACATAAGAAGGAACATCCCAAACAGTCGTGGAAAAATTCCTGTAGTAGTTGGTTTTAGAGCTGCACCTATTTTAGATTGAAGTCAGCTGATTGGTACACCTGCTTAAAGGAAGTCCCTCTATCTAAGGACTAACCTGCAGAAGACGTCATGTTTCGAAATAGGGAAGGAATTAGCATATTTCATCAAAATACAAGAGGTATTAGAGATAAAGTTAGTGGACTGCTTATAGCTGTTGACTCTCAATTTATTGGTACATCGGAGCACCACTTAAATAATTTGACAATTCAGAGGCTTCCTTTACTAGGACACAGATTAGCTGGCTGTTTTCAAAGAGTCCCTTGCGGGTTGGAGGAGTGGCCATGTACGTAAAAAACAGTATTCCATTTGAGCCCATAGACGTATCACTGCACTGCACAGAACAGACATTTGAATGTTGTGCAGGGGCAGTAGAATTTAGTGAAACTAAACTTCTAATTGTTGTTGTTTATAGGTCCCCTAACTCTGACATGAGAGCATTTCTGCTCAAACTAGAGACGGTTCTTGGTTCACTTTATAAGAAGTACCAGAAATTAGTTACATGTGCTGACTTCAATATTAATTTTGTATATGATGGTGCAAGAAAAAGGATGTTGGTAGATCTCCTAATTTCATATGATCTGACGCAGATTGAGTTTTTTTCCAACTAGGGTGTAGGGGAACAGTAACACAATCAAAGACATCACAAATGGTTCAAACGGCTCTGAGCACTATGGGACTTAACATCTGTGGTCATCAGTCCCCTAGAACTTAGAACTACTTAAACCTGCCTGAGGCAGGATTCGAACCTGCGACCGTAGCGGTCGCGCGGTTCCAGACTGAAGCGCCTAGAACCGCTCGGCCACCAGCGGCAGGCAAAGACATCTCAGTACGCCCGAATTTCCTTTCGTCATCAGGGCAATTTCTCGTTGTTGAGGTCTTCAGTTGCCAAACTAATTTGGTTCAGCTCTGCATGCTACTCCGTTCTGCGCAGATGTCTTCATATCTCCGTGACCACAGCAAGCCACGTCCTTTTGAACCTGCTTACTGCCTTCAAGCCCTGCTCTGATTCTATAATGATTACTCTCCAACGCTTCCCTTCATTACCAAATACAGTGCAACGTGGCTATAACAACATTCGAAGTGTAACTCCTCGTTGTATATTTGGTCTTTTATGGAACTAAAATTTATTCGAACTGGCCATGAACAATTCCCACATTTCATATAGAATCACGAATTCCCGTTTTAAAGCAGAGAAAATTAAATAAAAGAATAATAACAGCCAATGGAAGAGAGTATTATATGGACAGTAGCAAGGGCTTTATTCAAAGAGTTCTAACGAACGTCCCTTTTATTTCGTAATTATGATATAAGCACAACACACGTATTATTAACGCCTCTAGCGTCTGTAGTCTTTGGCGCCTGGGAGACTTTATAGTTTGAGATTTTAGTGTCCGAGCTTTCAACACTGGAATCCTAAATACACACGTTTCAAGTTCAAGCACCACTGTGTGAAATAGTTAACCTCGTCGGAAGCCGGGATAATTAAAAGAAAATTTCTTTGACTTTCGATTATAGACTCCGTTAGGACATTTACTATGAGGCGTAAGAAAGACCGTTCATCGTTGTGTTAATAAAAACAGAGTTAAGCAAAAACTATAATGTCCTACGATTTCGAACAGAGTATCAAAAGAAGTGAACCGTATATTGGATTCTCTCTGGACAAGAGTAGTAGTAATAATAATAATAATAATAATAACAGACTATTCAACTTGATATTAAAGGGAATAGTTTTTAACGGGCAAAAAAACGTGCTGTGTTAAGTGAACCCTGTGATCTTTGAAGGAATTAATTCGGTGTACATGGCCTATGCAAATCAGTTCATTTAGAAAAGCGAATCGGGCGCCTAACAACTGCTAATGAGTATCTTTGGCAGCAACCGCTGAACAACGCAGCTAACCGATGGTGTTAATTTGAATTTAAACTTATTGGTCAGCAAATATTTATTACAATGTGCCTCCTCGCTTTCATGTTCTCGACAAGGTGAAGAATACTAGCTGGGCGTAGAAAAAAGACATTACGCTTTCGCTGATCGTTGAAGTGCCAGTAGCCAGCAGTAGGAAGAGTCACAAAAGGACACTGAAATAATGCTCGTTGTAACCGAGATTCGTATTTTCAGTCTGTTCTGGTGGCAAATGGAAAAGAACAAATTTATTTAGCCTTGTTTTATTTTACATAACTTATTCACTCTTAAGTTACATGAATGCAGTATATTTATTTATTTACACGTCAAGTTCCATAGGGCCAAATTGAGGAGCAAATCTCCAAGTTCATGGAACGTGTCAGTACATGAAATTACAATATACAAGTAATAACAGATAAAAATAAAATGTTTATAAACACGAAAAAAGTCGATCCATACGTTTAAGTAAACGCAGTCAGCAATACAACAAGAATGAGCTTAATTTTTCAAGGAACTCCTCGGCAGAATGGGAATGACCCACGAGGAAACTCTTCAGTTTCGATCTGAATGTGAGCGTGGATTACTGCTAAGGGTATTGAATTCCAGTGGTAGCTTATTGGAAGTGGATGCAGCAGCATGCAGCACACCTTTGTGCACAATACTTAAGAAAGTCCGATCCAAATGCAGGTTTGATTTCTGCCGAGTATTAACTGAGTGAAAGCAACTTATTCTTGGAAATAAACTAATAATGTTAACAAGAAATTACAGTAAGGAATATATATATATATATATATATATATATATAAGTTCACGAACCTCGTGTCGACCCCTGTTCACGAGTCTAGGTAATTTGACATTGGCCTCTCTCTCGTGAACAGGGGTCGACACGAGGTTCGTGAACTTACACCACTTATTACCCGAACCGCCCGTTTATGAGCCAAAAATATCCTTTTAGAATGGGAAGAGTGACCGCAGAATATAATACCATACGACAATAAGCGAATGGAAATAAGCAAAGTAGACTAATTTTCGTGTCCAACATCACTCACTTCAGATACCGTTCGAATAGTAAAAATGGCAGCATTAAGTCTTTCAACAAGATCCTTTCCACGACAGCTTACTATCTATTAGAACACCTAGAAATTTGAACTGTTCAGTTTCACGAATCATATGTCCATTCTGTGAAATTAAAACGTCAGGTTTTGTTGAGTTGTGTGTCAGAAACTGTAAAACTGAGTCTTACTGTGATTTAGCACTAGTTTATTTTCTACAAGCCACGAACTTAGGTCACGAACTGCACTATTTGAAACCGAGCCAATGTTGCACACAACATCCTTATCACCAAGCTAGTGTCATCAGCAAACAGAAATATTTTAGAGGTACCTGTAATACTAGAGGGCATATCTTTTATATAAATAATGAACAGGAGTGGTCCCAACACTGATCACTGGGGAACCTCCCCATTTTACTGTATCCCACTCAGACCCCACATCACAGACATTCTCAGAACTGCGAATAATGACCTTCTGCTGCCTGTTGCTAAGGTAAGAGGTGAACTAATTGTGAGCTACTCCCGTACTCCGTAATGGTCCTACTTCTGGAGCCATATTCTGTCATCACCACAATCAAACGCCTTAGTTAAATCAAAAAATATGCCTAGGGTTCGAAACCTTTTGTTTAACCCATACAATTCCTTACAGAGAAAAGAGAATATAGCACATTCAGATGTTAAACGACTTCTAAAGCCGAACTGTACATTTGATAGCAAATCGTGTGATATAAAATGATGAATTACCCTTACATATACAGCCTTTTCAATAACTTTAGCAAACACAGATGGCATAGAAATAGGTCTAAAATTGTCTACATTGTCCGTTTCTCCGTTTTTAATCGTTCAGGAAACTGACCATTCATATAGGAAAAATTACAAATATGGCTAAATACAGGGCTAACATGGGCAGAACAGTATTTTAATATTCTGCTAGGCACTCCATCATATCCTTGGTCCATAGGCTGTCGTATTCGCAGGACGAAAAGCCAGCTTAATATTCCCCAGACCAGAGAGTGGAGGCTGTGCTGTACTGTGTTAAGAGGAACAACTGTCTTCCTTTTCTGACTTCTGAGCTTCCGATCCCAACGCTTATACAGCAGTATGTCGAGTACTCACCAAACTTCTGTACTTGGGAGTGAAGTAATCATTCATTTTAATCTGCTGTCGATTTGCCCAATACACACTTTTTAAATTTAATATTAATTAATTATAAGTTTAATATGACACATTTTGATTCATCAGATGAATGTTGTAAACTGCAACGAACTTTATAGCTGCACTCGCCACATACCCTCGAATAGGCGGTTTTTTAAATTTTGTTTTTATGAACCAAAAACGTTGATGTATCATATAGGGAAGTAGGCTACTTCATCTTTTGGATCTCTAGGAGCGAGCTACAACCACACTATGGATCATATTAGTCTTTGACACTCTCTTAAACAATTTTTCGGGGTCGTGGAGATGTGTTCCGTCTATGCAACTGATTGAAGGCAGTTTATTCCCATACGCGTTTCACTTCTTTTATTTGTGAAGCATCATCACGAATAAAGGAAGCGAAAAGCGTATGGTAATAAATAGTGCTCGGATTTACATGCACTGAAACGTATGAATATATGCACGCATCTATACATTAAAAATCTGATAAATATGCTATAAAAACTACGAAGGCTTTCCCGGCCTAATAATTGATAATATTCTTCTCGGGTATGCAGCCGGATCATAACGTCTTCGTGACACAATATTTCCGCGGTCCAACTGGCCGCCATCTTCAGGTGAGAGTGCTGGTGCACGATCTCGCCGGAACTGACTTCCTAGCGTTTTTTTTTCTTTATTGTGATTTCATTCCCCTGCCCCATATGGGCAGGGGAGGGCTGTCAGCAGCACAATCCGCTGCTCTACAGCCGAGTGACACGACAACTAAAACAAGAATAAAATAATACATACATAAGGAGATAAAAAAGGGGAACATAAAACAGAGGGAGGGGAGAAAATGGAGGTAAAAAGACATGGACATGTAGACGTTCATGGGGGACAGTTAAAAAAGTCACCAGAAAGTTAAAAAACACAGTTGGCGATTCTTAAAATACAGAGAAGACACTGGATGCTCATGCACAGGTTAAAAGTTGGCCACAGTAGTAAAAACACTCCGAAACAACACACTTAAAACCCACATGGAGCACACACGACGAAGAATAAAACTACCAGGGGGGACCTGCCGAGGGAAAGGTCAGAGAGGATGGAAAAGGAGGGGAGAGCATGGGGCAGCTGGGGAAGCGGCGGGATGAAGAGAGGAGGGGCAACCGTGGGTTCACGAAGAGGCAAGAAACACAGGGGGTGGGAGAGGAAAAGGGAAGACAGGGCAGGAGGGAGCGCAGAGACACTGAAAGAAGGCACAAGAGATGGAGGGGGAGTAGGAGGGGAAATCTGCTCAGAAGGAGGGAGGGGGAGGAGAGGGAGCCCTGAGGAGGAGGCAGGAAGAGGGGGTTAGAGTTGGTAGGAAGGGTAGATGTCAGGGCGAAGCTCATCATCCGGGAGGGGTAGACGGTGGAAGTTGTGTTGGGAAAGGAGATGGAGGGTGTGGAGATGGAGAGAGGGAGGGACACAACAGTAAAGGCGCGGCAACTGGGTGGGAGTGGAGAGGAAGGGAGACACCAGGGGGTGAGGAGGATCAAGGCGGCGGACAATATATAGTGTGCAGATGTGTTCAAGGAAATGGAGAAGGTGGGGGAAGGGGATGAGGTCATAGAGGATGCGCGTGGGGGACGGAAGGCGGATGCGTAAGGCGGGGCGGAGTGCATGGCGTTCGAGGATTTGGAGGGCCTTATAGAACCGGGGAGGAGCGGAAATCCAAGCGATGCTGGCATAACAAAGGATGCGGCGGATCATGGATTTGTAGGTGTGAAGGATGGTGGAAGGATGCAGACCCCATGTCCGGCCGGACAGGAGTTTCAGGAGGCGGAGGCGGTTGTGAGCTTTGTTTTGGATGGCAAGGAGATGGGGAGTCCAGGTGAGGTATCGGTCGAGTGTGAGGCCAAGGTATTTGAGGATAGGAGTGAGGTGGATAGGACGACCATAAATGGTGAGGTAGAAATCATGGAGGCGGAAGGAGCGGGTGGTGCGGCCTATGATGATCACCTCGGTCTTGGAGGGATTAACACGGAGGAACCACTGGTTGCACCAAGCGGTGAATTGGTCAAGGTGGGTTTGGAGGGTACGTTGGGACCGTTGAAGGGTAGGATAAAGGGCTAGGAAGGCGGTATCATCAGCGAACTGGAGAAGATGAACAGTTGGGGGAGGTTTGGGCATATCAGCAGTGTACAGGAGATAGAGGAGAGGGGAAAGGACAGAACCTTGGGGCACGCCGGCAGAGGGGTAGAAAGTACGGGAGTTGGAATTGTGGATAGTCATATAGGAGGGACGATGGGAGAGGAAGGAAGCAACGAGAAGGACGAAGTTGATGGGGAGAGCATAGGTCTGGAGTTTGAAAAGGAGCCTGGGATGCCAGACACGATCATAGGCGTTCTGGAGATCAAGGGAAACAAAGATAGCAGAGCGACGGGAGTTAAGTTGGAGGGAAAGAAGATTGCTAAGGTTAAGGAGCTGGTCGTCGGCAGAGAAGGAAGGCCGGAAGCCACATTTGGTAAGAGGAAGGAGGCGGTGCTGGTTAAGGTGGCGGTGGATACGGCGAGAGAGGATGGCCTCAAAGACCTTACTGAACATGGAGGTGAGGCAGATGGGACGATAGGAAGTGGTAGCAGAGGGGGGTTTGTTAGGCTTAGGGAACAGCAGGACACGGGAAGTCTTCCACAGGTCGGGGTAAAATCCAGTGGAGAGGAGGTCATTGTACAGGGTAGCAAGGACAGACAGGAAGGATGGAGGGGATTCCTTGAGGTGACGGTAGGTGACGCCATCATGACCAGGGGCGGTGTTGCGTTTGGAGCGGAGGACGAGTGTGATGTCTTGCATGGTGATGGGAGTGTTGATGTCTGAGGGGGGTAACCGATCCAAATACTGGAAGCTAGGGGCGAGCGGGGGGACAGAGGTGTCAGTGCGGTCAAGGACGGTGGGGAAGAGGGAGTAATCAAAATGGGGATCGTCAGGAATGGAGAAGACCTCGGATAGGTGGGAAGCAAAATGGTTAGCCTTACTGAGGTTGTCAGGAAAGGGCCGATCGTCATGGAGGATGGGGTAATGTGGGGTGGGATGGCTACCAGTAAGGTGGTGGAAGGCTGACCAGTACTTGGAGGAGTTGACAGGGAGGGTGGAGTTGAGGCGTGTGCATGTCTGACGCCAATCCCGGCGTTTCTTTGCTGTAAGGAGGTTCCGGATATGTCGCTGTAATTGCCGGTGGCGGGTGAGAGTATACCGGTGACGAGTGCGGAGGAAAGAGCGGTAGAGCCTGCGGGATTCACGCAGAAGAAGAACGGCCTGTGGAGGAAGCGTAGGGGTGAGTTTTGTTAGGGACATGAGCCTCCACAGCGTCAGTGATGGTCTCCTGAAGGAAGGAAGAGGCATGGGTGATGTCATCAGGGTGGTGGAAAGTGAGGGGGTGGCTTTCGACCTGTAAGGCAATGGATTCCCGGTAGGCATCCCAATTGGCACGGTGGTAGTCATGGACAGACTTTGGAGGGGCAACTGGGCGGGTGGCTGCAGTGGCGGGACGGGTAGAGGAGATGGTGAGAAGGACGGGGAGATGGCTTCCTAGCGCAAGCGGCGGACCCTATATAGGCCGCAGAAGACCCACAACGCGTGCGCGAGAAGGTGCCGTAACCGCCCTCTAGCGCAGTAAACATACCGCGCCGATAGTGGTGGAAATAGGCGAAATAGAGATATCGCTGTCAAAAATTAAAAAAATTTTATTCCGACGATCGAAACACAGACCGTTGTTTTTTAATGTCAGATAACACCGGGTCCCAAGTCTTACTTAAAAGATAACCCATGTCTCTATTAATAAGATTGTCAGATAAACGAATCTCTATGGATTCTTTTAAAACACAGTCCCAATAGCGAGATGCAGGGCAACCATTTGTGTCTCGTCATAGAGCATTCTGTGTCCCTCGGTGAGACAGTGCTCCGCCACTGCAGATTTCTCAGGTTGCAGCAGCCGTGTGTGCTGCTGATGCTCAACACATCGGTCCTGAATGGTCCGGATTGTCTGACCAATATAAGCCTTCCCACAGTGGCAAGGGATCTTGTACACACCGGGCTTCCTCAAACCCAAGTCATCCTTTACAGAGCCAAGGAGCGCTCTAATCTTGGCTGGCGGACGAAAAATACTTTTGATATGGTATCTTTTCAGAATTCTTCCTGTCTTCGAGGAAATGCCCCCAGCAAAAGGCAGAAAAGCCACCGATTTGCAGGTATCTTCTGGTGGTTCAGGAGAAGGTCCAAAATGGAATGCACGACGGATCTGGTTATCTGTATAGCCATTCTGCTTGAGCACAACCTTAAGATGGTCCAATTCTTGTGTCAAGCTTTCTCCATCTGAAATGGCATAAGCTCTTCTCGCCAACGTCCGCAGGACCCCCATACGCTGGAACTATGGATGACAGCTAGAAGCATGCAGGTAACGGTTCGTGTGCGTAGTGTTACTAAGTGCGGTGTCTCACTGTCTGTTAAATGGCATTGTCGATCTCAGTTTTCGCGAGTACCTACTGTTATAGCGTCTGTACACGGCACGAGCTATGCTTCAGAAAAAACATGTTTTCCTCGTGTTCGCTCTGGCAAGCGTACATGTGTTCTACCGAGTGCTACAAACGCCCCTTCCCTTCCCGTGAGTCCTATTGTACGCTGATAAAATCGTGCTGCCGTACACGCTGTATCGAAGACGACAGGCCGGCCGGAGTGGCCGAGCGGTTCTAGGCGCTTCAGTCTGGAACCGCGCGACCGCTACGGTCACAGGTTCGAATCCTGCCTCGGGCACGGATGTGTGTGTGATGTCCTTAGGTTAGTTAGGTTTAAGTAATTCTAAGTTCTAGGGGACTGATGACCTCAGAAGTTGAGTCCCATAGTGGTCAGAGCCATTTGAACCATTTGAAGACGACAGAGGCCGCGTATAGACGTTTTTGATCGTTCGAGACGCTAGCCATTTTTGCGGTAGCCATTTTTGCAGACGAATTAAAGGAGCAGGTCATTACATCCTCAATTCGTATATTCACTGCAATTTTAGAAGCTACCTATGTCTCTATTTGCTTCGAAAGTGTGATCCTGCCAACTTTGGAAAAACGAGCTCACCATACACTTTGTAAATAATAAATATGGAGGCAACAGAAGTCTAAGAAGAAGTCTAAGGCTGCTTGCACACTAGACGATTTCGCCCGTACGGTAAAAAACCGTACGGACAAATTTTCTCAGTCGACTGTTGAAGAACACGAGACCTTTCACGTCGTACGGTTGCAACACGGGCACGATTTTTAGTCGTGTTGCAGCTGTCCACTGCCACTGCCGCCACACGGCACCGTTCCGTACTCTCGGCTCAGTGGCCCACGTGACCAAGTGCTCGTTTTCACACTACACCATTTCAGTCGTACGAGAGCTGTCCCCAGTGTTATTTCTACTGCTTTCATTTTGGTATCAGGTTGCGATTTTCCGTGTTTTCAGTTTGTGGGTGTCGCTGGCTTATTTTCACATTATGGAAAGAATTGATGCTGAAATTTTGATATCGGTAGTTGAATTACGGGACAAAACTTTAGATATTTATAAGGATAGATACGCAACAAGAAAAGCCTGAGAAGAGTTATGTTCAGCACTCAACCCAGATTTTGAGAACATTAGTGATACAGAAAAAATGCATTTAGTAAGAAGTACCCATTAAGCAAAGTAAATACTTACTTGTATTATACCTGAACAACATTTTACTTTCCCTTATAAGGCATTCCGGTCGTGTGAAGGTGGTCTAACAGGAATTTTACCATCTAGCCATTAGTTCCGTAAATTTTGTTATGTAAATAATTAAAAACATGGTATATTTATTCTCTCAATATAAAGTGGTCGAGGTATAACTAGGCTAACTAAATAAAATAGTACTGAAAATTTAAAAAAGCAATTTATTTCACGAAGGCTACAGAACACTGATTCATACAGTCTTCTGTTCCACATTTGACAACTTATATTTTAGACATTTGCCAGGGTACACTTCCGACTTTTGACACAAAACATCTGCTAAGCACAATTATGATATTGTTTGCTACCAAGCCAACTCTTGTAGTATTTTCCCCCGACAAATCTTCCTGGCCTGTAATTGACGTTGTGTCCTCAACAATATATCCGTCTCTGTCACGTACATAGTTGTGCAATACGATGCAAGCATTGACAGTGAGCATGCAAAATTGATAGGTCGATGGAACACGCGCCATTTATTACTAAGAATGCCAAATGCACATTCCCCATATCTTCGTGCTCTGCACAATCGATAGTTAAATAGTCTTTTCTCAACTGTTAAGTGTTTTCCTCCAAAGGGTCTCAATAGGTGTTTGTGTAAGCCAAACGCTTCGTCTCCAACAATGAAGTATGGTATTTTAGGACTCTCCATCCCTGAATGAGGTTGTTTCACAGGTAATGGTTGAGAACCGCTTTCTATTGATCTCCACAATTTGGACCTCTTAAATATTGACAAGTCACATTCTTTACCATAGCTCCCTACACCAACGTAAACAAAACTGTACTTTGCGTCTGCTGCATCCAAAAGCGCAATAGAAAAGTAATCTTTGTAATTGTAATACGTTGATCCCGAGTCAAACGGACAAGTCAGTCTTATATGCTTGCAATCAACAGCGCCAAGACAGTGTGGGAAATTAGCGATACTTTCAAAGTCAGAAGCGATTGACATCCACGTATCACAAGTTGGTATTGGAATACACTCTTCTCGCATTACTGACCAAATCGCTGCACATATTTCTTCAACAATTTTTCTAGCCGTTGAAATTCCAACCCTGTAGCTATAGTGCAAATCCGTAAACGTACAGCCACTCGCCAAATATCTAAAAAAAATTGAACATTAATTATTACGTAACTAAACAATATTAAAAAATGTTTTCATAAAAAATACTCAGATAATACATTTGTATTTATGCAGGCAAGGAAGTAGTACCAAAGTGGACCAACCTCCGAGACTGTTTCGCAAAATCGAAAAAAGATGAGAAAGCTGTCAAATAAAGTGGATCTGGGGCCAAAAAACATAAGAAATACCTTTCTTCGGACCAACTTCAATTTTTAAACAAGATCTACACCGAAAACGATACGGTAGACAGCCTGGATGCAGAAATTGAGCCAGGAAGACTTGACGAAGACAGGGAGCCTGAAGGTGCCGGTGTTACAACTCCGATTTCTACTGACGTAAACCCACCATAACGGAGGAAGAAGACATAAGAAAGC
The DNA here is from genome assembly GCF_023864275.1 of Schistocerca cancellata. Classification (NCBI taxonomy): domain Eukaryota; kingdom Metazoa; phylum Arthropoda; class Insecta; order Orthoptera; family Acrididae; genus Schistocerca; species Schistocerca cancellata. Next base: position 839,465,489 of record NC_064630.1, read on the forward strand.
AGACACGGTTGAGACGTAAATACTCAAAGCTCTGGAACCTGAAACGCCCTGAAGTAAGATGTCCTTCCTTCAGAGTTTAATGCCTCATGTGACGAACTATTCTAACAGTGAATTCCTTCAATTACAAATGGGAGTGTTAAACGTAATTGATAACATAAACAAAATGAAGCAAACAGTTCCTCATCCTCAACCAAGACACTCCTCTTCTATGCCATCTTATCCGCCATTCCCTCAGTGTACGCCTCAGCCATTTGCATTTATCCAACCGCAACCATTTTTAAACATTCAACAACCTCCATTTCCACCTCAACAATATGCAGGGCCTAGTTTTTCCAGTAAGATTACAACTAACGTAGAAGAACATTCCTTGTATCAACATAGGCCTATATGTCGACTGCAAAATCATTCAAAGGAAGCACGCCAAAAAAGTATACAATCCAAACCAGAAACACAGACAACATCACATGACATGCACGAAATTGTTCACAGTGACTCTCCATAAAGTGAAAATGTTGCAAGTCCGTCTATTTCTCCTTCAGGTAATTCCTCATATTCCGATTTCTTCAATTGATATCATCAATTTGTTTTTGGGACGTCACAAATAATCTACCAAAACAATAAACACAATAAATTCCATAGTTTCATCAGAAACCTACAATGTTTGTATTTTCAGAATTTCATATTTGTTCATAATTGTATTTTTATTGTTAACACAATCTAAAATCCAGCCTAATAAATAAAATCGATTATTTTACATGCGTTTTATTGTTTTGCCTACTACTGCAATATCAACTTACTGCACAACCATCTTTCCTGTTTGTATGGTACTTTGGTAAATAGAAATATAATAAAAGAATCTTATACATAGAACTTAAAAAAAATACAGCAATAAGAGTTTATACATGTATTATTTAGCTTCAATGGCATATTTGCTCAAACACCAGTGATAACAAAGCTGTACTTAAAAACTTACATTAAAGTCATAGCCAGGATTTCAATAGGCTGTATACAGTTTCTGTATTCCGTGTATTGGCGTTGCAGAACATTCTTCAGCTTCCCGTACAATTCATTGAAGGAGCCAACTGACATACGAAAGTAGTTAAAAAAACTTTCGGTCGTCGTTTCTAAGGTCTGCTAATAATGTGTAGAAAACTCCGACTTTCTCACGTCTCAGATTAATTGGATGAACCCAGGGAAGGCGACTGCACCTTCGTCTTTTCCGACGTCGATGCTTCAGGAGCTGCAGTGAGAATTGCGGGAGGGAAGGAATCATTCATTTTGAAGAACACTACTGGGAAAGATTAGCGAACCGGCATCTGAAGCTGACTGCAGAATGAGCCTACTGCTGCCACCATATGTTTTGCATAGGGACAACGAAGATAAGTTGCAAGAAATTAGGGTTCATATGGAGACATACAGATAGTCTTTCTTCCCCTCGCTCTGTCCACCAATGGAACAGCAAAGGAAATGACCAATTGTGTCACAGTACAGTGCCTAGCGGAGTATGGATGTACGCTTAGATGTAGAGACAACGGGTATGGCATGCAGCCAGGTAAGACACGTGGGTGGACCAAGAAAATTTTCTGTCAAGCTTGATTATTTTGTAGTTACAGAGAACGGAAGAGCAACGGGCCCAAGACTAAGGGTGAGGAAGAAACCTATTACGCCACTAGAAATTCATAACACACGGTTTGTCAGTAGAAAAGCTAAGTACACTGTCAGCGCTCCATGATTGCAGAAGATTGAGACACTGCCGAAGACGCCACTCAAGAAGACACATCCATGGAGAACTGCAATAAATAGCAAAGTCGTTGACAAAAAGAGAGCTGGAGATAATAGGGTCAATGGCTGTAACAAAGAGGATGACACACAGGACAGAGCCTTGAGGCACCATTTCTCCTGGCTAAAGATATCTGACAAGGCCAAAACCACACGTTTCTTTAAATCTCTGGCTTTTAAAAATTGCTGAAGGAAATGTGGCTGGCAACCATGGATTCCCTAAGTGTATAGAGTATGGAAGATACCAGTCCACCAGCAGGTGTCTTCGAGTTCCTTCCTGGTCTTTTGAAAACCGTTCATGATATGGAGCGACAAAGTGACAACTGCAGATCGTCAACTGCAGAAAAGCACGCTCGAAATCTACATTGTGCAGTTGTTAGTAGATTGCGAGATTCAAGCCATCACATCAACCAGCCACGAGTCATTCGTTCCATTACCTAGCAAACATAGCTAGTGAGGGAACAGAGCAGTAGCTAGGAGGAAGGCATTTGTCACTGCCAGGCTTAGGTACAGGTATGAGAGTGGTTTCACACCAGCATCTGAGACAAATGTTGTCTGCCCAAATGCAATTGTACATATGAAGGAGAAAGTGCCTGCCCGCAAAAGAAAGGTGCTGCAACAACTGAATATGAAAATCGTCCTGCACTAGAATTGGGGGGGGGGGGGCGGAATCATGATGAAGTGACAGCGTGACCTAGTTCCCTTACAGTTTGGGGAACATTGTAGAATTCTGAGAGGAGAGGGGAAGAACCCTTGCGTCCTCCACCTGTTTCCGAGGGAGAAAGGCTGGATGATAGTGGGTGAAGCACGAAATCTCCGAAAAATAGCAGTTCAATTATTGCTTTCAACAAGCCGACAACTTGCGAGCAACAGGTAAGGTACGTTTTCCTTCACCATGATCTCCTGGACGGCCTGCTCATTGAGACACGTGGAACGATCTTGGGATCAGGCTGCATGGTCAGCATTGCAATTAATACAGCAGGGAGAAAGAGGCAGGCAATCGCCCTTGTGAGCATTCGTACCACACTATGGTTATGCCAGAAATGGGGGAAAGGACCTCGAACCCAGAGAGCCAGCAGGAGTTGCCTGGCACCAAGTAAGAGGGAGTGAAACTGTTGAATGAACTAGTAAATGAAAGAGCCCTTCTTCATGCACGAACTGCATCACAGCACACCTGAGTCCACCAACGGACCAGGACGTTGAGCGGTAAAGGTGAAGTGCAGGTCAAGAGCACGGAATGGAATGTTCTGCAGCAGTAGGGATAACGTCGGTGACGTACTCTATATGGTCATTGCAACTAAGGAAATATCATTTGTCGAAGGTTGCCAGACCACCAGTTAGCCTTACAAAGCTGCCAATTGGGTTTACATGTAGATGGGGGTAGGAGTCAGCAAATTAATAGCGCATGGGATATGGTCACTTGAGTATGTGCCGGAGTGAATGTGCCACTCATGCCAGGCAAGGTGGGTGGTGCAGTAGAGGTCTAACGTTTTCCTGACGCCTGGAGACTGTGTGTGGTGCTGGGGTGCGAGACTCGCACGCCTCTCGTGGGTGATTTACGTACCGTGTGCAGCCGATCTTCTTCTCAGCACAGACGGCTGCGTCGACCTTCACAATACTTCTTCTCCGAAGATTTCGTGCTAGTTAGGGAAATGATACTTAACTACTTCTCTATTTTTGAAATGATTTCTTACTCTCAGAATACTTTCACATCAACTTCGCTGTATTTCCTTCTCCACAATAAAACAACTACACAAGTTTCACATGCGCTTTCACGTCTCGTAAATCAACTATGTCTGGAAAACATTAGTACTTAACATGCATCTCTACAGTCTCTTTTGTTTTTACTAACCTTTGTCAGAACAGTTCTTGCTCCTAAAAAGTCAAACAACAGAGAATGTTAGTATCTAGATAAAACATATTTTATTTGTTCCCAACAGTCACTACTATTTCAGTGCCAAAGAGTAGCCCTCTATTACTCCTGGTACTGGACGTGGCTTCCAAGGCGTGCGCGGCCACCACTGGTCAGCGCCGACAGACCGCCACACACGTAACACACGCCCGTCCCGCACACACACAAACCGTAGCGCAGTAGACACATTTCCACTCTCACACACTCATCCTTAAAATATTACGTGTTCAAGACAGTGAAATACGAGTGTGTCTAGAATGTACTCTGAAATTCTCGAGGCACTATATATCCCTCCCCTTAGCTCGAACACGCGATATTTTGTACATGTTCATTATGTACATCAAGATCGTATTCACATAACGCTAATTTCCATTTCAATAAGTTTATATAACACTTTTCTTCTAGCAATTATGTACTTAATACATAGCTCTTCTTTTTCTTTTTGTTTCAATAATAATTATCTGAGCGTTACCTTTAATAATGAAGTTAGGACGCAAAATTTTAACCTCCAATCACAGACTCCAGATGTCATAGACAATTATATCATTCTTTACTCTACTCCTCTATACTGTTTTTCCTTTGGTACATATTAATCTCATTAACTACCATTTCCCGTAGTCTGGAGGAACTCTGAGCAAGTGAAAAGGTTCTTTCTGACACATATAAATATAAAACTTGACAATGTTAGTGGAATAGAGAATTCAAACTTACCAGAATAATCGCTACAAAATGTGTGACTTTAGTCTCGATACTGCCCTTTTCCTTTTAGGCACAGTACTTATACCTTACCTACGGGTTGATCCTATGGGTAACCTTTCTCCCACCATTCTGGTAGGTACGCCCCCTTTTTATTCTTACATTCTATGGTACAGGTCAATAGCCTTCTAGGTGCCCCTGGCCGCCCAGTATAGGTCAGCCTCTCTTCGGTCTGCCTACCTGCCCTTTTCTTCATTCAGTAAAGCTGGGTACGCCCCTCTTATCGTTTGTGAGTTGGCCCCATGGTTCATTGTCCTTGTCTACATCTTTATATATACTGTTGCTAAATATTACCTGGCAAAATTCAATTCTACTTCAGACTTCTCACTTACTTCTTGGTACCTCATTTGATCCCCTAGAGTCCTCCACTACTTTTCAACTTCTACGCTTTCAGTAAACCTCTTAGTTATATATAATTCACTATATCATACCTTTCTTTATTCTAGACTTGTCCCACTATCTTACAAATCATCAGAACAAATATTCGACTGTCGTCAATAATTATCACGATTTGTTCCTCCCTTGCTTATGCTCATTAGTTCTTCATTAGTTTCTACTCCCCTTCATTCTCACACTTCCTTGTGCGATATAGAACTGTCTCTGTTCTTATAACTACGTATAAGTATATAAGAAGCGACAATAGAAAAAAAGGGACGTTGCAGAACCGTCATATATCAACCATACAATATGTCCATCTACCCAGATGTACATATGTCTTTATTCCCCTTCAACCCTTGGCGGTTCCCGACATCGCTTTAGGTTTCTAGCCCGTAATTTTCATGTTTGTGTCTACGTGTAACTTTGCGAGTATGTCGATGTGTGCTCGTGCAGCCAGATTATTAGTCCTACTTATTTGAAATAAGTTGAAGGTTATAGAAAACCAGGAGAGCTTTTGTAAAGTTTGGAAGGTAGGAGACGAGGTACCGGCAGAAGTAAAGCTGTGAGTACCGGGCGTGAGTCGTGCTTCGGTAGCTCAGATGGTAGAGCACTTGCCCGCGAAAGGCAAAGGTCCCGAGTTCGAGTCTCGGCCGCGCACACAGTTTTAATCTGCCAGGAAGTTTCATATCAGCGCACACTCCGCTGCAGAGTGAAAATCTCATTCTTAAAGCCACTCTGTTTACATACTAACATCACATTATACCTTCTACCACAATATTATTCTGTTCGTTCCATTTCGGGTTAGGGATCACTGTTTATTTGTGATTCTCTTAAATTAGTCACAATGTTGTAGTCATATTTGGTCACTTAAATACTAACATGATAGGTTAGTTCAAGATGTTATGAATAGGTTACAGAATAGCTGAAGATTTTAAGGGAATTCTGTGTAGGAAAACTAATGTGTAACACCGAAAATAACTCAGGAACCGACGGTCATCACTCCGCCCTTTAACACAGAATGTTAACATCCCTGGGGAATAGATGCGACTCCACCCAGATACCATGGATGTGACATTAATCTCACATGATTACTTACGGATCAATACTTGTCATTAAATTTTGTGTGAAAGCCGCCCCACAACAAAACAATTACCATGTTACTAGGAAGCACGACATTAAGTAAAGTTATTCTATGTTCTAATCTTTCCTTGACAAGTTTGAATTCTTTCCATGATTCGTCTCTAACATTGCTATTATCATTAAGTTTGAAAAAAGCAACAGTCGAAACATTTCTGGAAATTAAACTCTCGGTAATTTCTCGATCTATAATTATCTCAAAAGGTTCCGCCAGACGACTTACATTTACCATGTCAAAGTTCACTAGTTTATCCTTAAAATTTCTCTCTACGTCATCAACTCAAGTTGCAATTTGCGGTTGGACAATACGGATCATCTTATCTTGTTTTTAAATACTATGCTTCAGGGTGTGCATCCTCTGATTTACAACAGCGAAGGTAACATTGCATATGCTTTGAAATGATTCTAATTTTTCAACAAGTTCCTTTTCTATATTATTACATTTATATTCAATTTCAAATTCAAATTTTTTAGCTAAATCTTGAAGATGCAGATCCTGTCTCTGGTTAAATTCAGTAAGTTGTTGATTAACATGAGTATTCAAAGAACCAGTGAGATCGCTCTTTAAATCTAATTTCAGATTCTCGACTTTATTATTCAGAGTGGCAAATTCAGTCTTTAGCAAACTTATATTTCTTGCTTGACTGTTTAAGATTTCACTTTGGCTACTTAAAACTTCACTCTGAGCATCTAATTTGATGTTCAATTGTGTATTTACTGACTCTGACTTAAGACTTGGAGCACTTAAATTTTCATTCAATTCCATTCTTAAGGAAACACTCAGTTCCTGTCTTAACGAAGCATTTTGAGCATTTAGTTCTTGTTGTCTTAAAGAAGCTGAATCGCTCTCTGTTCTTGTCTCTGGTTACCTAATTTAAGGCTTAGTGCTTTAATTAAATTTGCTACCTCAGTCCAGTCTGGCATTTTCTTTGTTACAGTCACTGCCAGGGTTGCTCTGAAGTTTGTTGCTGTTCTTGATCCATATGTTGTGGATCTTGGACCTAGGGATCATCTAAAGAAAATTCACCATTGAATACAATAACTATAATAACAATTTATCATGCAATCGTCCACTCAACTTTACCAAAAAATTGTTGTTTTTCGCTCACCCGGCGTAAAGTTTTGGGCTGCGTCGGTGAGCAGGTGTAGAATCGGCACTGGTGAATAGCACAGGCGCCGGCAGCATCAAACGTTGGTTACGACGTCTGTGGGCGAGCTGACGCGAAGTCAGCAACGGAGAACGGCAGTCGTTGCAGTCAGCAACGGTGGCGGGTTACGGCGACGGCGTCGGCTCAGTCCGCGTATGTGTGAGGACTGCTTACTTCCCCACACCAAATCTTCTAAGTCGAACTATTCTCTGCATCTTCCTTTGTTCGGTACTTGTTAATTCTTTCACCATTTTTTTCCTTTTAGAAACAATCCAATTCTGCATAACAGTTGCCTTGTCTTGTTACTCTCGGTTGCTATGGCAACTCAATATCTTCTTATCTCGAATTCTGTCATAAAATTCCCCCTTTCTTCGGGTCCTGTCACTTGGGTCGCCACGTTCTAACGTTTTCCTGACGACCGAATGTGTAAAGTCGGATTGCCGTCCGTGTTAAATAAGTAGGCAATTCACGATGTGTATTTATACACCATAAAATTATCTTCTTAGACATAAATATCTCCATCTTCTTGTATTTAACTCATACATTGAGCTTTAGAAAGACACTTAATTAACATTTACAAAAGAGTTTGGTTTTAGAACCACTCGGAAATTCAAAACCACGTCTTGCTTCTCACAAGTCAAACAACAGAGTATATACGTCTCTAGATAAAATATATTTCGTTTGTTCCCAACATTCACATTCACATTGCCAAATAGTAATCCTTGATTACTCCTGGTACTGGACATGGCGTCCAAGGCGTGCGCAGCCACCACTTGTCAGCGCCGACAGACCGCCACAACTTCAGTCATATCGTAACACACGCCCGTCCCGCACACACATAAACCGTGGTGCAGTAGACACATTTCCACTCATACACACTCTTCCTTAAAATATCGTGTGTTTGAGACGGTGAAATACAGTGTCTCTAGAATTTACCCAGAAATTCTTGAGGCACTACAGTAGGTGTGCATAGAGTCTGGAAGGAACATTGGTGCTCCAGTGTAAAGACAGATGAGGTTGAGTTGACTAAGAGGTGTGCCAAGAGAGCACCTCTCTGACTAGTTCTGGAGGGTCCCAAAGGGGATGGTGTAGATTAAAGTCAACGAGTAGAAAAAAGGAGTGAGGGAGTTGATCAATCAGCTGGAGGAAGTCTGCCCTGGTGGTCCCAAAGGGGATGGTGTAGATTAAAGTCAACGAGTAGAAAAAAGGAGTGAGGGAGTTGATCAATCAGCTGGAGGAAGTCTGCCCTGGTGACACCAAATGACAGAGGGAATTTAGACATTGCAAAGAGAAAATGTGAACCAAGGGAGGATAATGCAGATTGCAACAGCTTGCAGTCGTGTGTGTCTAGTGACATGGTTTGGCTATGAATTTCATCTAGGATGAGCAACATGATTCCCGCATGAGATTGAATGCCATCGAGGTCAAAGCAGACCAGATGGAAATGTGAGAGGTCAAAGCTGTTGCAAAGATTCAATTTTGTTTCTTAGAGGTAAAGAACAAATGGATGCAGCCATTCCAAGAGCAGCCGCAACCCCTCCTTGTTGGCTTTAATGCCACAAATGTTTCATTGGAGGAGAGTCACAGTGGGGATTGGGGAGGAGGGAGTGAAGAAAGTGTAATCACTTTGACATCTGCCGAGTGCCAGCCTTCACAGATTCACGCTACTGGGTGCAGAGTCTGTAAGATCTTGTTCCATGATATCTACAGTGAAGTCAGCATTCTACCTGGGTCAGCCTGCTGATTACAGGGCATAAAAGTGATAAGCAGTGCACACTGGTGAAACTGACGAAGGCTGGTTGAGGCTATCATGTGGCAATACCATTGTAAGGAATCTCCAAGTTAGGGAAGGTGAGGACCATTCGTGTGATTTCTTAGAGACTTTATGTTTGACAGATGAAGACTCGGATGTTTGTTGGCTGGAGGGATGTAAAAAGTCTTCACAGAAGTATTAATTCTGTCCTATTCAGCCTGTCAGTTCTGTAGCAGGTGATTTCGCCACCAGAAGCAAAGATTAGGTGGCTTGTTGCACAGCTGGAGGAGGAGATGGAGATGTGGATGCTACCATGATACTGGGCGATTTTACAACTGCAGTGTTGAATATGAGGTCTCAACTCTGCATGGCCATGTCCTTCATGGAGCAATGCATAGGAAGAAAAGTTCTGTAAGTTCCAGATGGTAAAATGCATGGCTTTTGACTAGCCGACGACTTGCAAGCAACAGGGTAAGGCACATTTTCCTTCACCAGGATCTCCTAGACAGCATGCTCCTCAAGACACATAGGACATTCTTGGGATGAGGCTGCATGGTCACCATTGCATTTGATACAGCAGGGAGAAAGTGGCAGACAGTTACCCTTGTGAACATCCCTACCACAAGTAACACATTTGGCCATGTTTCAACAGAACATGTGAGTGTGGTTGTAACATTGACATTGGTAGCAGCACGTTGAATTTTCAATGTCTGGTCGGACTGTGATGACTTTATTTTATTTATTTTACATGTAAGAGTCAAGGAAGTGCTATCAAAATGCAGATTGGATTTCTACCTAGTATTAACTGAGTGACAGCTGCTAATTGTCGGGAGTAAGCTGACACTATTAACAAGAAATGACAGCAAGTAATATATATGTAAACTGAGAGATCAAAGTCAGAATACACAGACTAATGAACAGGGGAAGAGGTTCGTGAACTTACACCACTTATTGCCCGAATCACCTATTTCTGAGTAAAAAATATCCTTTGAGAATGGAAAGAGTTACTCCAAAATATAATACCATAAACCATAAGCAAATGAAAATAAGCGAAGTAGGCTACTTTTGCCATCGCACTATCACATACTTCAGATACTGTTCTAATTGTAAAAATGGCAGCATTATGTCTTCGAACAAGATCCTGAATGTGGGCTTCCCATGACTGTTTACTATCTCTCTAAACACCTAGAAATTCACTAATCATACACTCATTGTGTAAAATTAAGACCTCAAGTTTCATTGAATTGTGTGTTAGAAACTGTAAGAACTGAGTCTTACTGTGATTTAGCATAGGTTATTTTCTACAAGCCATGAACTTATGTCATGAACTGCACTATTTTAGAATTGTCTGTAATACTAGAATACTACAATAAATGTCAACACACAGTGACCCAAGTTCCGTACATCTGCATCTGTTTCAAATACAGAAACATGTCGAGTTTTGTGCCTGTGAACTATGATTTGAGGACAGCATTGGCTTTCTCTTGTGATTTGAAGGAAACTACTGCAGAATCAAATCTAATGCTTGTCAAAGCTTTTGGCAAACATGCTCTTGGGAAAACACCATGTTTCTAGTGGCTCAAAAAATTCCAAAATGGTGAGTTTGACATAAGAACCCATTAGCCCGGGCAAAGCACCGAAAAATTTCATAGATAACGAATTGCAGGCCTTATTGGATGAAGGTGATACTAAAACTCAACAGCAACTCGTGGGACAGTTGAATGTGATGCAGAAAGCTGTTTCTCTTCAGTTAAAAGCCATGGGAAAGGTGCAGATGCTGGGGAAAATGGGTTCCACATGAACTGAGCGAAAGACAGCAAGCAAATCGAAAGATCACTTGTGAAATGCTGCTCACCAGAGACAAAAGAAAGTCAGTTCTCCATCGAATAGTGTCAGGTGATAAAAAATGGATATATTTTTAGAATTCAAGACTCGTAAATCATGAGTGAATCCAGGCAAACCATCGACATCCACTCCAAGACCAAACCTCTTTAGAAAGAAGACAATGCCCTATGTTTGGTGGGATCAGAGGGGAGTCATCTATTATAAGCTCCTAAAACCTGGTAAAATTGTTAACACTGATCGCTAATGACAGAAAATAATCGATTTAAATCAAGCATTACATGAAAAATGACCGTAATTTAGAAAAAGCAAAACAAAGTCTTATTGCTCAATTATAACACCCCATCACACACTGGAAAAAGGATCAAGGAAACGATCGAGGCATTCAGTTGGAAAATACTAGGAAATGCGGCTTATTCTACAGACTTGGATACATCTGATTATCATCTGTTTCCATCACTGGGACATGCTCTCCCTGAACAGTGCTTAAATTCATATGAAAGGCTTGCTGATGTGGCATTCATAGCCTGCCGGAGAGTGGGAGAAATGTAGAATAGAAATGAAAATTATTTTGAATAAAATATTGTTTATCAATGTCAAAATACGGACATGTAATTATTGCAACCAAACTCTGGTTTCATACTTCTACACCTTGTATAAATAAGGAACAGGAGTGACCCCAACACTTATAACTGGTGAAATGTGTTTTATTCATCTCGTAAGATACGTAATTTCAGAACATATGTCTGATGTATGGGAGACATGTCACAATTACAATAATACTTTGTGGAAAATTTATTTAAAATTTCTCAAACTTGCAGTATTTACATCTAATATAACTATCATAAATTTTTATTCTATTTTAGGGATCCAGCTCAAAGTATCACTTTGTCCTTCATGAAATCTTTCACAGGATAGTAGCATCGTTTAATTAGAAAACCATGTAACTTGCTGTTTAAAATATTCATCTTCATACTCATTATGCCACACCCTTTTATTGTGTTGTGAATTTTCATGGCTATACACCGAGGAGTCCGAGAACGGAGTTTTAAGTGATGAGAGGTGAGTATAAAGTTTTCTTTATGTCTTGTGTTGTATGAGTGTTCAAAATGATTTTGTTTTTAATAGATTAGCTCTACTGCATAGGAAAAGAACCACCTCAAAGATGATAAAGAGGGGACAGTTAATATTTTTAGGTCTTTAAGTAATGGTCGATATGTTGCGAATGATTCTTTTTTTGCAACTTTAAAATTTGTGTAATGTTTCCCGAGTTTTCCTAAAAAATTATACCATATCAAATAACTGATTCAAAGAAGCCATAATATGCTATTTTCCTGGCGACTATATCAGTGGCACAGGTTAAAATTTCCAATGAAAATGCAAGGCTGTTTAATTTATTTGCTACATATTCTATATGAGAATTCCAACTCAAAGTTCTGGCTAAGTTTATTCCTAGGAACTTGACTGAATCAAGTTCTTCCATTTTTTGATTGTTGTGAGTGATACAGATTTCTTCAGTTTTTGACTGTTTGGTTTTAAAACTCACCATGTGGGTTTTTAAATGTTTAGGCTTAAGCCATTTAAACCGAAACATGTTTCCAGGTTACTTAACTGTGGTATATCATCAGAATTTTCATTTTAAATTAGGGCAGAAGTACCATCTGCAAACAAAGTTAAATGAGTATTTACATTGAGAGGGAAGTCATTTACATAAAACAGAAATAAAAGCGGTCCAAGGATTGAGCATTGAGGAAAACCTTGTGACAGTTTTCCACTCTGAAGAGTAATCTGCTCCATTTGATGTGATTACCACCCTTTGTTTCCTCTCCAAGACACATTATTCAAACCATTTCAAAGCAATATCCCTTATTCCATACCTGTTGAGTTTGAAAAGCATCAGGGTATGGTTTACAGAGTCGAATGCTTTTTTAAGATCACAGAATATTCCTGCGACCTTAGTTTTCCTAGCTAGTGATGAAGCAATTTTTTCAATAAACTCATTTATTGCCTTGTTGGAATCCAAATTGGTTTTGTGAAATGATATCATTCTGTGTGATGAAGCTTTGTACCTGTTAAGTAGCAATTTTTTCAAATACATTTGATTAAAAGGGGTATAGAGATGGGGCAATAATTTCCTATATCATCTTCTGAACCGTTTTTAAACAATGGTTTTACTTCTGTGTATTTCCAAAGATCAGGGAAGTAACCTCCTTCAAAGGATTTGTTTGTTATGGGAGAGAGAGGGTGAGCTATTATGTAGTAAACCTTTTTAATTATTTTGATGGTATCCCATCCCAGCCAGCAGAGTTTTTATCTGTTGTGGAGATTGTGACATTTTCAACAAATCTTGCTGAGACTGTTTTGAGTTTTTTAAGACATTCACTGGTATTGTCTTTTAACCCAGAAACATTTACTTTCCGCTATGTCTAAACCAGATTTTGTTACATTTATGAAGTACTCATTGAAGCACTCAGACATTTGAGCTGTATTTACAACCGATTTTTCCTAAAGGTCGATTTTTGAAATGTTTTGTTTGTGATTTCAGACACCTAATTCAGACCTAACTACAGACCATACTGCCCTTGTTTTATTTTTCTGCCCTAGAATGAATTTGTTATTTGCCATTTGTTCTGAAGCTTTGACAACTTTTTTTAAAAATAGTTTTATAGTTTCTAACATATTTTACACAATCAGGATGTTTGTTATATTTCAGCTGATTGTGTAGCTTCCTGTTCCTCTCGTTGGATATTTATATTCCTGGTGTGATTAATCTTATCTTACCTGATGTTTTGTTGCAATATGATCTTGGCGGAAAAGTTTCATTAAATATCTCAAGAAAACTGTTTAAGAATGTACTAAAGTTTTCATTTGTTGAATCACCATCCCCGAAACACCACTTAACTTTACTTAGTTTCTCCTCATAGAATATTTCAATATTTGTTTATTGAAACTTCTTTTGATACACGTTTTCCTTATATTGTATTTAACAGTTTTTGGTAGTGAGACAAACAAGGCTGAGTGATCAGAAAGTCCTCAGTCTAGACAGAATTTATGTAAATTATCAAATCAGTAATTTGTTACAATGTTTTCGATGCATGTTGCTGAATAAATATCTTCTCTGGTAAACTGCAAAAAAAAAGTTTAAAACCAGACTTTTTAATTGAATCAATAAATTTTGTGGATTCTTTGTTGTTGTTTGCAGTGTTTGTATTAAAATCTCCTGCTATTACAATTTTTTCCTTCTTTTGTTTCTTTAGTTTATCTAGCAAGCACAGGAATTTAGAGAGGAATGGTGTGACTAAAGCCCTTTCTGGAATTCTATAAATTGAAATGTGTAACATATTAAGGTCTACACAACAACTTCCGAATATGCAATCTTCATTTAAACAATTAAAATCTGTTTTCACTTCATAGCTTATAGAAGAGTCTAGGAATATACAGCAGTTTTAATGATTTTACAAACATCCATAAACATTTTGCTGAAGGTCCTCAATCCTAGTATTTTTAGATGCAGTCCATCCTTGGCTAGACATTCCTTGTCCAAAATCTTATTTGAGTTTATAAATATAGCCCCTAGCCTGTCACAACACTCATTGATTCTGCAACTGAATCAATTGATATAACTGTCACTCACTGACCCACTGTTTATGATTCCTCTGATCACTATCCTGGAAGTGGGGTAAATTTTTCTGACTGATCTGATTATATTTTTTGATTCATTAATAATTTCCTCTTCGCTGTATCCTCAGAAGGAATTTTTCTCAATATGGATGAAAGAGGCTTTCTAATTTTTGTTCGCTTGTTTTTCGATGTTTTCTCTTGAATTTTTAATGGTTTTAAAATACTTACTTCAACTTGACAAGTTGGCACTACGACATTCTTTAACATGGAATCGCCAATTATGAGATATTCATTTTCAGCTACACTTTTATTACTATGACGTCTTTTGTCCTCAAGCTTTTCACTTGTCCATTTATACGTAGTATTTATGCCTACTGAGTCTACACTTCGTTTTAATTCAATTGACGTGAAGCGCTCGTCATGCAGGGCACTCGTATTTGTATCCCTCCGCAAAGGGAAGCCTAACAGACACATAATTGTGGTCCAGAACCACTCGGAAGTCACATCAAAAGGACGTATATGCAAACGCGCTGCACACTTGTCGACTGATCGAGATCTGTGGACGAATCGGACCACACTGGAGTGTTTGTTAACACGTCAATGCGTGTCTGCTGAATGATCTTGAAACGAGCGTGATCAGCTGATATGTGACCATAATGTGAAAGATATGTGGCTGCTATCGCACGTAAACTGTAGTGGAGAAATGGAAATGGGGAATATGGAAGTGTCCGATACCACCCGTCTGTTTAGACCCATGACGTCATCAATAAGGCGGAAATGGCTATTCTAAGCGTTTCCAATATGGCGCCTATGATATCACTACATACACACGGCAAAAAACACGAAAATACGTATAAATAAGACAATAACATCTCCCTCCAAAAATACAATCACACTAACGGTACAACCGCGGGAAACTGGGGATTTTAGGGAGGGGCAAGCTAAATATAACAGTAAAAAAAATACACCACGATCCCAAAACACACAAAATGAAGAACAACAAAAATAATTGCAAAAGTCTACAGGAATCGGACACTTCCCTAGACCTAAAGGTCAACAGCAGCTGACGATACCAAAACATCAACGCCTACAGCAAAAACTACTGAAATTGGAATCAGACATTCCCCTTTACTACAGCTGACGATACCAAAACACCAATACCTACATATAAAACTATACGAAAATTGTAATCGGTCATTTCCCTTGACCTATATAGGTCAACCATAACTACTAATAAGAAAAAACCAACACCTACAACTATGAAAAACAGAACCAAAATCACAACACCTCAAAAATTCAAAATTCCAAAATCCCTCATTCGATACTTAATAAATACGCGAAACATTACAATTCGAGAAAAATAGACCCAAAAAAACTATTACTTACCACCAACAAAGTCCAGGCTGCAAAGTAGGTCGCCATCTCAAACACAAACAAACACACACACACACACACACACACACACACAGATGGCACCATCAAACACAACAAAACGACATCTAGAAATGGAACCAGCTTATAAACTCCGCGCTGTAATGACGTCACACACCACAACATCCTTAAGTCATGGGTCAAAGCAGATGGGTGGAACTGGATGATTTCGTTGACCCAATCTGTTGCAACATGACCACGTTTGGCCTTCCTACTGAATTCTGAGCAAAGATGTATTGTTAATAGATGCTGAGTGAGAACTTTTTGTTCAGGGTACTGTTGCTCAGTAATAACTGTCTGGTTAATTAATACATGTTATAATGTTTTTAATTATTACTAATATTTAGGAGGCTGCTTAAGTATATGTGAATAATGTGGGAAATGTATTGGGATTACTGCATCATATCAGCAGTCGAAGTCCATCAGGATCTAAAATTTTCGCAGCACCACACTGAAATTTTGATGATAGTGTAAGCTGTTTTAATCTTTAGAAATGCTCATTGGGAATATGGGTCCTCATAGGGTACAGAACCTTAAGACACTTTGAAGCCCTCAAAGTTAAAATTCTCTTAGAGGTGCTCTTTCACATATACACTTTTTTCTTATTCTTCTGCTTGATTTTATTTTAATTTCTTCTATTAATCTGGTTTTTACTTGTTTTGTTGACAGGAGTGTGTAAGTAAATCATTGATTTATTTTTCTTGGTTTTTCCTCTTACAACATAGGACTTGGGATGGGGAAAAATGCCTTCTGGAGACATTATCTCAGTTCTTCTACCGACTGGTGTTGACGTCTTGAGGAGGAGGAATGTTGAGGTCTGCATCTATAACCTTGTCAGGAACACCAATAGTAGAAATAGATTACAAATTATTTTTAAGGTTGGAGTCTGTCAGTCAAATAAGCCTTAAAAGTGCTGTATTATTTCTGTTGGTGATGACAAGGAGGAATTCTGTGCTAACCAGCTCAGATCATGATTGATTTTGCTCTACATGTCATTAGATAATTTCCTGTATCTTATAATAACTTAAGTAAGACTTCAAGACAGTAAGTTGTAGCTTATGGCTTGTATGATGTGGCAGAGCATGCAAAATTATGCTTTTTTTATTTGATAATTATGCAGAATCATAAGTTGTGGTCCTTGATGGGAGTGTCTCATGTATGTACTGGAAGTTTCACGAATTCTGTGGGCAATTCCAGTCCTGTCATGTTCTCCTTCCCAGGTCTTTGTTACAGATTTCCATCCCTTTGCAAATTAATGTGCCAAGATGCTTGCAGATTTTGTGATTAAGCTCAATGGACGTTGCACTGAGAAGTAATGTAGTCAGAGGTCTTTCTTCCACTTTTGCTATGAGTTTGACAGCCTAAAACTGATACTTTCAATTCTAGTAGAAAAATCTTTTTGTAATTTCTACAAAAACGTTTTCATGGACCTATTAACCAGTTTCAACTTTCATCAGTTGTACTGGATAATTTTGATTGGTGATTGTCTTATTCTTAGTATACAAAATCTACAAATCGTAGTATGCTTAATTATTATGCTTAATAAAGCTTTTGTTGACATAAGGCAAGGCATGCTTGTAATAGGGTTAACTGAAGCACTGATCAGTTAACCCCAAAACTATGTCGCTAAACTTCATGTGCTCCTGGAAAATATTTTTCATCATCATAATCACAACTGAAAGAACATTTTGTGATCAATTTTAACTGCAGTCAGCAGTAACATTATGCGTGGTCAATGAATAATAATAGAATAAAAGCAAAAGAGCAATCAATTTAACTTCAAATCAATGGTTAATAACATAACACTTACTTACTTTAGCTGCCAAAAGCCGGCCGCGGTGGTCTTGCGGTTCTAGGCACTGCAGTCCAGAACCGCGGGACTGCTACGGCCCCAGGTTCGAATCCTGCCTCGGGCATGGATGTGTGTGATGTCCTTAGGTTAGTTAGGTTTAAGTAGTTCTAAGTTCTAGGGTATTGATGACCTAAGATGTTAAGTCCCATAGTGCTCAGAGCCATTTGAACCATGTTTTTTAGCTGTCAAAAACATCAGATGTAATGAAAGGCTGTGTATATTCAATAACTGAATTTTATAAAGACTAAAATTTCCCTATTCATTCATTTTTATCAGTTAACCTTCACTCTAGTTACCTTCAGTTTACACTACTGCTTACTTTATTGTCAGGTGGAAACATTTCTCGGTCAGTTGAAAACTGTGGGGTTTTCATACTTCGTGAGAAGTAGTCGTTTTAAAGAGCCATCTTCAGATGCTATGAAAAGTAAGTGAACTGCCGCATTAATTATTTTCTGTGGTTTACCATTTTAGTTTGTATATGTATGCTTGAAGGAAGAACTTAGTTTGGTGGAATTAGGGATAGTATACATACTGTAAATGGACATTTCTTTCTAAGCTGCATTAACAACTGATGGAATTGACTCTTTGTTATTGTTAATAGCTGTTGTGATATGCAAAGCAGAATTGTATTAATTATTTTCCTCTATGTTGTTGACTTGTTTGTGATTTGTTATCGATTTTCACATCCATACACTCAGTAATTTTTGCACACTTGCATTTGACAATAGTCTGATTAAAATTATTTGTTGGTTGACAATTCCTGTCAGAGCTGGTTTCCTCCAATCAGAGTGCTCAATGTGTCATGTCCAAACTATCTCTATTCGCCATTTCCAGACTGCCACATTAGCTGTCATTCCACTTCCATTTTCTTGTGTGATTTTCTTCCTTGATGTGTTTGAATGCCATGCAATCATTTGCTGCCTTCAACCATATCATCCTTGCACAACATCTTAAGACAGTAGGCATACCTACCCAGCCGTACAATATCTTTATGATGTTAGAGCTAGCTTTAGTATAATAACATATTGTGAAAAGCTGATCTGGCTGAAGGCAGCACATGATCGTGGGGACAAAATAATCTTAAATGAGTGTAATGTAAAGTGGTGGCATAGTGTAACAGATAAAAAACATTCCTGATGCATATGGAGTTGTGTATTTGAGTCTTTTCAGATTCTTCAGTATTTTTTATATCAAAATTACTTCATCATTTTGATTCGGTTAATAGGTTTGGATGCAATTTTATTTCTAACACTTTGTTTTATTTCATTATATTTCTTCTTCATATCATTCTTTTTTCATTTGGAATCAGCTTGTCACTTGTAACCTGTAACCGAATGCAAACCAGGACTGTTCATCAGTTGGTAACTTGGCAGTTCATGCAGCTTGTGTGAGGGTTGTTTCAGCTGCTATAATTAATGAAAGGAAGAAATTAGTTTGCTTTTAGCACTGGAAGAGAATTTTTTTTTGTCTTGAATTTGATTATAGAGAATAGCTTCAGCTAGTTTCCTGCCAGCCGGCCGGAGTGGCCGAGCCGTTCTAGGCACTACAGTCTGGAACCGCGCGACTGCTACGGTCGCAGGTTCGAATCCTGCCTCGGGCATGGATGTGTGTGATGTCCTTAGGTTAGTTAGGTTTAAGTAGTTCGACGTTATAGGGGATTGATGACCTGAGAAGTTAAGTCCCATAGTGCTCAGAGCCATTTGAACCATTTTCGTTTCCTGCCACATGCTTAGTGTTGGATGTTTCACCATCAAGTCAGGCTAGGCAATGGCATTAGGTATGAGGCTCTGCTGCGACTGCCTGTGGCCATTAAGTGTATTAGTTGTTGTGAACAAAGTGAGCATGATTAACAGTTCTTCAGTAGAATGCTGACAGCCATTTTCTAGGATATATTGCGCATCATGAGGTTGTGGTTAAGTTATCAAATGATTTTAAATTCAGTGCTGTAAAATGTCGTATCTGCCACAGTTATGCCATTGATCACTTCAAAACCAGTTGTTGGCAGAGCATGTCACATTCCAGTCATTTCATAATGGCCACTTCCATCACTGCACAGAGTTACATATATACGTCTCTCATCCTTTCATAATCCCAACCTGTGCTCTGCCTCTACTGAGCGAAACCTCCTTTTTTTAACATCAAAATTAAATTGAACAGCACTTGCTGAGTGACATGTTCTCTTTGTTGTCTATAATACGGCACTATCTGGTGTGCCAACACTGGAGCAACAAGTAAGAGTTGCCCACTAACAAGTAATTTTAATGAAGATATACCACAGTGTTCATGTTGAAATGGTTTCTATGGTTTTCGATAAATTTGGTGTTGATGTGTAAAACAGTAGTCAGCTTATTGAACCAATTGAGAGGGCACGTTTAGCATAATTACCGTCCTAGTAAAGTTTCTCTTTTGTAAATCCAAATTTACAGTAATCAGATTTTTCTACATAAATGTTCTTAACATTTGACAGATGTAAAAATTACCGAACTGTCAGTTTAATGAGTCACAGCTGCAAAAATACTAACGCGAATTCTTTACTGACGAATGGAAAAACTGGTAGAAGCCGACCTCGGGGAAGATCAGTTTGGATTCCGTAGAAATGTTGGAACACTTGAGGCAATACTGACCCTACTACTTATCTTAGAAGAAAGATTAATGAAAGGCAAACCTACGTTTCTAGCATTTGTAGACTTAGAGAAAGCTTTTGACAATGTTGACTGGAATACTCTCTTTCAAATCCTGAAGGTGGCAGGGGTAAAATACAGGGAGCGAAAGGCTATTTACAATTTGTACAGAAACCAGATGGCAGTTATAAGAGTCGAGGGACATGCAAGGGAAGCACTGGTTGGGACGGGAGTGTGGCAGGATTGTAGCCTCTCCCAGATGCTATTCAATCTGTATATTGAGCAAGCAGTAAAGGAAACGAAAGAAAAGTTCGGAGTAGGTATTGAAATCCACGGAGAAGAAATACAAACTTTGAGGTTCGCCGATGACATTGTAATTCTGTCAGAGACAGGAAAGAACTTGGAAGAGCAGTTGAACGGAATGGACAGTGTCTTGAAAGGAGGGTATAAGATGAACATCAACAAAAGCAAAACGAGGATAGTGGAATGTAGTCGAATGAAGTAGGGTGATGCTGAGGGAATTAGATTAGGAAATGAGACACTTGAAGTAGTAAAGGAGTTTTGCTATTTGGGGAGCAAAATAACTGATGATGGTCGAAGTAGAGAGGATATAAAATGTAGACTGGCAATGGCAAGGAAAGCGTTTCTAAAGAAGAGAAATTTGTTAACATCGAGTATTGATTTAAGTGTTAGGGAGTCGTTTCTAAAAGTATTTGTATGGAGTGCAGCCATGTATGGAAGTGAAACATGGACGATAAATAGTTTGGACAAGAAGAGAATAGAAGCTTTCGAAATGTGGTGCTACAGAAGAATGCTGAAGATTAGATGGGTAGATCACATAACTAATGAGGAGGTATTGAATAGAATTGGGGAAGAGAGGAGTTTGTGGCACAACTTGACTAGAAGAAGGGATCGGTTGGTAGGACATGTTCTGAGGCATCAAGGGATCGCCAATTTAGTACTGGAGGGCAGCGTGGAGGGTAAAAATCGTAGAGGGAGAGCAAGAGATGAATACACTAAGCAGGTTCAGAAAGATGTAGGCTGCAGTAGGTACTGGGAGATGAAGAGGCTTGCACAGGATAGAGTAGTATGGAGAGCTGCATCAAACCAGTCTCAGGACTGAAGACCACAACAACAACAACAACAACAACAACACGAAAACGTTTAATTTTATGTCACACAAAACAGCAAGTTATTAGCTAGTAGGCAATAAAGAGTGCAAATTTTCTGAAGAGTTCTTGTTCTCGCGATTGCAAATAATCCCTTCCGTTAATAATTGCGAGATTTTTTTTAAAAAAAAAAGAAGAAGGAGGGGTAGGCTGTGAAACCGGCCGATTGGGAGCAGGAGAGGCACCAGAGGACTTGTCAATTTCCATGTCGTGAATATAGTTTGATGGCATCCATTACAAAATATACACGTTTCAATTCAGAACGAAATACAGCGACGTGCGATAGAAGAATGCTGTATGAAGAGGCGTGGCACTGCACTTTGGCACACTAAGACCAAACAACCTGTCTTACATTTCCTCTAACACATATGTTTTATGTTTCAGACTTTTCAGAAAGATGTGAGCTACAAGATGAACATATACACAGAGCAGTCTGAGTTATAGTGGATAGTCTCCAGGTGACCCGTGTTTACATTTAGTGATTTTGCTGTTTCCCCTTCGTTTACTCTTACGTCAAATAAAAACAAAACGGATATCTGTGGCCGGGAATTATCAACTGAATTAAAATACATTCACATAATTACTAGACGCTAAAATATGTTAATAGTTTCAGATCTATTCTTCCACCTTTGTGACATTGAAGCATTAATCGCCTTGCAGAGCAATGAAGTTATTTTTGTCTGTTTGCTAAAGAAATTTTACTCTTATTAACCTTTTCCGCAGAGGCAGTCAATGTATTTGAAACGAAATGTTTAATTCCACAGTACTG
Organism: Schistocerca cancellata; assembly: GCF_023864275.1. Lineage (NCBI taxonomy): Eukaryota > Metazoa > Arthropoda > Insecta > Orthoptera > Acrididae > Schistocerca > Schistocerca cancellata. The sequence goes on from NC_064630.1 coordinate 839,487,657, forward strand.
GCTACTTTCTACTGTTCGCTGCATGTCAAGTGCACGTTTTCTTCTTCTAGCACGTACGGCAGTATGCCATAATAAAGAACCAGACGTGATATAATACAGTACTGGAGCTCCAAGAAAATTTGCATCCCGAAAACCACACTGAAAAGCTTAATATCAGGTCGAAGTCTACTTCAATGGGAATCTGGACATACGAATGTGCACTTTAAATGTGCACATTTTAGTATGGTTCACAAAATTGCGATGCTGTTGGAGTATCCTCTGATGTCTGATCTTTTAATATTTTACACGTACGTACATACGGGCTTCCTACATCATGGTATCTGCGCAAGTGCGGTGTCGTCTGTTATGTGCGCTCCCTGGCAACTGCTGAAACGAACCTATTTCTGATGGGTCGCGGGAAAATATTGCTCTAAGGCGCTGCAGTCATGGACTGTGCAGCTGGTCCCGGCGGAGGTTCGAGTCCTCCCTCGGGCATGGGTGTGTGTGTTTGTCATTAGGATAATTTAGGTTAAGTAGTGTGTAAGCTTAGGGACTGATGGCCTTAGCAGTTAAGTCCCATAAGATTTCACACACATTTGAACCTTTTTTTTTTTAAATATTGCGAATGGTGGTTTGAAAAGCGTTACTTTCAAAGTAAATATCCTTTTACGTAAGTTGAACTGTGTGCGAGAATGTACCATGAATTTCTTAACTCACAGAGCGTTTGACACTCATTAAAAAATCAACTCTTTGATGACGAGCCATTTAGAAGAGTTTCGAACCCTGAAGATTATACATTTATGCCAACATTAAAAATTGTACTTTCACATATCTTACAGTGTAACACGCGCAAAAAAAAAATCAACATTATATGCGAAAGCTCTGCTCCTCTTAACCTTAGAGACCAATATTGTGTGCGAAAGCTTTGCTTTTCTTGTAGCAGGACTATGTATATTAATTTAAACTATTAAGTATTCCTGTTTGTGTGTTCGTGCTACTTAACAGTGATGTTGCTGTTGGCTGACTACATCACGTGGCCTATGCTCTGAATATCCGTTATCATTGGCTGGCGAGATCACGTGACATGAGCTACACCTGGCTTACAAAAACGTATCGCAATCTCGATTTCAATGATTCGGAAAGTAACATGCGGAGTTTGTTGGAATTCCAATGTATACTTTCGTAATATCAAAATATGCAGTGTACATGTTGCTGCACATCAAAGATATTTCCAAAACCTGTCTTTTTCACTGAGTTTCGTTTTCTGAAGTCCCGGGAAATTCTACGCCCGTGTGTGAAACCATAATCATTTAAAGGACTAATAAGTTTTGAAGTTCCGATGGAAAATATACTGTTACTTAACACGGTAAAAGTGTGTTTGCACCCGGGAGAAAGTGTATTTTTAACCAGGAAATCCGGGAAAAAATCAGGAAATTTTTCTTCCTTGTCCGCGTATACACCCTACACGTGTATTTGCCGCGTCTTGACGCTTACTATTCAATTCTTATGTATGGCGTATTTCTTTCTTCCCGAGTCTCGGATTGTGACGTAATAGAACCAGAGCCAGTGTTGCAAGTCAGCCAGCATGGCATTTGCACCATTTTGAATTTCCCGCCAATTTATACTTAGGACAGCAGTCCTATTCCTACATGAATCACACTATTTTTTGAATTTCCTGCCAAAGTTTGAATTCTTGACATTTTATACCAAGGGCTACTGATCTTTGTCAAATAGGCGAAGAGGTGGGGAAACCCGTGACTCATCAACACTCGTCAACCCGGTGACACACTTTGGTGTCAGAACTGTCTATAGATACCTGCTTACCTGTGCTCGCCTAAGTGTGAAAGCGATCACTCGTGCGCGCAGGTTGAGAAAGAGGCAGGCACCTACGCTGGTGCCTCTATTACTCTACTTGCGTGTGGGGCAAACAATTTCCTGGATCTGTGACTTTCAGCATGTCGTCTCGGAAAAGTGCAAGTTTGGTTTGACATGAGTGTTATTTTTCGAATTCGTGATGGTTTGCATGGAGGAAGTCATTCTGTTCGAGGCACGTGATTATGTTTGAGGTCAGTGTACGTTCTATGAGTCTGCAACAGATAGATGTCAAACATATTGGACGGTAGTTTTATGGTTCATTTCTGCAACCTTAATTGTAGTTGTACGTGACCACTGCTTCCTTGCGATTACTGAGCATAATATTCTCTAAGAGGGCTCCACGGTAGATTACGGTTAAAAGAGGGGTTAATTCAACAGCAGATTCGGTGTAAAATCTGGCAGGGATTCCATCCGACCCTGGAGCTTTGTTAAATTTTACCGACTTGAGCCATTTCTCGACACGATTGACACTAATACCTATTACTCATCTTTGTAGTGCTGGAACAATTAAATTGGTACACTACATGTGGGTTTGCTTTTTTAAAGCAACATTTGAAACAAAGAGTTCTAAATTGTTAATTTTCTTTGCTACCTTCAATTTCAGTTCGTGTGTCATTCGTGCGCTACTGTGCACCTACTGTGGTAAGACTGGCTGCTTTTACATGTGACTAGAATTTCTTTGGGTTCCAGGAGACATCGTGCGTTGCTCTTTTGACAATCAAATCACCATACTCCTGTGCTTTATGTTACACTTATGTTCAGTAGTCATTATTTCATTATAAACTTCTGTATGGAAACTATACCATGCACGGTTGTTTCCTATTTCGAACTGTTCTACAAGGTTAGTATTATGCAAAGTTGAGGCGCAGTTCCTGAACATACTCCTGCTTACCGTTGTCACAAGTTCCCCAATAATATGCAGGGGTGGACAAAAATATGCAAAGACCAAAAACACACTACATTACCGTACCTGATACAGTGCGCAAAAACTGTTGGTTATCTAAACAGTTTCTGGTCGTCTCAGAATGGCTAAATACAGGTCCTGTACGGGTTTTAGGGGAATCTCACACCATTCTTCCTGCAAAATAGTGCAAAGTTAGGCAACAGTGAGGGAGCTGGATAGCGTTCGTGCACCCTTCTCTCCAAAGTAGGCCACAAACTCTTGACAACACTGAAATCTGGTGATTGTGGCGGCCAGGGAGATGTGACAATTCGTCCTCGTAGATACAAAACCAGTGCTGTACGATGCGAGCTGTGTGGACAAAGGCGTTGCCGTTTGTGAACATAGCGTCACCATTGGGGTACAAACATTGTACCACGGGATGGATCTAATCGACGAAATCCTTGGCGGAAATGCGACGCAGCACGGCAGCCGTCGCGGCCACGGAGCGCCACAAAGCACTGCCGACGCTCCACCGTGTTCCACTCTGGTGACGCAAACGCGACCACAAGATGGAGGCAGTACGAAACGAGACTTATCCGACCAGACGACTTTGTTTCATTGGTATGTGGTCCAGGGTTTAAGGCTTCATGACTACGTTTTCTTCTTACGAGCAATTGCAACCCTGATGAGTGTTTTTGGAATTAGGCTCGCCCTGCAATTCCCCAACCACGTTGTGACTTTGCGGATAATCTTTTCCCGCTTTCGCTATATGTCGCATAAATCTTCGATACGGTGCCTCTCGAAACAGCCTTTCGAATTCACTTAGTTCATAGTGTCCGCAGATCGTGGTCTAGTGGCTGGCGTTGCTGTCTTTGGATCACGGCATCTCGGGTTCGATTCCCGGTCGGATTGGGGATTTTCTCTGCCCCGGGGCTGGGTGTTTGCGTTGTCCTCATCATTTCATCGTCATCCTCATCATTAGTGACACTGGCTAAATTGGACTGTGAAAAAATAGGGACTTTATAAGGGCGCTGATGGCCGCGCAGTTGAGCGCCGCACAAACCAATCACCACCACCAACACCACCACTACCACCACCACCATCATCATCATCATCATCAGATGTAGTACACTCGCAGTTACGCAGAACACTGTTCTGATCACCTGCAAAGTGTCGAAAACATTGCACAGGTGTCTTCGTGGTCAAATTCAACATCTCGTCTAGCATCTGCATTATGCTCAGGCACGCCTTTCTCGTCGTGTCCAACCCTTGTATGACACTACTGCCTCTTTATATAGTTTACTAAATGCGTCTTCATTTGGCAGGAAGTTATTTCCCAAGAAACAGCGTCATACTCTCTGGTGGATTAAAACTGTGTGGGGTCAGGACTCTTGTCTACAAGCTTACCTTTCGAGGGCTATACTTTTAGCAGCTGTGCTATATGACTCTACATCTACATCTGCGTGATTACTCTGCTATTCACAATAAAGTGCCTGGCAGAGGGTTCAATGAACCACCTTCATGCTGACACTCTACCGTTCCACTCTCGAACGGCACGCGGGAAGAACGAGCACTAAAATTTTTCCGTGCGAGGCCTGATTTCTCTTATTTTATCGTGATGATCATTTCTCCAAATGTAGGTGTGTGCCAACAGAATGTTTTCGCAATCGGAGGAGGAAACTGGTGATTGAAAATTTCATGAGAAGATCCCGTCGCAACGAAATGTTTCAATGATTGCCACTCCAATTCACGTATCATGTCTGTGACACTATCTCCCCTATTTCGCGATAATACAAAACTAGCTGCCCTTCTTTGTACTTTTTCGATGTCATTCGTCAGACTCACCTGATGCGTATCCCACACCGCACAGCAGTACTCCAGAATAGGGCGGACAAGCGTGGGGTAAGCAGTCTCTTTAGTAGACCTGTTGCATCTTCTAAGTGTTCCGCCAATGAATCGCAGTCTTTGGTTTGCTCTACCCACAATATTATCTGTGTGATCGTTCCAATTTAGGTTATTTGTAATTGTAATCCCCAATTGTAATCGAAATTTAGCTGGTTTCTTTTAGTACTCATGTGAATAACTTCACACTTTTCTTTATTCAGCGTCGATTGCCACTTTTCGCACCATACAGATATCTAAATCATTTTGCAAGTAGTTTTGATCATCTGATGACTTTACAAGACGGTAAATGACAACATCATCTGCAAACAATCTAAGATGGCTACTCAGATTGCCTCCTATGTTGTTAATATAGCTCAGGAGCAATAGGGGGCCTGTAACACTTCCTTGGGGAACGCTGGATATTACTCCTGGCTGGCTGTGGTGGCCGAGCGGTTCTAGGCGCTACAGTCTGGAACCGCGCGACCAAGGTTTAAGTAGTTCTAAGTTCTAGGGGACTGATGACCTCAGAAGTTAAGTCTCATAGTGTTCAGAGCCATTTGAACCATTTTTATTACTTCTGCTTTACTCGGTGACTTTCCATCTATTACTACGAACTGTTAACTTTCTGACAGGAAATCACGAATCCAGTGGCACAACTGAGGCGATACTCCGTAGGCACGCAGTTCGGTTAGAAGACGCTTGTGAGGAACGGTGTCGAAAGCATTCTGGAAATCTAAAAATATGGAATCAATTTGACAACCCCTGTCGATAGCACTTTATTACTTCATGAGTATAAAGAGCTAGTTGTGTTTCAAAACAACGATATTTTCTGAATCCTTACTATGTGTCAATAAATCGTTTTCTTCGAGGTACTTCATAATGTTCGAATACAGTATATGTTCCAAAACCCAACTGCAAATAGACGTTAATGATATAGGCCTGTAATTCAGCGGATTCTTCCTACTTCCCTTTTTGGGTATTGGTGTGACTTAAGCAATTTTCCAGTCTTTAGGTACGGATCTTTCTGTGAGCGAGTGGTTGTATATAATTGCTAAATATGGAGCTATTTTATCAGCACACTCTGAGAGGAACCTGACTGGTGTACAATCTGGACCGGAGGCCTTGCTTTTATTAAGTGATTTAAGCTGCTTCGTTACTCCGAGGATAACTACTTCCATGTTTCTCATCTTCAGTTGTTCTTGGTTACAATTCAGGAATATTTACAAGGGTCTTCTTTTGTGAAGAAGTTTCGGAAAACCGTGTTTAATAACTCTGCTTTAGTGGCACTGTCATCAGTGACTTCACCATTGTTATCACGCAGTGAAGGTATTGATTGCGTCTTTTCACTGGTGTGCTTTATGTATGACCAGAATCTCTTTGGGTTTTCTGCCATATTTCGAGACAATTCCGTTGTGGAAATTAGTAAAAGCATCTCGCATTGAAATATAGCGTATTTAATCTATCTTTTCTGAACACTGTTAGATCTTTTTGAAAAAATTTCGGCTGAACTTATTTCCGGCTTTAGCGAGCTCTCTGTACCTACAACTATCAGAGCTTCAGTACTCTCTATTAGGGCTTGGAGCTCTGGTTCTTTCCCAGCACAGCTACGACAATTTACAACTACAATACCAATCGTTTCTACAACTACCTTACTGTGTTTTACCTGCCCACTTTTAGACGGTCGCCCCTTCTGTGGTTCCCAGAGATCCTCGAACCTGAAAAACCGCCCATTCCCTTCCACACAGCTCCCGCTACCCGTGTAGCCGTCTCCTGTGTGTAGTGGACTCCTGACCTATTAAGCGGAACCCACCGATGGCGCAAGTCAAGGAATCTGCAGCCTACACGGTCACAGAACCGCCCGAGCCCCTGTTTCAGACCCTCCACTCGGCTCTGCACCAAAGGACCACAGTCGGTTCTGTCGACGATGCTGCAGATGGTGAGCTCTGCCTTAATGTCGGAAGCAAGACTGGTAGTCTTTACCATTTCCGCTAGCCGCCCGAAACCAGTCAGAATCTGCTCAGGTCCAAAGCTACACACGTCATCGGTACCGACATGAGCCACCACTCATCCGCATAAGCCCAGTTCTGTCTGCCGCTTTGGATACAAAATTCCAGATGGAAGTACTGATCCACTGCAAAGTTTGTCTGCCAGTGAGTTTCGATGTATAGGTGCAGTCTGAAAGATTCATTCTGTTCCAGCGGCGCCACGATGAAGAACGGAAGAGCAGAGAGGGCTGTGAGGCGATATAAGCCAGTAGTACGCTGACTAGAACGACATCGAGACAGGAGTGGCAGCTACACGAAGAGAACAGCATAGCCGCGGTCGGACTAAAACATCGGCCAACATACAAACGCTACAGCTGTGACTTGTGAACAGTGTTGTTTTGCTTGCATAGAAATTGTATATGCCGAAGGACATTGATTATTTGCATGTCGCTAGTCGCTATTTGCTTGCGACACACCTTTGTGAATACGCAAAGTTAAGTATTGTCAATTTAACTTAGTGTAATAAACTCCATTAATATAATTTGCTTGACTTGTTGTCTAGGGATCCGAGAAAACAGTTTCTTAGGCACCCTATATTAGATGAGTGGACAGGATACTACACGTTCAATAGAAGCCCGAATTCTGTAATTTTGGAGTAGGCATTTTCGAAGAACTCGGTTTTAATTTAAGATCATCCCGTAACGCTGGGCTATTTCTACAGATGAGAGGTTCGCGTTAATAAAGTCATTGTTTAATCCAGAAGATTTTTTGTGTCAGACTCTCAGTGGTATTAATTTTGTCTGTTTTGTTGATGAAGTGCCATCTGTGACTTTAAAGAGCTGTGAATATGTGCGACGTGTGACGGAATAGTAAGGAAACTTTGGTTGACATAAATAGATTTATTTGACGGTGCAGAACAACATTCCACACCAAAAAAGTCATACAGTGCTCATACATTTGTTGGAAATATTTCCGGAACCCCTCATTCTGTTGATTAGCCAGGCTGTTGCATTCAGCAGGATGTCTTCTCTAGATTCAAACACATAACCGATAACAAGACTGTTGTCTTTGCCGAAGACAGTCTGACTCTGACGCACAGAATGGGCGGGTGTGTTCTCCTGGTGGAACTGCCGAGTTTCTGGTCTCACTAATCGGGTTGCTTGCGACATATAGCGTCACATAGGGTATGAAGATGATGAAGAGAAAGGACCGACCATCATAATGGAAGAAGTAAAGTCTGCCATTGCTGCAATGAAAAATGGCAAAGCAGTAGGTACAGATACAATACCGGGAGAAATACTAAAATGCTTGAACCACAATGGAATAAGAGAAATATTGAGGTTATGTAATAAAATATATGATAGTGGTGAATGGCCTGAGGACTTTTTGACAACAGTAATGATTCCATTACCGAAAAAACAAGCAACCAAGAAATGCAGCGAGCACAGGACAATCAGCCTCATTTCACATGCAGCCAAAGTGATGTTAAGAATAATTAATAAAAGACTTGAAAAAGTAATAGAGGAGAATCTCGGCGAGGAGCAGTTTGGCTTTAGACGGAATACGGGCACCAGAGATGCAATAGGGCTCCTACGAATCTTGGGAGAAAGGTTTATTGAAAAAGGAAGAGACCTATATATGTGCTTAATCGATTTAGAAAAGGCATTTGACAATGTGGTTTGGGACAAGCTGGCGACTATTATGAGGGAAAAGAGAGTGGACTGGAAAACCAGAAGACTTATAAACTTATTATACCTTAATCAAAAAGTTTCAGTTAAAGTGAGAGGAGAAAGTACAAACAGGATCAGACTAGGGAAAGGAGTAAGACAAGGATGCTGTTTATCTCAACTCTTTTCAACCTGTACTTGGAAAATATGATTGACCAATGCTCATTAGATGACAAAGGAGTAGAAATTGGAGGAAGAAGAGTAGAATGCTTGAGATTTGCTGATGACATGCTCCTTCTAGCCACAGGGGAAAAAGAATTACAGGATTTGGTGGACACCATTGCAACTAACGGAAAAAAAATATGGAATGAAAATTAACACAAATAAAGCAAAAGTATTGGCAATAGGAGGAAATAAGGAAATAAAAATTGTGCTGAATGAAGAAACACTAGAACAGGTGCAAAATTTTAAGTATCTTGGAAGCAGGATAGACACCGACTGGAAGTGCACCACAGAAATTAAAACAAGGATAGCAATGGCAAAAGAGGCGTTTTATAAGAAAAGGAGAATCTTCTGCAGCGGTCTGGACAGAGAACTCAGAAAGAGACTCATAAAATGTCTTGTATGGAGTGTTCTTCTATATGGCGCTGAAACATGGACTATGAGGAAAAAAGACAGAGAAAGGCTGGAGGATTTTGAGATCTGGACATGGTGGAAGATGGAAAGAATAAGTTGGATGGACAGAGTAAAAAATGAAGAGGTACTGAGAAGAGTGGGAGAGAAAAGACAGTTACTAGATGTAATAAAGAGAAGAAAAAGAAATTGGATTGGGCATATATTAAGAAACAATGACGGACTGATGAAAACAGTTTTAGAAGGTTATGTAGAAGGGAAAAGGAAGCGAGGAAGGAAGAGATTCCAGATACTGGATGACATGATGGACGGTACAACATACAGCAGCCTTAAGAAGGAAGCAATGGATCGCAGAAAATGGAGAGGCAAAGGACCTGCTAATATAGCAGATAACTGATGATGATGAGGGTATGAAGGACATTCTGGTAGTGTTTCTTTATGATGGTTTGACCTCGTGGTGCATACTCGTGTCGCGCCAACCAAGAGAGTCGAACTAAACTGTCAATATGACGATACATTGCTCCAGACCTGGGGTGGTTTTTTTGGCTTCAGGGATGTTGGATGTTTCCACAGTGGTCACTGCATCTTGTTTTCTAGGTCCTACCCTTAAACTCATATCTCGTAGGCTGTGATCACAGTGTTCAGAAAGTTAGAGTTACTGTTTGCATTGTCCATCGTGTTGTAAGCGGTGTTCAGGCTGTGTCACACCTGCTCCAATGTCAGGAGTTTCGGTACGAATTTCGCGGACTCACTAATTGTGCACAAATATTCGGTCGGATTTTAATGTTCTGATCAAATGCTTACTCCCATGTCGTTCGAATGTTCTCGTACGATGATACAACAGCCTTTCGTGATCAAAGTACGCACTTGCCCAGTAATGTTGTTATTGTGGCTCGTTGAGGATATGCCTGAATGCAGTTCGCTCTCCACTGATGTGCGACCACCTTCGAAGTGCGTGTCACACTCGTCTACCCGCGAGTTGTTTGTGACGCCGAACCTGAAAGACAGTTGAATCTTATAAATGGTTTCCACTCGGTTCTCGCCAAACACGGCAATATGGGTCCTCAACTTGTTCCACCATTTAACGTCTCATTAGAATCCGAAAAGCGCTCACTACACGCCGTGGTTCATAGGCCCACTGCCAGCGACTGATGCGTTCTGCTCGCGACAAAAGATTCGCTGCTATGCACGAACGTCGCCCACTACATCTCGACTGAAGAAAGTCTTCCACATCGGATTGGTTTGCACGGGACAGAAGAGAGTTGGATACTGTTTTAACACAACACATATTTTATGTTGCATCAGATACTGAATGTAGTCTGTTGTGTGAGAAACGTGAATTTTCTCTTAATTTGTGTTTCTGCTCATACTTTAGATCGACGCGGAACACCAGTATTTGATCTGATGGTACTGTTCTGAGAGCAATACTCTGTGATGAACTGGATGAGGACACTGTAAAGTATAAAACAGACAGATCGTCACCTATGGTTGTTCATTAGAATGACATCAAAGAAACCAACCACGCTGCAGTTGGCACAACTGCAATAAGAGTGATAATGGCCAAAAAATGGCTCTGAGCACTATGGGACTCAACTTCTGAGGTTATTAGTCCCCTAGAACTTAGAACTAGTCAAACCTAGCTAACATAAGGACATCACACACATCCATGCCCGAGGCAGGATTCGAACCTGCGACCGTAGCGGTCTCGCGGTTCCAAACTGCAGCGCCTATAACAGCACGGCCACTTCGGCCCGCATAATGGCCATTACAGTTTTACCAGCAATGCATGCCCAGAGACTTTCTCATCGAAATATGCTCTCATAATGCTTATCATAAGCAGCACACACAGTGTCACATACTAGAAAGTAGTCGCACACGTGTGGTGACTACACTAGGCGCTCGGAGCTACCGTCTCACTCGATACGACACGCTCTCGCTCATATTGGAGAGAGACCACGCGTGTGCAATTGTGGCATATCATTTTCACAGTTGGACAGTCTTAAGAGTCCATACTTAAGAGGTGATGGTGATGTTTGGCTTGTGGGGCCCATAACTGCGCGGTCATTAGAGCCCGTACAAAGTCCTAATTTTTACACAGTCCTATTTGTTCACAATCCAGTCTAGCCACTGTCGCGAATGATGATGATGATGATGATATGATGATGACAACACGAACACCCAGTCCCCTGGCAGAGAAAACCCCCAACCCGGCCGGGAATCGAACCCGGGACCCTGCGATCCATAGGCAGCAACGCTAGTCACTCGACCATCTGCTGCGGACATACTGGAGAGAGATTATACATTTGTAGTGGGTGTCGTGGCTGTTTCAAACAGTTCGACCACCTGAAGCAGTGCGCGCTCTGTGATACGCAAAAGAAACCACAGAAATGTGACGCACGTTTCAGATCTTTCACTCAGCTAGAGAGCCTCACCAGGCACGCCATAATTCACACGTGATGTGTCTCAAGTCTTTCAGTACTGCTGGTGTGCTCACGAGGCACGAAGCTGCAGTACACGGGCGGCAGAGACCATACGTGTGTGGCGAGTGTGGAAAGTCCTTCGAAAAACGTAGCCACCTTAAGCAGCACGCTGTGTTGTACTTTGGTTCCAAACTGTGTGTGTGCTATGGCTGCGGTAGGTCTTCCACGGAGTCGGGTAGTCTCAATCGGGATACCGCTGTGCAGGAGGGGAAGCAGACATAGCCACACAGCATACAGTTTAGTTCTTAGTTTGCTGAAAGTGCATTCAGTTTTGTGTTCTGGAGACTGACTATATGTGTGTAACACTTGTAGCAATATTGCTTCAATGTGACAGAGTCTCAAGACACAAGCTCAGAAGAGAAGGGGAATAGTGGGAAGAGGAGGGAGGGAGGGGAGATAGAGCGGGGAGGACATTTTCCAACAATTAGATGGCCAATAATCCTTTGAGTGCAAATGTACAAACGAGCCCGAATTCCTGAGGGAATCTCCGATCTCTGCGAGTAGTGGGAGTAGCTGGTAGGGGCTCTGCGTCAGTACTGTGTGGTAAGTGGGGAGAGTGTGTGGGTCAGGGACCACGCCTGGGCAGCTACAGCTGAGGCGGTCAGGGCGACTGTTCGTGAGACGCCGAAGAATGCGGGTTTATATGCTGCTCCGTCCAAAATTTTCAAGTTTTCCCATTGACTCAGTTCAATGCTCACTTGCAGGCTATATCATTATTCCTTAGATTAATTGACATACTTTGTACCATGCATCAATGACAGTAAAAAAATTGAGCCATATACACTTAAATCCGAGGTGTAGGTAACTCCCGCAGTAGAGAAGAAATTGCTTCATTTTTCGCTTATCTAGAGATAAATGAACTAATTATGACACAAAATAACAGTAACTATGTAATAACTGGTTCACTGCTGTGGAAACTACACACTATTATTATTATTATTTACTATTATGATTATTGTTAGTGGCAGAGCTTAGATGCAGGCATTGGCAGCCTGAAGTCATCCAGTTTCTGCCAGGTAACAGGCAAGGAGTACAGTATTCAAGTGATTTAGTAACAGAAGCCAGCCTTTTAATTTAAATTTGATTTATTTTGAGTGGGGTTGCAGGCAGTGGCGGATACATATCCCCCCCCCTCCCCCGGCACACGCGCCGCCCCCACCACTCAAACCCGGTCGCTGTTCGTTCGTTTCCTTCGTCTGTCGCTTCGACTGAATCGAGTTATCGAGTAGTTGTACTTTCCTACCTAGCACGCGCGTCCGGCTCGTGGTTTTTGACGATGTAATTAATCAATTTGCCAGAAAGAATATGCGCATAGAATTCATCATTTAAGGAAGAGAACCACAATTGTAACTTTTTTATATCATAAAACGGCATCGTCTTGTATATGTGTATAATCAGTTTACATAAAACTTTCTTCAACTTTGCATGTGACTTGAGTATTTCTTATTACGGGAAAAGTAGGGGTAGCTCAAGATATCTTGAGCGCCCCCTCCTTGAGGTTTTTCTGTATCTGTCACTGGCTGCAGGGTAAGTATCCGTAGGGAGCGTGTTCTGTAAAAAGTGTTTACCCTCAGTCTGTATTTTTAGCTTTCTTTTGTTAGGAGTTGTAGCTAGCACTCGAGATAACAGAGTCGCTGCTGAAACCCAGAACACATTTCATAATTGAAGAAATGTGGTGCTGTTTGCTGCCTCCAAGTGTGATTGTGCAGCTGTCACAGCGTAATGATTTTTAACAATGTACACATTCTATACGTTGTAACACCCGCACAAAGAAGTCTGTTAGGGTAAAGTCGAGGGACCTCGGAGCCCACATATCGTAGTTACGGCTTCAGATCGACTGACCAGGGAATATGCAGTTGAGGTAATGTCAAAGAGTGATAGCAAAATGGGAAGGAACTGTCTCCTGCTGGTATACAACGGAAATTCAAATTCTGTCAGAACTGTGAGCTGAAAAAGTAAAGGTGACTGGTAGCTACACTATGTGGACCTCCAGCGGTAATGCTGGAATTCAGCACCGTGTTGGCTCACCCTTAGCTTTGATGACAGCTTCCACTCTCGCAGGCATACGTTGAATCAGGTGCTGGAGGGTTTCTTGGGGAATGGCAGCCTATTCTTCTCGGAGTGCTGCACTGAGGAGAGGTATCGATGTCGGTCAGTGAGGCCTCGCACGAAGTCGGCGTTCCATAACATCCCAAAGGTGCTCTGTAGGATTCAGGTCAGGACTTATTGTCGTGTAACCACTCCGCCACAGATCGTGCATTATGAACAGGTGCTCGATGGTGTTGAAAGATGGAGTTGCCATCCCCGAATTGCTCTTCAACAGTGAGTAGCAAGAACGTGCTTAAAACATCAATGTAGGCTTGTGCTGTGATAGTGCCACGGAAAACAACAAGGGGAGCAAGCCCCCTCCATGAAAAACACGACCACACCATAACACCACAGCCTCCTAATTTTACTGTTGGCACTACACACACTGCAGATGACGTTCACCGGTCATTCGCCATACCCACACCCAGCCATCAGATCGCCACATTGTGTACCGTTATTCGTCACTCCACACAACGCTCTTCCACTGTTCAATCGTCCAATGTGTACGATCCTTACACCAAGCGAGGCGTCGTTTGGCAATTACGGCGTGATGTGTGACTTATGAGCAGCCGCTCGACCATGAAATCCAAGATTTCTCACCTCCTGCGTAACTGTCATAGTACTTGCAATGGATCCTGATGCAGTTTGGAATTCATGTGTGATGGTCTGGATAGATGTCTGTCTGTTACACATTACGATCCTCTTCAAGTATCGGCTGTCTCTGCCAGTCAGCATACGAAGTCGGGCTGTACGATTTTGTGCTGTACGTGTCCCTTCACTTTTCCACTTCACTATCACATTGGAAACAGTGGACGTAGGAATGTTTAGGAGTGTGGAAATCTCGCGTACAGACGTATGACACAAGTGTCGCCCAGTCACCTGACCACGTACGAAGTCTGTGAGCTCGATGGAGCGCCCCATTCTGCTCTCTGACGATGTCTAGCAACTACTGAGGTCGTCGATACGGAGTACCTGGAAGTAGGTGGTAGCACAATACGCGTAATATGAAAAACGTGTGTTTACGGCTGTGTCCGGTTACTTTTGATCACATCGTGTACTATCATTTACTCGGCAGGAAGGAATCTCAGTCACGGTCATCCGTAGCCGTACGTTCAGGTTTGGGGCATTTGTGTCCCATTCTTGCACTTGATGAGAATTGTTGTCAGGCTGTATCCGGCAGTTGGAACAGTTTACAAAATGACGTATGAAGTGTGGCCTTGTGTGTGTAGAGGTGGTTATCTATAAGAGGGTTTCATTTTCCACGGCCTGCAAAATGTCACCGTACCTTTCCTTAAAGGCGGCACGACCTTCATTCTCCAGGCGGTGCATTAGCTCGATGCAATACGTCGTCTCGTACACCGTAAAATGGAGAGTACGCCAGACAGTGGATCGTGGAATGTTAGCTCGTGCGGCAGTCGACAAAGCACGGGGGGGGGTGGGGGGTGGGGAGGGCGGGCTCCTCGACCGCGTGGACTGCGTCGTCGGACGTTGAGGAATGCCCTGGGCGTACTTCATTAACCGTCTCAGTGTGTTGACAAATGTGTACCTATACATTACTTTATTCAGTTAAAAACACACGTCTGGCTATGAAAGAGCTTCAATTGGTTTTACAGAATGCATCCTAGGTGAATTGTACATCTACATCTACATCTACATCTATACTCCGCAAGCCACCTGACGGTGTGTGGCGGAGGGTACCTTGAGTACCTCTATCGGTTCTCCCTTCTATTCCAGTCTCGTATTGTTCGTGGAAAGAAGGATTGTCGATATGCCTCTGTGTGGGCTCTAATCTCTCTGATTTTATCCTCATGGTCTCTTCGCGAGATATACGTAGGAGGGAGCAATATAGTGCTTGACTCTTCGGTGAAGGTATGTTCTCGAAACTTTGACAAAAGCCCGTACCGAGCTACAGAGCGTCTCTCCTGCAGAGTCTTCCACTGGAGTTTATCTATCATCTCCGTAACACTTTCGCGATTACGGAATGATCGTGTAACGAAGCGCGCTGCTCTCCGTTGGATCTTCTCTATATCTTCTATCAACCCTATCTGGTACGGATCCCACACTGCTGAGCAGTATTCAAGCAGTGGCCGAACAAGCGTACTGTAACCTACTTCCTTTGTTTTCGGATTGCATTTCCTTAGGATTCTTCCAATGAATCTCAGTCTGGCATCTGCTTTACCGACGCTCAACATTATATGATCATTCCATTTTAAATCACTCCTAATGCGTACTCCCAGATAATTTATGGTATTAACTGCTTCCAGTTGCTGACCTGCTATTTTGTAGCTAAATGATAAAGGATCTATCTTTCTGTGTATTCGCAGCACATTACACTGGTCTACATTGAGATTCAATTGCCATTCCCTGCACCATGCGTCAATTCGTTGCAGATCCTCCTGCATTTCAGTACAATTTTCCATTGTTACAACCTCTCGATACACCACAGCATCATCTGCAAAAAGCCTCAGTGAACTTCCGATGTCATCCACCAGGTCATTTATGTATATTGTGAATAGCAACGGTCCTATGACACTCCCCTGCGGCACACCTGAAATCACTCTTACTTGGGAAGACTTCTCTCCATTGAGAATGACATGCTGCGTCCTGTTATCTAGGAACTCCTCAATCCAATCACACAATTGGTCTGATAGTCCATATGCTCTTACTTTGTTCATTAAACGACTGTGGGGAACTGTATCGAACGCCTTGCGGAAGTCAAGAAACACGGCATCTACCTGTGAACCCGTGTCTATGGCCCTCTGAGTAAACCTGCTGATTTTCAGCGCTGTTTGAAAGTAAATGAGAACGCGCCCCGATATCTGGAAATTGCTCACAAGCTTTATTTAAATGACTGCAGTGGTTGTGGTGCCGCCACACAGGTTAAGGAATGCGCGCATCTGTTACAACAGACCTGGACTCGAGACGGAGACGGGCAGTGACGTGGTGCTGGCGGGGCGGCGGCCGTGCCGTGCCGCGCTCTGCAGCGCCGCCGCCGCCGGCACGGGGAGTCCGGCCGCTGGCCGCTGCACGCCTGCCTCTGGCCGGACGCCCGTCTCCTATTTGAGGCGCACAGCCGGCTTTTCCTTCCCGCCAAACCAGACCTGTCCACCAATCGCCGAATAAAAACATTCAGACGGCGAACGACGTGATTCCTCAACGATGTGATTCCTCTTTGCAAAAAATCCCATCGAGAAAATTCGTCTCGTTAGAACGCCAGTGACTTTCCGATTTGACGTACTTCTTCCAGAAACCTGCTGCTTCTGCTCCGTCTTCGTGATGCAATATATATATATATATATATATATATATATATATATGTTGTTAGCAATCGCGCGTCTTCGGGCCCAGCAACTAGTCTCTCACTAGAGGTCCACTGAAATTAAAACTGCACCCGAGGCTCGGTTCTCATTTCTCTGTAATCTGTGTGGCTGTACAATAACGTAAGATAGTTGTCTTCTGAAGGCACGTCTGATAGCATTTGAAAGCGCCGCCCTCCCGCTCGTAAAGTTCCTCTCCTCGCCTCTGTTCGGCCGCTGGGCTGCAAGTGGCTCGTGAACAGTAGTTCCTATCCGTTGGAGCTCGCCCGGAAAGGCTACGCCTGGGACAGGTACCGGAGACCACTGTTTTCGTTATGTCGGACACTGCTTCGCCTGTCCTACATCCAGTATTCTGTCCTGTTTCCACACACTCTCAAAGAGTAACAAGAAAGGGATATCCGCACTATATAAAATGTAATTAAGATATGAAGACATTTACAAGTCGGCACGATCAGTCACTGCAGTCCAGTTGCTTTTATAAAATTCCTCATCGTATTCCGCCCCCTCAACAGCCTCTAAGTAGATTATCATTGTCACATTAAATGAAAAGGGCCATCCGAAGGGCTTGCCGCTTTTCGCAACATTCCCCTCGCAATAAAATTTTGTATCTGAGATGACTGTCTCGAGATACGTAGAGCGGCAGAACAAGCAAAATTTACTATCCGCAGTGCGTCTGATTCCAGGAGAACTTCGAGTTAGTCCAAATGACAACCGACATCGATGTGTGCCGTGAGGGTAGAACAAGTAATGCTGACCACCAGAACATGTAAATAATAAACGAGTGACAATCAGAAACAACTTCTTACAACCTCGAGGAAGCCATTGTAACCTTTGCATATGCTGGCTCGAATGCTGAAGGCAGATCCTCGATCAATTACTGAATGTACAAACACCAATATGGGTTCTATTACCAACTGATAAACACGAAATTCCCTTTACCCGGGTAAGAACCCATTACTTTCTGACATTAAGTCCGTCACACTGCCGTTCATCAAGTGTGAGTCCTTCCTCAGTCACTACATGAAAGGATAAAATCTAGTGACCAAAGGTCCACTAATACCAAATACCTTACCAGAATATTACTATAGTTACTGAAAGGATACGAAGGTACATGACCTCTACTAATGTGCATTCAAATTATGATGTGATTATAACTTTAGGAAATATTGTGACATAATACAGATACACTATGTGATAAGAAGTAACCGTACACACCTGAAAACATACGTTTTTCATATTGGGTGCATTGTGCTGCCGCCTACCGCCAGCTACCTCAGTAGCCATTAGAGAGCAGAATGGGGCGCTCCGCGGATCTCATGGACATGGATCGTGGTCAGGTGGTTGGGTGTCACTTGTATCACACGTCTGTACGAGACATTTGCGCACAAGTAAATAGCCCTAGGTCCATTGTTTCCGATGTGATAGTGAAGTGGGAACGTGAAGGGATACGTACAGAACAAAAACATGTAGCCCGTCCTCGTCTTTTGACTGACAGGGACCTCCGATACTTGAAGAGGAACGTAATGTGTAATAGGCAGACATCTATCCACACCATCACACAAGAATTCCAAACTGCATCAGGATCCATTGCAAGTACTATGACAGTTAGACGGGAGGTGGGAAGACTTGGATTTCATGGTCGAGCGGCTGCTCATAAGCCAACCATCATGCCGGTAGATACCAAACGACGCCTCGCTTGGTGTAAGGAGCGTAAACATTGGACGATTGAATAGTGGAAGAACGTTGTGTGCAGTGACGAAACACGGTATACAGTCTATCGATCCGATGGCGGGGTGTGGGTATGGCGAATGCCAGGTGAACGTTATCTGCCAGCGTGTGTAGTGCCATCTGAAAAATTCGGTGGCTGTGGTGTTATGGCGTGGTGGTGTTTTTCATGGAGGGGGCTTGTACCCCTTGTTGTTTTCCATGGCACAATCACAGCACAGCACACTGATGTTTTAAGCACCTTCTTGCTTCCCGCTGTTGAAGAGCAATTCGAGGATGGCGATTGCATCTTTCAACAAGATTGAGCACCTGTTCATAATGCACGGCCTGTCGTGGAGTGGTTACACGACAATAACATCCTGTACTGGGCTGGCCTGTACAAAGTCTTGACCTGACTCCTATATAACACCTTTGAGATGCCTAGGGACCGGGTGTTTGTATTGTCCTCATCATTCGTGAAAATGGCTGGATTGGACTGTGTACAGATTGGGAAATTGTACGGGCGCTTTTGTACCGAACATCATCATCAACACCTTTGGGATGTTTTGGAACGCCGAGTTCGTGGCAGGCCGACCGACATCGATACCTCTCCTCAGTGCCGCACTCTGTGAAGAATGGCTGCCATTCCCCAAGAAACCTTCCAGCGCCCGATTGAACGTATGCCTGCGAGAGTGGAAGCTTTCATCGAGGCTAAGGGTGGGCCATCACCATACTGAATTCCAGCATTACCGATGGAGGGCGCCACGAACTTGCTGTAAGTCATTTTCAGCTGGGTGTCCGGATACTTTTGATCACATAGTGTATAATCATTCCAAAAATCAACAGGAGAGACATATGAGAAAGTGTTGAGTATTACACAACGGTGCATAAAACAAACAGAAAACAAATCTATGATTACAGTGTTGTGGTTATGAGTAGCCATGTTTTCAGTTACGTGATAATTGTAAATGTTAACGGCAATTCTAATCATGTCATTAAAGAAAGTATATTTGAATTTACTGAAATAGTTTGTCTGTGAAGAATATGGTGCTCGTACTATGACTTTCGTGAACATGGCAATAAGTAGAATAATATTTGTATGTTATGCAGTCCTTAAAAACGAAACTCTGTGTATTTGGTAATTCAAAAATTAATGGCAAGACCAGTGAAAGATTTGAATTGAGCAAAGGCAATATAGAACATACTACATGATAAACAATATAGCATGCTCCTTGAATATAATGTTCTGTCAATATGACGAAGAATTTAGTGAATGAACCTTTACTTTGTATTTTGACACGTGCTTTGTGTAGAGGGGTTTTCACTGACGCACAACACACGTAGGAAGGGTCGTGGATGGCCTCCGGTTGGCACTCACAGTGCGTGCATGACGCGTCAGCTCGTACAGGCACAGCAGTGGGCAGTCGTGGTCAGGTCACGAGTGTCAGCGGTGACGGGTGCAGCAACACGTGTCTTGCGTCTTCTGCAGTGTCAGGAGCCAGCAGTCCGTGCTACTTCCCACAGATCAGTGTGCCATTGACGCTGCTGCTAGTTTGTTGTACTCCTCACTCCACTCCCTTGAGCTGAACAGAGACAAATCGTGAAGTAGTGTGATCAGTTGCTGACAGATCGTGAAGTAGCGTGGACAGCTGGTCGGCTGCCCAAGAGTTTCATTTGGAAATGGGTTCACTGTACAGTACTGAAGGAGCCGACAGATAGTATCTGCTTATTGTCACATCGAGAACAAAATCTGGTATAGAGTAATTCGAATGGTTCAAATGGCTCTGAGCACTATGGCACTTAACTGCTGAGGTCATCAGTCCCCTAGAACTTAGAACTAATAAAACCTAACTAACCTAAGGACATCACACACATTCATGCCCGAGGCAGGATTCGAACCTGCGACCGTAGAGGTCGCGCGGTTCCAGACTGAAGCGCCTAGAACCGCTCGGCCATAGCGGCCGGCTATAGAGTAATAGTTATTTACTACAGCACGTCGTTGTGGAGCAGACTGACTGATGCGTATGATCGTCCGCGAGGAGAAGAGAGAGTGAATTTACGTACTGTAGGTCCTTCATGGATTCCTTATGGTAAAGAGAGTTCATTTGTTATATTGTGTCAGTCATCATCATCATCTTGAATAGTTTCCAGCCCAAGGCTGGGTCTATTTGCAACATAAACCTTGCCGTCTAGTTCTGTCTTT
This sequence comes from Schistocerca cancellata, assembly GCF_023864275.1. NCBI lineage: Eukaryota > Metazoa > Arthropoda > Insecta > Orthoptera > Acrididae > Schistocerca > Schistocerca cancellata. Next base: position 839,508,355 of record NC_064630.1, read on the forward strand.
CCACCATCTTTTTGTTTTCACTCTGATACAGTCGTCGTCTTTCTTTTTTTCATTTTTATTTATTTTTCTTTTTTTCTTTTTTTTTCTTTCAACACTGCCCTCCACAGCTATCCATTCCCTTTGCCTTCCTCTTGGTCATTTACTTTGCATATCCATTTCATGCATCTTTTTATTATTTATTTATTTATTGTTCCGTGGGACCAAATTAAGGACAAGTCTCCATGGTCATGGAACGAGTCGATGCATGAAATTATAACACGATATTAGAAACAGATAAAATGAAATATAAAAAAAACATATTCAGGTGACAAGTCGTAAGTTTAAATGAAGAAAATCAACAATCTAACACTGGAATTTGCTTAATTTTTTAGCTCTTCCAGGAGCTCCTCGACAGAATAGAAGGAGTGAGCCATGAGGAAACTGTTCAGTTTAGACTTAAAAGAGTTTGGGCTACTGCTAAGATTTTTGAGTTCTTGTGGTAGCTTATTGAAAATGGATGCAGCAGAATACTACACTCCTTTCTGCACAAGAGTCAAGGAAGTGCATTCTACATGCAGATTTGATTTCTGCCTAGTATTAACTGAGTGAAAGCTGCTAACTCTTGGGAATAGGCTGATATTGCTAACAACAAACGACATTAAAGAAAATATATACTGTGAGGGCAATGTCAGAATTCCCAGGTTTTTGAATAGGGGTCGACAAGACGTTCTCGAACTTACACCACATATAGCTCAAACAGCCCGTTTTTGAGCCAAAAATACCCTTTTTGAATCAGAAGAATTACCCCAAAAAATAATACCACACGGCATAAGCGTATGAAAATATGCGAAGTAGACTACTTTTCGTGTTGAAGTGTCACTTATTTCAGATACTGTTCTAATGGTAAATAAAGCAGCATTTAGCTTCTGAACAAGATCCTGGACATGGGCTTTCCACAGCAGCTTACTATCTATCCGAACGCCTAGGAACATGAACTATTCCGTCTCGCTTATAATATGCCTATTCTGTCTGATCAAAATATCGGTTCTTGTTGAATTGAGTTAGAAACTGTAAAAACTGAGTCTTACTGTGATTTAGCATCAAATTATTTTCCACAAGTAACGAACTTATTTCATGAACTACATTATTTGTTACTGTTTCAATATTACACAAAAGATCCTTCACTATCAAGCTGGTGTCATCAGCAAACAGAAATATTTTTGAATCACCTGTGATACTAGAAGGCATATCATTTATATAAATAAGAAACAGCAGTGGCCCCAGCACCGACCCTTGGGGAACGCCCCACTTAACAGTGCCCCATTGAGACTGAACATCACTACCGCTCTCAATATTGCGGAGAATTACCCTCTGCTTTCTGTTGTTAAAGTAAGAGGCGAACCAATTGTAAGCTACTCCCCTTACTCCATAATGGTCCAACTTCTGCAGTAATATTTTGTGGTCAACACAGTCAAAAGCCTTCGTTAAATCAAAGAAAACACCTAGCGTTCGCAACCTTTTATTTAATCCGTCCAAAACCTCACAGAGAAAAGAGAATATAGCATTTTCAGTTGTTAAACCATTTCTAAAACCAAACTGAACATTTGACAGCAAATTATGTGAATTTAAATGCTCTAGTAGCCTTGTATATACAACCTTCTCGATAACTTTAGCAAACACCGATGGCATAGAAATAGGTCTAAAATTGTCAACATTATCAATGTCTCCCTTTTTATAAAGTGGCTTCACTACCGAGTACTTTAATCGGTCAGGAAACCGACCACTCCTAAAGGAAAAGTTACAGATATGGCTGAGAACTGGGCTAACATACATAGAACAATACTTCAGTATTCTGCTAGATACCCCGTCATATCCATGAGAGTTCTTGGTCTGTAGTGATTTAATTATTAACTCAATCTCCCTCTTGTCAGTATCATGGAGGAGCATTTCAGGTAACAGTCTCGGAACACTTTTTTCTAAGAGCGCTATAGATTCCCTGTTGGGACTAGGTTTCTATTTAGTTCACCTGCTATATTCAGAAAGTGATTATTAAATACTGTACATATATGCGACTTATCAGTAACATGGACATTCCCACTACGCACTGATTCTATATCCTCGACCTGTCTCTGCAGACCCGCAACTTCCTTTACGACTGACCATATGGTTTTAATTTTATCCTGAGACTTAGCTATTCTATCTGCATACCACATACTTTTTGCCTTCCTAATAACATTTTTAAGCACCTTACAATACTGTTTGTAATGGGCTGCTGCATTTAGATTTTCACTGTTTCTAACGTTTTGATATAATTGCCACTTTGTTCTACAAGCTATTCTTATCCCCAGCCACCCAGGCTGCCTGTTTGTGCTAGTACCCTGTTTTAAACGTTCTAACAGAAAGCAACTTTCAAAGAGCATGAGAAAAGTCTTGAGAAAAGCATTATATTTATCGTATACTGTATCAGCGCTATAAACATCTTGCCACTCTTGTTCCTTTATAAGGTTTACAAAAGTCTCTACAGCCACTGGATCAGCTTTCCTGAACAGCTGATGACTATATTTAACACGTGTTGCAGCACAAAAATCTTTTAAAGTTAAAATTTGTGCATCATGATCTGAGAGGCCATTCACCTTTTTGCTAGCAGACTGCCCTTCTAGTAATGAGGAATGAACAAATATGTTGTCTATGGTTGTTCTACTGTTCCCTTGCACTCTCGTTGGAAAGAATACGGTTTGCATAAGATTATATGAATTAAATAGGTCTACCAGCATCCTCTTCCTTGCACAATCTTCTAGGAAATCATCTTGTTTTCCATTCTGTTTAAGTCCCTAGATCATTCTAGCCGTGATGTTTCTATTCTGCTCTTTCACTGTTTCCTGTACCCTTTCATTCCGCATCCCACCTCTCCCTGTTACTCCTATCCTGCTTCTGAGGAACCTTATTTCGCATGCCTGTAATCTGCTCTTTTCTTCATTATCCATGTTTCAGATGCATACGGCCATATGGGGATGCAGTAATTTCTATATATTTCTTCTTTGCTTCTTTGTGAGACGTCTTTTTTCTGGACTAGTCTGCTAACATTTCACAAGAATGCTTCTGCCTGTCTGCCATATTCACCGATCCCTTTCTCATTTATTTACCTCTGTGACACTTCCCAAGTACTTGACACTTTCCTTTTCCTTCCGTTGTTCACATCCACTCCATAATCCACTAGTTGGTCTATCGTTATTTCTAGTAGTTACCAGGATCTCACATTCGTTTACATTTAAGTTTCATTAAATATTGTCTTGCGGTTTCTTCCCAAGCGTCCAGCTGTTCCTGAATCTCCTCCTGCCTGTTTCCCCAGATCACCAAATCATCTTCGGATACCATTGGCTTCATTTTGTATTCTCCAGTTTTTTCTACCACCCTCATCCTAGAGCACAATGAAGAGGAGAGGTGACAGTGCTCTGCCCTGTTTCACGCCACTCATATGGTGGAATCAGTCCGTCCTTTCATTTCCCAGTTTCACAAAACTCAGACACTCACAACAGATCACCTGCAGTCTGGTTGTTCTCTCTTTTTCCACACCGTTCTTTTCTTCCGAGACCTTTTTTCTGCAAACACTATCAAACGTCTTTTCTGTATCAGGAGAGGCCATCACAAAGTCTTCCCCAAATTGATAGTGGCGCTCCTGGAGGTGCCTCACTGCAAATATGAGATCAACAGTTGATCCCCCAGGTTTGAAGCCATGCCTTTCCTCTCACAATTTGTTCTCAACTCTTATTCAGATTCTGCTCTCCAGGATCTTTTCATATCCCTCGGCACAATGTGGTATCTGCGTGACTCCCCTTTAATTTCTACAATCCTTCCTACTCTCTTTCTTGAGTATAGGAACAATTAGTGGCCAGTTCCAAACTTCTGGAGTCTTCTTCTCATTTCACGCCTCCCTCATCACACAGTACAACCACTGTTTCCCAGCATTCCCTGCTGCCTTCACCATTGCGACACACGATTCTTCCACACTTGGTGCCGTTCCTCCTTTCATCTTGTCCAGTGCCATTTCCGTTTCTCTCCATGTCAGATCCTTCTCCCCCCAACCCCTCCTCCCCGCCCCCCTCTCCCAGAGTTTACTTCTGTCTCCTTTAGTCTCTTATGTCACCTCCAAGACCGTTTGGATTTGTGTTCAAGGTACTTCTGTTATATTGTCTTCAGTGTCCCTTCGTTATTAACCAATTTCCCATTTCTATCCAGCATTATTGCATCCTCTCTCAAACGTTTCTTACTCTCCATATAGCACTTTCTTACTTCCTCTGCTATCTTTCTCCGTCATCGTTGTCCATTATTCCATCCACTTTCTTCTCTCGTCAGCCACTGTCTTATTTGCCTCTTTCTTTTTTTATATATAATCGTATCTTGCTAACTGGGTCCTTTCTCAGAACCACAGTCTGAAGGCCTTGTTCTTTCTTCCCACTACCTCCTCGACTCTTTCATTCCGACACGGCGTCTCCTTCCACTGCTTTCTGCCACTAGTCTTTGCAGCTACTGCAGCTTCTGCCGTAGCAGTTGTAAACTATCCCTGTTCTCATCTCCCGTTTCTGGTTCATTCTTTGGCAACTTTTCCCATATAATCTCCCGGTATTCTATCCACCCCCGTTAGCTGAGTGGTGGCCGGCCGGGATGGCCGAGAGGTTCTAGGCGCTACAGTCTGGAACCGCGCGACCGCTACGGTCCCAGGTTAGAATCCTGCCTCGGGCATGGATGTGTGTGCTGTCCTTAGGTTAGTTAGGTTTAAGTAGTTCTAAGTTCTAGGGGACTGATGACCTCAGAAGTTAAGTCCCATAGTGCTCCTAGCCATTTGAACCATTTTAAACAGTCTGCCGCCGGCAGTGCTGCGAGGCGGTCACGCGCCAGAGCGCTGCGGCCGAGGCGCGCATCGTGTCTTTGTGTTTACTTCGGCCGCTGTAAGTGCCGTTTTCCTTCTAGACCACCATGGCGCACAACTATCGGAAGAAGACATTACGTCTCAACTTTTGTTCCGACTTCGCCCGACCCGAGGCCCTGGAGGTCGAACGATTTATTCGCGACGGAGTTAAAATACCACCAGCGTATCTAATTGGTATCCACTTGTCCATAGTTAGCAGTACCGTCTACGTCAAAATGATGAACGATGTGGCGTGCGACAAGGGGCTTCGAGAGGCGAAACGTGGGCTGCGCTTATGTCATTCCGACGGCAACGTCGGACCCGTTACCGTCGATCACGCAGGTCTCGGCACACGGACGATAAGGATCTTCGAACTTCCTGCAGACGTCGTCATCGAGGCAACGTTCTGGAACATGTTGCCGAACGATGGGTAGAATTTCAAACCTATCCCGTTTTAAACGGTGTCAGACAGGTCCGCATCGAGTTGCACAAACACGTGCCTTCCTATATACGTATCGGAGACTGCCGTGGCATTATAATGTACGACGGCCAACCTCGGACCTGTTCCGGTTGCGGGAAAGAAGGTCACCTACGGTCTGAATGCATTCAACGACGTGTCGCGCAGCTCCCGTTGTCGGAAGCGTCCGTCACACCCACGATGACCGCCCTACGGATCACTTACGCAGCGGCTCTTGCCACATGTACAATTTCGTCCAGTCCGTCGCCCGGTCCTTCCGATCGGCACGTCCCACCGTCCCAGTCACCTACGGACGGTGCAGACGTCCCACCTGACAACCCTGCCGCCGAACAGGCTTCCGCACCGGACGCTGAGGAGAACAGTACTTCTTCACGACACCTGTTTGACAATTTCATTGTACCCACCGACGCCTTCGAACCAGGTCGACGCTCCTCCTTGCCGTCGTCCGATACTGAGGAACACGTGCGCAAACAACGCTCGCCACGTAGGCGCAAACGCCGTCGCCGTTCACCCACGGGCTCTCAAAGCGTCGCCACCCGCGACGACGAAGACGACACCCGACCAGCCGACATTTCCACACAGAGGTCGGCGGACAGCTTTCACGATGAACAAGACGTTTCGCGGGACGGGACCACTATGGAGGTCGCCACGCACAATGTAACGATCGGTGCGCCGGTTGAGACGCCTGTCTCCCCGCCGACAACTCCAGATCTCTCTCACCACGACGCAGTTCCCGTGGACATGGACAGACCCACGGCACAGGAGCAAGGGCCGACGACATTGACGAAGATACGCCCCCTCCTCCGGATGAGTTGCCTCCACCGGACGAGGTTGCCTGTTAACATCAAAAGCGAGGCACTGCAGCTGATGGGACGGGACATCCTGTCGGTGCCCTCCTCTTACTTCCCTCGGTGATGGTAGATGCGCGTCCTCCACCACTGAAACAAACGTACCGGTTCGCCACACTGAACATCAACAAGATCAGCACTGAACCCAGGCTGCAGCTTCTATGTGACATGCTTCGGGCCTCTGACGTTGACGTCGGCCTTCTTCAGGAAGTTCAGGGCGTGGAGTGGCTTTCTACATACGCGAAGGAATCCCACTCAAGGACACGACAATCCTTCCCTCTGGAAGGGGCATCGCTGTTACCATCTTCGAAATGCGCATCATCATATCTACGCTCCGTCTGGCTCCACTTTTTTCGGACATTACGCGGCGCCCCTGTCTGCTGGGCGCTATGATCTGCTTATCATGGGAGGCGATTTCAACTGCGTCCTCCATCCGCAGGAGCAAATGTCTGGTTATTCGCCATGCCCGGCTCTGCTCACCTTAATCGAAGATTTTCATCTAGTGACGTTTGGGAGAGAATTCATGGCAATACCCCCGGTTTTACACATTATACAATACATTCTGCGAGCAGACTGGACCGGTTTTATGTCTCTGCCCACCTTGGCAACGAAGTCGCCCAAGCTGAACGATGGCGATTTGCATTTTCGGACCATTGCACCGTCATTTTCTCCCTGGTTTTGCCACCTCAGTCAGTGTGGCGCAGAAGAGGTTACTGGAAGCTTAATACCTCCCTCCTGAATGATCCACACTGCCGACAATGTATCTCCGCTACATGGGCTTCTTGCGAAAGACGACTCCCGCAGTAGACATCCACGTTCCATTCGTGGCTCAAATGTGCCAAACATGAGATCAGAAAGGTCTTAAAGCAATGTGGCAAGGAAGCAGCAACATGACATCCAGACACCACAAATTTTCTCTATGCTGTCCTCCGTGAGCTCGATGCATTCCCTCCGTCACCTGAAACCATTAGGGAACGACAGCGCACTAAAGCTCGTCTCTTCTCTCTCCAACGTGCACGGCTGCATGGTGTCGTGGTGCGTTCCCGACGACGGGGCCTCCTCCACGACGAAACATCATCCACAATCCATGCCGCATCCGACCATCGTCGCCGACGTCGACTTTTCGTCCCCAACATCACGACCTTCGATGGTGTTCACCACACAACACAGGCGGCAGTGATGTCTGCCCTTGCTGAACATTATCACCAATTTTATGACGATGAACCGATGGCAACGCCAATTCCTGATGATCTCCGTCCTTCCCCTGATCGGACCCTCACCGTAGCGGAGTCAAAGTCCATGATGTCTGCCATCACCGCCTAAGAGGTGGTAGATGCGATCAACAAGGGGGCCAAGAACAAATCACCAGGACCAGATGGTCTCCCCGTGGAGTTTTACTGGGCGTTCACCACGTTAATGCGTCCTCGCTGGACGGAAATGATTCAGGAACTCTTTACTCCGTCCTTCCCAATTCCACCTGAATTCGTCACTGGCATTCTTCTACCTGTGCCTAAGCCGAAGGGAGGGTCTCACGTCTCTACATATCGCCCCCTTACATTAATGGATGCAGAGTATAAAATCTATGCACGCCTCTTAGCAGCGCGCATACGCACCGTCTTACCTACGGTCCTTTCACCGGAGCAGACTGCACGTGGTTGTGGGGCCACCCTGCAAACAGCCCTAGGAGAACGCCGTGACCTCATCGCGCTGGCGGCAGTTTGTCGCCTTCGTGCAGCACTGGTATCCGTCGATTTCACGAGTGTCTTTCATAGCGTTCGACACACTTTCCTCCTCATGCTGGCGACACGTATGGGGTTCCCACTACTTTTTGTCGATGCCATTGGCCGGTTACTACTTCCCGCGGTCTCGATGGTACAAGTCAATGGGAGGCGTGTAGGACCGATTCCTATACGCCATTGCACTTGAGCCCCTCATCACTGGTCTTACGTCTAGGCTGCAGGGTCTCACTTTCCCTGACTGCATCTTTCACTGCAGGGCTTATGCGGACGATCTCCTCTTTCTCACCTGCTCCTCCACGGAACTCAGTAACGACATCCAGTGGATCCACCAGTATGGACGTCTTTCTGGTAGCATTCTTAATGTCCGTAAATCGATTATGATGCACGTTGGGCGCGGTCTCCCGGCTACGGTGCCGACCCCACTCCCAGTCAGTACCACCCTTCGTTACTTGGGTGTCGAATTTACGAGCTTCACACACTGCACAGTGGCCCTTGCTTACCGGCGGCTTTTGCAGTCGATTCGGCAACATGTCAAGTGCACCGTAACTTAAACCAACTCCAACGTGTGTCCTATGTCAGCATGTATGTCGCCCCTAAACTGGTACACGTCGCTCGGATCCTCCCAATGCCGTTACTCCTTGGCCGCCGCATCCAATCAGCCTTTGGATATTTCGTGTCAGCAGGGACACTTTTCAAAGTCCGCTACAACACTCTAATACGTGCCTCCTGCAAAAGGTGGCCTCGGACTCGTCAACTGGCGGGGGCCGGTCCCATCCCTAACACGCAGTCTCTTAGATATCCTCCGACCAGCTTCTCTCGATCCACCGATCAATGTGGCACCGATTTCTCTATTATTGTACCACGTCGCCAATTGTTTCATAGAACTCAGCTACGTTCGGGCCGATCTTCCAGTCAGCCGTCCTCCCCATACAAAAGATTGTTATCGTTTGTTTATGCCGTCCAACCCTTGCGACCCCACGGTGCTAGAGTACCCTGACATTAACTGGCGAACGGTTTAGGGGTGTGTGCATGCACCCTTCTTACCGTCGACTGTGACTGCACTGTGGTATGTTTTAGATTATGGCAAATTCCCGACTAATAGTCGACTTCATCACATAGGACTGGCCACCTCCCCACTCTGCCCTGACTGTCGTCAGCTCGAAGACACCAACGAGCACCGTCTTACGTGCCCCCTCAAACGAAACGTATGGCTCCGCATCCAACGAATCGTGGGCTTTTACCTCCGTGCCCCGCCGACGACGAAAACCCCAGATTCCTTGTTGTTGCCCCAGACATTTCACTACCCTCTTGCTAAGCACCATACACTCACCTGGTTTCGAGGACAGGCTTTAGAATACCTGTTTCGGAGTGGTCCACATACAGTCCTTGACTTCTGGTACAAAGTTGTGACCGCGCATAGCGCCCTCACTCGAAAACCATCTTACCGACATAGTTTTGCCGGTTATATCCGCAGCGTCTTCCTTGACCGCCCTCAAAGTTGTGGTGTGCCATGCCTACCCGTCACATGATGCAACAGCCTTATCCACGTTCTCTTGCATCTACCAAAAGAAGACAGAATATGTTATATTTTGTTTTATTTAATATTATTCTAATATTTTTGTTTAACTAGCAATCATTTGTAAATGTTTGAATCGTACCTTGAATAACTGTTGCAGTGTATATATATATATATATATATATATATATATATATATGTTCTGTTAGTTTGTTCAATAAAGATTATTGCACAAAAAAATAAAAAAAAGAAGAAGACAGAAAAAAGTGGTCAGCGCTGCGGAATGCCACGCCAAGGGGCCCGGGTTCGATTCTCGGCTGGGGCAGGAGATTTTCTCCGCTCAGGGTTAGGGTGTTCTGTTGTCCCCATCATCATTTCATCCCGACCTCCGACGCGCAAGTCGCCCAGTGTGGCGCCGAATACAACGAATACTTGCCCTCAGCGGCCGAACTTCCCCGAATGGGGGACTCCCGGCCCACAGCGTCCTACGCTCCTTTCCATTTCCCGGTATTATTCTTTGACTTACTTTTCCTTCACTTTTCATACTCCTTATTCTCCTTTCTCGGTTCTCTATCTGGTTCTGTTCCTTCACCATTCTCATGCTCCTCACCATCCAGAGCCTCAGCTGGCAGTCCCTTTATATCCATCACAGTCTTTTTCGTTCCCAATCGTAGAGCACGTAATCCACCAAAGATTTCTGCTGTGCCTCATTATTTTGTGGCCATCTTTCTTCTGAAACCAGGATTTACCTATCATTAAACAGTTTCTCTTGCAGAATTCCTGCAATCTCTTTCCAAGTCTCCCACGACTATTATACTTTGTCAATTCACTTGCTTTTGTAGTGCTTTTCTCAGAGTCCGCCTCCTCTTGAGATGTACAGCCACTTGAGGGGCTTACACACGAACTACCTGTATACTTGCTGCCCGTTTCACTGTTCTGATCTTCATTATTCTGCCGCTTATCCTCTGTACATCTTCTTTTAGACCATCCCTCACGTCGTCTCCCACTCCGTTTGGTCTTCCTTCTTCATTTCCACTCCAGTACAATCTGTAATCTTTCCTCAGTTCTCTACTGCTCTTCCCATTTTGTGTCTCCCGTGCCTAAAATATCGAGTTTTCTCCTTCCCATCGAATCCACCATTTCCTCTACCTTTCCTGTCCACGTTCCAGTGTTCAGAGTTCCAGTTCCTAGTCGGTTTGCCTTGCCGAGCCGTCGCCTTTTATGTCCGTCCTTTCCTGTTCGGAGCCGGTTGAGCTAGGCCTATCACAGCTTCACCCGAGTCCCGGTAGCCGCCACTTTTCGGAATTCGCACAGGTTCCTCACAGCTACTGTATCGGTCCCAGGGTACTCGAAATCCGCCGTCTGTCGCATCCGCCCGCCATCCCGTGCTTTGCGACGTTGCCGTCTCCCACGATTTTGGAGGGGTTGCTCTTGCGAGAGGCCAGTAAGACCAGTTACTAGGCTAAGCGCAAACTGAGACGCGTACAGCACGCGTGACGCGACACGACACTGCAGGGCGACGCGCACGTTCCGCGCTAGTCCACTGCGGACACATACTTTGCATGCCGGCTGGCGACGCTCTGCGCTGACAGAAACGTAGCACGCGCACCCTGTAATCTTTCCCGAACGATTTTACAGAAACTATTCAGTAAAAATAGTTGATTTTTGCCTCGCTTGTAGCGTTTTATGTCAGCTTCATGGCGAAGCGCTCATCATCTCGCTAATGGTCATACTTGTGATAGTAAGACGCTACGTAAAATTCGAAAAGATTGCAATGAAAAATAGGGGTCGCTGTAATTTAGCGTTTGGTCAATATTTCACCATATGTTGCTGCGTATGAAATTCAGTTAACGTGTTGAATTTTTCTTTAGACTTGGGAAGAGGTCTCTATCTGCCTCGGATCTCGAGAAAATGGATCCTATGTAGCGCGCATACTCCCGATCTCACACCCACGAGAATGAAATATGCACAACATCCCTCATATCTCCTAAACCGCTCGAAATATCCAAACGAGATATTGGCGAATGATAGCACACAAGCAGGAGAGTATTTTGGCAATTCGTAAATACGCGGAACCTTGTTATCTATGGCGCTACATCAGTAGTTATATTTCTTTTTATTTATTTTTTACTCCAGTGACTGTATTTTTTAAAGAGTTATCGACAGATAGAGAAACAGGACTTTTCTAGTATGAAAAAAGAAATGAAGTTTCTTCTCTTACGTTACTGCAAGCTGACACTAGGAGTATTTTCGTAAGCTATTGAGGTCACTGATGGCCAATTACTTGGTCAATGAGGCACTTTGTTACAGAATTCTGTCCCAATAGCTGCTGCAAGATCAGTTTGTGCAAATTATACTGTGTTTTGGTTCAAATGGCTCTGAGTACTATGGGACTCAACTTCTGAGGTCATCAGTCCCCTAGAACTTAGAACTACTTAAACCTAACTAACCTAAGGACATCACACACACCCATGCCCGAGGCAGGATTCGAACCTGCCACCGTAGCGGGTGCGCGGTTCCGGACTAAAGCGCCTAGAACCGCTCGGCCACCCCGGCCGGTATACTGTGTTTTGGCAAAATAAGTACAATTGAACCTGTCAACAAGAGAAATGTGGCTGTTACTCATAAATGGCGATGCTTCTTCGAATGAGAAAAGGTTTACAGTTCGCACAAAAATAAATCGCCAATTCTGTTGAATCCCGTAACCTATCGTATTTTTAATACTGAGCGACTGGAATGGAAACTTACCAAAGGATTTTATTCCTTTTTCTTCATCTGAGCAGTATTAAAATAACGACAAGCGCACCCTTCAGGCGAAATGACACGCACGTGCCAGATGCTGGCTACTCAGCTACATCTTGCTAAACTGAACAATGTGTGATTCGCGAATAAAATAGTTGTTATCGAGAAAAGTAAACAATTGATACGTGCTACAACACAATGGTCAGTGTATCGTCAGCATCTGAGAATAATGCGCTCTGATGTAAGGAAATATTATTATTATTATTATTATTATTGTTATTAATATATTTACGCATCAGATTGAGAAGTGGAAGCAACGTATACTTGCGTGGCTCCCTTTCCCGTTTAGAAAGTGCCACGTACCATGTTGGAACACCGAGGCTTTGTGCGAGCGATGTGCGGTTGGAGAAGTAAAGTTTGCTAAGAAATTCCCGGACGTCACTCGCACTGAAAATGTACCTAAGGGCCACTTTAAAACTAAGTTTGAAAACTATACCAAGGGGGGATGGGGGCATATAAGTAGTACGTTTACGTCAGCCTCGACTGTTCTGTCCGCACAATGACACGTCGGACACGGTTGGCTCAGCAAAAAAAAAAAAAAAAAAAAAAAAAAAAAAAAAAAAAAAAAAAAAAAAAAAAAAAAAAACTTGGCACATAGAAAGTTAATGATTAAGCAAACACAAATTTAGAGTAATTACAAACTTGGACGTTAAGTCCATATAACATGTTAAGATTTACGTCAATAACAATGACAGCGCTTGAGTGGTTTGGAAAGCTTAGAAATCACGTAGAAATGTCCATTCAGTAACCACACTGCATTATTCAGACATGCTAGTCTCACATGCAACAAAATGACAGGGTTTAACAAATTACAAGTCTAATAATGACGCCTATGTAATGGTGCGTCCGTATTATACAGGAGATAAAAAGGGAGAGATATAGTGCGGCAGTGGACGATGGGTTGCGCGCTTGTTTTTTTGTAATATTCAAATGTCTTCAGGGTCTGTCTTTAATATCGGTGTTTTTACATGTGCGCTGAATTACTCTATAGTCTGTAAGGCGCGTCAGTGGCGCTGGATTCATTTCTCCTTGCAAATCGTCAAAATACATCATTACAATACGTAGTTAAATATTACACATTGGCAAATAAATGGCTCTTGGCCTGTTTCATTACTCAAACCAGTGTTTTATGTGACGAGATGTGGAGGTCTTAAAATACATCATCTCAGCGCGCGACAGGAATGCGGAAGCTAGCCACGTGTGCCTTATGAGCGGGAGTTGACATCATTCGAAAAACATTGTCATTACTTGTTTAAGGAGGCACTCTGTCTCAGAATTCTGTAGCAGTGGCTGCTGTAACCAACACCAGCATTGGTCTGCTTTTGCCAGCAACACATTTCAACGAATTAAATATATCAAATCACCACACCCTTTCAGGATACTCATACTTTCGGAAAAATAGCGACAATTTTTTTCATTTGTGTAGCCTGTTGTATAATTAGTTTATTAATGTTGATTGTGTGTACGCAACCACTGAAATGCTTTTTCTCGTCACGACGAGGGCTTCTCGACTGTTTCTAGCTTGCAGTGGAAATGTGATGTCCACATATACGTAGTACAATGTCTCTTATTAGATCCTTATCCAAATAATAATAGTGAAACCTATTTCGGTCGCTTTTTACCAGGACCACAAAGGTGTCATACGTGTGGAAATTACGCGTTTTCGACTTTTTGTAACAGATCGTCAACATAACAGCAGCAAGTACATAACCTTGTTTTACTTTCCTGCCTTGCTTGTGGATCGCACGATTTTATAATGTTTCTTACTTCCTTATTCACTACCCTCACGATGAATCGTCTGTCCCTTCTTACGATCTGAAGACATTGTGGTGGCAGAAGATGTAATCCCAGTGGCTAATGGCTCACCAGTTATTGAACTGTGCATTGTTCCTGAATAAATAATAAAGAAAACAAAAGAACTGTACGGATATATGTAACTGAAAACTATTATGTTCTAACGAAAAGAGATGGAGCGTACGGCAAAAAAATCGAAACACTACTCAGTGACAAGAAAATTCAGTATATCGTAAGGCTGTACTTTTCGGATGGGCAATGCTGGGGAGCCCGCATCTCGTGGTCGTGCGGTAGCGTTCTCGCTTCCCACGCCCGGGTTCCCGGGTTCGATTCCCGGCGGGGTCAGGGATTTTCTCTGCCTCGTGATGGCTGGGTGTTGTGTGTTGTCCTTAGGTTAGTTAGGTTTAAGTAGTTCTAAGTTCTAGGGGACTGATGACCACAGATGTTAAGTCCCATGGTGCTCAGAGCCAATGCTGGGGACCTGGCGCGGTCGCGTCTCGTCGCAGTTTGCGAGGTCCCACTTGAACGTGTCGAGTTGTAGATGCGCGGGCGCCGCAGCCACGGTGCAGCAGCAGGGCGGGGGGAAGCCGATGGCGATGCGATGTGGAACATTCAGATGGTTCAAGTGGCGCTGAGCACTATGGGACTTAACAGCTATGGTCATCAGTCCCCTAGAACTTAGAACTACTTAAACCTAACTAACCTAAGGACAGCACACAACACCCAGTCATCACGAGGCAGAGAAAATCCCTGACCCCGCCGGGAATCGAACCCGGGAACCCGGGCATGGGAAGCGAGAACGCTATGTGGAACATTCCCAATAACACCCCAGACATGTTCCCCAAGGGAAGGGAAAAAGAATAGCAACAGAATAGACATGCAGCATGGAAAGGAAAAGATGCTGCAAAGGATGGGACCCCGTGGTAGCCAAGGACAAACCCGCCGTCAAAGAGTGGTGAGCCCCCTGGGGGGTTTGCCATTTCCTGCTGTTTGTCTATTCTTCCCAATAGTTCAATGTTAGTTACTCCTTATGTCCACAGCATATTGAGCACTCCGCAATAAATCCACATTTAAAAAGCTTATACCTTTCTTGCTGTTGTTATACACTCCTGGAAATTGAAATAAGAACACCGTGAATTCATTGTCCCAGGAAGGGGAAACTTTATTGACACATTCCTGGGGTCAGATACATCACATGATCACACTGATAGAACCACAGGCACATAGACACAGGCAACAGAGCATGCACAATGTCGGCACTAGTACAGTGTATATCCACTTTTCGCAGCAATGCAGGCTGCTATTCTCCCATGGAGACGATCGTAGAGATGCTGGATGTAGTCCTGTGGAACGGCTTGCCATGCCATTTCCACCTGGCGCCTCAGTTGGACCAGCGTTCGTGCTGGACGTGCAGACCGCGTGAGACGACGCCTCATCCAGTCCCAAACATGCTCAATGGGGGACAGATCCGGAGATCTTGCTGGCCAGGGTAGTTGACTTACACCTTCTAGAGCACGTTGGGTGGCACGGGATACATGCGGACGTGCATTGTCCTGTTGGAACAGCAAGTTCCCTTGCCGGTCTAGGAATGGTAGAACGATGGGTTCGATGACGGTTTGGATGTACCGTGCACTATTCAGTGTCCCCTCGACGATCACCAGTGGTGTACGGCCAGTGTAGGAGATCGCTCCCCACACCATGATGCCGGGTGTTGGCCCTGTGTGCCTCGGTCGTATGCAGTCCTGATTGTGGCGCTCACCTGCACGGCGCCAAACACGCATACGACCATCATTGGCACCAAGGCAGAAGCGACTCTCATCGCTGAAGACCACACGTTGAAATGTGGCTACACTGAGCCACAGCGCCAGAAATCGCGCCAGAGAGTATTGTTCCGCCGCCTCCACTGGCAGTGATTATTGAGACGCAGCGACAGGCAGTTCTTGCCGAGAAGTTGTGGTGGACACTGCTTGTAGCTGAAGTTGGAATGAGATGGGGTAGTAGTGAGTGTTTGTTCGATGTTTTATGCAGCTATGTGATGGGAGAGATAGCAGATGTTATTCCAATGGAGACATTGTAATGGTCAGAGTGCTTTTCGTCAATATATATGAAGGTAATAAATATTATGTTGTCTATTTATTTGTGTGTCCTGAATAATGCTTCATTACAGGTTCAGTCAACAAAGCATCTGGCGTGTGTTCCTGTATTAGAGTGTAATTTTGGTTTTCTTGCACAATTATAGTATTTGTAATTTTCTTTTATCACGTCAGTATAATTGCTATTTAAAAATTCTTGTCTTGTTGAAGAAGAACCGTGCCAGATGTGCGTTGAGTCATACTACCACATACAGAACAGCTACACTTGTGCTTTGTTGGTTTCGTAGGTTTTGTAGTTGCTGGGGACTTAATTAGTTAATTGTGTTAATAGAAATTTTCTTACATTCTTTGTTGTCATTCTATGCAGTCAGATAGCGTAACAATTAGTTGTCAGGGCCAACCGTTTACGAGACTTGCGTAATCGGACATACAGCGACAGAAAGTAAAAAAGTATTAGCATTGCATTCTTATATATCATTATTATAATTAAGCCCCCATGCACGTGGCGACCGCTGCTTCGGATCGTCCTGTGGAAATCTTCTGATTGTAAAAATAGTAGACAGTAGTATTGTTGTAGTAATTTGTAGTTTAGTAGTTGTAGTTATATTGCAAGTGTAGATTTGGTAATTGTCATTCTTCTTATGGTATTTCATAATTTAATTTTGTTGTCTTGTATACGCGTTTGACGATTTAGTGCAATTATTTCAATTGTTCGTCAATCGTGTTTGAGGGAAACATTTCGAGTGAATGGTAGTGTTGGACATAAGGAGGCATTGTGTGTAATTTTCGTACAGTGACGAGTTTTGTATGTTTTGTAAATGATTACGCGATCGATGAAAAAGGCGAAAATGATGAATAGTGAGAATAACGAAATTGTTGACATGGCGAACTCGCCAACACAGGAGAACAGTATGATGAGTAATGAAGTGGAAAACAATGTAATAAGTCGAGAAAATAGTCCGGAACCATTTCAAAATTTTTCTCAATCAGAAAATTCACAACAGAATTCGAGATTAACGACAGAAGATTCTGGAATAGTATCGAACACAGATGGCCTTATGGCTATGCAGAAGGAAGTTGGTTTTGTGGGAAATGTGAGGGGTGAAAAGAATTTTGAAACAGTTACTTTGGAGCAGTTGATGAGTGCTATATTAAATATGGGAACAATGCAAACTCAGTTTAGATCTGAATTAAAAACAGATAGGGAAACTATGAAAATACGGTTAGACTCTCTGGGATCACAAATGGGAACAATGGAAACACGGTTAGACTCATTGGGATCACAGTTAGGATCTGAATTGAAAACGGTGGCAACACGGCTAGAAACAGAGATGGAAACAATGGAAACACGGTTAGATTCACGAATAGGGACATGTTTAAAAAATATGAAAGATGAATTAAAGAAAGAAATCAGAGAAGAAGTACAACCGATTTTGAATTCTCACAATAATAGATTAATTGCAGTAGAGATTAGACAAAGGGAACAGGATAGAGAACAGGAGGAAAGAGATCGCGTGATAGTACAGAAATTTTCAGAGTTAAATTTACAACGTGCAAAAGATAAGGAAGAAATATTTGAGAGAATCGAGGAATCCGTACCAAATGACAGATTAAATAACCTAACACAACAGTATGAACAGTTAACTACTAAATGCGTTAATACTGAAACGCGAGTCGCGACACTTACGGAAGACGTAAATAAACAGAAAGAACAAATTGGTGACTTATCGGAAAGAGTGGAGGAGATTTCAGATAAATTGACAAGTCTTAGTTTAAATGGGGACAGAGATTCAGATGATACAGCACCATTGCCATTTGCAGAAACCGAAGAGTACCAGAACATAAATAAGCATGTTGAAAATCAGGGAAAATTTAATGAACGCGTTAAAAGGGAAGTGGAGGCATTACGAAAGCAAGTCAAACAAACTGAAGGCGAAATCGTAGGAAAAGACAGCAGAAGGAATTTAGAATCACAGATAGCAGAGGGGTTTGAAGAAAGTAATTTGTTTCATTTACGAGATGCAACAAGAGAGCGACAGGCGCGCGAACTTGACAATAATCGACATTTGGACTGGGACAGACGCGGTAAGTCTTTGTCGCCACGAGGCGAAAACTTTGACTATAAACACTTTTTGACTGTTCGGAAATTTAAGATCTTCCGTAATTCTAAGAATGACATACATCCATGTTCATGGTTAGATCAATTTATGTACGCACTTCCACCAAATTGGCCACTAAGTCACAAACTGGAATTTATGTGTGGGTATTTAGAAAACGAACCGGCGACGCGGATGCGCGCACTCATTAGAGATTGTAATAATCTGAATGATTTTTATCATGCATTTCTATCGGCATATTGGTCCGAGAACACGCAAGACAGGGTCAAACACAGTCTTATTATGCAGCGTAATTTCAAACAGTCTGAGTTCCGCACGCCAGCGGAATATTTTGAAGACATGATTCGAAAGAATCAGTTCCTTTCCAACCCTTACAGCCCGACTGAATTAATTCGCATTTGTTTAACTAAGCTGCCACAATCCATAAGACAAATTGCTTTAGCCGGAAGATGTAAAGACGACATTGAGACTTTTAAGACTTTGTTGCAAGAACTTGAGTATGACAACGACGATGGGACTTCCTGTAATTTTTTCAGTAACAGTAATTACAGTAGATTGTCAGAGAAAAGGGATAGTGATCGGAACGGGCGTTATATGGGTAATGTTGAGAATGACAGACGTAACAGACAGGACAATAGATACCAGCCCTATGACAATAACAGACGTTCTAACAGAAATTACACAGACAATTATAATAACGGTAATTCGTACCGGAATGATCAATCATACGGAAACAGTAATCGGTATTATCAAGACAGAAATTATTCAAACAGTAATAGAAATTCTTACTACAGAAATAATCAGGGTAGTAGATACAACAATAATTTCAGAAGTGACAGTCGAAATTACACAAGAAGTAGTTATGTAGACAGACAGGAAAACAGAAATTTTAATAACAGACACAACCAAGAATTTGTATCTAACAGACAGGAGGGACCTAATTGGCATCCTCCACGTGACAGAACTTCAGAGAGACAAGTGCAAATCGTAGAAATGGATCCGCGAAGTGACGCGAATAATCAAAGACGTGACGCAAACAATCGACAATGACTTGTAGCTTCGGCTTCTGGCAGCAGTATAGACGGTTCAGAAAATAAAGACACTACGACTTTACACTACGTACGCCTGGAAGACATGAGAGACATTTTGTTAGACGAAAAGGAAAATAATGTAGACGCATTTTTACATCCTGTTATTGAAGTATGTGTGGGTAAGAATAAGTTCACTGCAGTTTTAGATTCTGGGAGCCCATTGAACGTCATTAGTGAATCAGTTTTTCGTATATGTGAAAGGACTATTGCCTATCCTGTGTTACCTATTTCTAAAACTACAATTCGAGGAGCGATTTCTGGAAAAGGTGTAGAAGTTAAACAACAGACCAACCTAAATTTCAATTGTCAAGGATACGAATTTTCTGCTAATTTTATTATTGTTCCATTACTCAGTACACAAATTATATTAGGTATGGAGTTTCTTAACGCACATAAGGCAATTTTGAACTTTAAAGAGGGAAGTGTGAATTTGACTGTTGCCGGAATGCCGAAATGTTTGAAATTTTTCGAGTGTTTAACAAGATCTGAGTCAGATACAAAATGTTTAAGGTTTCTTACTTCTGATGTTTTCGTTGAGCATTATGACGACAATGTGTTTATTCATGACAATGACAATAGATACAGAGACGCGATGGATGATATAGTTAATAGCGAAGAACTGATTAATGAAAAGGTTAAGAAAGCCGAAGTGCCAGATGAGTTGCAAGAGAAGAGCTGCACCAAATTTTGACTTCACATGCTACAGTGTTTAGTCATCACGCGGGAACTATACAAGGCTTACAATATTTATTTAAAGTAAAAGAACACAAACCATTTCGCGGGAAAACGTACGCTATTCCTTTGGCTTACAGAGATAAGGTTAAGAATGAACTTCAGTACATGTTAGATCAGGGCATTATTGAGCCTGCAGTCAGTCCTTATACTAGCCCATTACACGTTGTTCTTAAAAAGGATGGATCAATTCGTTTGGTTCTGGATTCCAGACAGATAAATAATATCATCATTCCTGAAACTGACCGCCCACAAAATTTAGATGAACTTCTTCAACATTTCCATGGAATTAAAGTTTTATCCACGATTGACATGCGCGCAAGTTTTTGGCAAATAGAACTCCACCCTGGTTGTAGAAAATATACTGCCTTTTTAGCGTTTGGTAACTGTTACCAGTTTCGGAAATTACCGTTTGGACTTACTGTATCTTCAGCAGCATTCATTCGTAGCTTAAATGAAATTTTACCCGTTTATCTTCGTGACAATATTACTTCATATGTTGACGACATTCTTATTGCTAAACATTCTTGGAGTGAGCACAACAAAATTTTGGATTCTTTATTACGTATTTTTGCAAGAGTTGGCATTACAGTGAACTTGGAAAAATCTGAATTTGGTCGTTCTCAGGTGAAATTATTGGTCATATTATTTCTACAGAAGGTATTCTTCCGGATCCAGAGAAACTAGACGCAATTCGTAATTATGCTGTTCCTACCACAAAACGTGATGTTCGTAGTTTCCTTGGTGTCTGTAATTTTCTTAGATGCTTTGTTAGATTGGGCGATTTGGCCACACCTCGTTTATGCAAATTATGTCGAAAGCCGCCAACTATTTCTCACATAGCACCGTTGTTTCCTATCATTCCAGCGAAATTAAAGGACATGGCAGCAGTCGATTTGTTCGGTCCAGTGGTTCGATCTACTAATGGTTTTGCGTACATTTTCGTAGCAGTGGAATTGACATCAAAATATGTGTGTTTTACACCGTTACGCAAAGCAACAGCTCGTTCAGTATCTAATGCTTTCATCAAACATTTTCTTGAAGAAGTGGGTCATGTTGATGAGGTTATACCAGATAATGGATCACAGTTTCGTTCTAAAATTTGGCTTCGTACTCTACGGCGTCGTAAAATTAAACCAATTTTCATTTCACTTTTTCACCCTCAATCTAACGCTTCAGAGAGATGGATGAAGGAAATCAATAAATTGTGTCGTCTTTATTGTCATCAGATCACAGAACTTGGGATCAGTATCTTCATATTTTTCAAAACATTCTGAATGAACTTCCTAACGACTCAACTTCTTTACCACCTATACTGATATTAAAAAACAAAGCTCCGACAAATCGCATTTCTGAAATCGTTCCTTTTCCGCCTTCACGGAAACTGCGGCATTCTGAAGTTGTCAACCTGGCTCTACGAAATATTGCATCTGCGGCTGCTAGAAGAGAGAAATCAGCTAAGCGTCCTGGTCGTTTAAAAATCTTGTCAGTTGGTCAGAAGGTGTTAATTAAGGCTCATCGTTTGTCTCACAAAGGAAAAGGCTTGTGTCGGAAATTTTTTCTGCTTTATAACGGTCCATATAGAATTCGCAAAATTATTCATGATAACACTGTCGAAGTAGAAACTCTTAAATCACAACGCTCTAAGGGAATACATCATATATCTAAGGTTAAAATTTTTTGTGGAATGATATACTTTTGAAAAATTTTTGTAGAATGACATACTTTTGAGAAACTAACAGTTGTATGTAAACACACGGAGAGTACAAGAATACTGCGCTGTGTTTTGGCGGCGGCATATACTCAAAGCAACAGTCAAGTCTGTGCGCCGCACAAGGCAGTCGTTGACCGCAAACAATCACTTCCTACGTCACGCGCCTACAGCTGATTGAGCGCTCAGTGCGAATGCACTGACAGCCGTAAATAAATACACAGTCTAATTTCTCCGACTAAATTCAGTATAAAGCTATAGTGACTTGATGAATTCTGTTATTAACATTCAGTATTTTTCAGGATACGGTTCTATAAAATATTTAAGAACTTCAGGTAAATTCTGTGCGTGTCCGACGTTAAGACGACTTGCTATCGAGAAAATTTCAGGAAAAATGTCATTTCGAAGAAGAAAGTAATAAACTAAAAAGGTAATTATTAATTGAGTTTATTTTTCAGGTAACATATTTCCACTTAGGTACATACTTTAGACGTAATTTGCTGCTCGCGATTACGTGATTCATACTTTGTGCTAATTACATGTTCAATGAAATTACTTGTGAAGCGACGTGCTTGCGTACGTTAACTGATTTTGACAATGATTATTAATGAACTGGATTGTTACTTGTGTATATTATGCATCGCTTGGCTGCACTGCTTTTTCACTGATGTCATAATTTTTAATTATGTGCCTGCTGTGCCTATTTATTTAAATTATAATTGTCACCTGATTAATTGTGCTGATGTGGTTAGGTATGTAAGTTATACTTTGTGATTTATCTGCTTGCGCCTTCATTTTTACTTATTAAGATACGATGCTAATGACCTGTTTAGTACGTAAGATATATGTTTACTGCTATGCGTATGGATTGCACATTTACACATTTCTGCTTGTTGTCATAACTATACTTTAATTTGGTATATAGCAATGCTGATGTTCAGTGTATGGACATGGAGTGTGGGTTACGATGTGGTATGGGTTACGGATTGTTCGCTTGGCGAAGCCTCGTTGTAGAAATTGTGCTGCATCCACTTGTTGACATTCTGTTCACTACTGGTATATTTACTCGCTGTTGCTTGTTTTGCTTACGCTCAGTGCTTTATATTTTAACATAAGAAAATGAACTGCAGTAATTCGACGAGCGACTTTAGTACAAGAAACATCATAGAAGTCACATGATCTGGAGGTTTTATGAAAGCTGTATAAATGTATGCCAATAGGAAGGAAGCTAACGACATGACATACCAACACAGTTATTACACTGTATTTTTTGTGAGCAATTGAAATAGGAAGTGACACTTGACACAAGAAATACTCCGCATGTTTGCTTCTGTTTGCCATAATTCTTGAAGTGGTGTACACACTGTGAAATATTAGGATCATTCACACTCCGTAATCGTACTTAATTACTGAGAGTTATTCGAACTAAGTCTGTTAGAGGTCATGTATGCATTCTTTGTTTATAATTCATAATGAGTAGAAGATTTTGGTCAGATGGATTACACAGAGGTTGTGTGTTGACAGTGTGTCTTCGGATTGTATGGGATGAGGAGGTTTGCATTAGGATTTTATCTGTACTCGATCGAGGAGACTGACTAGAGGAAAGAGTTGTTATGGAAGTGAAATGATACTGGCAATAAGGTTTATATGTATCGACGTATTAAAGAGGTATTATTGAGGTATTGAGATTGTGTGAAGTTGATGATTATAGAAGTTTTGGTAGACAAGAGGTAAGGTAAATGATATTGATGACAAGTTTTATATGTATCGACGTAAGAGGTATTATTGAAGTATTGAGATTATGTGATGCTAATGATTATTGGAGTTATGGTGTATAAGAGGTAAAATAAGTGAGGTGCATATTTTTTTGTTGTTGTTGGTCTATATGGAACAAGGAGGATGAAGATAGCAGACTAGAACACTAAAATGGAAGGAAGATTGTCTACACACACTTTGTTAAATCACTAAGCAGTATGTACTTTTTTTTTGGAGAGAGGAAGTTGCATATCTTGGCACACTGACAGTTGTTCAGCAACCATACATTTTGATCTGGCTTGGCAAACATTGGTCTTGACATGATGACTATGACGTTGACTTAACTATTATTGACTCTCATACATTGCTGTCACTACTACTTGGTACACATGATGAACATGAAATTTTGACAGAAGTGGATTCACACAGTTAACACTATTCAATTACACAGTAGTACTTAATGTGGATGAAAGATGAGTGAGTGTGTTTTGTGTGTTTTCCTTTCCTAATCCTACCCACCTATCTCCTAAATATTATTTTATTTGTTTGTAGTGGCTTGCACTGACACCCATAAATATTATAGGTTTACTGATGTCTGTGTATTTGTAATAGTAATATGACAATTATCTGATATCATTTGTGTGTTTGTTATGATTTGTATGTTTAGTGTAAGAGCATTGTAAAAGCATTTGTATGTGCATTCAAACTATTGTTCATGCTTGAACTGTCTGATTAGTAATGGTGATATTATGGACTGTTACTTGTACTTTTTCTACATGATTGGTGCCACTAGGACATGTTTAATTTCTGCTAATGAACAGTGTGATCAGTGATAGTTGTTTAATTTCTGCTGATGAACTGTCTGATTAGTGATGGTGAAATTATGGACTGTTACTTGTACTTTTTCTACATGATGGGTGTCATTGATGGACTGCTTCTACTGAGAAATGTGACTTGTTGCTGTGTGTACCTCTTCAACATTGCTGGGTACCCCAAATGGAACTGCTTCTACTGAAATGATGTTACTTCTTGCTGTCTGTACCTCTTCAACATTGCTGGGTACCACAGATGGAACTGCTTCTACTGAAATGATGTTACTTCTTGCTGTCTGCACCTACTCAACATTGCTGGGTGCCACTGATGAACTGCTTCTACTGAAATGATATCACCTGTTGGAGTCTGCACCTACTCAACATTGCTGGGTGCCACTGATGGACTGCTTCTACTGAAATGATGTCACCTGTTGGAGTCTGCACCTGTTCCACAATGCTGGGTGCCACTGATGGACTGCTTCTACTGAAATGATGTCACTTGTTGCTGTCTGCACCTGTTCAACATTAGTGGGTGCCACTGATGGAACTGCTTCTACTGACATGTCACTTGATGGTGTCTGCACCTACTCAACATTGCTGGGTACCATTGATGGACTGCTTCTACTGAAATGATGTCACCTGTTGGAGTCTGAACCTACTCCACAATGCTGGGTGCCACTGATGGACTGCTTCTACTGAAATGATGACCTGTTGGAGTCTGCACCTACTCAACATTGCTGGGTGCCACTGATGGACTGCTTCTACTGAAATAATGTCACCTGTTGGAGTCTGCACCTGTTCCACAATGCTGGGTGCCACTGATGGACTGCTTCTACTGAGATGATGTCACTTGTTGCTGCAGCACTTATTCAACATTGCTGGGTGCTACTGCTGGAACTGTCAACTACTTGTTGTAAAACATTTTATGGGAATATTTGTATAAACTGATTTTTTGTGTATTACGGTTTGTGAAAAGTTATGAGACTCTTACCTGTACATATTCGTCATTGCTGACGCTATTGATTGAACTGTTTAACCACATGATATTTGTGTAAACTATTATGTAAAGTCACATGTATGAAAGAATTTGTATTGCTTAGTGTATTTTATATATTAGGCTATTGAAAGGTCAGTGCAAAGCCAAAATTTTATCTAGTTATATGATATTTACGTATTAATATTACCTTTTATTTTTGTCTGTATTTTTTTTGACGAATTTGGTGGTATTTTCACCACCAATGCTGGCAAAAATACCATCAAATTCTAGCCCGTGGAGGAAGGGCATATGAAAGGTGGCTACACTGAGCCACAGCGCCAGAAATCGCGCCAGAGAGTATTGTTCCGCCGCCTCCACTGGCAGTGATTATTGAGACGCAGCGACAGGCAGTTCTTGCCGAGAAGTTGTGGTGGACACTGCTTGTAGCTGAAGTTGGAATGAGATGGGGTAGTAGTGAGTGTTTGTTCGATGTTTTATGCAGCTATGTGATGGGAGAGATAGCAGATGTTATTCCAATGGAGATATTGTAATGGTCAGAGTGCTTTTCGTCAATATATATGAAGGTAATAAATATTATGTTGTCTATTTATTTGTGTGTCCTGAATAATGCTTCATTACAGGTTCAGTCAACAAAGCATCTGGCGTGTGTTCCTGTATTAGAGTGTAATTTTGGTTTTCTTGCACAATTATAGTATTTGTAATTTTCTTTTATCACGTCAGTATAATTGCTATTTAAAAATTCTTGTCTTGTTGAAGAAGAACCGTGCCAGATGTGCGTTGAGTCATACTACCACATACAGAACAGCTACACTTGTGCTTTGTTGGTTTCGTAGGTTTTGTAGTTGCTGGGGACTTAATTAGTTAATTGTGTTAATAGAAATTTTCTTACATTCTTTGTTGTCATTCTATGCAGTCAGATAGCGTAACAATTAGTTGTCAGGGCCAACCGTTTACGAGACTTGCGTAATCGGACATACAGCTACTAAAATTATTTGCATTTTAATTTTTTATTTAATTAAGCCCCCATGCAACGTCTCCATTCGTCCCTCCATTCACGCCTGTCGCGACACCACTGGAGGGGGGCTGCACGATGTTGAGGCGTGAGCGGAAGACGGCCTAACGGTGTGCGGGACCGTAGCCCAGTTTCATGGAGACGGTTGCGAATGGTCCTTGCTGATGCCCCAGGAGCAACAGTGTCCCTAATTTGCTGGGAAGTGGCGGTGCGGTCCCCTACGGCACTGCGTAGGATCCTACGGTCTTGGCGTGCATCCGTGCGTCACTGCCGTCCGGTCCCAGGTCGACGGGCACGTGCACCTTCCGCCGACCACTGGCGACAACATCGATGTACTGTGGAGACCTCACGCCCCACGTGTTGAGCAATTCGGCGGTACGTCCACCCGGCCTCCCGCATGCCCACTATACGCCCTCGCTCAAAGTCCGTCAACTGCACATACGGTTCACGTCCACGCTGTCGCGGCATGCTACCAGTGTTAAAGACTGCGATGGAGCTCCGTATGCCACGGCAAACTGGCTGACACTGAGGGCGGCGGTGCAGAAATGCTGCGCAGCTAGCGCCATTCGACGGCCAACACCGCGGTTCCTTGTGTGTCCGCTGTGCCGTGCGTGTGATCATTGCTTGTACAGCCCTCTCGCAGTGTCCGGAGCAAGTATGGTGGGTCTGACACACCGGTGTCAATGTGTTCTTTTTTCCATTTCCAGGAGTGTATTTAGTGTGCATCCTTCAGAACCATACAGAAGCACAGATTAGACATACCACCTGACAAACCATGTTCTAAACTTCAGGTTAGGCGGCCGAATTTTACGACGAAGGAATTTACAAGCTCGTCCATCGCTACGATAAGGGCCTTAATTTAAATGGCAACCATGTAGAAAAGTAGTATTTAAGTGTGGCTTTCATCTGTATATAATAAAACAAATTTCCAATACTGTATTTATTTTTAATTCCAAAACGTAATGTACTTTGTGGATAGCCCTCGTAAAACACGGTGCCCCAAGGTCATTAATTACAGGTCAAGGGAAAGTTTTTCAATTGAATCATGTGAGAGAGATAAACCGTTGGTGCAACATTACTCATCAGATGACTACTGCCTACCATCCGCAAACTAACGGGCTTACTGAACGACTTAATAAGACCTTGGCCGACATGCTGTCAGTGTTGAGCAGAGCAACTGGGACGCGGTGTTACCTTTCGTGACGTTTGCCTACAACACCGCCAAATAAGACACCACAGGATTTATGGCATTTTTCCTGGTGCATGGGCGTGAGGCGATGACAATGATGGACACTGTGTTTCCGTTACATCCTGATGATGTGGACGATGACTACATCAGCCAGGTGTTAACCAGAGCTGAGGGAGCTCAGCAGTTAGCTAACCTCCACATGCTGCAGGCTCAAGAAAACGACTGCCAAAGGTATGATGCGAGTCACTGCTCTGTTGTCTGCCAGCCTGGTGACCTCATTTGAATCTTCACTCTTGTTTGGAAGGTCGGTCTCTCTGAGAAGCTCCTCAGGCACTACTTTGATCCTTATAAGGTTGTAAGACAGTTGTCCGATGTTACTTACGAAGTTGAAGATTTCGACCCAGACACAAGACGACGAAAGATCAGAGATACGGTCCACATCCTTTGAATGAAGCTCTATAAGGATCCTGCAACCCAGGGTAAATTTGAAGCTCCAGCAACAAGCAACAAGTGGGAAGGTGGTGAAGAATGTAGCGGCAAGGGACGTTCAAAGAAGATCACCGCCAGGGCGAACATCAGTCATCGGGAATTGGAGTATGCAGGACTGATGACTTGTTCGCTAACTAGGAGGACGTAACACCGAGACACTGTTCTCTTAAGGAGGAAGCAATGTGCAGAAGAAGTGGAGCAGCACAGTCGCCGTAGTGTAGTGATTATGGCACTAGACTGAAGTGTAAAATTTTAATTTCTATATTCGTTTAGAGTACATTCTAGAAGTATCCACAAACAGCAAGCATCATTGTACAGGAATTTTCTGTAGCTGTGTATATATCGTATGTGTTCTGGCCATAGGCAGTTCGCTCCGCACTCTTGTATGTGTAAGTGCTGAATAAACCTTTATTAAGTGAAGTTAGTGTTCATCATTCATCTACTTACACCTTCCTCTGTGTACCATATTCAGATCTAGATTACTGCTGTGTTCTCCTACTGTGCTGATGAGCTGATGAAGGTCATCTATATTTCCATCATCAGCAAAGCGAATGTTGTCAAACACTCCGAACACTCTTATGCCTTTTCCTATACCACAATTCACTCTCTCTCTCTCTCTCTCTCTCTCTCTCTCTCTGAGAACAAACTGAATAACTGGGGTTACAGCATGTATCCTTGTTGAACTCCTCTGCAGATATTAACCTAGTCACTGACTTCACTACCAAACTTAACTTTAGCTGTGTGATTACCATATATCCACTGGATGTCTTTCTGACCTATATCCATTTCTTTGATAATTTCTGTACGTTCACAATGCTGTACTCTTATTATAGGCTTTTTCTTAATCAATAAAGCACAGGCCCCCATTCATATCTGATCGTAGTAGTTTTTCATTAGAGCTTGTAGTGCAGCTACCGCTTCTCTTCTACCTAAACCTTCCCTAAATGCAGGTTTTATAATCAGGTGGTAAAAACAAACCTTTACAGTACAGATCTCTCACTACCTTTCAAAGCAACATAGACAGATATGTGGTATGCACCTACTATGTATGTCACCCTCAGTTTGGATAGTAATGACCAATACGACGAAGAAGTATTGCTGACGTGTGGAACAGCACTTCACACAAAACTGATGATTACATCTGATGTGCATTTCAAAGTGATGGACATTTTCATTCCGTTTAGTTTTTCACAGTTTTAAAACATGTACATGCAACAATATGTGTAATGCATTAGTTTGTTGTCATCACTTCTACCAATATTTCAGAGATAAAAGTGTTATCATACCAGTCAATAAAAACTTCAGTGTTCATCCATGTGCTTTTTTGGTTTTGATAAATTAAGGGAACCCTGATATTTTTTAGCATCTGGTGTTTATGGATTTTCCAATGAGGAACAAAAGCATTTTATGGGTCCTGGTGGCGGATGCACAAACTATTATTGTATGCATTCATTATTAGTTTTACATCCTCGAGATGGACTCCCTCACCGAGAAGCTAAAGATATTGGGGCAAATGATTTCCAGTTTAATCCAGTTTCATCAGTGTTCCAGTTCCATCAGTGTTGTAAAAAAAGTACAAGATACTGCCATTTTTCTCCAATTCTTTTTTAAACCATCTTTTAAAATTTGCTGCAGAACATCAGCTGACATTTTTTCATCTTGTATTTCCAATCTGCATATTCCATGACAAATTTTAATAGTGTACAACCATCCACTAATTGCCACAAAATATTCACCACAATTTTTTTAAGTTAATTACAATGCCTTTACACAGTTGCTCATTTGATCATTTCTGTAAAAACCAATACTACAAAGTTTCTTCCAGAAGTTCATATTTCGATTTCTTCATTACTTTTTGATGTTTATTCCTGTCTTCACTATCAAGTTTGCAGGTGTACCTGAAACAGCAAACTTCTTAATATCGCTTATCTAAGACATACCTATAGCATATTTATCAACTAACTTATAACCAGTTTCTCCATTTTTAATGAATCAATAGTATTTATTTTATATTTAAGTGATAATGACACTTTCTTGGGCTCTGACATTTTTAAGAACAGATGCCACACAGCGCAATGACATAGCGATTGGCAACAGTCTGACTCATACAATAATGAAATACGCGCTGTCTAACTCAAACAATAATGAAATGTGCTATGTCCAACGATAATGAAATCTGCTCACCAAGCACCAGCAGGAGAAAACACATACAGAGGTGTAGAAATCTGCAAGCTTTCAGAGCCACTAGATCCTTTTTCTGGCAGAAATGTTGAAGGGGAAGGAAGAGAGGTGAAGGAAACCTCACCAGTCCTTTTCCTTCACCCATCTTGCTCCCACTTCAAACCTTCTGCCAGAAAAATGCACCACTGGCTCCAAAAGCTTCCAGAATTCAATAACTTTACACGCATTTTCTCCTGCCGCTGCTTGGTGAGTAAATTTTTTATCCATCCAATTACATTATATTTTCATAAATTGATTATTTTTGTCGATTCAAACAATAACGGAATGTGCAATGTGGAGATTGTGTGAGGTGTGTGCGAGTAGTGCCAGTGTGATGTGTCTGTGTACCTGGGGTATAGGCTGCAAAGATATTTGCTCACGGTTGACAATCTATACAACAGTAAATTCGAGCCTCCGCCGTAAATGTGAGAACTGTCTTGAGGTTCTTTAAACTGGATGTCGAATTTGAGTCCAGTCTAGCTGACATAAAATCATTGGCAGGTGTTGCAAAGAATTTGATAAATTCCACAGCTTTTGCAAGGATTACGGCTTCTCGTTTTCAGGGTGTTTATACTGCAGACCAATTCTTTGTGGAATGTAAAATGTTGGCGTTATGATGGCTTTCTTAAGCTATTTGCCAAGCTTACCAGAAATTATTCTCAAGGAGCAGAAATATCTGTAAGAGATATCCTCCTCAATGGCCATGACAGTGATCCCACGTTCATCCTTCCTGAGCTCTTTACTTTTCATTTGTTGAACGAGTGTGTCTACAGCTCAAGCTGAATAACCTTTAGTATGTGGGATATTTTCAATTTCACCACACAGTTCAGTTGCAGATGTTCCATTAACAAAATGCTATGCAATAAACAACTGTGCAGGGCAACTTACTACAGCTTCTTAGATAAGATAAGATACTTTATTGTCACATAACATGTTTTTATACAATCACTCGATTGAGAACATTGGTGACTCGTCAGTCTTTAACCTAAGTTGTTACAGTATTTTATATACTACAGGAAATACGTAATACATACATTGCTTATTATAATAAAAACACAACATTTTATTTTAAATCTTTTCATAACTTGTCGAATCATTACCATGGACTTCACGCACCTATATGAAGTATGGACGTACTGAACGGCATACAAACCGCCTTTCAAACTATAATTCTAAATATAAACATGAATATACAGTGAACATGTATACTTTGTATCTATATGGCTTCGAAAGTATACCATTTGCACTTGTATCTTTACTCCCTATTCCTATTTATAAATTTTTCTAAATTATAACATTTGCTTTTTATTCATTTAGAAATTATTCTAGACTATAATAACATTTGCTTTTTAGGTCTGTGCCAATGGTCTCCAATGTGGATTCCCCAAATACTGACCTTATCTTATTTCTGATCTTCAGAGCCATGTAATATGGAGTATTTTCATATAATGTGAGTCTGTGACAAGGTATTTCAATTTATGTCTAGTTTCATAGGCATGTGTGAATGTATTTCCTTCAAACAGATGCGAATTTTTCTGTTCAAAGAGAAGTATTTCATATACGAAGATGGAAGGGATTGTCATGAAGTCCAGGCTTTCGAATAGTGGTTTGCATGAATGTCTACTATTAGTTCCTGTCATTGCTCTGATTATTTTATTTGTTTATTTACTTTTTTTTTAGTTTGAAGATTCAAAGAAAGTTTGTCTTTTCAGCACCCCAAAAAATGAATCCATATCTTAGAACTGTTATGAAATACGCGTGGTATACAATTTTATTCACCATTAAATTCGTTACTTTGTGTAGTGCCCTCATTGCATTTAGTTTACTAAACTATTTAATCTCTTCAGTAAACTGTCCACATGGTCGGTCCATAGCAAGTTTTTATTTAAAGTTATCCCTAGAAATTTTACAGAATCAACTGTGGTCAGTTCTTTACCTGAATATTCTATTTGAGATATTCATTCAGTAGTTTGTTTGGTCCTGAAGTGTATGATTTGTATTTTTTCAGGATTTAATTTCATAGCATTATTTTTTATCCATTGTTCAAGTTCTTGTAGAGTTTGTTTCGTAGTCAATACTAATTATTCAGTGTTTTTGCAGCAGACTAAAGCAGTTGAATCATCTGCGTAAATTATTGTATCTGTATTTACCTTGCTAGGCATGTCATTTATGTAATATAAGAACAGAAGTGGTCCTAATATTGAGCCCTGCGGCACGCCTGCTTGTATTTCTTTCCAGCTAGAGCAAGTTTTCTCTCCCTTTTGATGTATCACCACCCTTTGGTGTCTGTTTTTGAGATAAGATGAAAACCATCTTATAGATTTTACATGGAAGCCACAGGTACCCAATTTTTGGAGCAGTAGTTTATGGTTTACTGTATCAAACGTCTTTGATAGTTTGTTCATCATTTCTCATGACACACCACCTATATTTGAGTGCATTATGAAGCTATTTTTACTGACTAAAGAACTTACAGTATCTATTAAACTGTTGGCAAAGTGTACACCTATGTTAGTCGTAACTGCTAATTTACGATCCCTCGCTTTGTTAGTTCTTTCGGGCCTGTGAAGGAACTTCCATTGCAATAACAGGTCTGTTTTCGTTATCATGAGATATCTGTTCAAGTACATCGTTAATGCTCGCAACTAATCTTTTCCTACCATGTTTGTTGTGATGCATGCCATGGCGTGTAAAATTTTCTTTCGTAAGTATCAATACCTATGAGCTTTACATTTACAAATTTGGCACAAAAACTTTTTAACTTATAATCTGTTTGTCGAATTTATTTGTTAACACGCGACAAGTCCGGAAGATCATACCTTTGTGGGAGTGTTGTCACAATTATGTTTGTGAAATGCAGAACCACAGCACTGTGATCAGCTTCCAAACAAAGGCCGTGGTTTCATTTCTGTAAACATTGTTTGCACCTCCTATTATCACCACACTGTCTTTTTTTGTGATATCTAAGCAATCTTCATTGACACTTTTGACCACATTGTCAAAACTGGCACCAGGCTTTACAATGCCTGAGATTTGAACATTGTTATTTACACTGTTTGTCTTCAAATTGTGCAATAAAAATTTTTCCACTTCAGCAGCTATTAGTTTCAACAAAGAATGCATCAAAAATAATGTTACCTCAAATTTCTTCAGCAATTATTTAACGGAACTAACATTCGATCGCCAAGTCACGTACATCAACTGACAAAGACAGCTCTCTAAAAAAATTACTCTTATACACCAAAAATGATTCTCTCTCAAGAAAACCATTAGTGACCACTTGAAAGTAGTTAAGGAACTTATGCTTATAACTTTAACAATGTACATATACACATTAGTAATGTCTCAAAAAACGACTTATCTCAATGCTTCGAGAGGAAGCTTGAGAAATTAGGTGTGAGGTTTGACAACCAATGGAAACACCAGAATGTAACTTCCAGTTTTACAAAAGAGTAAAAATTCAAATGATGCAAGCTGCAGTAATGATGACATCTGCCTCCTTAATTAGCTTGAGTCCTGTAACACTAATTCCACAAAGCAGCCACAACTCTCATAGCCTTCACAACCACCAATGACCAGGCTAGATGAGATGTTCCCACCACAAATCGGAACACCTTAAAGCTCAACAAGGCCATTAATTGTTAACATGCGAAACTCAACGTATATAATGCCCTGCGCAGCAATTTATTGTGTAGGATTTTGTTAACAGAACGTCCGCAACTTTATTACGTAATGAGGTTGAAAATATCTGCTTTATGTTTATCAAATATATCGCACGTACTAAATGTTACTCAATTTTACCTGTAGACACTCTCATTTGCCAAACCAAAACTAAAAAGTTCAGGAAGAATGAACATGGGATCGTCCTCACACCCACTGAGAAGGATAACTCATAACTCTTGACAGTAACACCTTTCTTTCGGAACAATTTCCAATAAACTTGGCTAATGGCTAAGCCAGCGTAATACCAAGTTTATACAATCCAGACAGCTGGCCTTCAATATAAACACCACTAAACAAGAAGCCATTATCCTTACAAAAGCTGTGGAATTGGTTTAACATTGGTCTGAGTAGCAATGCATTCTAAAACCAGTTTGAAGAATATCAAGAATTACATAATTCCAAATCTCCTCTATAGCACCACTTAAAAGAAATTCAGTGCTCCATCTGTGAGGAAGATGCTTGTCAGACAATCCTTGACCTCCATCCCAAAGGACATGTTCTTAACCTTATTGTCACCAAGTTAGTTTTGGTTACAGGGAGCACCAACCGAGGGCAAAATGTGCCCTTGTTGCAATAGGATATAAATCATGTAATACATATTTATTTTAAGTGACTACATTTCCAATCTGAGATCAGTTTAAAAGTGCTTTGTGAAACGTAATGTTTGGAACATATAGGGTGTTCAAAAGCATATAAGTTAACATTCTATTTTCCTCTGGTGAAAGGTGTAACAAACACCAGTGGTCAAAACTTGGACAATGAAAGTCTGCATAAATTAGAAACATTAAGTCTGTACCTGAATATACAGGCTGTCCAAAATTTCTGTTCACTCTTGGATCTAATAACTGAATAATACATTTTTCCCTTTGACAAATAGTTTCAAAAACAGAAATAAACACACTTACAAAAAATACAGGTATCACTACACTGAAAGTTTTAAGAAACACTCTTCAATTGGAGAGAATGCTGTTATCTACAGACAACACTTACCCAGGCAAACAAAATGTTATTTTGGGAAACTGTAATAATTAAAAAAATAAATGGGGCTTTAGCATCTTTATAATAAAACACAGTCACAACTGATGCAGACATTTTCAGTCTCACCATGCATCTCAGTTGCAGATGTTCTGTCAACAAAATCCTTTCTCATGGCTGTATCGGATATTTGTTTACTTGGACCCTTTATCAAAATCCAACATCACACGCTTGAAAGCTTTTTATGGTACACCACATTCCCCACTCCAAATACTGTGTGACCCCACTTCTGCCATTTGCTAGTATGACACTCTGCTTTCTGTTGTTAAAATAAGATAGCATTCATGCATGGGAATGTCTTTGATGCCATGCATTCTAGTTCTCCAAGTAGAATTTTATGATCCACAGAACTGAAAGATTGGAAACATCACAAATGAATGATTGTGAGGGAAATGTTTGCAACCTGCATATATTTTGCAATGAACAACACCTGCCTCACCAACACTGGTCACCTCACATTGACAAACAATATGAAACTGCCCGTGATCTGTCCACAGTAGAGTCTGCCACTTTTTGTAGTTCATGGCTTGTTGTCAAAGAGGACTCACTGTCTGTTACACGAACTTGCAGATACACTTTTAACATATGTTGCACATAATATGCCAGCAGTGGCTAGCCCTTTCTTAACTGCATTGAACACAGTTTGACAGTTATTCACACACCCCTCCCCCTCACCTGGCAGCACATTCTTTGTAAGCAGACGTCCTAATGCATCACTTTTTAAAACTATGTTCAGGGTAAATAGGAAATAAAACAAATACAAGCCAACATATGACTTAAATTGCTTCTTATTCCAAGGTCTCAGAAAGTCTTTTACATCAGCAATTTTATTCCACGACACAAAATGCCCATCAATGTGATAAGGTCACCAAGAAGCATCATTACTTCAAAACTTGGATTTTTACACTCTAGCAGTGACCCCAGTTTTCTGAACAGCTTCTATAGCTTTCGCTAGCAACTGTTATGTGTTGTTCTCACATACTGGTGCCAACTAACAATATGTCAACCTACACGTTAATTGTGACGATTCACTCTGATTTTAGCAGCACATTTTGTGCATATACAAATTACACCAGAAGTGACAGTGGCAACACACTTCTACTTGAGCTCATAAATGCTATGCACCTACCAGATTCTTTAGCTAATGAGATCAGCCATATAATATCCTAAGATCAGTACTGTAAACATCATTCACTGCATGAAAATGCAGCAGGTATTGCCCAATGCTTTCCAGCTGTGATGTAACAAGAATAAACAGCTTGTTTATCACCTGCACATCAAGTACTAATCTAACTCCTGCTCCTCTGTTTTGCTCACTGGAAGTAACGGGCAGCTGTAGTATGTAGTGTGCAGAAAGATAATCAAATGCGTGGAGGAAAGATCTGCAACAGGCACCATCCAAATTGAAACAATTTTTCACCATTCCATTTTGATATCCGTGCTGCAAGGAACTGGACAACAAATTCCATAACTGTCGGATTTGTGAGGTTGGGGAAGGAGGGCGAGGGATAGCATGTCCCGTCCCGTGTGCTTCACGATTGCCCAAACTCCCTCCAATGAGAATTTTTCCTATGTGGCTACACACTGAATTGGTTGTTAGGATCCTATCTAGTTTAAATTAGTAATTTCAATGTTCTGTGGATCAAAATCATACTTCCTCACTGAACAATATCATAACATGCTGACCACTTACATATTTAATATGCTTAATCCACACAAATAACTGAGGAGACAATCTGAGCAGCTTCTTTGACTGTCTGCAGATGATGCCAGTTATTGTCTAGTAAAGTCATCAGATGCCTAAACCCAATTACAAAATGATACAGAAATTGTGCATTGTGCGGAAAGTGGCAAGCGATCCTCAACAGTAAAAAGTCTGAGATCCCCCACATCAGCACTAAAAAATTTTCGTTAAATTTCAGTTAGACAATAAATAACACAAATATGAAATTTGTTGATTGACCTAAATACCTATGGATTATAATTACAAACGACTTTGACTGGAGCCATTAGATGCAAAATCTCGTGTGAAGGCAAACCAAAGGGTGCATTTTACTCTCACAACAATTAGAAGATGCAACAAATACTGGTATACTAAAGAGACTGTCTGCACTATGCTCATCCATCCCCTTCTGAAGTACTCTGTGCAGTATAGGTGCCTTACCAAGTAGGATTAACAGAGGACATCAAAAAAGTTCAAAGAAGGGCAGCCCATTTTCTGTTTCTGTGGAACAGGGAAGATATCACGGATATAATAAGTGAGTCAATGTGGGAATTATCGAAACAAAAGTATCCTACATCGCAGCGAGATCTTTTCACGTAAGTTCAATCGCAAACTTTCTCTTTTGAATGTCAAATTATTTTGTCAACTCTCACCTACACAACGAGAAATGGACATAGCGATAAAATAAGAGATATCAAAGCTCGCACTGAAACATTTAAGTCTCCATTTTTCGCACGCATTGTTCAAGAGTGGAACAATAGAGAAATACTCTAAAGGTATGTATGAAGCCTCTGCCAATACTTCAACACTTTCAATTGCAGATTAGTCATGTGGGTGTAGCTGTGGCAGAGAGGGAGAGAGAGAGAGAGAGAGAGAGAGAGAGAGAGAGAGAGAGAGAGAAGCAATGTAGTTTGTGAGTACGACTGTGGCTGTGTCTGCAGTGAGCAGTGATCTTGGTTGGTGTGGGTAGTGGGAGGGAGTACAGATGTGGTTGAGTTGCAGTGAGGGAAGGAGAGGGGTAACAGGGTAGGGATGGCGGAAGATGCTGTAGTGCTGCCTGCATAAGTGGAGCATTGTGGGACGGGAAAAGCTCTCCACCCTGTTCTCTTCCTATTCCCACCTTGGACTACTACTATCCACCACCTCTACAAAAACCTCCAAAAATCCCCCACATCCGCTCATAACTGTGTTGCAGACGTTCTACATTTACCCTATGCTCAAAAACTCCCTCCTGCCACCATACAGAACCCAGAAACTAAACAGACTCTAAACACAAATGTGAACCTTTCCTCAAAAAGTCTTATCCCCAAACACGTATCAGTCCTTTCCAAAGGCATCACCTATTGCCCCAATCACAAATTCAATCACATTGGACTTATTCAGGGTGTATATGCGGACAAGGAAAAAAAATCCCGGATTTTTCCCGGATTTCCCGGTTAAAAATACACTTTCTCCCGGGTGAAAACACACTTTTTCTGTGTTAAGTGACAGTATATTTTCCCTCACAACTGCAAAACTTATCAATCCTTTGAATGGTTATGGTTTTATACAGGGCGTAGAATTTCCCGGCACTTTAGAAAATGAAATTTAGGGAAAAAGACACATTTTGGAAATATCTTTCATGTGCAGCAACATGCACACTGCATATTTTCGTATTACGGAAGTATAAAATGGAATGCCACCTAACACCACATGTTACTTTGTGAATCACTGAAATCGAGATTGCGATGCACTTTTGTAAGCCAGTCGTAGCTCACATCACGTGATCTCACCAGCGGATGACAGCGGATATTCAGAGCATAGGACACGTCATGTAGATAAATAGTGTTGTTACAAGAAAATCAAAGCTTTCACATATAAAATTGGTCTCTAAGATTAATAAGCTGCAAGAGGAACTAAGCTTTCGCATATAATGTTGATCTTTTTTGCGCGTGTTACACTTTAAGATATATCACACAAATGCGCCAGTAAAATTTTTAATAATGACATGAATGTCTGATTTTCAGGTTTAGAAATTCTTCTAAATGGCTTGTCATCAAAGAGTTGATTTTTAAATGAGAGTCAAACGCTCTTTGATTTAAGAAATTCATGGTACATTCTCGCACATAGTTCAAGTTACGTAAAAAGAATATTTACTTTGAAAGTAACGCTTTTCAAATCGCCATTCGCCCACAACCTGTTAGAAATAGGTTCGTTTCAGCAGTTGCCAGAGAGCGCAAATAACAGGCGACACCACACTTGCGCAGTTACCATGACGTAGGAAGCCCATATGTACATACGTGAAAAACATTAAAGGATCATACATTATGTCATAAAAGAAACAAGACATCAGAGGATAGTGAAAGGGCATCGGAATTTCGTGAACCATACTAAAATGTGCACCTTTGTATGCCCAGATTCCCAATGAAGTAGACCTCGACCTGATATTAAGCTTTTGAGTGTGGCTTTCGGGATGTAAATTTTCTTGGAGTACCAGTACTGTATTATCTCATGTTTGGTTCTTTATTATGGCATAATCCCGTATGTGCTAGAGATGAAAACGTGCACTTGAAATGCAGCAAACACTAGAAATTAGACAATAGTGTGGAATTAAACAATTCGTTTCAGACAAACTGGTTGCCTCAGCGGAAAAGATAAATAAAAGCCGAATTTCCTTTGCAAACAGACAAAAATAACTTCATTGTTCTGCAAGGCAATAAATGTCTGACTGTCAGAAAGGTGGAAGTAAGATAAAATCTGACACTAATAACATATTTTAGCCTTCCTTAATTATGTGAATGTATTTTAATTCAATTGATAGCTCCCGGCCACAGGTATCTGTTTTGTTTTTATTCGACGTGAGAGTAAACGAAGGGGAAACAGCAAAATCACTAAATTTAAACAGGAGTCACGTGGAGACTACCCACTGTAACTCAGACTGCTCTGCGCATCAGCCCCGGATGTACGATATTTACGAACCCGGTCAATACTTATGGGAGGGGGGGAATCGAATTCGAATTTTCAAAAATATGTTCATCTTGTAGCGCACATCTTTCTGAAAAGTCTGAAACATAATAAATATGTGTTCAATGAAATGTAAGGCACGTTATTTGGTCTTAAGTGTGCCAAACTGCAGTGCCACACCTCTTCATATAACATTCTTCTATAGCACGTCACTGTATTTAGCTCTGTGGAATTGAAACGTGTATATTTTGTAATGGATGGCATCAAACCCACACAGGACAGTGGAAATCGAAATGTCCTGTGGTGCCTCTCCTGTGCCCTGTCGGCCCGTTTGACGGCCTGCCCCTCTTTTTTTTAAATCTCGCAATTAATAGCGAATGGGATTATTTGTAATTGGGAAAACAAGAACTCTTCAGAAAATCTGCTCTCTTTATGTCTATTAGTTTACAACTTGCTGTTTTGTGTGACATAAAATAAAATAAAGGATACATAAAACCAATAAGACAAGAGACAAGCAAGAAACTACATATTTCTTCAATCTTTAGTTCCTAGCATTTTTTCTTCTCTAATCTTGCTACGGCTTTACATGGTGTGCTTTCCTTTCTGCGAAAGAATCTGTTACCTCATCAAAGTACGTCAAACGTTTTGTTACATGAAAAATCGAATACTGAAATCTAATACTGAAAAAGCTGTTAATACAAATAATACCAAAGACTGGCGTGATTTCTCGATCTTATTACGTCTATTTTGTCACTGTCTGCTAGATAAAACAAAATAGGCCTTTCTAATATTGCACCAATTTTGTAACACACACCAAATAAACTAGAATGTTTTGGCACAAATGGTTATTTTTATAACACGACAGAATATAATTCACAAAGTATCAATATCAAATGCCTATAAGGACTACTACAAGGAAAAAGCTTTACGTTAGGAAATTGTTTCACATTTCATTCATACGTGCCAGTTTCTCAAACATGAGACTGAAAAGTAGTATTACGAAATTTTTATATAAATTTGCAATCCTCTTATTCTTCCATACTATGTGTGATGTCCCCGTTTCTTCTCCTTCCTCGTTCTAACAAACAATCTTGTCATCAAGAATTCTGTAGCTAATCCTGCCATTGTCAAAATTTGTTCGCTGATTAACTTCACAAACCCTGTCAGAATCACAGGTTTAGTTATCCCGCGATTATTTTCCGGTTAGGCGTTGTTACATATTCGTACAACACATTTTACGCGTTACTTCCAGAATAAAAACTTAAGCGGCTGCTAGCCGGGGACTGTACAACTGGTCCTTACTAGTGTAGCGATCTGGCCAAAAATTTTCTGTCAACATTTCATTTTCTTGGATACACCGAGTAGATAATACGTCATCTTTCTCACCTGTTATTCCTGTTAGTCATTTATTTTCACTCTGGTAGTCTCAATCTATGGATTTCGCTAGTAATTATAACAACGCTGAACATTTGCAAACCCAATCAACCAAATAATCAGACAGCGATTGGTGTTCATCTGTTCAGCTTTACTCCTCTCAGCTGGTATGGCCCGTCCCCTTTTATATACGGAAAGTTTATTTCTAGACGCGACGAGGATTCTCCTGACAGAGACATCACATACACTATGCACACATTCAAAAATCAACTTATGATTCATTCAGAAATCAACTTAAAATGTGTTCAAAAATGTTCAAAAACGTACAGGGATGCGCTTCAAAAGCATATGAATGATCGATAGACCAACATGCGCTGGAAGTTAGACGCTTTGTGAAACTAGTTTTTTTCCCACAAGAATATGAATTTGGCACCCCCATTTTCTGGTAGCATCTAGCTGCTTGCTGCGACTGCTTGCACAGCCAACAGCCACATTCCTGTAGGCAGAAGCGGGAGAATCTGCTACTCAAGCGCGACTCAACTGCGCATGCGCATGAGCCTGCTCATAACTGGTAAAACGAATCTAATGTAAACAGTTGTGACTTCAAACTCATTGGAGGCAATTTGTTGTTGTGAAGCGTTGCAGTCTTCCTAAAACCTTTGACACATTTTGCTGTTGGCAGACGCTTGTATGAGCACTGTGTGTCGTTGTTGTATATGGCGCATTTCCTTTGCAATTTAAGTTATTTTCAATTTTTCCTCTCGTTTAGGTTTTATTGTTGAAGTATTATTCTGCAGTACGGGGATACAGTAATATCCTTTGGTAGAGTATCGGTTCTTAACAGACAAAATTACCAAAATTTAACTGAAAACTAAAACAGTGAAAAATTCCCAGAATTCATAAAAATTC
The DNA here is from genome assembly GCF_023864275.1 of Schistocerca cancellata. Lineage (NCBI taxonomy): Eukaryota > Metazoa > Arthropoda > Insecta > Orthoptera > Acrididae > Schistocerca > Schistocerca cancellata. Next base: position 839,550,342 of record NC_064630.1, read on the forward strand.
CCGGGTTTTTCCCGGTTTTCTCCCGGATGAAAAAATTCCCGGGATTTTCCCGGAACTCCCAGTTGTCCCGGGTCGTATCCACCCTGTTATTAAAGACCTTCTCTCTTTCTCCCGGTCCCTACAGTGCGAACACTTATTCGCCACCAACCCTACGAATCAGACTCGACCAAAGTCCACTGTTGAATCCTGCCTGACTTGGTTTAATCCTCCATCCAACCATGATCTACCACACTGCCCCCAAATCACCTCCTGTCAACTTTCCACAATTCCTTAACCACGAACCTTGCCTCCCCATCATTCCCCAAATACCTCAACATGCAAAGTAATCTTACATCCGCAGAAACAACCTCAATCCATCATCTAAAAACTGATCTCAACATAATCCTACCTGCTGACGAAGGCTCCACCACTGCTATTTTGAAGTGCAATGATTACCCGGCGAGAGGACTCCACTAGCTGTCGCATTCATCCACCTAAATACCCTGCCACAGTAACGCCATTCCAGAAATCCAGCAGGATCCCCAAACTCTCCTCAAATCTTTAGGTCAATCCCAGAATCTCCCCCAGGGTCCTCCTCTCTCCTCACCTCTCCTCACCCCTGCCACTCCCTGCACTCCTACCTTTCAGATTCTTTGTTAAGTCCATAAAATCAACCACCCAGGGTGCCCTTTGTGGCCAGTTACTACACCCCACTGATAGAATCTCTGCTCTCATAGACAAAAACCTTCAGGGTATTTCCCACAACCTACCCTCCCATATAAAAGATACCAATCACTTCCTCCACTGAATCTCCACAGTCCCTGTTCCTTTACCACATGGCGTCTTGCTCGTCATTACTGATGCCACCTCCTTTTACTCTAACGTCCCTGATGCTCATGGCCTTACCGCTATTAAACACTGCCTTTTCCAATGTCCGACAAATTCCAAACCTACAACCTCCTTCCTAGTCACCTAGACACTGTACCTTATTTCTCCTCATCCACAATTACTTCTCCTTTGAAGGCATCACCTACAAACAAATCCGGGGTACAGCTACAGGCACCCACATAGCACCATCCTACGCCAACTTACTCGTGGACCATCTAGAAGCATCCTCCCTAAACAACCAGAATCCTAAAACAATTACCAGTTCAGGTTCACTGATGACATCTTCGTGATCTGGATCAAGGGTGAAGACACCCTATCAATATTCCTCCAGAACCTCAACACTCTCCCCCCATTCACTTCACCCAGTCCTATTCAACCCAACAATCCACCTTACTTGATGCTGACCTCCACCTCAAAGATGGCTATATTAGTACCTCTGTCCACATCAAATCTACCAATCACCAGCAATACCTCCATTTCGACAGCTGCTACACATTCCATACAAGGAAGTCCCTTCCATACAGCCTAGCGACCTGTGGCTGTCGCATCTGTAATGACGAGCAGTCCCGCTCAAAATATACCAAACGTCTCAGCGGGGCCTGCACAGACTTTAATTACCCTCCCAACCTTGTATAAAACCTATCTTCCATGCCTCATCTCTCTAGTCACCCTCCACCTCCCAAAGTCCCACCATCCAGCCACAGAGAAGCATTCCCCTTGTGACTCAGTGCCACCCAGGACTGGAGCAACTGAATTAAATTCTCTGCCAGTGCTTGACTACCACTCGTTGTGCCCTGAAATAAGGAATGTCCTACCAACTATCCTTCCCATTCCTCCCAAAGTGGTATTCTGCTGCCCACTTAACCAACACAATATCCTCGTCCATCCTTGCAGCACAACCTCTGCTTCCAACCCCTTGCTTCATGGTTTGTGTCCCTGTAATAGACCTGGTTGCAAGACCTGTCTCATACATCCTCCCACCACCACTTACTCCAGTCTGGTTGCAAGTATCACCTATCCCATCAAAGGCAGACACACCTGTTAAACCAACCATGTGATCTACAAGCTAAGCTGCAACCACTTTGCTGCATTCTACATTGGCATGACGACCAAGAAGCTGTCTATCTGTCTGCATGAATGGTCACTGATAAACTGTAGCCAAGAAACAGATGGACCACCCAGCTGCTGAGCATGCCACCCAACGTGACCTCCTCCATTTCAATGACTGCTTCACAGTCACACCTGCAATATATCTTACGTTCGTGTAACCCTCCTGGTCTCAACATTCGTTAGTCATTGTCCCTACCAGACTAGCCACTTCCCTATTCCCATTACAGCACTACGCAGCCCTCCATTCCACTAAAGCACTCACTGTCTTTATTTCTCTCTTTTTCCACTACCCCCCTCCCTCTTTGCCATCAATCTAACCTCCAACTGCACCTAGCAGCCCTAACCTATCCCCACCTCATCTCTGTATGGTCCCAAAAGCAGTTATCCTTGTATGCCCCCACAAGCAGCTCTTTACATCCCCCCATCCCTACCCTGGTACCCCTCCTATTCCCAGCCCCAGTCAACTCTTTACCCCACCACCAAGTTGCTTCTCCCATGATCTGCCACTGCTCCCTCTCCAGACTCAGCAACCAGATACTGTTGTCGTGTGTGTGTGTGTGTGTGTGTGTGTGTGCGTGTGTGTGTGTGTGTGTGTGTTTCCTTGCAAGCTTACTTGCTGCCTGTCTGTGATTTAGAATCTCCATTATATGTTGAATAGCAACTACCATTTTCATAATATTATGAACAAGATAGACTGCTACTCACCACATAGTGGAGATGCTGAGTTGCAGATAGGCGCAACTAAAAGACTATCAAACAAGTCAGCTTTTGGCCGAATTACACTACACTACACAACACACACACACACACACACACACACACACACACACACACACACACAAGCACTGTTCTGGCGGTCAAGGCCAGACTGTGAGCAGCTAATGGTGGGGGTAAGGAGGAGGCTGGGGCAGGGAGGGAGAGGGATAGCAGGGTACAGGTTGGGGACAGTTAAGTGTTGCTTGTAGGAGCATACAGGGACGAGGTGGAGAGAGGCAGCTACAGCTAGGTGCAGTCAGGAAACTAAATGGAGGGGAGGTGGTGGGGAGTGGCGGGAGATTGGTGGACAGGAGGCGAGGGGGGGGAGGAGGGTGGCAAGGGGAGAGGAGAGAACAGTGGGTGGCAACAGAAAAGGAGAGAAGTAAACGGATGGGGTGCATTGGTGGAATAGGGGCTGTGTACTGCTTCAGTGGGAACACAGAAGGGGATAAGTGGCTGAAGGACAATGACTAACTGAGGTTGAGGCCAAGAGGACTACAGGAACATAGAATATATTGTAGGGATAGTTACCATCTGTGCAGTTCGGAGAAGGTGGTGGTGTTGGTCAGATGGATCCAGATGGCACAGGCTACGAATCAGTGATTAAAATGAAGAATGTCATGTTCGGCAGCGTGCCTAGCAACTAGGTGGTCTACCTGTTTCTTGTCCATAGTCTCTCAGTGGCCATTCTTGTGGACAGACAGCTTGTCGGTTGTTTTGCCCATATAGAACGCATCACACTGGTTGCAGCTTAGCTCGGAGATCACTTGACTGATTTCACATGTAGCCCTGACTTTGATAGGATAGGACCTACTCCAGTCCGGTCACTAGCATCACCTGCCCGATCAAAGGCAGGGTTACCTGTGAAACCAGTCATGTGATCTACAAGCTAAGCTGCAACCAATGTGATGCATTCTACATGGGCCGACAATCAACAAGCTGTCAGCCCGCACAAATAGCCACCAAAAAACTGTGGACAAGAAACAGCTGGACCATCCAGTTGTTGGGCACGCCACCTAACATGACATTCTTCATTTTAATCTCTGCTCACAGCCTGTGCCATCTGGATCCATCTGACCAACACCAGCTTCTCTGAAATTTGCAGGTGGGAACGCTCCCTGCAATATATCCTACATATGTGTAACCTTCCTGGAATTAACCTTCGTCAGTCATTGTCCTTCACCCACTTATCATCTTCCCTGTTTCTACACAAGCACTACACAGCCGTCTATTCCATCAATGCACCCATAGTCATTTCACTCTTCTCCTTTTCTGCTGCCAATTCCCCCTCTCCCTCCCCCTCTACACACACTATCTTACCTTTTGACCACACATAGCTGCCCTAGCCTCTCTCCACCTCCCTCGTCCCTGATGCTCCCATAAGCAGCACCTCTACCCTGCTGTCATCCTCCCCCCATCCCCATCACCCAGATCAACTTCTTTCATCATGCACTGCTGCTCGCAGCCTCGTCCTGGCAGCCAGACAATGTGGTCTTTTGTGTGTGTGTGTGTGTGTGTAATTCGGATGAAGGCCTTTCTGGCCTGAAAGCTTACCTGTTTGACAGTTTTTTTGTTGTGCCTATCTGTGACTCAGCATGGTGAATAGCACTCTATCGTTTTCATATTACTGTATTTTTATAAAAGTAATTTTGGTAACAGGTACGAACTTCAGTGACTGAGCTTTGTATAAAAATAAAAAGTAACTACTCAAATCACATTTAGCTTCTAAAGATCAGCAGTTCCTATTATAATAACCATCATCAGACTGAGACTTCAGATCACATGCAGAGCCAATACAACAAATGTTGAATGGACAACAATAGTCACAAAGAGGATTTTTGATGTAGTAAGCAGCTCAATGGAAAAAAAACTGACTGGCTTCAAGAAACAGAAGAAGACCAAAAACAAGCACGGATCGATAGGGAAATGATAGATGAAAGAGAGAAGTTCAAAACCGAAGTTATGAACATGAGATTGAAAGTAAAAGAAAACAAGAATACATGGGAACTATGAACAGAACAAAGGAAACAGAAACACTGTCAAAGAATGAAGCAATTATGGAAAGAGAAAAACAAGAAGGAAACAAGGAAAAAAAATGAGCAATCAGTAAAATTCAAGTTGGAACACTGTCTTAGTGGCAAAAATGTATAATAATTGTAACTACAACAACAACAACAACAACAACAACAACAATAATAATAATAATAATAATAATAATATTTAAGAAGCTGGGTGTGTTTCCATAAATTAAGTTAGGATTCTACAAACAGGTAACTCTGATATAGAAAACCTGTGGTCTTTCAACCCAAGTTACATCATCTGACAAACATATGTATTATCAGTAATGAGCTAGACAAATTCTGACATAAAAATGTGTTGGGACTGATTGGGACAATCACAAACTCGACTAAAAACCAGAAAAACACACCACAAATGACATTAAACTCTTCACTAGCTTTAGTCACAATAAAATTGTTACACCCCTAGACGTCTTCACTTAGATGATACTTTTCTCACACTAGTCTCTATTACAGGATGTGGAAACAGCACAGATCGAATAGTTTCATGATCAGGGCTGCAAAACAAACACGTCCTCTCCCAACAAAATTCCACTGTTATTCTCCTTTTCTGCAAGGGATTCATAATAGATCCAGATTAACCTACAACATGCACACGAGTTTGGATTCTTTACGTATTTAGTAGCATTAAAGTATTCACAGCTATTGAGACTGCTCCATCTTTCAAACTCAGGCAGACTGATGGAATAAAATAAGTGCAAGAAACAGTTTATCAGCCCCTCCCCTCCCTCTCTCCCTCCCCACTGCACCAGTTACAATAACCTTCACTCAATTACCAAGTTACCATTTATACCAAGATTTAAAATCAAACTGGAAGTGTAACTGCCTAATCAGCTATCTTTGTATAGTTTTGTCCAGATAGCGGAAATAATGCTCAACTAGCTTCAGGATAAAGTCCTCTAATATTGGCATCAGGAAAGGAACTAATATTTCTTCCAGATTACAGTCTTGAATGAATAACTGATGTAACAATAAATATAATATTAATGACAATAGCCCTACATCTACCAAGCTGACGAATGTTGGTCACGACTGTTACTCTGTATAATAGTTTATCACGTCGACTGCCGCATGTTCGCCGGTGGCCACAGCAGGTGGGTTTGCTGCGCTGCAACTGGCCTTGTGGCAGTCAGTGTGTTAACGATTACGAACAGGAAGCTGTTCGGAGTTTTTTGTCATCTGTTTTACTATCACACTTTCAAACAAGGGATAAAAACAGCAAAGCACAGCGACTTCACTTTCTAAACAACACTCCTAACATGAATACTTTTTTATTTATTTTCTGATCCCACTTCCATACATGGCCTATGTATTTGCAAAATATCCAGTTTTTTTTTTGCAAGTTGCAAGTGTAGAGTAGTGCATCATCTTTCAACTGAAGCAAAATAATACTGATCCACTGTTCATGTTACGCAATCTGGCAGTGCGAGAACGAGGAAGTGGGGCTGAGAGTGAGAGGAACACATTTACAGATGGGTACGGGGGTAAGTACATGAATTATTCTCCACATTTGGCGGACGTCGGCAAAATCTCAGTAATACGTTGGCAAAAATCTGCACCGGCATCGACAGTCGTCAGTAGTGCTCAGCTACCCCATAAAAATTCTACATATCGCATCTACATTACCGATATTGATGGTAACATTATTGCAGCCACACGCTCCCATAAAATACAACCCGTGCAAATGTACCTCTATGTTTGACTCTTTAAAGTCTGTGCATTACCAACCAGCTACAAACAACAAACATTAAATGAGTACATACTTAGAAATTAACATGAACAGTGTAGTGCTGCATCACGGTACTCCCAGTTATCAGTATCAAAACAGACCCGAGACTGCAGGGATAACAGGACAACACAGATAATACATCAATTTTTTATCAGAAACAAAACAAGCTACATGTCACATTTGAAAGCACACTGCATTCCTTCCAAACTACTCACACTACCCTACTCACTGCAAGCTGACTTCTTATTTATAAATTTACTCTTAAAACAGGCTGTATTTCATATAACTCACTTTCAGATCACTATTGGGATATAAACGTCCAGTTATTTATTTTGTTTGTGTGTCAGATTCACTTTTTTCCTGACTGTGGTTCTCATTTTCGGGACTGTCATGACACCATTTCAGAAAAAGAATTTTGTCCCACATACTCAAAACAACAAATCCATACATTTCAGTTCCTAGATATATTAAATGACAAACAGATGGGTTTGTCAATTACATCTCCAGGACCGCAAATCTGTCTTCTAAACAAAAATACTCATTCTAGTTAGCAGAGAATATTCAAGTTCTTCCCCCTCCTTTTATCCAAAAATCAGCAAACTGTGCATGGACAATCCACAAGTTGGATAATCTGGGAGGTGTATTATTCACAAACTGTTTAAAGCGCCTAACAGTCAGTCACCGAGTGGACGTGGCAGCAAGTGCCACTCAGACCAGTAAAGTTACGAGATGTGCCCGAACATGTAGCACACAGCCAAGAGATATGCGACAAAAATACATTCTGTACAGACACAAGTCAGGGAACACTTTAACTGTTCACAATGCAACATTAATGGGCGACACACATGAACAGAACAGATCACATGAGGTGATTTATTAAATGAAACATTCAAAATGCCCTCTCGATTATGTCTTGTTAAGTTTAATTCTTGGATTTTCCATCAGTGGGTTCGTGTTCTGCGTCATGAAGGTAACGTCAACATGCAACTCGTGTAATTCTTCGTGCTGACACACTTGAAGATGGGTGCACTATTAATGGGGCAAAATATGTACTTTTGGGCAGTATTAATGTTTGTCAGGTTCTAAATAAGACACCCTGTGACAGAGGCGCATCACACACTTAATGTTTTCCTGATCTGAGCCCACTGAATTTTATTTGTGAGTACAATTAAAAGTTCTCATGAACTGAACTCCAGCACAACACTTTTGTATCACACCATAGTGTGGAAAGCTGCAAAATACACCAACGTCCGGCACATTCAGCAGGTTTAAACATGTATCAATGCTGATGGAGGACATTTTGAACATTTTATGCAAGTGTTTCATTTGGTACACTGGTTTGTTCTTCCCCAGTTGCTCTTTCTCTGCCTCTCCCTCTCCCTCTCCATCTCCCTCCCTCCCCCCTCCTCTCTCTCACTCTCTCTCTCTCTCTCTTATGCCACACAAGTAATACTTATAAAAAGGTACAGTCATTAAAACTACTCTGACTGTATGTACAGAATCAACATACCTTGTTGGTATTCTCCTTAATATACATCTCACACTCAGGTTCAGAAGGTTCTTCCACTGTACCAACCTTGAACAAATTTACGAAACAAAATCAGTCTCCTACAATGGTCAATCAAATGCAAAGGCTTGCTTAAACAATTTCATTCGAAAACACATTTTCTGTCAGTCCCACCATGAGGGAGAGCATCCAGAGATGTGGGATGTGTCAAGTTATACACTGAAGCAGCCACTACTGGCAAGTATACTGACAAGAAACTATGAGAGTGCTAATCTACTCTCATAGGGCAAATGTGCTAATCACTCACAGATTGGGTTACATACAGGTGTGGGGAGAAAAGCAGCTGCTCTGAATAAAGCCACCACGCCACCTTATATACTATTCAGCTACTATTTTCATACTTCAAAGCACTCACGTGCAGCACTAACAGCTCATGAGGAATGGTCAGTATTCAGGGATTTGAAAGGATTCATCATTTAAAGCAAAAAAACTTTATACGGACATATGCCCCAACCCAAATGTTTTCCACGATAAATCAAATTTAAAGCATACTCTTATTTATTACCAGTATTATTCGATACATTGCATTCATTTACAGCATACCACGGTAGTGCAGAGAAAGTTGAGATGAAAAATTTGACATAAGATCATTGTGGTCTATCGAGTCACAGAACTACCTCAATCTGGCCTACAAAAATTGCCTAAACTACAGTACATTCGCGTCGGACGAGCCGTTTGGTGCTCTCTCGCTCTCTTAACATACACTGTTAGCCCTACATTAAAAATGAATAGGACCTTTTTTGCAGGAGGTCTAATGTAGTTTTCTTTCTTATTTTTTGTAACACATTTTCACTAGAGGCTGGAGGTTTTGAGTTATTTTCGAGCTGAACATACTAAAATGACACTAACCCTCCAGCGGACGCATCTCTCTATGAAGTGTGCCAAGCACAAATAACTCTGTCTTGTACCATTTACGACTGCGAGCCCATACCTATTCTACCGTTACTGCTTCAATTAACACAGTGATAAATCGTGTTGTCATACATTCGGAGTGAGCAGATGTAATACAGAATAAAAAGCAAGCTATGTGCAGAAAAATTTACAATCTGTGCAACAAAATGTCCCTGAATCTGAGCTAGCAGCACAACCTCATAATGAGGCAGTTCTCTACAAGATAAAGTGGTGACCAGGGATCCAATGCGACTGCACTGCTTAATGCTTTGAGTGGGTCATTACTGTGGGGTAACACTTGCATGTGACAGCAGAGTGAAATAATGAAAGTTTATTTTACTATTGTTCAATTAAATAGTGATACAGCTCATATAATGTAAGTTTATTTTATCACTGTTTAATTAAATTAACTACAATTTTGCTCATATATATTTACCTCCGTAACACGAGGACAGCTATTCTTTACACCTGTACAAAGTATGCCTTGCATCCACTCGTATTACAAAAAAACGAGCCACTCACTCGAGGGCTGTGTGTGTTCTATCTCAGAAACTTTTCAGAAAAGGGTATACGTGTCTGTATGAAGTTCTTTGCTTCAGATTAGCATTCCTGTCCTACCCCTGAATGTGACTATTCCTCTTGAGACACTGTGTATATTGCCAACATTTTTCACTCAAAGTGTTCTGAATTTGTAAATGGATTCACTACTGCTTTCCAAAAAACTGTGAAGTCGTTAAGTTCCGAAATAGTAATCTGCAGGAGAAACTTTACTGGATATTTTTAGACCTTAAGAGAAAAAGGCAAATTGTAGAAATCTGGTACTCTGTAGAGAAGCCAAAGCAACCTTTCAAATGGTTGTCTAACTGAGTACATCTCAGCTACACCTTCCGAAACACGAGGTTTGAAGAATAATGCAATGTTACAGACTTTTTTTTGTCAGCTTCAGTTCCAAGCACCTCAAAAAGCATAAATTTAAAAGTGATCACGCCTACATGTGTTGTGTATACTTTACTAGGTGACAGTTACTCAAATGCAGAGATCCTTTCACCAATTACGTGAAAAGCTCGAGTTTTTTAAGCTCTGGAGTGATTCTGTCGCAGCAAAATTAGAACTTTGCTCCTTGAAGCAAAAACGGAAAATCTAACTACATAAAACTTACAGAGCCTGCACAAGATGAACTGGTATACTGTATTGAAACTTTCCTGGCAGGTTAAAACTGTGTGCTGGACTGGGAACTGAACTGGGGATCTCCGCTTTCTGTGGGCGAACTCATTGAGGCACCTAGGCACGATTCCCAACCCCGTCATAGCTCAACTTCTGCCAGTGCCTCATCTCCTACATCGAACTCAAACATGAATGTTCGAGTGTGATCCAGCAAACAGATTTAATCTACTGAGAAGTTTCAAATTGGCACACATTCTGTGCAGAGTGAAAACTCATTCTTGTGTCTTGCAAAATTTCACTGCTTTAACTGCTAACATTCTCTGAAATCCAGCTCATCAAAGTTGCCCAAAACTTTTGAAATGTTGCCACGACATTGTAGCACCCTCAACTTGAGAGGTTTCTACTCTCAAAGTATTAAAATTTGTGGGCTAGAAAAATGTACACCTTCCTCTGGTCAGTTTAGCAAACCTATTCTGAAATTCTGATTATCACCTAAGATGCTCAAGTGGGGGACTTCTAGACCACTTGACATGGAATAACCCATTTCCTAGCTCTAAATTATGTAAGACCTACCCCTTTATCCACAGCTTCTTTATGTTCTTCTTTCACTTTTTCTTTTTCTTTTTTGTGGTTTTAGAGGGCAGACTGTCAAACCGGCTGACTCGGAGCAGGAGAGGCATCACAGGACATTTCAATTTCCACTGTCCTGAATATAGTTTGATGGCATCCATTACAAAATATACACGTTTCAATTCCACAAAGCGAAATACAGTGACGTGCGATACAAGAATGCTGTCTGAAGAGACATGGCACTGCACTTTGGCTCACTTACAACCAAACAACATGTCTTACATTTCCTCGAACGCATATGTTTTGTGTGTCAGACTTTTCAGAAAGATGTGCGCTACAAGATGAACATATTTTTGAAAATTGTTTTTTTTTTTATTTTTATTTTTTATTTTTTAATAGTATTGACCCGGTTAGCAAATATTGGAGATCAGGGGCTGATGCGCAGAGCAGTCTGAGTTAGTGGGTAGTGGGTAGTCTCCACGTGACCGGTGTTTACATTTAGTGATTTTGCTGTTTCTCCTACGTTTACTCTCACGTCAAATGAAACCAAAACGGATATCTGTGGCCGGGAGCTATCAAGTGAATTAAAGTACATTCACATTATTATGGAAGGCTAATATATGTTATTAGTTTCAGATTTTATTTTATTTCCAACTTTCCTGACAGTGAAGTTATTTTTGTCTGTTTGCTAAAGAAATTTGACTTTTATTAACCTTTTCCGCAGAGGCAGTCAATGTATTTGAAACGAAGTATTTAATTCCACAGTACTGGCTAGTTTCAACTGTTCGCCGCATTTAAAGTGCATGTTTTCATCTTCTAGCACGTTTGTCATTATGCCATAATAAAGAACCAAACACGATGTAATACAGTACTGGTGCTCCAAGAAAATTTAAATCCCGAAAACCACACTGAAAAACTTAATATCAAGTCGAGGTCTTCTTCACTGGGAATCTGGGCATAGGAATGTGCACTTTAAGTATGCACTTTAAGTATGCACTTTAAATGTGCACATTTTAGTATGGTTTACGAAATTCCGATGCTCTTGGAGTATCCTCTGATGTCTTGTTTCTTTTACGACATAATGTATTAGCTTTCAATGTTTTATGCGTACGTACATACGGGCTTCCTACGTCATGGTAGCTGCACAAGCGCGGTGTAGCCTGTCATCTGCGCTCCCAGGCAACTGCTGAAACGAACCTATTTCTAACAAGTCGCGGGTAAATATTGTGAATGGTGGTTTGAAAGGCGTTACTTTCAAAGTAAATATCCTTTTACGTAAGTTGAACTATGTACCATGAATTTCTTAAATCACAGAGCGTTTGACTCTCACTTAAAAATCAACTCTTTGATGACGAGCCATTTAAAAGAATTTCAAACCCTGAAGATCAGACATTTATGTCACTATTAAAAATTTAACTGGCACATTTGTGTGATATATCTTAAAGTGTAACACGCGCAAAAAAGATCAACATTATATGCAAAAGCTTAGCTTCTCTTGCAGCTTATTAACCTTAGAGACCAATATTATATGAGAACGCTTTGTTTTTCTTGTAGCAACACTATATACACTAATTTAAACCATTAACTTTCCCTGTTTGTGTATTCGTGCTGCGTAACAGTGATGTTGCTGTTGGCTGACTACGTCACGTGTCCCATGCTCGGAATATCCACAGTCATCGGCTGGCTATAACTGGCTTACAGAAGCGCAACTCAATCTCGATTTTAGTGATTCGGAAAGTAACATGCGGAGTTTGGTGGAATTCCAATGTATACTTTTGTAATATGAAACTACGCAGCGAACATTTTGTTGGTTTATTCCCTGAGTTTCGTTTTCTAAAGTGCCGGGAATTCAATGCCCGTGTATAAAATCATAACCATTCAAAGGACTGATAAGTTTCACAGGGAAAATATTTCACTTAAAACGGAAAAAGTGTTTTTTCACCCGGGAGAAGGTGTACTTTTAACCGGGAAACCCGGGAATTTTTTCCCCTTGTCCACGTATACACCCTGTTGTAGTTTATTTTAAAGTTGCTTTAATGGGGATTGTCACGACTTGTTTGATAACAGTCTGGTTAGCCGTTCAAAGATCGTCAGCTACACAAAGTGCAAGTGTTTGCCACCAGTGTGCTCTTTTCCAATACCATTCCTAAACTGTTGGTGCTGTAGTATAAATTGTAAATCTCTAAAAGGCCAATCTAAACGTCTGCAACGGTATACATTTATCTTTTATGGCTGACCACCATTCACCATTCTTCCGTTTTGCAGTTCCTGTGTAAGACGATTTTTAATGACAAAAATTTTGATTGAAAGCCACCCGCGAAAGATTCTCGTATGCTCTCGCGGACTTTGTATTAGGATTTTTGTGTTGTTTTTTAAGTTAAATATTGCATCACTTTGACGCCGGCCTAATAATGTGGACGGCATTTTGCAAAGTAGCACACTGGCAGTTAACATTTTACGGACACTGTTATTGCCGCTGTTTATTCCTTATGTAGCAAAATCCATTTAAAAACCTGATTGGATGATATACATGTGAATTAAAAAAAGAAACACGAAAATTGGGCAAATAGTGTTCGAATTATAACAGCGCCCCCTATGGAGGGGCACTGGTAATAAGCAATTGTATAAGTCGCTTCAGAAACTAACACTGCCCTGAAAGACATGTTCTACATATGTTTTAGTCCACCATTTCAGCAACCTTGTATTCATGCTTTTTTTTAATTTAAAGAAATTTCTCCTGTTAATAGTTTTTAAGTGAAATGCAGTTCTAATGAATGATATGATATCTCTTCTAGTTTGTGCACCTTTCCCTAAGAAACATTCTTTCCATTAAGAATATCTCACTGACCCAAGATGAGTATGTAATGGTATTGCCATAAAGTTTTGGTATGCCAATACAAATTTCAATGAATTCTCTTTTCTCAATAAGTTAACTAAATTCCCATTATGTATTGAAATTACATGAGGTCTCAAAATACAGATTACCAGGTTAGAATTTCGCTGCTCTAAACTGTATACCTTTGAAGAAAGAATGTTTCTGTACTAAGAAATATATACTTTCAAAACAAACTGTTTGCATGAATTGCACATAAATAAATTTCAACTAAGAAGTAAAATTTCATTTCATCTGTTGAGAAGTTTTATGACGTGATGTGACCTGTGATGAAATAATTGTGAAAAATGAACCCTTACCTTCATTTAGCATCACATTTGGGCTGCACTCACCAGTGGCTTAGATACTTCATCCTTCCATAAGTTGGGGGAAAGGGGTGGGGGTGGTGGTTCAGCTCAATTTAGTTGCAATACTTTAACAGATCATCATTCCAAAATATATATACTGGTAATTGTTTAGAAGTGGAACACAAGTTTCATCTACTGACCATGCTGATATGAACGAATGCAAATGAAGTAAAAAAGTTCTGTGTATAAATGAATTTATTTATTTCTTTTATTCATCTTCCATACACTCTTGTCAGTAATCACTAACACAATTTTAGATTATAGTGGTTCACAACAGAAAATTATAGGGACAAAATAATTAAGACTTATGGACACCAAGTCCAAACAATAACAATAAGCACATTCTTGAGACTTAAGATTCATTATTTTAGGAATAATAATGATAAATTTGAACAACATTAATTATTAAATTGCTATTTTATAATCTTCAGGGTAGTAATGGAAGGTCTTTAAGTAAGTGGGACACTAAAAGAATGCAAATAAAACACTGCAGCATGAAGTTTTGTGTAGGAAGAATGCATATGAGAGCACTGTAGTAGAAAAATGGCGATGCATATAGACATTATATTAGGCCACCCTGTAAATCGCAAGTAATTACCATCTGTAAGTGTATGTTATGTGGCAAAAATGTGTCAAGTGGTGTTGGAATATGATCTGGTTACATTAATTAGATTAGGTGAGTGAAAAACAATTGTGACAGGCACAGAGCAAGCATCTATTTAAAGAGCTCAGTAATTAGTCAACCTGAGGGTTAGTGGCACTCAATAGTGTTTGTAACAGAAGTGAGAGCTGTTCCACAATTACATTACTATTAGATGAGGAGACCTGCCAATCATTATACACAAAGAAAGCCATGAAAGTACTGCAAAGCCCTTCCCTGCCAGCTTCTCCATTTGTAATGGTAGTAAAATATATACAAACATGATCTACATAAGAAAATGTTGAGAGAACAACAGTTATAACAGCTGCAGAGAAAGTAGTAAACTCAGAAAAAGAGAGGCAATTGTCACAGCATGCACATCTGCACTCATAACAGTGACAGTAGTAGAAGACAGAGGAACACCACAAACACTACGTGAAATCGAAACTTCACATTGACCATCAAATACAGATATTGCACTGGGATTGAGTACGAAAGGCACAATGCCCCCTTAAGTACAAGAGGAGTGACTCTTCTAATAGTCTGTACTTTGAGCTCCTCCTGGGAGACCAGTATTTAGATTCCAATGCACCACTGCAAATTTCCTGCATCGCTTGGACCTTCACATTCACCATGAAACACAGATATTCCACCGGGAGTGAATACCAAGGACACAATGCCCACTTAAGTACAAGAGAAGTGACTGTTCTAATAGTCTGTGCTTTGAGATTCTCCTGGGAGACCAGTATTAGATTCCGATGCATCACTGCAGGTTTTCTATATCCCTTGGACCTTCACATTGACCATGAAACAGAGATATTGAATCGGGATTGAATACGAAAGGAACAATGCCTACTTAAGTACAAGAGGAGTGGCTCTTCTAATAGTCTGTGGTTTGAGCTTCTCCTGGAAAACCAGTAACAGATTCCGACTCACCACTGCAGGTTATCTGTATCCCTTGGACCTTCACATAGACCATGTAACACAGATATCGCATCGGGATTGAATACGAAGAACACAATTCCCGCATTTGTACAAGTGGAGTGACACTTCTAATAGTCAGTGTTTGAGCTTCTCCTGGAAGACCAGTATTAGATTCCGATGCACCACTGCAGGTTTTCTGTATCCCTTAGACCCACACCTTGACCATTAAACACAGAAATTGCATCGGGATGAAATATGAAAGGCCTAATGCCCACTTCAGTACAAGATAGTGACTCTTGTAATATTCTGTGCTTTGAGCTTCTCCTGGGAAACCAGTATTAGATTACGAAGCACCACTGCAGGTTATCTGCATCCACTGGACCTTCGCCTTGACCATGAAACACAAGTATTGCATCGGGATTGGATGCGGAACGGCCAATGGAAACTTAAGTACAAGCAGAGTGACGCTTCAAATTCTCTGTGCTTTGAGCTTCTCCTTGGAGACTAGTATTAGATTCCGATGCACCACTGCAAGTTTTGTGTATCCCTTAGACCTTCATATTGTCCACCAAACACAAATATTGGATCGGGATTGAATACGAACGGCACAATGTCCACTTAAATACAGGAGGAGTGAAGTTTCTAATAGTCTGTGCTTTCAGTTCCCCTGGGAGACCAGTATTAGATTCCGATGGACCACTGCAGGATTTCTGTATCCCTTGGAACTTCATATTGACCATCAAACACAGATATTGCACCGGGATGAGTAAGAAAAGCACAATGCCCCCTTAAGTACAAGAGTAGTAACTGTTCTAATAGTCTGTGGTTTGAGCTTCTCCTGGGGGACAAGTATTAGATACCCATGCAGCACTGCCGGGTTTTTGCATCCTTTGGACCTTCTCATTGACCATGAAACACAGATATTGCATTGGGATTGAGTACTAAAGTCACAATGCTGACTTAAGTACAAGAGGAGTCACTCTCCTAATAGTCTGTGCTTTGAGATTCTCCTGGGAGACCAGTATTAGATTTCGATATACCATTGACGGTTTTCTGTATCCCTTCGATCTTCACATTGACCATCAAACACAGATATTGCATCAGGATTGAATACGAAAGGCAGAATTCTCAGTTGAAAACAAGATGAGTGCCGCTTCTAATAATGTGTGCTTTGATCTTTTCCTGGAAGACGAGTATTAGATTCCGATGCACCACTGCAGGTTTTCTGTATCCCTTGGGCCTTCACATTGACTATGAAACACAGAAACGCCATCGGGACTGAATGCAAAATGCACAATGCTGACTTAAGTACAAGAGGAGTGACTCTTCTAATAGTCCGTGCTTTGAGATTTTCCTGGGAGTCCAGTAGTAGATTCCGATGCACCACTGCAAATTTTCTGTATCGCTTGGACCTTCACATTGTCCATGAAACACAGATATTGCATCGGGCGTTAATACCAAAGTCACAATGTCCACTTTAGTTCAAGAGGAGTGACTGTTCTAATTGTCTGTCGTTTGAGCTTCTCCTGGGAGACCAGTATTATATTCCGATGCACAACTGCAAGTTCTCTGTATCCCTTTTACCTTCACATTGGCCATAGAACACAGATTTTGCATCGGGATTGAATGCGAAAAGCATAATTCTAAGTTGAGTGCAATAGAAGTGACACTTCTAATAGTCTGTGCTTTGAGCTTCTCCTCGTAGACCAGTATCAGATTCCGATGCACCACTGAAGGTTTTCTGTATCTTTGGACCTTCACATTGACCATGAAACACAGATAGTGCGTCAGGATTGAATACGAAAGGAACAATGCCCACTTAGTACGAGGGGAGTGTCTCTTCTAATTGTCTGTGATTCGAGTTTCTCCTGGGAGACCAGTATTAGATTCTGATGCGACACTGCAGGGTTTCTCCATCCCTTGGAGCTTCACATTGACCATGGAATGCAGATATTGCATCGGGATTGAATACGAAAAGCACAATGCCCACTTAAGTACAAGAGGAGTAACTCTTCTTATTGTCTGAGCTTTAATCATTTCCTATGAGACCAGAGTTAAATTCTGATGCACCACTGCAGGTTCCCTGTATCCCTTGGACCTTCACATTTACCATGAAACACAGATATTGCATCGGGATTGAGTACAAAGGGCACAATGCCCACTTAAGTGCAAGAGGAGTGACTCTTCCAATTGTCTGCGGTTTGAGCTTCT
Source organism: Schistocerca cancellata (assembly GCF_023864275.1). NCBI lineage: Eukaryota > Metazoa > Arthropoda > Insecta > Orthoptera > Acrididae > Schistocerca > Schistocerca cancellata. The sequence continues at coordinate 839,568,089 of NC_064630.1, forward strand.
TCTGGGAAACCAGTTTCAAATTCCGACGCACAAATGAAGGTTATCTGTATCCCTTGGACCTTCACATTGACCATGAAACACAAATATTGCTTCGGGATTGAATGCAAAATGCACAATGCCGAGATAAGTACCAGAGGAGTATTTCTTCTAATGCTCTGTGGTTTGAGCTTCTGTAGTCAGACCAGTATAACATTCCGATGCACCACTGCAGGTTTTCTATATCCCTTGGACCTTCACGTTGACCATGAAACACAGATATTGCATCAGGATGGAATACGAAAGGCACAATGCCTACCTAAGTACAAGAGAACTGGCTCTTCTAATAGTCAGTGGTTTGAAATCCTCCTGGGAGGACAGTATTAGATTACGATGCACCACAGCAGGTTTTCAGTATCCCTTTGACTTACACATTGTCGATGAGACACCGATATTGCAAAGGATTGAATAAGAAAGACACAATGCCCACAGAAGTACAAGAGGAGTGACTCTTCTAATAGTCTGTGCTTTGAGCATCTCCTGGGAAACCAGTATCAGTTTCTGATGCACCACTGCAAATTATCTGTATCACTTGGACCTTCACATTGACCATGAAACACAAATATTGCATCGGGATTGAATGCGAAACGAACCATTTCCACTTAAGTGCAAGAGGAGTGACTCTTCTAATTATCTGTGCTTTGAGCTTCTCCTGGCAGACCAGTATTAGATTCCCATCCACCTCTGCAGGATTTCTGTTTCTTTGGACCTTCACATTGATCATGAAACACAGATGTTGCATCGGGAAATAATACGAAGGGCACAATGCCCACTTAAGTACAAGAGGACTGACTCTTCTAATAGTCTGTGTTTTGAGAATCTCCTGGGAGATCAGTATTAGATTCCGATGCACCACTGCAGGTTTTCCGTATCCTTTGGATTTTCACATTGACCATCAAACACAGATATTGCATTGGGATTGAGTACGAAAACCACAATGCCCACATAAGTGCAAGAGGTGTGACTCATCTAATTTTCTGTGCTCTAAGCTTGTCGTGGGTGCCCAGCATTACATTCTGATGCAACACTGCAGGGTTTCTGTATCCCTTGGACCAACACATTGACCATGAAACATAGATATTACATCTGGATTGAATACCAATGGCACAATGCCCACTTAAGTACAAGACGAGTGACTCTTCAAATAGTCTGCGTTTTGAGCTTCTCCTAGAAGACCATTATTAGTTTACGATCCACCAATTAAGATTTTCGGTATATTTGGACCTTCACATTGACCATGAAACACAGATATTGCGTCGGGATTGCGTACGAAAGGCACAATGCCTACTTAATTACTAGATTAGTGCCTCTTCTAATGGTCTGTGGTTTGGGCTTCTCCTGGGGAACCAGTTTCAGATTCCGATGCACCAATGCTGCTTATCTGTACCCTTGGATATTCACATTGACTATGAAACACAAATATTGCATTGGGGTTGGTTGCGAAACGCACAATGGCCACTTAAGTACTAGAGGAGTGACTCTTTGAATTGTCTGTGTTTGAGCTTCTCCTTGGAGACTAATATTAGAGTCCGATGCACCACTGCAAGTTTTCTGTATGCTTTAGACCATCACATTGACCATGAAACACAGATATTGCATCGGGATTGAATACCAAAGGCACAACGCCCACTTAAGTACAACATGAGTGTCTCTTCTAATAGTCTGCGCATTGAACATCTCCTAGGAGACCTTTAGTAGATTCTGATCCAGCACTGCAGATTTTCTGTATATTTGGATCTTAACATTGACCATGAAACACAGATATTGCATCGGGATTGAATACGAAAGGCACAATGCCCACTAAAGTACAAGAGGAGTGACTCTTCTAATAGTCTGTGATTTGAGCTTCTCCTGGTGAACCAGTTTCAGATTCCGACACACCAATGCTGGTTATCTGTATCCCTTAGACCTTCACATTGACCATGAAACACAAATGTTGCATCGGGATTGGATGTGAAATGCACAATGCCCACTTAAGTACAGGAGGAGTGACTCTTCTAATAGTATGTTCTATGAGCTTCTCCTTTGAGACCAGTATTAAATTCCTATGCACCACTGCATGTTTTCTGTATCCCTTGGGCCTTCACATAGACCATGCAACACAGATATTTCATCAGGATTGAATACGGAAAGCACAATTCTAAGTTAAGTTCAATAGGAGTGTCACTTCTACTAGTCTGTTCTTTGAGCTTTTCCTGGTAGACCAGTATTAGATTCCGATGCACCACTGCAGGTTTTCTGTAGCCCTCAACCCTCCACATTGACCATGAAACACAGAAACTCCATGGGGATTGAATGCAAAATGCACAATACCGACCTAAGTATAAAAAGTATAAAGCCACAATGCCTACTTAAGTCCAAGAGGATTGACTCTTCTAATAGTCTCTGCTTTGAGCTTATCATGGGAGACCAGTATTAGATCCCATTGAACCACTGCAGGTTTTCTGTATCAATTTGACCTTCACATTGACCATAAATTACAGATATTGCATCTGGATTGAATACGAAAGACAGAATGCCCACTTAAGTACAGACGGGGTAACTGTTCTAATAGTCTGTGATTGGAGATCCGCCTGGGAAACCATTATCATATCCGATGCACCACTGCAGGTTATCTGTATCCCTTGGACCTTCACATTGACAATGAAACAAAAATATTGCATCGGTATTGGATGCGAAACGCACAATGGCCACTTAAGTACAAGATAAGTGACTCTTCTAATAGTCTGTGCTTTGAGCTTCTGCTGAGAGACCAGTATTAGATTCTGAGCACCATTGTATTTTTTCTGTATCCCTTGGACCTTCTCATTGACCACGAGATACAGATATTGCATCGGGATTGAATAACAAAGGAACGATGCCCACTTAAGTACAACAGGAGAGACTCTTCAAAAGGTCTGTGCTTTGAGTTTCTCCTGGGAGACCCATATTAGATCCCGCTGAACCACTGCAGAATTTCTGTATCCCTTGGACGTTAACATTACCATGAAACACAGATATTGCATCGGGATTGAGTACAAAAGGCACAATACCCACTTAAGTACATGAGGAGTGACTCTGTATTCCCTGGACCTTCACATTGACAATGAAACAAAAATATTGCATCGGTATTGGATGCGAAACGCACAATGGCCACTTAAGTACAAGATAAGTGACTCTTCTAATAGTCTGCGGTTTGAGCTTCTTCTGGGAAACCAGTTTCAAATTCCGACGCACCATCATTTTATATCTCTTCTTTCCATTCAAGTTGTTCGTAACTGCAATCCTTAGGTATTAATTTGAATTTACGACCTTTAAATTTGACTGATTCATCGTGTAGCCGATGTTTAACGGATTTCTAGTAGCACTCTTGCGGATAACCCCACACTTTTCATTACTTAGGGCCAATTGCCAACAGCCAATTTTCGCACCATACAGATATCTTTACTAAATTGTTTTGGAATTGGTTTCGATCTTCTGATGACTTTACTAGGCATTACCTGCAAACAATGATCGTAGATGGCATCTATTCGCGGTCGCAACAGAGTTTCACTGCACACGGGGAGAAGAACATTTTTCCATAACACATCCGTCAGTAGTTCTCTTTGATGAACAGAGTGTGCTTCACTTCAGTAACTGCTTCATTTCTACACTACAATAGGGTGTCTCACTCAGACCTAGGAGCTTAAAAAGGCTTGGAAAATCCCTGTCGGCTAGTCTCATAATCATTAAACCGGAGATGCTTATTTTGCTGTAATTGGTTTTGTGAAACCGAGAATTCAATGGGATCTTCTCTTGGAATGCTGCGTGGTGATTGCCCTTCAATCGCCTTGATGAGCTCCGGTCTTATTGCCAAAGGAAATTCAAACTGAATTCGAGGATGTTATAAATGCATAAGATCCAAAGATGATGAGACGTAGATTGTTTGTATAGGAAAGTGTCACTTTGCTTATGTCACCCAGAAATACTGGCACAGAGTGTTGTGTATAGAGTCACAAGCAATACTGTGGAAAAGTATATGTTAGTCAGTCAGGTAGATCTGTGGCACTTAGGTTAGCTGAACATGAGAGAAACTACAGATTAAGAAATAAAGATTAAACCTTTGCTGATAATCTGATAACAGAAAACAGTCACTCATATTATGTAGATCGTAAGATTTTACATTCCGTAAAGAATATCAAAAAGATGATCCTCCTGGAAATACTTGAAATGAAGAAAATGTGACTCAGAATGCCATGTTAGTATTAAATTACGAAACTCAGTTTCCTTGGGTCTCTGAGTGGAAGACAATCCTACGGGTGACGTGCTGTTCACCAGATAGGTTTGTTGCAGATACTGTTCACCTCTCCAGAGGCATATTTGGTAGCGCTGTTCTACAAACACAGTAGCTTTGATTGGAAGCATCAAAATATTACTATGACATCACACAATTTGACGATGTATTTGGTATTTATGTATCACAGTGTGGTATCTGTTATACATAGAATATCTTTGGTTACAAATTCTTTATTCTGTATTAGACATGACGTCACTATTTCTACCAGTTTGTTCATTTCTAACACTATGACGTCACACACACACTAGTAATGGAGTGGTGGCTTAGCAATGATACGTAAACCGGGACCACGCTGCACTGTGATTGGCAGATAGAGTCACAATGGCGACGTGACGTCGGGATCAGTGTGGTGGAAAATATGTAAAATTGTGGAAAATCTGGTAGCGATAAGAAAACGAATGAAAAATACGTATTACTGGAGAAAATACGAAAAAAATATGAAAATGGGTGAAAACTACAAAAAAATATGGAGTAATGAGAGTACTTCCTGCATGCGGCATCCGCTGGTGCCTCTAATTGTATAATACACTCCTGGAAATTGAAATAAGAACACCGTGAATTCATTGTCCCAGGAAGGGGAAACTTTATTGACACATTCCTGGGGTCAGATACATCACATGATCACACTGACAGAACCACAGGCACATAGACACAGGCAACAGAGCATGCACAATGTCGGCACTAGTACAGTGTATATCCACCTTTCGCAGCAATGCAGGCTGCTATTCTTCCATGGAGACGATCGTAGAGATGCTGGATGTAGTCCTGTGGAACGGCTTGCCATGCCATTTCCACCTGGCGCCTCAGTTGGACCAGCGTTCGTGCTGGACGTGCACACCGCGTGAGACGACGCTTCATCCAGTCCCAAACATGCTCAATGGGGGACAGATCCGGAGATCTTGCTGGCCAGGGTAGTTGACTTACACCTTCTAGAGCACGTTGGGTGGCACGGGATACATGCGGACGTGCATTGTCCTGTTGGAACAGCAAGTTCCCTTGCCGGTCTCGGAATGGTAGAACGATGGGTTCGATGACGGTTTGGATGTACCGTGCACTATTCAGTGTCCCCTCGACGATCACCAGTGGTGTACGGCCAGTGTAGGAGATCGCTCCCCACACCATGATGCCGGGTGTTGGCCCTGTGTGCCTCGGTCGTATGCAGTCCTGATTGTGGCGCTCACCTGCACGGCGCCAAACACGCATACGACTATCATTGGCACCAAGGCAGAAGCGACTGTCATCGCTGAAGACGACACGTCTCCATTCGTCCCTCCATTCACGCCTGTCGCGACACCACTGGAGGCGGGCTGCACGATGTTGGGGCGTGAGCGGAAGACGGCCTAACGGTGTGCGGGACCGTAGCCCAGCTTCATGGAGACGGTTGCGAATGGTCCTCGCCGATACCCCAGGAGCAACAGTGTCCCTAATTTCGCGTGGGTTCGTGGACTAACTGCTCGAAATGATTTTCGGAGAAAGCATTTAGGACAATCTCGGAAGATGTTTTCTGCCTACCACCGGTTTTGAACAAGTATTTTTGCCAACATATCGAGGGAAGGTTGAAGTCCCCACCAACTATAACCGTATGAGTGGGGTATTTATTTGTTACGAGACTTAAATTTTCTCTGAACTGTTCCACAACTATATCATCGGAGTCCGGGGGTCGGTAGAAGGAGCCAATTATTAACTTAGTTCGGCTATTAAGTATAACCTCCACCCATATCAATTCGCACGGAGTATCTACTTCGACTTCACTACAAGATAAACCACTACTGACAAACACAAACACTCCACCACCAATTCTGTCTACTCTATCTTTCCTGAACACCGTCTGAGACTTCGTAAAAATTTCTGCAGAACTTATTTCAGGCTTTAGCCGGCTTTCTGTACCTATTAACAAATATAACTCAAGTGACGTGACTTAACGTAATTCGTTATAAACAAATAGCCACTGGCTGATACTCCCCCTGTGCTTTACAGCTCTGGAGTAACCCCTCGCAATCAAGTGTCCCAGTTATAAAAGAGGGGAGCAGGGGGTGCTTGATCCTCATTGGTTAGAGGGGAGGGGAAGTGAGTCAGTTGCCGCCACCTTTGTCACATGACACAGTTGCCTCGATGACTACCCTGGGGACTTTGATCAACTCCCACTGGTTCTCGGGGCATAGGGACAGGGGGGGGGGGAGGAGGAGGGGGTTTACCAAGAATTCCCAAGTTGGTAACCTAACACCTAATGTGTGCAGATTCGACACACCTATCCTGCATTCCTCCATTGCCTCAATAGACACCTCTGCTGGCCAACGTCCTGTACTGAACAGAAAGACTTGCTATGTGGGTCCCATTAAATAATGTAGACGGCACGAGCACATCTACATCTTAGCAGGACGACCAACTGAAAATGGAATGTTTGCAGTGGTACACATGTACGTTTAGATTGGAGATCTGCACCTCAAGATTGCACATAGACCGAGTATTGGGGACTGAAGACGCCAGATAAACTGTTTTAGCACTGGGCTCCTGGGTAGCGTATGGCATGATAAACCGACCTTGCACTTTATGGCACTTTATCATACTGATAAATGGGCTCACACTGTCAAGTTCTTTGTAATTTGTCTTGATTGTCTAATCACTGAAATAGCGTCACACATGCAGTAACTACTCACAGACGGTAGCTGCAGCACTAGCAGTGGAGGATGTACGCATAGCGTGTCAGGGGACGTAGAAAACGGTGCAGTCGTTGATAGAATTCGGAAAAGGAGAGACTGATCTGGCGTCGAAAAGGGCACGACAACTGCTTTTCGCGCCAAGAATGGAAACTGGTCAAGTTTATAAATTGTTCGCTGTCACCGTGGCTGAAGCATAAAGTGCACGGTAAGACGGCGCTAACCAAAACTGGCGCCAGTCGATGTGTAGTGCACCACGCCCCACAGATGACAGGGGTGAACGGAGACGTGTACGGCTGAATAGACGAGCAACTGTTGAGCAGCTGGCCGGCCATTCAAACCGAGGGGCTGCGGACTGCGTCTTCTCAACGACCGTTCACCAGACGTTGCTGTGCGTGAACCTCTGCAGCAGGCGCCTGCTTCAGGTCCGCATGCTGACTGCTGTTCATCGTCGACGAAGGCTGGAATTTGCAGAGCAGGCCAGTACCGTAATTGGACGTCCACCCAGTGGCAACAGGTGGCCTCATCACACGGTTCCCGTTTTTATGATCCACTAGATGGACGGCTGCTGGGGTGTATGGCTCGAAACGCCTAAAAAAAACACCCTGCAACAGTCGTCAGAAGAGTCCAAGCCAGAGGCGGGAGCGTTGTGGTATTCGGAACGTTTTCATGGCATTCCCTGAACAGTTTTGTGAAAGAAACGGCTTTCGTCATCTAACAAGTGCTCCGTTTCACCCGCAGACCAGCGGAGAAGCAGATCGCTTCATACGGACTTCCAAACAACAGATGGCCAAGCTTCTCACCCCCTACACACTTACTATAATACAGAATAAAATCTGATTAATAGTTTAAATTAAATACCTCGGAATGGTGTTTTATTGTAAAATGGTAAAATTATTATGATTCTAATTGGGAACGGGTGCTGCAAATCTTTTCGCCTCCTATCGCTCCCACCCACGAGACGGACCATCACCGGCGTAACTTCTGCAGGGCCACAGCCATCGGTCGGTGCTACACTTGCCAGAGGTACCGCTTCGTGCCTCGTAATCTTGTTCTTTTCAGACTTTATGGCAACAGTGGGCGCTGGGGCAAGAGGCGCGGTTCAGGAGCAGATTGGCTCTTTACGTATTTGATTGCAGCTCCCAATGGTTTGCACCGCCGGCATCGGAACCAAATTCGTGCGTGTGATTTGCTCTGTGATTCTGCTGCTTTTCTGCCCTCAGATTCACTGCCTCACAGGAGCTCACGGCCTCCGCAGATGCCCGCTGGTGCCACCGAGCAGCTGATGGACGATACGCCCTCGCCCTCGCCGTACCCGTTCGCCACCCAATGGAGCTGGACCCGGCATCGGCATCGCCGTCGCCCTCGTCGCCCCAGGACACGCCCTCAGGCCTGGATGTGTGGCCTGACAGCAGTTTTCTGGAGTATGTTGCTGTTGCCTCACAAGCCAGGTAGCAGAGTACAGCCAGGAGCACGCCATCCTCAGCAGCTACGGCTCCTGGCTCATCTCTACATCCAGCATCCTGCCTCCCTCACCATTGTCGTTCACTGCCCCACTAGACGGCAATGGTGCGCCATTTTAGGGGGAAGTAATTGTTGTGACTTGGCAAGACAGCCAAGCCACTATGAGGAAGCCGAAAGGCACGCGTTTAAGCTCACCCAGGTGGCAAGAGGTCTGGAACAGTTAAAGGAGTTGAGTCTAGTAAAAAAGTACGGATCTTCTGGAATACTTAACTTTACTCCATAATTGGTGAACATCGGTCAGACGGTACAGGCATAAAAAGATAAATAGCAATTGATAATGGCGCCTTGCTAGGTCGTAGCAAATGACGTAGCTGAAGGCTATGCTAACTATGGTCTCGGCAATTGAGAGCGTATTTTGTCAGTGAACCATCGCTAGCAAAGTCGGCTGTACAACTGGGGCGGGTGCTAGGAAGTCTCTCTAGACCCGCCATGTGGCGGCGCTCGGTCTGCAGTAACTGACAGTGGCGACACGCGGGTCCATCGTATACTAGCGGACCGCGGCCGATTTAAAGGCTACCATCTAGCAAGTGTGGTGTCTGGCGGTGAAACCACAGTAATGTGCTGGAATAAGCTCTCGCCAGCACAGATGGTGACACAGAGGCACCGGAGCAAGCGAGTCTATCAGGAGAGAGGCCAAAGACAGACTCGCAAACAACGCGCCACCAACGCCCTCTCGACCACCAGTATTTAGATCGTCGCCATGGCCTGGAGGGGGGGGGGGGGGGGCAGTCAGCAGGCGTCCAGGGAGTCAACCAATTGAGTCATCAGTCACAGCCCTGTGGGAGTCGAAATCGAAGTTAGCTCAGCCTCTAGCTTAGAGCCAGTCAGTAACTAGCCACCAGAATATTGTGCATAGCCGACTTCTACTTCACACAAGACCTGGACTATCTTAAGTAACTTCTAGTTCTTATGAGTAAAGAATCCTGTTAATACATGCATGCACTTTGTGTTATAGAAGAGGATACTGGCCACCAAACAACATGCTCTCCTTGCTTCCCATGGTAAAAGCCTGCAGTGACAATGAGACGACACAAAATTCCATGAATGATTCTGTCATTCTGGAAGCCACAGTGGATCAACACAAATATGCGTCTATGTCAACCTCTACATGCAGTTTGTTTTTCCCAGGCGCGATGGCATCTACCAGCAGGACAATGCAACGAGTCACACAGCTCGCAGTGTACGAGTAAGTTCGAAGAGTGGCTGGATGGGGCTGTTCGTTCCATGCCTCCTCAGCTGAGACAATTAGCAAGGCTGGCCACGCCTACAGACATGGCACGGTCCCACATCCCTGCCGGTACCTTCCAGAACCTCAGCGACTCTCTTCCCCCGCGTCTCGCAGCACTTTAAGCCTCAAAAGGTGTTTATTCAGGCTTCCGACAGACGGTCACATTAATGTGAGTGTACATTGGAAGTCACAGGCAGCACTGTACCCCTGCACGCCTCAGTGAGAGATGAAGAGCTGAAGAGTGGGAAGCAAGCAGGGCGCCACGGTTCTCAGACTCTTCGTACGTCCTGTATACCTCCAGAGGCAAAGAAGTAAGGAAGGCTACATAACACTGACGTAACAATAGAAACCAACCTTAGCCTCGTACTGGCTACGGTTCTGATCTCCATTGCAAATTCACAATCTCACGGATTGGCTCTTTTCGTTTCCCTTCATATTTACTGGCTATTAAGGTTTGTGTTGGGATAGGAACTTTCTAGCGCAATACGACACAGTTAATAATGTTCCGAATTCTTATGATATTCAAGGGCGATATATTCGAGCTGCTTCTTATTTAAGTGCCGTACAAAAAATTTATTTCCATTAACGTATTCACCGGCATTCAAATGCATAGTGTAAAGGCCTGGGAACCGCGCGACCGCTACGGTCGCAGGTTAGAATCCTGCTTCGGGCATGGATGTGTGTGATGTCCTTAGGGTAGTTAGGTTAAGTAGTTCCAAGTTCTAGGGGACTGATGACCTCAGATATTAAGTCCCACAGTGCTCAGAGACGTTTTGTAAAGGCCTGTAATCGTAAAATCGTTAGTTCGAATTTCGCTATTAGCAAACACTTTTATTTAAATTCCGAATTTATGATGAAATTGAAACGTTTCTTATCACGTATCGAATCACGTTTTTTATTGAAAATAACGTATTTTTTTTAAATTTATTGGGTACAAAAATGCGAAACATCAGATACAAAATAAAACACTATTTTTATTTCTAGAGATTGAACTGCATTGTTGATGTGTAACTTTCTTATTTAATAAACGTATTTCGCCTGTCTAATGAAAACAAAATCTCTCCATTTCGAATTACTGATCGTGTAAAAATTTGATATAAAGACTTTGAGATAATGCCAGTTAATAACATTTCCATTTGTTAATAAATGTGAAACTTTTTTTTTTTTTTTTTGTCGTCAGTCTACCGACTGGTTTGATGCGGCCCGCCATGAATTCCTTTCCTGTGCTAACCTGTTCATCTCAAGAGTAGCACTTGCAACCTACGTCCTCAATTATTTGCTCGACGTATTCCAATATCTGTCTTCCTCTACAGTTTTTGCCCTCTACGGCTCCCTCTAGTACCATGGAAGTCATTCCCTCATGTCTTAGCAGACGTCCTATCATCCTGTCCCTTCTCCTTATCAGTGTTTTCCACATATTCCTTTCCTCTCCGATTCTGCGTACAACCTCCTCATTCCTTACCTTATCAGTCCACCTAATTTTCAACATTCGTCTATAGCACCACATCTCAAATGCTTCGATTCTCTTCTGTTCCGGTTTTCCCACAGTCCATGTTTCACTACCATACAATGCTGTACTCCAGATGTACATCCTCAGAAATTTCTTCCTCAAATTAAGGCCGGTATTTGATATTAGTAGACTTCTCTTGGCCAGAAATGCCTTTTTTGCCATAGCGAGTCTGCTTTTGATGTCCTCCTTGCTCCGTCCGTCATTGGTTATCTTACTGCCCAGGTAGCAGAATTCCTTAACTTCATTGACTTCGTGACCATCAATCCTGATGTTAAGTTTCTCGCTGTTCTCATTTCTACTACTTCTCATTACCTTCTCTTTCTCCGATTTACTCTCAAACCATACTGTGTACTCATTAGACTGTTCATTCCGTTCAGCATATCATTTCATTCTTCCTCACTTTCCCTCAGGATAGCAATGTCATCAGCGAATCGTATCATTGATATCCTTTCACCTTGTATTTTAATTCCACTCCTGAACCTTTCTTTTATATCCATCATTGCTTCCTCGATGTACAGATTGAAGAGTAGGGGCGAAAGGCTACAGCCTTGTCTTACACCCTTCTTAATACGAGCACTTCGTTCTTGATCGTCCACTCTTATTATTCCCTCTTGGTTGTTGTACATATTCTATATGACCCGTCTCTCCCTATAGCTTACCCCTACTTTTTTCAGAATCTCGAACAGCTTGCACCATTTTATACTGTCGAACGCTTTTTCCAGGTCGACAAATCCTATGAAAGTGTCTTGATTTTTCTTTAGCCTTGCTTCCATTATTAGCCGTAACGTCAGAATTGCCTCTCTCGTCCCTTTACTCTTCCTAAAGCCAAACTGATCGTCTCCTAGCGCATTCTCAATTTTCTTTTCCATTCTTCTGTATATTATTCTTGTAAGCAGCTTCGATGCATGAGCTGTTAAGCTGATTGTGCGATAATTCTCGCACTTGTCAGCTCTTGCCGTCTTCGGAATTGTGTGGATGATGCTTTTCCGAAAGTCAGATGGTATATCGCCAGACTCATATATTCAACACACCAATGTGAATAGCCGTTTTGTTGCCACTTCCCCCAATGATTTTAGAAATTCTGATGGAATGTTATCTATCCCTTCTGCCTTATTTGACCGTAAGTCCTCCAAAGCTCTTTTAAATTCCGATTCTAATACTGGATCGCCTATCTCTTCTAAATCGATTCCTGTTTCTTCTTCAATCACATCAGACAACTCTTCACCCTCATAGAGGCTTTCAATGTATTCTTTCCATCTATCTGCTCTCTCCTCCGCATTTAACAGTGGAATTCCCGTTGCACTCTTAATGTTACCACCGTTGCTTTTAATGTCACCAAAGGTTGTTTTGACTTTCCTGTATGCTGAGTCTGTCCTTCCGACAGTCATATCTTTTTCGATGTCTTCACATTTTTCCTGCAGCCATTTCGTCTTAGCTTCCCTGCACTTCCTATTTATTTCATTCCTCAACGACTTGTATTTCTGTATTCCTGACTTTCCCCGAACATGTTTGTACTTCCTCCTTTCATCAATCAACTGAAGTATGTCTTCTGTTATCCATGGTTTCTTCGCAGCTACCTTCTTTGTACCTATGTTTTCATTCCCAACTTCTGTGATAGCCCTTTTTATATATGTCCATTCCTCTTCAACTGTACTGCCTACTGCGCTATTCCTTATTGCTGTATCTATAGCGTTAGAGAACTTCAAACGTATCTCGTCATTCCTTAGTACTTCCGTATCCCACTTCTTTGCGTATTGATTCTAATGTCTTGAACTTCAGTCTACTCTTCATCACTACTATATTGTGATCTGAGTCTATATCTGCTCTTGGGTACGCCTCACAATCCAGTATCTGATTTCGGAATCTCTGTCTGACCATGATGTAATCTAATTGAAATCTTCCCGTATCTCCCGGCCTTTTCCAAGTATACCTCCTCCTCTTGTGATTCTTGAACAGGCTATTCGCTATTACTAGCTGAAACTTGTTACAGAACTCAATTAGTCTTCCTCCTCTTTCATTCCTTGTCCCAAGCCCATATTCTCCTGTAACCTTTTCTTCTACTCCTTCCCCTACAACTGCATTCCAGTCGCCCATGACTATTAGATTTTCGTCCCCCTTTACATACTGCATTACCCTTTCAATATCCTCATACACTTTCTCTATCTGTTCATCTTCAGCTTGCGACGTCGGCATCGATTCTATCGATTCTGATTAGAACAACCCGGTCGCTGAACTGTTCACAGTAACACACCCTCTGCCCTACCTTCCTATTCATAACGAATGCTACACCTGTTATAACATTTTCTGCTGCTGTTGATATTACCCGATACCCATCTTAATAAATAATAGTGAATATAGACATTGCTACTAGCAAGATTCGAACCACAGCTACGCTCCTTTTTATTTTTTCCATTTAGCTTCGTCTTACGCTCGCCATAAAAAAAATGCCGCAGTCGATTAAGGCTTTATAAAATAAATAAATAAATAAATAAAATATAATATTAATTATTGTATATGTATGATAATGATTGGTTGTAATTAATATTTGCTTATCTGGAACGTGGACGATTAATTATTTGGTATGAGACGCTTGCCAATGGCTTTTTCGTAAATGCAATGTTATTCATAGTTGACCGTGAAATGTGATTCAAATAATCGGACTTCGTATTTAAATCGTTTCCAAAGACTGCTGCGGTAGGTGCGGACGCAAAATCTAAATCTCAATATTAGAATAATTTGCGAGCCATGTCAATACGTCGTACAGAGGTGACTGTCTACTAAACATAAAAAAGTTTACACAGTTAGTTAAATCAGATATATTCAACGAATAAGCCTACACTTAAATAATTCAACTTACTCTCATAAATATAGAAACTCTACAGGGTCGAGTGCCTTGTGAGATTGCAGCTCGCAGTGTTCTTATGTAACATCAAATATGGCGGTGTGCCAGTTAATAAAATATACGTGCTTCCCGCACCAGCTATTCTACTCGACCTCCTTCTTCTTGTTAATGAAACATAAGAGTGTCATAATTGTATTTTGTTTTATCAGCGCCGGCCGCGGTGGTCTAGCGGTTCTGGCGCTGCAGTCCGGAACCGCGGGACTGCTGCGGTCGCAGGTTCGAATCCTGCCTCGGGCATGGGTGTGTGTGATGTCCTTAGGTTAGTTAGGTTTAAGTAGTTCTAAGTTCTAGGGGACTTATGACCTAAGATGTTGAGTCCCATAGTGCTCAGAGCCATTTGAACCATTTTTTTTGTTTTATCAGCGGCATAGCGCTGCAGTTCTGTGCCATAGGCTTTATTTATTTGTCAGAGATTAATTATGTAATCAAGATTCGCGTTTCCGAGGAAACTCATGCACGGCATGCAAATGTGCCTTTATAGCTTGTAGCACGTAAAGGTATTTTCCTCACAGGATTCGACCTGATTCGTCTTCCAGAATGCTTAAGTAACCCTCTCAAAACTATAACCCGGTCTTTGTACAAGGTGAGCTGCTTCGTGAAACGTAGAGAAACAACTTCTTCCTGCAAAAGAATGGTATAACAATTTTGCGAAGAGGAGTATTACTTCACAGTTTAAACATCGTCACGCGAAGAAAAGAAGTTATAACAAATTACTCCCGAAGACAACAAGAAATAGGTTCTTCTTCACAGGAATAAAACGCAATAACAACTCTCCTTCAAAAAACAATTGAAATACATGTATAGGAAACATTAATCTATTTTCCTGGGAGAAATTTCTAGAAAATTGCAGAAAAAATATTTATATTTCTGTTGTAAGTTGGTTATTAAAACTACTGTTGCAGATTTAAGTAGTCACTAACGCCCATTGTGTCTCTTGTTGAAGTGAGTATGTAAGGGACAATGTGACTCACGTACCACACGCAAATGTTATGGTAGAAGTGCCAATCCGATGGTAGTATACACTGACGAGCCAAACAAACTGGTACACCTGCCTAATATCGTGTAGGTCCCCCACGAGCAGGCTCAAGTGCCGCAACACGCCGTGAAATGGACTCGACTGATGTCTGAAGTAGTGCTGGAGAGAACTGACGCTGTGAATCCTGCAGGGCTTTCCATAAATCCATGGGTACGAGGGGGTGGAGATCTCTTCTGAACAGAACGCTGCAAGTCATCCCAGATATGCTCAATAATGTTCGTGTCTGGGTAGTTTGATGGCCAACGGAAGTGTTTAAACTCAGAAGAGTGTTCCTGGAGCAACTCTGTGGCAATTCTGTACATGTACGGCGTCGCACTGTCCTGCTGAAATTGCCCACGTCCGTCGGAAAGCCCAATGAACGTGAATGGATGCAGGTGATCAGACAGGATTCTTAGGTACGTGTCAGAGTAGTATCTAGACGTATCAGGGGTATGGTGTCACCACCAGACACCACACTCGCTAGGTGGTAGCCTTTAAATCGGCCGCGGTCCGTTAGTATACGTCGGACCCGCGTGTCGCCACTATCAGTGATTGCAGACCGAGCGCCGCCACACGGCAGGTCTAGAGAGATTTCCTAGCACTCGCCCGATTGTACAACCGACTTTGCTAGCGATGGTTCACTGACGAAATACGTTCTCATTTGCCGAGGCGATAGTTAGCATAGCCTTCAGCTACGTCATTTGCTACGACCTAGCAAGGCGCCATGTTCAGTTGCTATTGATATTGTAAATAATGTACAGACAAGAGCTACGTTCAACATTGATGGATTAAAGTTAAGTATTCCACCAAGTACCACCTCTTTTCTGAAGTCTGAATCCCTTGTCCTGTTCCAGACCTCACGCCAGCCTGCGTGAGCTTAAACGCGTGCCTTTCGGCTTCCTCCAAATTCCGTGGGTTGGCTCCTGCCAATCCACAACATTTTGGCGACGAGGTTTTCCGCGTTCTTATCGATATTGCCCTGATTTACTTGTGTAATGGCATCCCCACAATCTCCAGATGTACTGTCCGAATTTTATCGCTTGCAGAATCAGCAGACGCTTGCCTTATTGGATGCCCTTGGACAGCTCGTCCAGGGTCAACGTGCGATGCAAAACGATGCGGCAGCCGCCGCTTCACCGCTACCGCAGCCACAACACGCCGTTGAACCACCTTTCCGTCCTTTTGATGCTGCACTGGAAACCTGGACGAAGTGGTCACGCCAATCTGGATTCCATCTCGCCGCCTACAGAATTAAAGGTAATGAGCGGCAGCCTTTTCCCCTTTCCTCCGTAGGGGTTCACACGTACCGCATGATAGTCAAATTATTTCCGCGACGCGATGTAGCAACTCTGTCCTACGACGAAATTTTGTCTGCATGAGATGCATATTTCAAAGACTCGGTAAATGTAGTTGCAAAAAGGTATACCTTCTTTCGTACAAAACGTACGGCCGGTCAGACTAATAGGGAGTGGGATGCAACCTTGCAAGGCCTTACTAGGGTTTGTGCTTTTGAGTGTCAATGTGGACTCCCTTATTCAGATACTATGGTATGTGATGCAATTGCACAGAACGTTTCTGATGTTCGTATACGGGAACAGATGTTGAAACTAGTCAATCCCTCCCTTCAACAAGTGATGGACATATTGGATCAGCAGGACACACTTGACTTTGCTGAGGAATAATTTGAAACTTCACCAGCCGTGTGTGTCACGTTACCCGGCCCACCAGGCGCGCTGCACAGAACAGTAAACAGCCCTCGCGCCCGTCCGCGCAGCTGCCACCAGGCTCTCAGCCACGAGTGCCGTGTAGGCAAGCAAATGCAATGCTAAAATCATGCCCGCAGTGTGCTACTAGACATTCGTGTGAGAATTGCCCGTCACGCCAGGCTATTTGCTTTTTCTGTACTAAAAAAGGACATGTTCAGAGTGTTTGCCAGGAAAAGCTCAGATGGGACACTCGCAACCATTCCAGGCCCTTTGCTTCACGCCGGAATCGGAATCGAACCAAGGATACTCCGGCTCGTGAAATTTCGCCCATGTTAATTCATGTACTTCATTCCACTCCACCCAGTGCCACTCTCTCTACCAGTGACTGTGTTCGTCCCACAAATACTGTGCGTCGATGTCGCCAGAAATCCCGTCAAGTCGCAATTGATTTTGTACCAGTGTCAGTTCACGTTGCACAAGACAGTCGCTCTTGTCGTCAGCAGGACAACAAACTTTTAGTGGACTTGGACATTAACGGCAAAGTGATACCATTCCAGCTCGATACCGGAGCTGCAGTTTCACTAATCAATCACGACACGTACAAACAGCTGGGCACACCTCCGTTGCGCGCCGCAAATGTTAAGCAAACTGCATATTCAGGTCACGGGCTCCCTGTGTTAGAACAGTGCAGCCTTCTTGCAACATACAAGGGACAAACAAAACTAGTGTCATTGTACGTCCTTCGTTCTTCTTCTGGAGTGAACTTGTTTGGTTTCGATTTATTTCAGTTGTTTAACTTGTCTATAGTAAATCAAGTCCTATCAGTGAACCAGACTGTGCCTTCAGACAGTGTTTCTCGTCTGTGTGAAGAGTTTGCAGACATTTTTGCACCAGGCCTTGATTGCGCTAAGAACTATAAAGCACATTTGGAACTGAAAGTCAACGCGCAACCGAAACTTTTAGAGCACGCAATGTTCCCCACACATTGCGTGATGAGGTCGCAAGAACATTAAACGATTTGGAATCACAAGGTGTGATTGAACGTGTGCAGGCATCTCTCTGGGCATCACCGTTAGTAATTTTGCCAAAACCTTCTGGAAAATTGAGGCTTTGTGAGGACTTCAAGGCAACAGTGAATCCACAACTAGTGATTGCAACTTTTCCTTTACCCCACCCGGAAGATCTTTTTGACAAACTGTGCCCGGGTAAATATTTTTCGAAGTTAGACCTAGCAGATGCGTTCTTGCAAATACCGGTGGACGAAGAATCCCAGCGCGTTTTGGTGGTTAACACGCATCTTGGTTTGTATCGATTCAAACGACTGCCATTCGGGTGTGCATCCGCCCCTGCGTTGTTTCAGCAATATCTGCAAACTGTTTGTGCGTCGGTCCCTACTGCAGCAAACTATCTGAACGATATTGTGATCTCCGGAAAGACGGAAGAAGAACATTTAGCCAATCTCCGAACATTATTTCAGGTCTTGCGACAAAATGGTCTTCGCTTGCGGAAGGACAAATGTGTGTTTGTTGCTCGTGACTTACCCTACCTGGGACATGTACTCAATGCCCAAGGCATATATCCCAGTCCCGAGCACCTCCGTGCCATACAAGACTTGCCTTCGCCGCAGAATTTGAAGCAGCTACAGAGTGTACTGGGAAAAATTAATTATTATAACAAATATGTGCCGCACGCCTCTTCCATTTCAGCTCCGCTTTATCGATTGCACCGTAAAGGTGTTCCGTTCATCTGGACGACGGAATGCGAACGCTCCTTTCGCAAGCTGCAATCGGCGTTGCTTTCCAACAATTGCCTTACGCCATTCGATCCCCAGAAACCCCTTTTGTTGATGGTAGATGCATCGGATTTCGGGATCGGTGCTGTGCTTGCGCACAAAGATGGATCGCACGATCGCCCTATTGCCTTTGCGTCCAAATTACTCTCATCTGCGCAAAGAAATTATTCACAGACCGAGAAAGAATCATTGGCTCTCGTATTTGGTGTTACAAAGTTTCATGATTTCTTGTATGGTCGTCACTTTACCATCATCACAGACCACAAACCTTTGACATCGCTTTTTCATCCGAACAAGCCTGTACCTCCGCGTATAGTGCAGAAATTCATTCGCTGGTCTATTTTCCTCTCGCAGTACCACTACGATATCTTGTATCGGTCCACTGCTAAGCACGGAAACGCCAATGCGTTGTCCCGTTTGCCTGTTGCTGCGGATAGAGCATTCGATTCTTCCGAACTTGCTTGCATGTTCATTGATGCGGAAACCGATGACGTGGTCGAATCGTTTCCGATTGATTTTCGTCGTGTAGCTACAGTCAAAGCTGCCGACCCTGTCCTTGCTACCGTTCTGCGTTTTGTTGCCACGCAATGGCCCTTGTCAAAGTCACGGATCGAGGATCCGTTGGTTCGCCGATTTTTTGCTCACAAGGAGAGACATTTTGTACGACGTGGTGTTTTGCTGTTGCGATCAGATAATGATCAGTCCAGGGTCGTGGTCCCACGTTCGTTACAGTCCTCTGTCTTACGGCTTCTCCACCAAGGACATTGGGGTATAGTGAGGACGAAACAACTTGCTCGTCAGCACTGTACTTGGTTCGGAATCGATGCTGCGATTACTAATATGTGCTCTTCTTGCATGGCGTGGTTCAAATGGTTCAAATGGCTCTGAGCACTATGGGACTTAACATCTATGGTCATCAGTCCCCTGGAACCTAGAACTACTTAAACCTAACTAACCTAAGGACATCAGACAACACCCAGCCATCACGAGACAGAGAAAATCCCTGACCCCGCCGGGAATCGAACCCGGGAACCCAGGCGTGGGGAGCGAGACCGCTACCGCACGACCACGAGATGCGGGCGTGCATGGCGTGTGCCGAACAACAATCCGCACCACCGCGGAAATTCTTTGCATGGCCAAAAGCCACTTCCCCTTGGCAACGCTTACACATCGATTTTGCTGGTCCATTCTGGAATGCTCGATGGTTGGTTCTGGTCGATTCATTCAGTAATTTTCCTTTTGTTGTCCAGATGTCTTCCACGACGTCCTCTGCCACCACCCAAGCGTTATCTGCTATCTTTTGCATTGAAGGTCTTCCACAGACTATTGTTTCCGACAATGGCCCACAATTCATGTCCGCAGAATTTCAGTCATTCTGCAAGGCCAATGGTATTCAACATCTGACGTCCGCGCCGTTTTCGCCACAGTCAAACGGTGCCGCTGAACGATTGGTCAGGACTTTCAAGTCACAGATGTTGAAGTTGAAAGAGTCTCATTCTCGGGAGGACGCGTTATTGCTCTTTTTGTCCTCGTATCGCTCTCAGCCCCGAGATGGTCGCCCGCCGGCTGAGTTGCTTCACGGTCGCCCTCATCGCACCTTGATGTCTTTGCTACATCCGCCGCGTCAGGTTCCTGTGCAGCGGCAGACACCTGCTTTTGCTCCAGGCGACGTTGTCTACTATCGTCACTACCGAGGTTCACGGCGTTGGCTCGAAGGGCGCATTCTTCGCTGCCACGGCCGCGCTATGTACCTGGTTTTGGGGGCCTCTGGTGAGATGCGCCGGCATCTCAACCAGCTGCGCCTCTGTCGTCGCATGGGATCTGCCGCTCGCCGTCTGCTTTCAGCGACGGTGCCGTCCTGTCAGCGCCCGGGGGAACCATCTACTGGCTCGCCTCAGCCCCAGGTGTTACCGACGATGCCTTCCATTTTGCCCCGTGGCGACGCGCCGCCGCCGCCGACGCCGCCTGTTCTCCCGCCGGCGACGCCCGCAGTGGACATGTCGCTGCAACCGCCGGGCGCCTCCCTGATCACGCGCCGCCGATCGCTTCCCGTGACCAGTTGTCCTCCGACATAGACCTCTTGCCCGCTCCGGACCATATGGCGTCTTTGCCCGTCGGGTGCCCCGGCCCGATGGAGGTCGACCCTTCGGCCCCTCCTGTCTCTCTGCGGGCGCATACACCGCATGTTGACGTGCACCCTGGAGCAGGTTTTCAGGCGTTTCCTAGCTCCCCTCGGAGCGAATGGCGGGGTGCAGGTGGCACAGCCTTGGCTGTTGTTAGGCTCCCCACCTCGTCGCATACGTCAACATGGGGTCCTCCCCACGGCGGGCGGAAGCCTTATAACACAACCGTACGCCGATTTGCGGGGGAGGAATGTGGCGCCACCGCCAGACACCACACTTGCTAGGTGGTAGCCTTTAAATCGGCCGCGGTCCGTTAGTATACGTCGCACCCGCGTGTCGCCACTATCAGTGATTGCAGACCGAGCGCCGCCACACGGCAGGTCTAGAGAGATTTCCTAGCACTCGCCCGATTGTACAACCGACTTTGCTAGCGATGGTTCACTGACGAAATACGTTCTCATTTGCCGAGACGATAGTTAGCATAGCCTTCAGCTACGTCATTTGCTACGACCTAGCAAGGCGCCATGTTCAGTTGCTATTGATATTGTAAATAATGTACAGACAAGAGCTACGTTCAACATTGATGGATTAAAGTTAAGTATTCCACCAAGTACCACCTCTTTTCTGAAGTCTGAATCCCTTGTCCTGTTCCAGACCTCACGCCAGCCTGCGTGAGCTTAAACGCGTGCCTTTCGGCTTCCTCCAAACTCCGTGGGTTGGCTCCTGCCAATCCACAACAAGGGGTCCCATATCACTCCAACATCATTGAAATCTGCAGTAAATTGCGTAAGGACCGCACTTCTGCCACGTTGAACGATTCTCTTCAGTCGTCGTTGGTCCTGTTCTTGCAGAATCTTTTTCCGGCCACAGCGATGTCGGGGATTTGATGTTTTGCCGGATTCCTGACATGCTCGTGAAATGCTCGTACGGGGAAAACCCCACTTCTTCGCTACCTCGGAGATGCTGTGTCCCATCGCTCGTGCGCCGACAGTAACATCACGTTCAAACTCACTTAAGACTTGATCTATTGTAGCAGCATCAACAGATCTAACGACTGCGCCAGACACTTTTTGTCTTATGTAGGCGTTGCCGTATTCTCCCTGTTTACATACCTCCCTATTTGAATACGCATGCCTATACCAGTTTCTTTGGTCCTTCAGTCTATTTTCTAGCGGCATGGTTGAAGGCGCCGTGTGCGTGACACGGGCCAATCTTTTCGCTGCACACTCACTTACGGAGAAATATATTAAGAATAAGAGTTCTGTGCTTAATATCACTCGGAAATTTTGTAACCTTCAAAGGCGATTTTTCAACCTTTTTTGAGAACTGTGTCGTACTATACGTACGTAAGGAAGTACACGTGCGACCGCTGACCTTGAACTGCGGTAGGTATGAAGGAAGTGGCAGAGGGCCGCTCAGCAAGGTCATCTCGTCTGCCTCTGAGAGTAGGTTACAGTAACGGAGCGTATCCGGTATCGCAGCATCATTGTCGTTTCTTTCGTGTCAGAAGCGCTACTTGAAATTTCTCTGTAGAGCGTAAGAACACGTTTGCAAGAAATTGTTGGTCCTCTTTATCAGTTTTGATGCAATTTCTGTGATGATGTAGTGGCGCTATCGCAGGGCTAAAACGACATACTCGGAAACTGTTCGTTAAAAAAATCGTTAGTAATGCGAGCAGTATCGTTTCTTTTTTGCGAGTTAGTATATCAGTGAAATATAGTAATGGAAATCCTATACACTTACAGTCCTGACCATTAACCCTCGCAATACCGAGGATGGGGGGTGGGTACTTTGTGCCCATCTTTTGAAAATACTGAAATCTACTCGGGTACTTTATTTTTTTAAGGTTTTTAAAAAATGTTTATTGCCTTTGATGAATTCTTCTTCCAGATTCTACGATTATTTTACATTTTTCGTTTAAGCTTAATCGTAAAAGGGAGGTGGTCATAAAGTCTTATCCTCTTGGTAGTAGATGCGACGTCCCACAATGTTTGTCTTACTCCAAAATAATAGCATTACATCACCTTAAAACACATGGACATTATATTTCTATGGACTGATAACGACAATGGTCTCAACAATGATTCATTTCCCTTTGGTTCTTTATTGTTTCCTGTTCAGCGGCACTTACTTCAGTCTTAATACAACTGTGCTTCAAAATATATCGACAGTCACTTACTGATGGAGAAATAGCACAGGTTTTGGAAGAATCTAAGCTTCTCAGATTGAATCTGATGAAACTGAAGATGTAGCGAGTGAACCTGAAGAGGATTGTGTTGTGCGCGAGGATGTGGACAGTGGTAGAGCACTTACAGAAGCTGAAGATGCAAACTGCGTCGTCACCAGTTTCACGTACCCAGAGTTCGAGGTTAGTGACAACGATATTACAAGCACTGGAAAAATTTATACCTCCAAACCTCCTCAACTTAGAAGACGAGTAGCACAAAACACAGTGACAGAAAGAGAAGGCATAAGAGACGAAGGTAAACTAGGAACAATAACAGAAATATTTGAAGAGTTTTTGTCTCCAGAAATTGTCAACATCATAATTAAGCATACCAATGAAGAGACATTGAGACAGAAAATACCCAAGACAGACAGACAGACCTGTAACAGATGACTTACTGTCGTTTTCCTTCCTCATAATAATAAACAGTCCTATATACGCCATGAATTCAGATTTATGGTCCTACACTTAAGGAACGTTTGTTTATACTGTTACCATGAGCCGAACCAGATTCGAAAAGCTTACTAAAATAATAAGATTTGATGACAGAGAGTCGCGAAGCGATCGCAAGAAACGTGATAAGTTTGCTGCAATACGAGAAGTTTTTGATAAAATGAATGAATTGCTGCCAAAATATTATTCTATTGGGATGCACACTGTTATTGATGAAAAGTTGCCATTGTTCCATGGCAGGTGTCCCGTCTTCGTGAAGGAAAAACCTGGTAAATACGGTGTACTTACACGAATGCTCACAGACGCTAAAACCAGATATGTTATCTGCATGGAGCCTTATGCTGGGAAAAGAAATAATGGTACAGAGAACTCAAATTCCGCTGCAGCTGTGGTCAAACGCCTGATGGTTCCTATACATAATTCAGTGAAAAATGTCACCACACATAGATATTACACTTCAATTGATTTGGCCGAAAATCTATGGAGGAATCACAAGCTGACTCTCGTTGGGACATTGCAAGCTAATAGGAAACATATACCTCAAGAACTGAAAGACATCTCTAGACGAGAATTACATATTAGTGCTGGAACTATTCCAATCACAATTGTATCCCCCGTAAAAAACCGAAAAGAAATCTGCTGTTTCTATCATCTTATCATAAATTTATACTATAATGAGACTAAAGGTGGCGTTGACACGATAGATCAAATGGTGAGGAAATATTCAACTAAGAGGGCTACAAGAAGGTGGGCGCTGTCTGTTTTCTGTACTCTTGTGGCCATAGCAGTGGTGAATAGTTTTACACAATTTTTGTTGAACTCGCTGACTGTGATACGAAGAAGCTAATAAATGACGACTTTTTCTTCAAGAACTGGGACTACAGCTCACGAAACCGTACACTGAAGAAAGGGCTACAAATATTTCAGGACTGCCAAAGCCTGTAGTTTCAAGTATGGAGGGTATTCTCAGAGGAAAATCAAGCAGGACTTCGGTGCAAAGGAAGCTCATGGTGGTAAAGGTTTTTTGTGTGTTAGTGAAAGCCTTTCAAAAGCAGAAAATTACAACAAAGTGAACAAAACGACAATATTCTGCAACAATTGTAAGAGATACATATGTGCCAAACACAGCAAAAAACTGTTCTATGTTCCAAACCCAAGAAAGTCGTGAATAATTACTCTCACAACACTATGTTATGTACCTAAGATATTTGTATATAACTTCAGGTCTTTGTAACTTTTTTAATTATAGTAAAGTGCACTTCAATAGTATTATAACGAATTTTACTACTAATTTTTCTCAAGATAATTAGACTTACTAAGCTTAAAAATGAAGTATGTGAAAGATATAAAATGTATTTTTGGAAACAGTTTTAAAGACATATTCAGGTTCTGGATCCTGATTATGTTGAGTAGATCTTTCAAAAGTATGCTATTAACAAGAACAATTAATGAACCGTATTTATTTTTTAAATTCTTTTGCGGTGGCCACAAAGTACCCCCCCACCCCTCTTTGGTAATACACGTTACTGAAAATGGCTTGGTATTGCGAGTGTTAAAACTGCACTGGAAGGACACCAAATAACTAAATCTTCTCACTATGTACTCCACACAAATTAAAATTTGTATATATACTTCTGGAAATTGAAATAAGAACACCGTGAATTCATTGTCCCAGGAAGGGGAAACTTTATTGACACATTCCTGGGGTCAGATACATCACATGATCACACTGACAGAACCACAGGCACATAGACACAGGCAACAGAGCATGCACAATGTCGGCACTAGTACAGTGTATATCCACCTTTCGCAGCAATGCAGGCTGC
Source organism: Schistocerca cancellata (assembly GCF_023864275.1). NCBI lineage: Eukaryota > Metazoa > Arthropoda > Insecta > Orthoptera > Acrididae > Schistocerca > Schistocerca cancellata. The sequence goes on from NC_064630.1 coordinate 839,593,403, forward strand.
TATTCTCCCATGGAGACGATCGTAGAGATGCTGGATGTAGTCCTGTGGAACGGCTTGCCATGCCATTTCCACCTGGCGCCTCAGTTGGACCAGCGTTCGTGCTGGACGTGCAGACCGCGTGAGACGACGCCTCATCCAGTCCCAAACATGCTCAATGGGGGACAGATCCGGAGATCTTGCTGGCCAGGGTAGTTGACTTACACCTTCTAGAGCACGTTGGGTGGCACGGGATACATGCGGACGTGCATTGTCCTGTTGGAACAGCAAGTTCCCTTGCCGGTCTCGGAATGGTAGAACGATGGATTCGATGACGGTTTGGATGTACCGTGCACTATTCAGTGTCCCCTCGACGATCACCAGTGGTGTACGGCCAGTGTAGGAGATCGCTCCCCACACCATGATGCCGGGTGTTGGCCCTGTGTGCCTCGGTCGTATGCAGTCCTGATTGTGGCGCTCACCTGCACGGCGCCAAACACGCATACGACCATCATTGGCACCAAGGCAGAAGCGACTCTCATCGCTGAAGACGACACGTCTCCATTCGTCCCTCCATTCATGCCTGTCGCGACACCACTGGAGGCGGACTGCACGATGTTGCGGCGTGAGCGGAAGACGGCCTAACGGTGTGCGGGACCGTAGCCCAGCTTCATGGAGACGGTTGCGAATGGTCCTCGCCGATACCCCAGGAGCAACAGTGTCCCTAATCTGCTGGGAAGTGGCGGTGCGGTCCCCTACGGCACTGCGTAGGATCCTACGGTCTTGGCGTGCATCCGTGCGTCGCTGCGGTCCGGTCCCAGGTCGACGGGCACGTGCACCTTCCGCCGACCACTGGCGACAACATCGATGTACTGTGGAGACCTCACGCCCCACGTGTTGAGCAATTCGGCGGTACGTCCACCCGGCCTCCCGCATGCCTACTATACGCCCTCGCTCAAAGTCCGTCAACTGCACATACGGTTCACGTCCACGCTGTCGCGGCATGCTACCAGTGTTAAAGACTGCGATGGATCTCCGTATGCCACGGCAAACTGGCTGACACTGACGGCGGCGGTGCACAAATGCTGCGCAGCTAGCGCCATTCGACGGCCAACACCGCGGTTCCTGGTGTGTCCGCTGTGCCGTGCATGTGATCATTGCTTGTACAGGCCTCTCGCAGTGTCCGGAGCAAGTATGGTGGGTCTGACACACCGGTGTCAATGTGTTCTTTTTTCCATAACCAGGAGTGTATGTATATGTATGTATGTATGTTCGTTCGTTCCACATCTTTTCCTAAACCATTGGACGAATTTCAACCAAACTTGGTACACGTATCATTTACTCTCTGGAAATGATCACTGTGGTGGTAAGGACCACCCACCTGTCAAAGGGGTGGGGGTGGGAGTGCAAAAGCATCGCAGCCCACGAGCGAGAACACCCACATTTCAGTCATCCAGCATTTGTAATTCAGAGCACTTAGAGACTTCTAATAAACTTAACACACAGTTTCAAATCTTTACGAAACTTTTTCTCTCTGATAACCCCAAAAAATGATTAAAAGAAAAAAAACTGTCTCTTACTACAGCACTGTTGCTGTCCACGCTGCAACACTGCCTTGCCACGTGACGCGTGACGTTTTAATTAATTACGTCTTTGTTGCTAACATAATCGTGACAAATGTTTTATGCAGACAGTATTCACCTATACCACTGAAGGTATCAGAAAAATTACATCGTGGAACGACATTTAGTTTAGGCGACAAGACTTCATAAACACTGACTGCTTGGAAAACTACCACATCATGCAAGACGTTTAAATCTATTGCTTAGTTGCTACTAATTCTATTCGCAACAGTTTTTGCATAAAATATCCACATTTGTCGCTGATTATACCTCCAAAAACATATCATTATAAGACACACAGTACAGGAGCTATGGCGTCAAATACTGAGATGCGAGAAAAATTAATTGATGACTTGTTTGCTGCGAACTCTATTCACAACACATTTCACAGAAAATATCTACATATGTCGCTGAATGTACCTACAGAATTATATCATTCCACAAATGATGGTTCAGGAGGCATGTCAAATACTGAGATGAGTGAAAAACGTTCAGTTCTTTCATAACGTTTTAATGTATCACTTCTTTGCAACCAACTCTAGTCGCAAAACATTTCGCAGACATCATCCATATATGCCGCTCAACTTACCTAGAAAAATATATAATTTTATAACAAATAGTTCAAAAGATATGACGTCATAAACAATGAGATACGTGAAAAACTGTCACATGATGTTTGACGTTTTATTTTATTACTTCTTTACTGCCAATTCTGTTCACAACGCATTTCGCAGATAATAGCCACGTATACCGCTGTATCTACCTGTAAAATTATCTCATTGTACAACACATATTTCAGGACATACGACGTCATATACATTTAGCTATATGAAAACACAACAGCAGGGTGAAAATTAGCTAGGCATACAGGTGAAATATGTGTACAAATACGATTGAAATATAGGTGACATGTGCGTATACGAGCAAAGTAGCGGTAAAATGCTCATCCTAAACCCTGGAACGACTTCAGTCATGTTTGGCACACACATTAGTCGCTGTCTAGAATGAAATACCGTAGAGCTAAAAACCACCAGCTTCCTGCTGGGGTGAGCGTGATAGCGTGGAGAGAGACGAGGGGAGAGGGAGATGGACAGACAGCGAGGGGGAGGAGGACAAGGAGGAGGAGGACATGGACAGCAGAAGAGGGGAGAGGACGAGATGGACAGGAAAAGGAAAGAGGAGCAGATGGCCAGGGAGAGGGTTTGGAGCAGATGCACAGAGAGAGGGGTAGAAGCAGATAGCAGATGGACAGAGAGGGCAGAGGGGGAGATGGCAAGAGCGAGGGGAGGTGTGGAGGCGATGGATAAAGGAGGGACGGGATAGGAGTGTGGATAAAGAGAGAGAGAGAGAGAGAGAGAGAGGATGGCTAGAGAAAGGGGGAGGAACGAGGTGGACAGGGAGGAAGAGATGGACTAACGGAAGACTAGGAGAAATAAATACCTGTCCAGCGCCTGCTTTCTCGTCTAATTAGAGTACTTGTTAATTTTCTGTTCATTCAGGCTTCGAAATTTCATAGACAGTGAAGCTACCTCTGACAGTGACAAGCGGCTGCACATCGAGTCGAACTAAGCTCGTGTGACGGACAGAGGTGCCGCCAGGCTCTGTATCGTAGTGAATGGGGGGGGGGGGGTGGTTATTCGCCACACAGAATACGAAAATATCAGAAGAGTAACGACTATGTTGAGGTACGGTCGCAGGGACCGACACTAGCGCTCCAAATGGCCTGGCGGTGAACTTCGAATTCGGGGAAATATGACGTGATAATCTGTATTCTTGCTCTGCAAAATGCGAGTACTATATGATAATATTTTTCATTTATAAGAGTGGGTCTGATGCCAAAGTGCATTTATTTTTTAAAACCCAATATCCAAATTTCTACCGTTTGGCTGTAATCAAGTTGAAATTACGTTCCCGATTAAGACATCTCTACCGCACGACCGCTACGGTCGCAGGTTCGAATCCTCCCTCGAGCATGGATGTGTGTGATGGCCTTAGGTTGGTTAGGTTTAAGTAGTTGTAAGTTCTAGGGGACTGATGACCTCAGATGTTAAGTCCCATAGTGCTCAGAGCCATTTGAAGACCTCTCTGTATGTATTGCACTCTGAATTGCATTGTAAATACGTTGCTCGTGTTCTGCTTAATATTTGCTGTCATCCGTAACATGGGGTCAGGTAACTGATTCCGCATTTGTTTTTGTTGCATATTAAAAGGACGCTGGTTTTGTCGCACGGTGTTCTGCAGACTCACATATTTTTGTTACAGCTTAAGAACCTCGACTGAAATGCATTGTTAGTATACTCTTCGTGTCCTTTGTTATTTTTGTTCCCATCCGTTTTTCGTACTCCACCAAAATTTTCATTGACCTCTGTTAAAATGTGCTATTTGCACTGCCTGTTAATAACGTGTGAAAACATTTGCTAGTTACTGAGACTACGAAACATACACATCGACACTCTTCGAGCCACTGGCATTCAGTGACGAGAAGCAACAGCACTCAATGTAGAATTAAATAAACATTCCCCAACAGATGTAAAGAAGTGGAATAGCAACACTGTCGACACCTGCTAAGATGGAGTTCTTCATTAAATGCGAGAAAGTACAGAAAACGTATGTAAACAGATATAAAGTATAATAAAAACAATGTTCTTAACAATCGTCTAAATCGCGTAGTTAACACACAGATTCGTAAGTGGTAACAAATACCAAAAATCTCAGAACATCATGTGACGATTCCAACTTCTGTTTTATATGAACCAAAACCAAATATGGAATCATTTACCCGACCCAATATTACTGATGTCAACAGAACTCAATCAGAATATGAGCAACACACAATGCAACTCAAAGAGTGCAAAACACACAAGAAGGAATGAGAAGCACGATGTTTTGAAACGAGCTTCTGTAAGTTCCGTTCACCACGAAACGAAAACAAACACAGAACACTAAAGATGATCCAATAAGAAAGCGGCATGATGCACCGATAAACTTGCAGCATTGCAAGAGGCCTGACAGCGAACCAAAGTCGTGTTACGGGTTTCACCCCCTGGTGTGGCTGTATCTGCACAGTTCGTAGCCAGTGTTTCTAGTGTCTGCTTAAAGCAACAGTCTGGAACGCTCTGTAGCGACGCAAAGAGGATTATATACAGAGCAAAGTGGCGCAGTGGTTACCACACTGGACTCAAGTTAGGGAGAACGACGGTTCAAACCCATTCTGCTATCCTGATTTAGGTTTTCGGTGATTTCCCCAAATCGCTTCAGGCAAATGCCGGGATGGTTCTTCTGAAAGGGCACGGCCGACTTCCTTCCCCAATCTTCCCTAAGCTGAGGGACCGATGACCTTGCTGTTTGGTCCCCTCCAATTCAACCAACCAACAGTGGATTACACGTACCGAAATCCCGGCCAAAATTATTTTTGATAGTTTCAAACGTTTAAAGCATTCCCTTTCACTACTAGGTTAACTGTAGTTATGAATACCCCTAAACTACTCCACTGCCAGCCTTAGAGAGGGGCCTGGATGACTCGGCATGCATTTGTTCACTTGTCTGCCTGTCTTTCAGTTTGTACCATGCCACTTTCCACGATTTCGTATCCTTTTGTAATTTAAAATTTCAAAGTAAATTCGTGTGATACCCTTAATTTGCTGTACGGATTTTACTGGCGATGACAGGAATGCTTCTATTAGGGCAGCGAATTGCTCGTCACGTATATGATTGTTCCATAAGTAGTTGGTTTGCCATAATTTCTCGCATTTTTTTTTAAAATGCGCTTTCAAACTAATTATAGCTATGTACTGTGTTATATATGTGTGTATTGAGGAGTGTATGTTAGTATGTGTAATCTAGGTTGGTTCTGCTACGTTCACTTGTCTAATGTTAGCGATCACAGCAGGCGATTGTCCCAGGCCTTTCGCAAAGTTCTTTCCAATTGCAGGTTGGTGTTTTTTCTTACTTCTCGCAGTTCACAGCCTGATGCGATGGATGGTGCTGCTAGCAGCACTAGATTGCAAGCAAAATCTATCGACGTAGGGGAGGGGGGGCGGGGACCACCTCTGTACGCTCCATCGTGACGTAATCCAGCAAATCAGATGCCTTCCTATGAGTATGAAAGAGGGAACCTTGCCAGTTTACGACAGTCAGTTTAAGTCCCTGACGACGATGATGCAGGGTATCATCGAAAGCTTGGAATTTTCTCAAAATTTGACGAGGCAAGTGAACCGAGAACATTTTATGCACTTGCTACAATAGTTGAGCAAACGCCCATTTCTGCATTTTCGGCAAGAATTTCGGTAAATATACTCCGGTGTGCCACATTGGTCAGCACAGCATGGGCAACATGCGATCTTGCTGTAATGTGTTGAAAGATAATGTCACGAAGATCACGAAGTAGGGTTATAGCCACCGTCCTTAAGGCGTCTGGAATGTGATACGTGGAGTCCAAATTATCATCTGTGTGGAGAAGACGTTATTTACCCAATGGTACCCCATACCAACAAGTCAGATGCTGAGGCCATGTGACGATGACGAAAGCAGTCTGGCAACGCTCGTCCTCCTCAGAGCCTGCACACGTGGATACGTCCATTGTGATGTTGTACACAGGACCGGGACTCGTCTGAAAAGACGACGCGGAGCCACTGTGGTAAGTCCAGCCTCGTTGTTGGGAGTTCCGATGTCGCCACCTCGGTCTGCTGCCGCGTCGAGGTGGGCTTCGACAACAGTTCGCGCCAGTCTGGACGTCGTCGCACTGTCCGTGCGGGCGTTCGTCTGGCCACCAGTGAGCGCGCTGCGTTCCCTGACACGGGGAATCTGATGTGGCTGTGCGCTCCTGCACAGCCAACCAAACAACACGTCGAGCCTCTCAGGCGCTAGTCACGGCTTATATGGCGCTGAATGTGACCCTCGCGAACCGATAGGCACCGTATTCACATGACAGCGCGAGCAGCGTACCGACAAACTGCAGTCTCGGATTTTTGTACATGATGGTAGACGTTTCTCCTTCGTACACAAGGCGTCACACAGTCTCCTCACAAACAAACAACACTCAAATGCGATTTCTGAACGACAAACCCGCAGTGAAATCAGAGTATAGTGGCAGCTGTGGAAAAGCACTGGTCCACATCTACGCTGTACCCTGCAAGCCACATAACGTGGTGTGGCGGATGGTAGAGTCCGTACGAGATACACTGGCCGGTGCGCGGAGAACAGTTACTGGGCGAGTTCATTTGTTTCTTTATCGAGGCAGACCTTGTCTTGCCTCTTTAAGCCGGCTGGCGACACACTGCGATGGCAGAATCGAGCCGCACGCCCTGCGTTCTTCCTCAAACGATTTTACAGAAACTATTCCGTGAAAAAAATCATTTTTTCCCTAATTATAGCTTCATATGCCACGCTTACACGTGCACCGCCTGTGGCGAAGGCGTACAGACATTCGATTCGCTTATCGATGTTTGATCGGCGGCGGTGACACCATGACGACTTCTCTGCGGTTAGTTACCCCAAGAGCCGGATTCCATGCTTTTTCCAAATTAAAGCCATTATTTCTATTTATTAAATTATTAGCTAATCTAATCTCCGTAGCTTCATTGAAGACAGGTTCCCAAAAGGTAGAGGTGGATGTTAAAATCTGCACATCACTGTAATTCATGGAATGACCTGTACCAATATAATGTTCGGCCACAGCTGACTTGTCTGGCGTGTGTATCCCTTCGTCTTCATAACGAGAGATGTTTCCAATGGAATTCGGTGTCCATTTTCTAAGGCGTGTTCTGCCACGGCTGATTTTTCTGGATAGCGTAGGCGTAAGCACCTCTCGTGTTCCGTCCGGCGTATCTTCGATGCTCCACACATCTCTCATGAACGGTGCGTGTTGTTTGATCTGTGTACGATTTCTCACAATTTCCGCAAGAAATCTGATACACACCCGCATTACGAATCTGTAAATCGTCCTTCACAGAGCCGAGTAAAGCTGCAATCTTCTTGGGAGAGGGGGGGGGGGGGGGGGGGCGGAAGATCACCATAACACAGAGTTTCTCAAGAATACACCCACATAGGGCAAAAACGCACTAGATCTGAAGGAATTACTATCTTCTTCCACATCACATACCAGTATTCTAGGTTTTGCATTGAATGCTCTACGAATACGTTGCGGAGAAAATCCATTCGATTTATAAATGCTCTTGAGGTATGTGAGCTGTTCTTTCAAATTGTCTTTATCGGATATACAGTGCGCCCTATGCACTAACGTCTTAAGAACACCTATGGTCGCCGGCCGTGGTGGCCAAGCGGTTAAAGGCGCTACAGTCTGGAACCGCACGGCCGCTACGGTCGCAGGTTCGAATTCTGCCTCGGGCATGGATGTGTGTGATGTCCTTAGGTTAGTTAGGTTTAAGCAGTTCTAAGTTCTAGGGGACTGATGACCTTAGAAGTTAAGTCCCATAGTGCTCAGAGCCATTTGAACCATTTTGAACACCTATGGTCTGTGAAGGGTGAGGGCAGCTACTGGCATGAACATATAGATTTGTATGTGTTGGTTTCCGATATACGGCATGTCCTAATGTGCTATCAACTTAACGGCGAACGACAACATCCAAAAATGGGAGGTAGACGTCTTTCTCCATTTCCATAGTAAATTTGATAGTAGCATGGATGGAATTCTACTGCTCAAGAAATCGATGTAATTCATGTGTCGTCCACGTACCTCCAGAAGACCGTTGGTTTAAATCTTACTGAGTCCAGTGCCTTGTCCTCGAAGTCTTCCATGAATAAATTAGCTACCAGAGGGAGAGGGGGCGTCCCATAACAACACCATAGATCTTGTACGAATGCATGGTTTCGCGGTGATATGAATTAATAAGATTTTCTCGGGCTTCGAGCCGCGTCAGGTGGATAAAATCACACGAGCTTTAGTCCGAGCTCTCCCCGGCCACATCAAGTTTAAGATGAGACAGATGGTGCATTGCCCTTGCTTGACGTCCTCGTTCGACGGAAAACCAACGGGCACCTCAGCCACAGTGTCTACAGGAAACCGACACACACAGATCGGTATCTGCACGCTCTCAGCCACCACCACCCGCCACAAAAACGTATCGTTCTGAATACCATCGTCCATCGTGTTAAAGTCGTCTCAGACGAAGCAAGTCTGCCACTAGAACTGAGCCACCTCCGAAAAGTCTTCCAGGAAAACGGGTACAGCCAGGCAAGAAACACACCAACAGAGAAGAGAGCACCACCGAAAAAGAAAGCAAGAAACTTGTGTTTTTGCCTTCCTGTGGTAAAGTGTCGGGAAAGATTAACCGGCTCCTGAAGAGATATAACATTTCATCGGTGTTCAGGCCCCCAGCAAAAATTCGTCAGCTCATGAGGCCTGTGAAGGAAGATCTTGGGCTTAGAACGCCTGGAGTATACAAGATAGCTTATCAGTGCGGCTGTTACTACGTCGGCCAGACAGTACGGAGGGTGGAGCAACGCCTACGCTATCCAGAAAAATCAGCCGCGGCAGAACACGCCTTAGAAAATGGACACCGAATTCCACTCGAAACATCTGTCGTTATGAAGACTAAGGGATTTTGGGATAGCGTCATAAAAGAAGGTATTTAAATAAAAACCTCTGAAAACACCATAAACAAGGACGGAGGTTTGCAGCTCAGCACAGCCTGGGACCCGGCTATCGAGATGTTAAAACGGGCGCGACGGACGCGGGATGAAATCGTGACCATATATGGCGAGGAAGAGAGCACCAGTGACGTGACAGCCAGCAGTGCGGCTGTATAACGACGCGGCCACGGCGACACAGCAGTCGGTCTTACCACTTGACAATGACCGGGGAGAGCTCTGTCGAAAGCCCGTGGGATTTTAACCACCCGACGCGGCTCGAAACCCGAAAAATTTTATTAACCATCAATCTTCTCATAAAATTCACCATTAAACTGGAAATAAGAATATAAAAGCAAATGTTCAAATAAGGCCGTAATGTTCTTATCAAAATGTTGGCTGATAAGAGATAAAGAGTCCTTTAAAGGTACCGGTGCATAATGATAGCAACGTCAGGCTAAATAATACTGATGTGCTTGTTAGTTTTGACGTGTTAAGTCTCTGAATAAAATCCATAGAATTACGAATGTGGTGACTACATTTTCCTACCAATTGTTTTAATATGGAAGCTAAGTATTTGGCAGAAAAATACGTCGGTGAACCAATAGTGCTCGTTATAGGTCTCATAGACCTCTAGACGCTCATCTTTACACATTTTGTGAACTTTAGGAAGACCGTAAAATCTCGGTGGTACTGCACCTCGCACTTTTAATCTTCTTTTGACTTCCTTCGGTAGTGATGAAGCGTTCAGCAAGGCAGCACTCCTTATTGTCACCTTGCGTTCAGCAAGGCAGCAGTCCTTATTGTCACCTTATTAGTAGGATCTTTGTTAATCTTCCGGTATGCACCAGAACTAAAAACACCACATAGCTTTTCCTTGTTGACTTCCTGAGGCAAAAGGACGGTAGCATTACCCGCACACGGCGCAGCCGGAAAACTATAAGCGCGACGCCAAAGATAGTACAAGGGTACGAATATCGATACACGCTGCTGCTGCCACTCAAGGAGGGAAAGGATAACAACATAATAGCGATAAGCGCGGGAGACCAATCACAGAATATCAACCAAGGTTTAATGCAAAGCAAAACACGAGCCAGCCACGGCTCTACCTTCCGCCCTCAAACACGATGCCGGTGGGGGGGGGGCTCAACCATCAGACTAGCTGGATTTAACCTGGCTAAGGTGAATCCAGTACTGCTTACCACAGCGGTTATCCTTAACCAGCAGATTCACCGGGCATAAAATGAGCACAATGGTGCAAGGTCCCAGAAAACGAGGAGTAAGGAAGACTAGAGCAACACTTACTAGGCGGATTTAAGATTTCGGTTAACCCTCTCCGCAAAGCATGCCTGCGGGTAATACGGCGTAGTCGTGATATGCTTGACACCGTTCTGAAAATAGAACGCCTTGAAAGGAGCCGAAAGGAAGGCCGGCGCATTATCGTTAACAATTTTCTTAGGGGGGCCAAAAACACTGAAAACATTAGTTAAATGAGAAATAGTGGTGGTAGCAGTGACGTTACGGCTCGGAAGGAGCCAAGTGAATCTGGAGAACGCATCAATAATAACTAACACGTATCGGTGACCTTTCTTAGTACGAAGTCAGGGTCCTAGATAATAGATACAGAGTTTGTGCGTAGGACGGGACTCGCGCTCAGAGCTCAGCAAACCCTGTTGAAGAGCATTCTTGGGTTTGGCTACATTATACAGCCGATATTGGGATACCATCTCTCTGACATTTCGGTCCATGGAGGGCCAAGTCAAATGCTCCTTGATTTTTTTCAGAGTCTTAGGAACTTATAAGTGGCTACCCACCAACGAATCATGAAAGTAACGAAAAAACCGGGCGCAACAGAGCTACTGGCAAACAGATCTTGAACTGCTTCGCATGCCCGACCGTTTTACGCAGAATGCAACTCTTAATAATATACTCATGCGACAGTTCCCCGGCCAAAATGTGTAGCTTAATCGGCCCCAAATAGGGTCTCGATCCTGATGCTGAGCGACATCATCAAACAAAAGAGGAATTTCTCCCAATACTGCCTCCATCTGTCTCCCGGGTTCCCTCACTAGGTGTAGATTCGTCGAACATCCGGCTGAGGACATCCGCAAGAATATTTTCAGTGTCTCTCACGTGTTTAACTTCAAATTGAAATGCGTACCGCCCATCTGGCACTACGGCCAGTTTTACGTGGCCTAGCCAACACCCAGCTCAAAGCCTGATTGACGGTTTCTAACTGAAATACCCGATGCTCAAGGTAGAAATGGTAGTTCTCCAATGCAAACAAAACGGCAAGCGCCTCGCACTCGTAGACGGAGTACTTAAGTTCGGCACCAGTTAACCGACGAGACGAGTAAGCTAATGGCTGCCTCTGACCTTCGAACAGCTCAAATACCAGCATTAGATGTGTCATTTTGGACAATAAACCTTTTATTAAAGTCTGGTACTCCTAGGAATGGAGGATTGGCTACGGCTGCCTTAATATACTCAAACGCGGGCTCCTGAACAGGTCCTCATACAAAACGCAGTCTCTTCCGGCGCAGTTCGTTCAAGGTCGCGGCCAACTAAGCAAAATTAGGGACAAACGCCTAAAATAGTTTGCCATGCCTATGAACCTAGCAATTCCGCGTTTATCAGTAGGCGGGGGCAACGCCCGTAAGGCCTTATTTCGATCTTGGTCGATACGAATACTCTGACCTGACACTAGGTGACCTAAGAAGGACACCTGCTGCCTCGCTAACGTCATCTTACTGGGTTTAACAGTCATCCCGGCTCCCTGCAACCTCGATAGAACTTGCTGGATATGACCCAAATGATCCTGAAACGAACGGCTATAGATGAGGAAATTAGTGTGTGTGTATAATTATTTATACGATTTAAAGTCCCCGAGGATATTATCCAGCAAACGAGTTGCCAAACCAAAAGGAACTCTGTTAAACAGATTCCAATCAGTACAAAATGTGGTAATATGTTTACATTCTTCAGCTAATGGAATCTGATAATAGGCTTGGTTCAAATCAGGAACAGTAAACCAATTAGCACCGGCAAACCAGGTAAAAAAGTTATGCAGATCAGAGGCAGAGGCACATTCGAGGACAACCTTAGCGTTCAAGCGCCGGTAAATTACAAGTCTGAAATCGTGCCCCTGATCCTTGGGAACATGGAATACGGGGGAAGCATAAGTAGATGTAAAGGCTTAATAACTCCTTGTTGGAGAATTTGTGATCTTTTTGGCTTCAGTATCTTCACCTTAGGAGGTGAGAGACGATATGGGGACTGCCTGACAGGACTATCGTCGGATAGACGGGTATGGTAGTTATGAATATTACTGACGCCCAAGTTATCACTAAGAAGCTCAGGAAAACTGTGTAACAAATCCCGTAATTGAGAAGCCTGATGCGGTGAGAGATGGGTAAAATCAAACCCATTAGCCACAGCCTCAACGGCCAATGCATCTGCATTTCGATGCACAATACGTTGAAAGGTGGCTACACTGAGCCACAGCGCCAAAGATCGCGCCAGAGAGTATTGTTCCGCCGCCTCCACTGGCAGTGCTTATTGAGAGTTAGCGGCAGGCAGTTCTTACCGAGAAGTTGTAGTGGACACTGCTTGTCGTGAAGTCAGAGTGAGATGTGGTAGTGGAGAGTGTTGTTCCATGTTTTATGCAGTGGTTCGATGGGAGAGATAGCAGATGTTGTTCTAATGGAGATATTGTAATGGTCAGAGTGCATTTCGTCAAGATATATGGAGGTATTTTCTTTTATTCTTTTATTCTTTCAGTGACCTGAATAATGTGTCATTACAGGTTCAGTCAACAAAGCATCTGGCTTGTGTTCTTGTATTAGAGTGTAATTTTGTTTTTTTTTGCACAATTATCGTATTTCTAATTTTTATTATCACGTCAGTATAAATGGTATTTAAAATTTCTTGTCTTGTTGAAGAAGAACCGTGCCAGATGTGTACGTTGAGTCACACTTCCACACACAGAACAGCTACACTTGTGCCTTGTTGGCTTCGTAGGTTTTATAGTTGCTGGGGACTTAATTAATTAATTGTGCTAACAGAAATTTTCTTACATTCTTTGTTGTCATTCTAAGCAGTCAGATTGCGTTTACGAAACAGCGTAATCGGACATACAGCGACAGAAAATTAAAAAGTATTTGCATTGCATTCTTATATCTTTATTTTAATTAAGCCCCCATGCAACGTTTCGCGCACTCACAGAAACCAAACTTCTCCACAGGAGCGAACTTAAAGAAAAAATGTGGCGAGAATAATCCAAGACTAACCCAGTCATTAGTGAAATCACATCCCAAAATTAGATCGACCGGCAGCTCCTTGACCAAGACTAATGACAAGGGCCAGGAAAAATCCCCCAGCGATATACTCCCTCGGACCTAATCATGCAGAGGCAACACCTGGCCATTGTCCACCCGACATCTCTGCACCGGAGAAAGCACCGACCGAAGTTTCGTAAGATGACCAACTTCCAAAAACCACTCGAAGCACAATATTGAAAGTGAGCTACCAGCACAAATCGGTTCGCCACCTACTCGAGAACAAACATAAGGCAAGGGCGGTGATGAGGGAGCGACAGCACGGATACGCCAGGGTCTAAAGGCTCGATCCCGAGATCGCTGCCCAGCCCGGAGCTATTTATTGGCTCTGAGTGCGCGAGGCTGGATCCAAGTGAGCCGTGCTGCCGCACCTGAAACAACCCCGGGGTTCACTATTTACGGCTTCAGCTGATGCAGACACTTCGGAATTTCGCTTGCCAGCGCCGGAGGCCTGCCCCTTATCTTCGTGACACACATCGTATCCAAGCGGCAACGCCGACATCGCTACAACCGCGGCACGGAGCTCTTCCCAAGTTGAAGGCTGATTACGGAAGACAGAGTGCTACTTACCCGCAACGCGCATTCCCCTAACAACAATAGACACCAGCTCTTGTTCAGGCAAATTGATTAACAAAGCCAAGCAGGCCGTCTGAACTCTGTCCACATACTGATGTAACTGATCCATCTCCCGCTGTATTTCCCAAATGTAACGACACTCAAGCTGTTTTCGAACTCCGGTGGTCAAACTCTGCCTAATGACGAGCTCCCTCAATTGCTGTAAGGAGAACCCTTCTGGCATGGTTCGGGAGAGGGGGTTCTGCAACTCACCTCCAGCTAACGGGTACAACAGTGACAAAATTACTTGGTGTGGAACCACGAAAGGGAGCAGCACATTGTTCAAGACGAACCAACAACCATAATACTTTTTCGACCTGTTCAAGCCGCTTCACGACTAATTCAGGAATATCACGAAAGAAATACGCCAGAGGATTAGGAAAATTGGCAAACATTGAGTCTAACTTCACAGAGGATGTAACAGTACCACCCCCGGGCTGGCTCTCGCCCTCTCCCTAACACAGCAAGTCCCGCTCTTCAATCCTCTTCCCATCCAACTCTAAACACGTAAGCTTAAACTGCAATGCACTAACCAAAGATCCCAATTCGACGGTTAATTTTTTATGATGATCTTCCAACGCTAACATGCCCGAATCCGCTATCCGATTAGTTAAATGCATTAACTGCGCCTACACCCTATCCAATTGACTGACACTAGGTTTAGTGCCTTCCAAAACACAAATAGTGTCCTCAAGGCCCCTAACAGCCTTCAACCAAAATCAATGGCCGTTCCTGTCTTACCCACCACCGCCGGCGTGACGTCAACCGGCTGAAAAACGGCAGCACCTAAACGGGCCACTAAATCCGGAACACTGCCCTCAATAGGTTGGCGCCTCATCACCAACTCGTAAACAAGATGGTACTGAGCAGGCCGATCCCGGACACTGACTGACCGCCATTACAATACACCTGAAACAATCAAGAACCAAAACAATGTGGTGTCACAGAACAGAAATAAAATTGAAACTGACAGTAACTGGAATGGAAAGAACACAAACGTAACCACGCTTTGCTACCAGTGAAATCCCTGGGCCAGCAGGACAGAGCGGATGCGGTTGTATTTGTGGAAAGGGGTCAAAATAAGTTACTGTCTGTTGCACTCAACATATAAACTTTATTTCTTAAAACACACAATCACACAAGCAACAATCAAAACTCTCAAGGTTTTAACGAAAGACCTCCTTTGATTTAATTTCGACCGGCTGAAGGCCACATCGAAAATCCAAGGCACAAGGCCTAAGCAAGGAATTGAGGTACAGGAGTTCTTCTGGAGGTTTCACTTCTTTAGAAATTTTTTTTTATGTTCAATATAAATAGTCTGAAAGCCTTACCTTTAATTTTATCCCGTATAACTCGGCTGATGCCTCACATTAATCAAGAACAGTGTTGCGGCTTAAGACCGAGACAAAGATTTTCAAAGTTTAATCTAAATAGGCTGAAAACTCGGTTGAAGGCCGCATATCAGCAAAACAATTTAATGGCTTAAGGCCTAGGAAGCTTTCAATTTGAAAAGGCTGCAGGCCTTATCTCAAAATATTTCGTGTAGAACTCTGCTGAAGGCCTCACATTAAAGAATAACAATCTTATGACTTAAGGGCAAGACAAGGATTTTGAATTTTTAATTGAAGAGACAATAAAACTCGACTGAAGGCCACACACCATGGACAAAACAATTTTACGGCTTAAGGCCTAAAGGGAAGAGCTTATGAATTTCAACTAAAATAGACTAAAGGCTTTACCCTAAAATGCTTCACATAACTCTCGGCTGAAGGCCACATTGGAAACCCAAACAATCTCACGGCTTAAATCCCAGACAAAGAAATTTCCAATTTTGACTTTTAGCTGGAAAACTCGGCTGAAGGCAACATAATAATTAGAAAATATTTCTTACGGCTTAAAGCCTAGACAAAATTTTCAACTTTTGATTTGAAAAGGCTGAAAACTCGGCTGAAGGCCACATACTAAGTTGAAACCAATTTACGGCTTAAGGCCTAGGCACAAGGAATTTTCAATTTTAATTTTGAAAGGCTGAAGCTCGTCTGAAGACCACATACCAATGAAGAAACATTTTTTTACGGCTTAAGGCCTAAGAAGAAAGCCTTGCAATTTGAATAACAAAAACTCGGCTGAAAATGGTTCAAATGTCTCTGAGCACTATGGGACTCAACATCTTAGGTCATAAGTCCCCTAGAACTTAGAACTACTTAAACCTAACTAACTAACCTAAGGACATCACACACACCCATGCCCGAGGCAGGATTCGAACCTGCGACCGTAGCAGTCCCGCGGTTCCGGACTGCAGCGCCAGAACCGCTAGACCACCGCGGCCGGCGAACTCGGCTGAAGGCCACACAGAGTACTTAAGACTAAAAAGGAAATCACTATGTAAAACACAAGGAGCGGCCCTCAGAAGGTTCCAAGGATCGACCTGGGGAGGTAATTTTAACGCACGTTTAGGTGAGACAGGCAGCCAGACTGACAATGAGAAGGCAACCCAACCGAAAGCCAGCCAACAAACCAACAACAAGATCAGTTCTGCTGCACCCAAACAGCAAAACGACAGCAAGATGTCAATAGCACAACGTTCTGGATACTGGTGGCCAATCCAGCCAAGTCAGAATAAATGCCCAAAAGTACCAACAACACTTCAGCTGTCCAACTACACGCCGTGCTGGACAGTATCAACACGATGTGGAAAATACAATGCCAAAAATTACGTCAACAACCAGGGAAGGTCACCGGAACATCAACGGCCACAACTCAGAAGATACGTCTGGTACACTTCATTAATGAAGGAATGAATTAAATTAAGTTAAACACCACACAGGAATTCTAGACGACTTCAATGCACACACGTTGTTGCTCGCGGGTACCTCTCAGAAAGTACAACCAGGATCAAACGAAGAGATGTGTTAGCAGTTGAGGCTCGATAGTAGGTTAAGTGGGCAATCAACTGTAGTGACCAGGATCGGTGGCTGACGAACTTCGTAACCCTCACAAGAAGCTCCTCACAACTCCAACCGCGTGTGCACGCCGCCAGCGGCTCCGGCCTGACTACGCACCAAAGAGACTTCCTCGTTGCTCTGCCCCAACCGACCGGCTGCCACACACAGCACACCCGGAAAACATATCAGCACACCAAAGATAGCACAGCAGTACTAGTATTGATGTACGCTGCTGCTGCTGCTGCCGCTCACGGACAGAAGACAGCAATGTTATGGCGGTAACCGAAGAAGAAATAAGACTGCAACCAATGATTAAAAAAAAAAAAAAAACAAGGCACCACTCCAGCCAGCCACGGCTCACATACGTTGTAAAGAGCAACGGTCCTGTCACACTTCTTTTCAGTACTCAATACTGCCTTCTCAGGTTGCCATCCTGATAAGTCAATATTGATTTTTATAGAAGAGATTTTCATTTTTCAAAAACGTCGCAATTCTTCCACATAAAACATATTCCTTGAATCTACAACAGTTTTTGTTTCTATACAGACTACACTTTAGTTTCTTTTTGGCGTGCTTCGGCCAAGAACTCAATTCTGTCTGTGTATTTCATTGGTCAAATTTTTCAGTGTAACGAAAATATGATTCCCTATAAATTGCGCAGTGGGTTTTTGTTCGAAATTTAATAGTCAAACAGAGAGTAGGATATGACCAAATGAGGACTCAAATAGACCAGCGTGAAGCCTAGTTTTGCGAAAAACGATTTAACTTCTTAAAAAAAATCAGGGTAACTGAGAAAAAATCTTTCGTTGCTGATGGGATACATCTGCCATACTAAAGTCATACGCAGTGTTTAGAATTGTGACGTCTCATATCTGCCTAGTTTTAGGGTATAGCGAGATGCTTTAGGAACTTGAAGTAGAATGCTACACACCACAGGGTGTACTCAAAAAATGCCTAAAGTAACTAACTGTGTTTTCTTATACATCATAGATATTGTTTTGCAACACAACTATACATCTCAGAAATTCTGCTGGTTTGTATACAGGGTGTTACAAAAACGTACGGCCAAACTTTCAGTAAACATTCCTCACACACTGATATTTCTACTCACAAATAAAGATTTCCGTCATGTAGCAGATTCCAAATCTCGCCCTATAATTTGCCAAGTCAAATAACGTCTTTCTCACATCTAGACAACCGGCAATCGTGTCTTCCACGTGCTTGATGCACACATCACAATCGAACTCCTCTCATTAAAATAAGAAGTCAAATTCGAAGAATCACTCGACCGAACAATGCACATGATAACGAAATAATGAATGACCCAGTGCAAACACACATCCATATTCAATCTTGTCAAATTTCCACTTGATCACGGAAGCTGTCCAACACATACTAACTGTTAGTTCGCTATTCGGCCGTCTAGACGATTACACGGTTAAGTCGAATACATTTCCGCATTGCAATAGCCCTCTCCATATGGATAGCCACCTGCCGTTAGTGGGAAACTTGAATCATTCCCACCACAGGCCACGCGTAGACGGAATCATCCTACCAAATCGAACACATATATATTTGTTCGCTATACTTGCAAGTGAATGACATTCCAGAATGAGCGAAATATCCGAAATACACCCCGCTTACGGCTCTGGAAATAGAAATATCTGTACCATTCTTATCACTTGAATTACTCTCCCCTTTGCTATCTCAGTATTCAATGTCAATTCCAAGCCTTCCTTACAATTGGACAGAGTCATCTCCTTTAAACATCTCAGAACACGAACAAAAAAAAAATGGCCCTGAGCACTATGGGACTTAACATCTATGGTCATCAGTCCCCTAGAACTTAGAACTACTTAAACTAACTAACCTAAGGACATCGAACAATACCCAGTCATCACGAGGCAGAGAAAATCTCTGACCCCGCCGAGAACACGAACACATACTTTATAAACCAGATGCTCCCAATTTAGAAAACTGTATGCAGTCAATTTTTATTTTGTACGTTGAGGCAGCATTATACTGTATGTCTATTGAGGTATCAGTGATACGTGTGAGTTAACTACTGTATTTGACACTTTTCAGGAAGACAGAGAACGTCTATAAACTTAGCCGCATCTGCGGTCGCGTGACATAGCCTGCGATCGACTCGAATACAGCCATGTGTTCTGTATATGATTTAAAGCACTGTCTACTTGTGATCTTAACTGTAAACCTCTCCTTCACCAGAGGACTTCCATCTCAGGTGTGATGAAAAGTGACACATTCTTCTAAACGAACTATGATTTATGTGATGTACTCCATCCCCCCTGTCGCATCTTGTGTGTAAAATAGAGACTTCAGCTTGATAACTAAGTTAGCTATTGGTGCTTGTGAGGCACTGCAACCCCCCCCCCCCCCCCCCCCCCCCCCGCCAACCATGTATACATTTGCCTGACGGATGTGCTGTTTACAGAGTTAGTGGCAGAATGACTTGTAATTTTCTCATGTCGGCGCTGCTGCCATGCCTTTATCTGTATCCTTGTAAGAAGCTTTCCCCGTCAGTAACGGTCGTTTTATATAGGGTTAACCCACGCACCGTATTATTTCTGAACCGTGATCGGATGTGAACAGTGGACGCTACACATGTCCGGAAAGCTATATTGTGCTTGTAACACACAGAGCAAATGTTTTAAGAAAATAGTTTTTTCGTTTTATGGTTCGCTAACGTGGTTTATCATAGAGAAACTGGGAAGAAAGATGTATGTTATGCCCTTAAAATACATTTCTTACATTGGAATTGTTAATATTAGATTCCATACGAGTGATAGGTTGGAAACTTAAGCGATCTAATGTTATAGCCCATTTTAAGTAAGGAACGTTGTAGCCTTAGGAGTGCGTGTGTTTATTTTCTCTCTCTTAACAATACCTTCCAGCTACTGATCCTAGACTCTGGAATAATAGTTTAAAATTGATGTCTTGGTAGATTTACGTAAAAATGCCTCGAACACCATCCGTCCGGAGCTCCATTGCGCATAAAAAAATCGCCCTTTTCTTTTACTTCTTTTTCTTAACCGTCTGCTTTTAGATCACAAAACTTTCTAGTCTCTTACTATACATCGATAACGAGTGCTAACCACCTCGACTTGGACGCATCTCGAGAAATATTGTAGACAAGGGGCGACACCTTCTGGGGATGCTAGCACCGAAACAATGATCGTGTACATGGCTGCAATATGAGGAATCGGTCGAAACGGAACGCATAGCCATCAGATTCGGACTGTAATTTGGAAACCCACAGAAACTGGCAAAACTATTCCAATTTTTTTATCTCGTAACTGAATTTTTATTTAAAATCATCGAGTGTGTGTGTGGTGTGTTATGGTAACAGCAGTAACAAATTGATTTACATCGTGTGAAGTCTAGAGGAGCACCAATTGACCTATCTTACCTCCAAAATTCAAACTCCCCGCAAAGAGGAGCTTGGAAGGGAGGCGCGGCACTCTCCCACGATTTTGGGTAGTGGCACTCGCATCATCAACTGACGTCAATGGCGTCACCGTGCGAGGTCTAGTTTTCTGTGAGAGGCCGTGTTAATGTCAGTTTAGAACCTGACACAGACCCCGACGTCGGGGAGAGAAAAAATAAATGTTTGACAGTATACAAAGCGTATTAGAGCAGAAAAATCTATGTTTTAAATAACGAGACAAGGTCGCAGGGTGTGCCTCATGCGACTTACAAAATACGATCATCGTCCTATTGTACAGGTGGTGAAACTTTAAACTGAGGTGTGCAGTTGATCAAAAAGTGTATATTTAATAGGATCTTCGCATTTGCTCGATGACTGCACGCATGTGGTATTTTGATTTCGATATATGGTAGGAGAGAGATGCGGTGAAAATCTTATTGAGTTCTCTACCGGATGAAGTTAGTGGAGCTGGAAAAATAGTTGAAACGAAGTATTTTGAAGCGTAGTGAATACATTTTGTTGCCTATATGAATGAGCAGTCTCTAGTGCGGGCGACACCATACTAACCCCCCTCCCCCACCCACTCCTCAGCAAAATTCATGCACATTTTCCAAGAGAATGGCAAAAACATTTGAACTTGATAGTGGCTCTACTTGTTTAAATAAAGACTTACGTCCAGTGCATGTAATACAGCTACTAAAACACCGATATCTAAGCCCCTTATGGCGGTAAGACGACACTAAAGCTGTAGATGGATAGTAAATTTAAACAAATTATATTCGCATTGAATGAACAGGTTCTAGTGGAGGTAACACAATACTAACTCGCCTCAGCTGCAGGAGTAAGCTGTTAGAGCAAAATTAACATCCATTTTTTTGAAGAGGGTGGCTAACTCACTTGGTGGTGGTACTGCCTCTAATTGTTTAAATAAAGATATATACCAAGTTCCTAGGAACTAGCGCAGTTGGGCTATCTTCCCTCCAAAAGCCGCCGTCTTGGATAACGGTTCTCACGTCATTATCTGACATCAATCGCGTCATCAGCTGAGGTCACATAACGTGATGTACTTGGGTCACGGCCGCCATCTCGCATAACGGTACTCTGGGTGACGCCTGCCCTCGGGGTGACGGCCGCCATTTCGGGTAACGGTACCTTGGGGCCACGTCTTTGTTGTCCCACTACTGCTGCAAACTCAGTGCTTTGTGATTCGTTTATTTTCTCGTGAACTGTTTGGTGTGGGAACGAGTGGCAACATTCTGTTGCCACAACAGCGATTATTTGCTTAAATTTTTCTGCCATTGCCTTTTTCAAGATTCTGGAGATTCGTTTCACTAGCGAGCTGGCGACCGTTTAATTATACTTTTTTCCAAGCTAATCCATGTATTCTTTGTGTTATCAGTGATTTTTGTAGTAAATATTACGTGGTTCCCTTTTTCCCCCTATGCGGTTCGTGAACGATGAGTCTTCCCTCAGAAGAATCTGTTGTACAATCCCCTCGAATAATCAGGGTTATTTTCGTTCGGCAACGATAGCCTTACTAATTGCAAAACTTTAGTAGGCACATGCGATCACGGTCAGTTATATCACAATCCAGTAGGCCGATTAGGAACGGGGAGGTTACAAGGGTACAGAGAATGGTGTAAACGGATGCAGCACATTGACAAGGTGGTGTAAGGCAACAGCGAAATCGATTGCCATTAAAATGAGACCTATGAATACTGACGTACTGCGTAAAGGTATAGAAACAACTCTCACATTGTGCCCTATCGGAAGATGGATGGGGAAATGCGTTAAATAATGTAGGTATCCAGTGCAAAAGTAATGAATGGGACAGTGGATTAGTTACGGTTCAAAACTGGTCCCTCTCGAATTGTCAGTGACCACTTTTGTGAGATTTTTTGATATTTTCAAAAGAGCTTATATGAAGTTAATGGGGCACTTTACCAATATTAACACTGTAATGGCCCGCATCTCGTGGTCGTGTGGTAGCGTTCTCGCTTCCCACGCCCGGGTTCCCGGGTTCGATTCCCGGCGGGGTCAGGGATTTTCTCTGCCTCGTGATGGCTGGGTGTTGTGTGCTGTCCTTAGGTTAGTTAGGTTTAAGTAGTTCTAGGGGACTTATGACCACAGCAGTTGAGTCCCATAGTGCTCAGAGCCATTTTTTGAACACTGTAATGGCTATCGCAAATACTGTCATTTTCATGAGTTAAACCGCTCTTCGAGATGCACAGAAAAATACTAAAGCAGACATTCTATTCGTCTTTCGGGCGATGTGGACTTTGTTTAGTTGCCATTGTTGAGCCTATTTCTCACTGCCTCAAATCGCGATTTACTGTGCGTGGTGGAACAGTAGTTAAGACACTGGACACGAAACCTGGAGAAGCAGTGCTCTACCTGTATCGATACCACCCCAGGTGCGTCGTGACTCCGGGAACAGACCTGCAAGTTTCCGCCAGATGCCGCCAGCGGCCGCGCAGGACCTGCCGGAGCGCCCCGGGCCACGCCCCCACTGGCACTGCACCGCGGGCGCCGCTCTCCAGCCGCCGCTCCGACTCCGGCGTCGGCGCTTCAGTACAGAGGCCCTCATCCTCTTCCACGCAGTATGAGCTGTAGTGTATTTCTTGCCGCATTACCTGCAATGAGTCTTCGCGCGCTCGAAGCAATACAAGTTGAGTAAACCTTCTGTTTACTCGTTCGCTCATCGTTTCTGCTTCTGCCCAGCTGCAACCCACCTTTCCTGTACGAAGCCGTGCACGATACCAGCATCTGAGAACCCCGAATGCAGGCT